>NC_091016.1:9077809-9707496 GCF_041296385.1 Aphelocoma coerulescens
AGACACTCATGAAAAAGCCAACATGGTATTGAACCAACATCATTACTTAGGGCAGGGGAGAAAAAACAGGGATGTGTTTTACAATTGCAAGAATTTGGGGTTAGATTACATGTCAGTAATTTCATAATTCTCATCTATCAGATGCTTTCTAGAACAATGTTTTTCCCCAACAAGCACTGCTTCACTGAGTCTGTGTGAGAGTCATGCTGCTCCACCTACACAAGTTTTAGTAACCCAGGAAAAGAGGGGAAAGGCGAAAAACCACATTAATATTTTCACTGTTTTTTACAGCAACTTTACAATGAGTTACAGCACATATGAGCTTTCAGGTACAATCAGAATGGAAATTATGCTACTCTACCTATTTAAATAAAACCCTTCAATACATTATTTTGCAACTACTTTACATTACTGGTACTACCAAACAACTGAACTTAAAAGTAAAGGTCTCCTTATTTATGCCCTGATTTAAAAACAAAATCTGAGTTAGATTTGAATGTACAGTGAGTAATTTGAGGATTTAAAATACTCCTAAAGCTCTCCTTCAATTTTTTTCCATAGAGGACATAACAAGACTAGGACATGCAGTATTCAGAAGCAGTTTGAAAGAAATTTTTTTAATTTCCTGGAAAATACAGAGTATACACTCAAACAGCTTCAGAGTACCTGCACTGCTGAGAGCAGTGCAGAAAACAAATATAAAGCATCATTTATAGCCACTAACTGTATGTAGGTACTATGTGTACCTACATATATGTGTATGTAGGTACACATAGTGGGTACACATGTAGGTACCCACTATGTGTACCTACAGTTAAGTATGACAAAAAATAATGAATTCAATAGAGAAAAAATTGTCCAAACAAAACCCTACCTTTAATTCCTTTTACTATTCACAGCATTTTAACCAATTATAGATAACCATGAATTAATCGAATGCTTTAACGATGTGTCCCAAAGTTTGGCACCCATGAGAAGTGTGCTTTCTCATCTCACTCACATCACTAACATTCTCATACTGAATTCTGGTTTTCAGACATAGCCAGACAGCTCACCCTCCAACACTATTATTCCTGGCTTTGGTTCTGAAATATGTCCTACAGTAAACTGGGCAACATTCTCTGCTTTTAGTCTTCTCTTGACATCTTCAATCCTATACCTGCAGCTCAATATTTTTTCTGAGAACCACTGCTTCTTTGTGTTTATTTTCATATTAAACCACAAGAGATTGTATTTTATCGCTTTTTGTCATGCAGGCATGTCTAATATATTTTTTGGCTTGGGCTTTCCTGCTTTAGGCTCTCTAGAGGCATAGACAATTCTCTTTTGTAAGATGGAGCTTTCTGTATGTTGTGTGTTGCAGAGATGGATGGTCTCTTCCACTTTTTTTTTAATATATTTACATTACAGCAGTCAAGAGACCTTTACAGGAAGATCTCACTGTGAATACAAAACAAGGCATTTAGAAACGTATTTAGTAACTGTACTACCAGGTACACAGGCCAGAGGACTTTGTTTTCTTCCTTTCTTCTGAAGTCAACTAATTTTTAACTGAGAAACATAGTATTATTTTCACCATATTGAGTCTGAAAGATCATTAGTAGGAACATGATAAACTAATACTTTAAAAAGACCCTTAAACTAAAAATGCCTCTTGTAGATTGTAACAATGCTAGCCTTAAGGTTTGTTTTAGAATCATAGAATAGTATGGATCGGGAAGGACCTTAAAGCCCATCTTGTTCCAACCTGCCTGCCACGGGCAGGGATGCCTTCCATTACACCAGGTTACTCCAAGCCCTGTCCAACCTGGCCTTGAACACGTCTGGGGATGAGGCAGCCACAGCTTCCCTGGGCAACATGTGCCAGTGCCTCACCAACCTCACAGGGAAGAATTTCTTCCTGGGATCTAACCTAAACCTACCCTCTGTCAATTTAAAGCCATTCCCCCTTGTACTGTTGCTCCATGTTGTCTTTGGTTACAATGTAAGATGTAACCAAAAGTATGTATTCTATCACCATCTGTTAAAACCAGGTGGGGCAGAGTTCTTTATCTCTTCCATGACACATCCCTGGTAACTCCCTCTGGATAGATATCTTCTGTTAATGGGCCGTCCAGCCTCACTGCATGACTCATAAAATTACACCATCCCACTGTGAGATGTTCTGCCCAGGGGGAGGAACCAAGCATTCCTACCTGGATATAATCTGAAGTTTGGAACACCACAGTCAGCCCTACCTACTGGATTCCCAGAGGACAAGAGCTACACCACTGAACCTTCAGGTGAAGACTAGACCCTTCTACAGGATCACCGCTTCAACAGGATCACTTCATCTGGACTGCTACCACCACCCTGACTAACAGGGTGTCAGGTTGTATCCTGACTCTGTCAGTGTTCTTGTACTTCTGCATTTATTTTAATTTTGCTATTAACTTATAATTCTGACTTGCGATCTCCCACTGGTTTGTTTTCAAACTAGTACAGATGCCCTTGTAAAAAGTCCTTCCCCAGCCCTCTTGGAGCCCCTTTAGGTACTGGAAGGTGCCTAAGATCTCCCCAGAGCCCTCTCTTCCCCAGTCAGTTCTCTCAATCTGTCTTTCTGGGAGAGGCACTCCAGCACTCTGTGCATCTCCCAGCCTTTCTCTGGACTCTCTCCCCTATGTCCACCTACTGCCCACAGTGCTCTAAGATGTAGCCTGGGATGCAGCTGGCTTTACAGGCTGCAAGCACACATTGCTGGGTCACGTTAATGTCATCGGCAAACATGCCCCTCCTTGTCTAATTAGGAGCAAAAGGCTCAGCACAGAACTTCTGCTCTTTTACCCCTCTAGAGTGCCTAGAGAAACTATAAGCCATAAATGTATATTAAAATGTGTAACAATTGTTACCAGACACAGAGGGGGAAAATTTTTAGCTTTCCTTTCTTGCAGATTACATCAGATAAGAGTCACCTGTATCTCAACCCCATTTAGATAAGGAATCACTCATTTGATGAATACAGCAATGCCAAAATAAACAGCTGAATATTCTTACTGTGCTGCAAAATCTGCAAACTGTATTTCCCTGTTCATTCTCACGGTGGTTCCAAAGAGAGGAAAAACCTGAAATATCCTACTCAAAAGCTGCCTCATGAAGCACAAGAGAAGTGTGGTATAATTCTCCAGATTAGAGAGTGAATAAAGTTTAGCAAACAATTTCACATGTGCAGTTGTGTCAGTAATACCATCTAAATATGTAACGAAAAAACACAATAGGAAGTACAGTTGAAGCCTGACAATTTTTGTTACCCTCTCTGCCATTTGTTCAAAATTAACCTGGGTATTTTCACAAAAACTAGAGTTTGAGCTGGGTCACTATATCCTAAATCAACTGATATGAAAGGATTCTATTTCAAAGATCTACTTAAGCTAGCAGCATATTCCTGACAAACCCAACAAGAACAAGCTGTTCTTCATAAACCCCTTGGAAGGCAGTGAGACTGTCACTAACAGCTAATGATTAATGGAACACATGTCCAGAAGTCTCCTGAAAGAAGGTAATAATAGAAAAAAAAAGAAACAGCAAAACCTCCAACCCTCCTGTCTGCTTTCCACTAAGCAGCACGAAAACAGAGACACAGGGTTGCAGCCTAAGACATTCCCCAAGTCAACAGACAGTCAGGAACAGCTAAGAAATGGCTCAGTCTCAACGAGCACCTAAACCTCCAGCTATATTGTCTAGGAATTCTTCTCAGAGGCATTCCTCTCTCACAGATAGCTGTTATCCATACAAAACCGTTTCACTGGTAAAACAACATGAATATTTTGATATTACACAAATTCAGTAGGTAATTGAGCAGAGCCTTGAAAATCAGATTATCAAATGGTCAAAGGAATTATTCTGTCAAGTGGTTCATAAATTATGACATGATGGACTGACACCTCTCTGAATGCTTTTTCTCAATTTCTATGTTACTCCTGTACAAGACTTTTGCACAGCGCAATCAATGAAACCTGGCATTTGATGCCCACCTGCTGATTAAACTTGCTTCATTCTGAATCTATCAGAAGACCTATAAAGCTCAGAGAATTGTTTGGAAGCTCATAGGTTTCACTTGCTGCTAGGGAAAGACCAAAAAAGACCAGGTCTCATCAACAACCACAGGAGGGAAGAAAGGAAAGGAGAAGAGATAGAGAGAAGCTGTATTTCTGCAGAATCATATGTACCAAGCCAAGAAAACTTCGCTGCACAAGTCTAGCACTCAAAGCAACAACAACCACAAATTAATCCCCTAAATGGGTTTTTACAAGGTTCTTACACATTCAGATTCAGTTTTGTGACAAGAAATTCACACACTGATTTCATTTTCCAACTAGAAATAGATTGAGAATTACATATTATGCTGGAGGGTTTGCTGTTGTCTCTGATGCTCCAGTCCTGGTTAGCAACCACAAATTCAGAGGGATCATATGGAATAAATACATTTCCCTGTAATCAAGCTTCCACGGACCTACACGATATGGTTAGCAGCAATGTTTTTCACACTTTACTTATTGGAATGAATTCTGTTCACTTGTAGACAGATGTACTGAGAGATATGCTAAAAATCTCTTTTAAAAATTTCAGCAGTCTCATGCTACAGAGCAAAGGCCAGATGAAGCTTTTAAGGACCTACCACTTAAATTCCATCTGCAGGTAGTGGCAAACTAGGGTCGATATGGAAGCACTACGTATATAAACCTGCAGGCTTGCAGAATGCTCTGAACATAATATAATTAGGAACAGGAGCTGGAAACATGTATGTGACGAAATATGCTTCCTGTGTATGCACTTCCTGGCTGTTACAGGTGACAAGAATATGAATGTTAAAATTAACTATATCATAATTACGGTAATTTGTACTGAAAGAAGCTGAAGGCTGTAATCACATGCTCATATAATAGTATTAAAGGGTTTACACACAAACAGGTGTTCTAAAACTTACTACTTTTTTTTTTTCTTTCAATATTTATGGAAAGATGTATTACTAAGGCTACTAAATTCCCAGGCTAGAAATTAAAAATTAAGGTCTGTCATTAATTTAGGATTCATACCTCAAAAACTATTTTCTAAATGCTTTTCTACGTATAGTTCTGCCACAATACACATCATAGCATTTGCTATTTACAAGCACATCAATGTTGCAAATAATTTTCATTTTCACCTGTGCCCTAGTACACAGTTTCCATAACCAAAAAAAAACCAAAAAGCCCAAAAAAACCCCCAACCAAAACAAAACAAAAAAAACCCCACCACCTTTTAGACTGTTTATACATTCTTGGTGCTTGGTGTTTGTCCTACGGTTCTCATATTAAATCTGTGAGTCCTATTATATTTTACCATTGTTTAAAACCAAAACTACACTAACATTAGTCTTGACTATTTGGGAAAAAAACCAAACCAAATTTGCTACTTCATATCCAGATACCCAGAAACATCATTCAAGTTCAGCCAAAACCCATTAACAAGCTTATTTCTTCACTGGATCAAATTTTCAAAGAAAAAAACAAATCTTAAAATATTGTTAGAGACCACGCTTACAAAGGACCATATGGTTCCATGAAAGAACCTGAACTGAGAATCCATATCCAAATAAACCTGAACTTTCAAAAATAATGAGATAGCATTTGCAGCAAGATTTGTACAATCATGTTCAGTATTATAGGCTACACCCTGCTCTCTCTAGTGCATGTAACCTGTGATTTTAAATTGTTTCTTGATCTCAAGAGTTTCTAAACATCAATGTCAGCAATCAATGAATATGTAAATAGATTGGGACTTTGGTCACTGAAGGATCAAGATTTTAGCATAAGCACAGCAGGTTTCAGAACAAAACAATTTTCAATATCATCTGAGGGAAGTTATTTACAGCTATCCTGCTCTATGCTGTTTAAAACTGAACAATAGAAGAATCCAAATGTCCAGAATTTTGCATTCAATGTGAGCATACTACCTAAAGCTTACATACTAACTAAATATACAGTTACTAATGACAGTAAATTAGAAAATCCAATGGTAAAACCAGCAGTTTCAGGCCAACCAGCTCTGACTTCTGATGCCAAATTAGATCCTAAGATCCAGGAGCTCACTAGTTACATGGCAACTGGCTTGCCAGCCCTGCAAAGGCAAGTACCTCGATCCCAGAAGATTAGCAAAAATTTTGCATTCAATAAAACTCTACAACTGCAGAGTTACAAACCAGAATTGGAGCAGTCAGACACCCAAGACCCCAGCCCAAGCACTGCCCCATGTGCTCTGCACAAGTCTGCTGCCTTATTGTTCCACTCCTGGTTTAATTTCTGCTTGCATTCTTCATTGGAAGGGAGAATTCTGCATGTTGGATAAGATTTTTTAAAATAATTTAATAATTACGTAAGTACACAGAAATTGCCTAATTATCCTTGTGATTCCTGGGGGGGTGGGGAGGGAAGAATAAAAATCCCCAAACTTGCACCAACCATGTCTTGCAAGTTAGTAAAATATTGCATTTCTCTGTCAGTGATCTCTTCCAGAATGCAAGGACGTTCTCCTAAAATTAATGACTTCACCTCAAATTCATCCCCTCTCCATTATCTGTGCTGGCAGTTCATGTTGAAGATTTCTTCCACTTATTACTTATCAAGAGCACCAGATGTATGGACCACTTAAAAAGGAAACAGAGATCCTTCCATGGCAGTCACCCAAAAGAGGAATACGGAGGCAAAAGGAAAGGAAAGTGAGATCAGTCAGTGGAGGTTCCATAAGCAGTTTATGTCTCTTCATTAATCATTACATAGCTGAACTACACCTGAACAATAAGTAATAGTAGAAAAGTGTCTAAAATGAACTTAAGAAACTATTACAAAACTGGTGTCTGCTCTATTTTAGTAGCAAACATACACATTATGTGTTGGGTGGTTGTGACTATGGATGGATGAAATAGGTATGGCCTTCACTGAGATGCAAACATTTGTCTTTCTTCACTCAGATGCAAAATACTTTGGATGAAAAATGGACAGACTACTTTTGAGTTTTGAAAAATCTGAAATATTTTGAAGTATTTAAAAATATTTTTAAATAAGCTTGCAACAAATGTTTTGATTTCAGTACAATTTTGAAAACATTCACTTAGTACTTCTGAAAAATCTGAGATATATTTTCTGTTCTTTGAATTTCATGCAATTCTTACAGGTTATGACCCATAATTATTTAAAACTATAAATGATCTCTCTGTGCCTTAGACCCTGAAAGACACAAATATATACTTATATATAGACCTCCATATAGCAAATACAGATACACAAATTATTACATTCCACTAAATAAGCTAGAAGTCAATGGCTTTGGCACTCCTGATGAAATCTTCCCTACACACGTATGTCCTTATCTCCATGAACGAATCTATAAACACAAGCATGCCTTGTAGCTTCTCCTTGCCAGCTCTCCAGGGATTTTCTAATATTTTAAGTCAAGAATCACTATTAGCAATAAAAATGCCTCTATGGAAGGTGCTTTCCGTAACAACTTGAAGAGATTTTTATGCACACAGAAACAGCTTTCAAGATGACTGACAGGGAACTCCACAAGCAGAGCTTACAGTGAAAGCCCCACAAAACATGGAGGCAAGTGGGACACAGGGACTCCCACATGAAGGAGGGACTTCATAAGCCTTGGATTTGGGTAGGGAAGGACAAATATGAACTGTTTCTCTGCTCTCCTTTGAAAGAGAATAGAGACAAGAAAGTGTTAGGAGAATGAGGTTTCCCTTTCAGCAAGATGTGGGTCAGGAAGGAAAGTTTTCTGCAGAAACCATCACTCTGGTAGTATTCCAAAACCAGTAACTGGTAAGAAAATATGAAGACAGAAAGAAAAATAGGAGAATCTAATTATGGAAGTTCTCATTCCTCTATTGAGAATGAAGAGTCCATTTGCTCCCTTCTCTGACTAATAACAAACAAAAAGTGCATTCACTAGAGAGACTACTGCAACTGAAAGCCAAGTATGGTCTTAATTAAAACTCCAAAAGTAATAAAATGGTCATTAACGATCAGGCAGTGTAAGAAAGCTAGAGCTGGGCAAATGACAATCATGCAGACCCTCCCAAAAAATAGACACTGTTAAATGCTTGGTAGTTATCTGCCACTGGCCCAATGTCACCCCACTGCAGCTTCTTCAGTCTTTCAGAATTTGCATGTGACACATTTTAGTTAGACATGCAGTTGTCAGCAGCCACTTAATTACATTAGAAAAAACGTGCAGATATATAATATATATGACATCTTGTAAGATCAGAAGATATTAGGTAAGTTTCTGCTTTTGAAAGAGGTACTTTTTTTAAAAAAAACTTCCTAATAAATCAGTTTGCCAAGACATCCCTTTGGGAATTCAGTGGCAGGAACATGAAACGCAAGATCAGCAAATTATTAAAATACTGATATAGTAACTCAGAGCTGAGCAACTAATGAGCTGTAAAGTTCACTTCTAAAAGCAGGACACTCATATATTAAACATGTCCACAGTATTTTCACTGTTCATTATAAATATTAATTTAGAGTGGGAAGGTGAACTGTGCAAAATAAAACCCAATCCTGATGGATTCTGATAAGATCCTTTTAAGGATCAAGTTCCTTTGGAATAATACATAGTGACTAAAGACACAACTCTGCCAAGTTTGGTATTAAAATGCATTTTAACACCGTGGTGAATCCTAAATTAGTTCAATGACAGATGAGCAGAAGCAGACAGATGAGTTTCAATTTATCAGACAAACTGAACTGCTACTCACATTGCAAAACCACTCCAAAATTACCATAAATTAAAGCTATTTTAAATAAAGGTAAAAATATGGAAAGCTATCAATCATTCACATATGCAACACTGTTAATGAAATCCCTTCAAAGAAAACAAATGCCAAATCTTTACTGCAGGACACAATATTTTGTGTTTCATCCACCACAACATGCTCTTCCCCTCTGATGAACAAGGACACAGTCTGTAGTATTGCTAATGAGCAATATTTTTTTTTGCTAATTGCTAATTGCTAATCTACAAGTAGTTTGTAGAATTGCTAATAAGCAGAAGAAACCCACAGCATATTATGTAGGTCTCTCCTGCCCACAAACCTGCCATTCCTTTGTGATGCTCTAAGGCTCAAAGCAGGAATGAACACAACACAATAGCCTGTACTATGTAACACAGCGAAGACATCATCAGTGCTGCAAGAGTTTCCAGAACAGGTACTTACATGTCTGTACCTATCTAAAAGCAGTAGCTGACATGATCAAATGCTTATCTTGATTCTCCTAATCATTAGCATGCTTGGTATTTAGCAAACATGAGTATATTTGAACCTCTCTGACAATTTACTGAAGGTTGTTGTGAAGTGAAAGGTCAGTCAAGGACGGAAAAAGATAGTTGGCAACCTTGTAAGGCTTGGTATTTGCATTGACTTACAAAACTTGTTCACAAGGGAACAGATAGCTTAATAAAACATACTATCAAGTGTTTCCTACATGGAAATTAGACACTTATTCATTGGCATAACTAAACCAATAATTCTGGTAATGTACAAGATGTGAATCCCCGTAAGTTTACCTAAGACACAGACCTATGGCAACACAAGAAGTGTCAATAAGGAACAAACCGGCACATTAAACTAGTGAATGCATTGACCTTGCAAGCAAAACCACAGAGAGAAGATGATAAAAGAAAATAAGGTGCAAAAGAAATTGCCTCTATATGATACTTATAAAGTGAGCAGTGTAGAGAATTTAAAATACAGATAAAATCCACAGGAAAAATCAGCTGGGAAGACTCCAAGATGAAGAAAACTATGTACCTGTGCTCTAGGCTGGGATCTTTTCCTGTGGTACACTCTCAGATGCTGGACTTTATTTTGAGCTAATAATACTACTCATATTATCTTGGTTCTTCAAAACAAACAAATAAATAAGAGAACAACCACTCCATCCTGTAGCATCAAAAAAAGACTGAAATTGTACTGCCAGTCACAAATGCTTGATTCAAAAAGTTGAAATTATTATCCTTCAGCACATGGGACATTTTAATAGTGGCTTTAAGAACATCAGATTCCTCCTGAATCCAATTACTACTTACAAGAACGAAGCTGATCTCCCTCTGATGCAAGTGTTAAAGAATTCAGTTGTTCCTCAATATACTATCAGAACCAATAACCAACTCTGAAGAAGACTACTCTAGCACATTTTCCTAAATGGGGAAAATCAGTCTGCACATGGATTCAGGTCACCCTTTTCCTGGATGACTACCTGGCTCTTTTTTCTAGAGTTACATGCAATTAGGATATTCCTGTTGACAGATTATAACTCTTAACATCCAAGAAGAAATGGCAATTACTCTTCAAATAAAAGTATGATACTGATGTTCACAAGTAATATTTTTAAAGCATTTGTGGAAAGAGAACATTTCAAATTCCCATTAAAAACTCAATTTTACCTTAAAAATTTCTGTCACTTAAGATGATGTAGTTTTATTTTCTCTCTCTCCTTCTTTTTTAGTTTTAAACTTTTTCTTAGGTATTTGCTGCACAGTAGTTTCCATTTCTGGTTTTCATACTGTTTTGGAATGGGAACAATCTTAAGCCCCAGACTCAAGGTCTGTTCCATGCTCATTTCATTTTTAGCTTAAAGCATATGTTAATGAAGACCAAGAAAGCATGTGCACACTATTGCCTGTCTCTCCTTCTTGAACATATTCATATCTTTTAATCTACTGCCCATGAATATATGGCCCAGGCTTCTTTACTCAAATCAGGGTCACTTTCAATGGTTGAATGATTTATTTCTTCGAATATCCAGGGGAACATGTAGGAAGGAAGAAAAATGTTAATAATTAAAAGTTAGATGTGAAAACTAAGAACTGTAATTCCATAAACACTCACTCCAATGAACTAAAGCTCCATCAGGCACAGCTCCTCATCCTGAACGCCCAGAGTCTCCAAGGTGGTCAGATCAATTTTTCATTTTGCAGAAACTTGAAAGCCACTATTACAAAAGGGTATCTGTGGAGCAATGCTCTTCTTTCAAATGAGAAGTTGTCAGGACAACAGGATCTGACTGCAAAGTATTTTGCAATGAACAACCTCCAGGGAAAAACACCAGTCAGCAGTAAAGGGAATTTATGGCCAGAAGCAACACACAGAGTCACAGTTTCACTGCAACATCCATCCTGTATTGAGCACCCTTGGATCTTTGAAGTGCTGAAGGGCTTGTCAGTCTTACTGGATGCCTGAGAGAAGTCAGAGAATCATAAAATCATGTGGGTTGGAAGAGACTTTTAAAGTCCATTGAGTGCAACCCCCTGTCATGAGCAGGGACATCTTCAACTAGAGCAGGTTGCTCAGAGTTCCAGATAACCTGCCTTTGAATACACCCACGGATGAAGCATCCACTATTTCTCTAGGCAACCTGTGCCATTGTAAAAATTTTCTTTCTTATATTCTGCTCCGAATCTGCCTCCTGCAGTTTAAAACCATTACTCCTTGTCCTACTGCAACAGCCCTGCTGCAAAATCTGTCCCCATCTTTCTAATAAACCCTATTCAAGAACTGAAAGGCTGCTATAAGGCCTACGTGGAGCTTTCTCTTCTCCAGGCTGAATAATCCCAACTCTCTCAGCCTCTCTCCATAGGAGAGGTGCTCCAGCCATCTGATCAACTTAGTGTCCCTGTTCTGGATCCACTCCAAGAGGTCCATGTCCCTCCCTCCTGTGATGAGGATTCCAGAGCTGGATGGTTGGGTCTCACCAGAGCAGAGGTAGAGAATCACCTCATTAGACCTGCAGGCCACTCTTTTGATGCAGCCCAGGACACAATGGGCTTTCTGGGCTGTGAGTGCACATTGCTGGGTCATGCACAGCCTCTCATCCACAGCACCCTCAAGTCCTTCTTGGCAGGGCTGCTCTGAATCCCTTCATTCCCCATCCTGTACTCATACCAGGAACTGCCCACACCCAGGTACACTTGGCCTTGTTAAACCTCATGAGATTCCCATGGGCCTATGTTGGGGTTTTAGTTCTCCTCCTGTTTTTCTCTTAAAGGAATTTTCCCCATGTTGCCAGGGGGACTAATTACTGGGTGCTTAAGGAAAACAAAGGACCTGGCCACACGGGGAGGGGTGCATCTCTTTCACCTGGGTTTGTGGGCAGTCAGTTCCTGACGTTTGGACTGAGAGAGAGGCTGCTTCTTCAGCTGCCTTCCTTCTACCAGAGAAACCCCGGGATACCAAGCCCGCCTTCCCTGCCCCGCTGGGAGCCGGGCTGGGGCCACCCTGCCCCCGCCGTTGCTTCGAGCCTTTGCTACTTTGTAACCCTACACACTCCGCCTGACGAGACCTCCAGGGGATTCCCACCGCAGCTCCTGCGTTTGGATACATCTCATCTGCCACCCGGGATTTGTGCTCATCCCTGCTGTTCCAGCCTGCTGTTCCCGAGGGTCCGGCCAGACACCGGGGCTAGCTGCCCAGGGGTTTGTGAAGCCTTTGTTCCATCCCTCCCCAGGATCCCAGGCCACCAGTGCCGCCTGCTCCCTGAGCTCGCTCTGGAGTGCCCCCTGCAGCCACGGGGGAACCATCGCACCTGCCCTGCTCACCGGGAGCCGCCAGCGCCTCTGCCGGCTGCGACTGGAACTGCACCCGAGGGAAAGGGCCGGACAGCTGAGAAGGCTGGCACTGGGTTTGTGATTGTTTGCTGTTACTGCCATAGTTATTGTTGTTTGCTTGACTTGTTATACACATATAGATTTATAATAGTAAAGAACTGTTATTCCTATTTCCCATATCTTTGCCTGAAAGCCCCATGATTTCAAAATTATAATAACTCAGAGGGGAGGGGGGTTGCATCTGCCATTCCAAGGGAGGCTCCTGCCTTCCTTAGCAGACACCTGTCTTTCAAACCAAGACAGCCTATTTCTCAAATTCATCTAGGTCCCTCTGGATGGCATCTCATCCCTCATGCTTGTGACCCACACTCAGCTTGGTGTCATGTGCAAATTTGCTGAGGGTATGCTTGCTCCTGCTGTGTCAGCTAATGGAGATATTTAACAGCACAGGTCCCAGTACAGAACCCTGAGGGATACCACTTGTCCCTGATGTTTGTGTGGATCTTAAGCCATTGACCACCACTTGCTCGATGTGACCATCCAAGTAATTCCTCATCCACCAAATGAAATCCATCTCCTTCCAGTTTAGAGAAAAGGATGTTGTGGGGACCATGTGTCCTGAGGTGGTCCATAACATTATTGTATTCCATATCTATCTGCATCCAAGAATTGTTAGTCTCCTTAAGACTCAGCAGCCAGGGATCTTGTGGGGGGGAGAGGGGGTGTGCTATTGTGGGCTTTTTTAAAATCGGCCCTCCCAGGCAGCTTCCAGTCCTTTGCTGCATGGTATTTGTTTTGCGGGCTGCTTGGTCTTTGCTCAGGCAAAGGTTTTTCTTCCCTTTTTGGGATCTCTTTTCGTTTTTGGGGGTTTTTTTTCCTGATCTCGGAGAGAGTGCATTTAGCAGGTTTGAGCTGCCTTGGGGCGAGTTCTGCGGGTGTCTGCTGGTCACCACGGGCGGCCCCACTAGAGCAAGCTGGTCCAAATCGACCAGCTGCCTGCTCCAAGAGAGAAGACTGCAGGAGCAGAGCCTCTCTCTTTCTGGCAGCTTTGGCTTCACAACCACAGCCACCCATAAAGACTGCATTTTGCAATTAGAAACTGTTTCAAAGAGAATTTCAAACTCTGCCAGCAGCAAAAAAAGTCAGAGTTCCTGGGCAGCCCATGCCAGCACCCACAGATGGGTCCTTTTCCCCCCACCCCACAGCCACAGTGCAGAGCACAGCAACAGCAGCAGAGCTTGCGAACAGCAGGAGGAAGTGGTGGGCAGACCCCACATGAGCCAGCAAGTCTTCATCTGCCACTAGAATCGCTCTGTAAAGCTCCTGCCTTCCCAGGAGGGATGCAACAGCATGTTGTTCCTTTGTCCTACAAACCCGAGGCCATGTGCCATCTCAGAAAGGGTATTTCTGGCATTTCAGGTATCTCTTTGCTCCAGTGGGGTTGTGAGTTTTTCACAGTTTGGTATCTAGAAATTATTTACCTTTTTTTTCTTGCCTGTTGGCATTCTGATTGTTAGTAATGTGTTATTTTTTCACTTATATCTGCTCATATCTTGTTCCTTATTGGTGGGAAGGGATTGGTTGGAATGAAGGGGGGCACATTTCAGAGTGCCAATCTCTTTAAACTGTCTCAAGCCAAGACACCATGTCAAAGGCCTTACAGATCAAAAGAGATGACACCCATAGCTCTTTCTGTGTGCTCCAATATAGCCACTCCACCACAGAAGATCACTAGATGGGTCAGGAAGGAACTGTGCTGGCTGTCAGAAATCACCTCCCTTTTTGAGTAAACATATTTCAAACCACTTTTTTTCAAGTCTCTACCCTTTTCTGTAAAAGAAGTTTTACCAAAACTTACCTCTGGGTACTTCAGTTTTAAAGTTTTATGCAATTCTCGAAAACGACTGTACCGCCGAAATATTGTCCATGTCTCATCCAGGACTGTTATCTAGAACACACAATATAAAAAGAAGAAACAGAAGTAAACCCAGACAGTACACAACACTAAAACCCATGCCGTATACAAGGTTATAAGATTAAAATGGGCAATTCTTAATTGTCTTAAATCCATACACTTTTGTAAGTTTACTTAGTTTTTCTTTTATTACAGTGACAGAACTGTACTTAATAAGGAGCACTGATTGCAAAGCAAAAAACACCTGAAGGCATTTATTCCTTATTCCACAGTGGTTTGACAAGACTGTAAACACATCAAAACATCCCCAATCCCCAATCACTTCTTGGCGCAGCTATTTGGCTCTCAGCATTACAATCAGTTCCATTAATGAATAAGTAACATCCAGAATAAGTGTAGTGTAACCTCTCAATATATTCATACAAATGTATATTCTTATACATAGATACTGAGAATTAATAATTCACATTTCTTGGACACACAGAGTTCATTACCACATAGAATGGGATTCCACTTTGTAGGGTAAAATATTATACCAGCTTTCAGTAGAAGATAAGACACTCTTGGTCTGTGTCTTCAATATGGTGATGAACATCCAATTTTTACAGGAAGTTTTCTTAAAATCAACATAATTACTCCTGTGAATAGAGTGCATAACAACAGGAGCAAAGAGAGAAGGCAAAGAAACCTTAACATCAGTTATTCACAAAGTTCTCATTAGAACTGAGATACCAAACATAATCTGAAATTAGGTGAAATTAAGGACATCTCTAAGTGGGTCATAAAAGTGTTGTAACTAGAGCATTTGACTTTACTGTAGTCTCTGTGCAGCTCTGGTGATCCAAGGCTATCAAGAAGCCAAGCTGCAGAGTGAGTGAACATTATTCTACACTGACTAGCAAAGATGGAGAGAGCCAACTGGCATTGCTTAAAACTGAACACCGCTGCTTTTTGAATGAAATTGGCCTAATATGTGGCATTACCCCTGTCTAGCTATGACTTTATGCAGGAAGATAAAAAATAAGCAATTTCACAAAACACATTTCACAAAGACACAGGCTTTTTAATCTTAAAGTGGTTCCTAAAATTAACAAGTAGTTCTCTCACAACTGAGTGTATCAAAAAGTTATGGAGCCAAAGAAAGTTGCAATGGAGTAGGGTAACTGAGTAAGAGAAACAGAAATCAGAGCAACAAAGCCAGAGGAAACCAGTGTCCAAACACCAATGCTACCCCATACTTGCAACAAACTTATCTCTGGTCCACCCTTCTCCATCCCTGCTGCTTTTGCTGCTGTATACAGAACACGGAAATTAGGAGAAGTGTTTTGAAAACCAGAAATTATTGCATGTTTTATGACAAGAGGAATGAGATTTGGGGTGGGCTTTTTCCTATTTTTACCTTAATTTTAAACTTAAGATGAAAGCAAACAAAACCAGCCTGCTCAAAACTTTTCACAAACATTGTAACATAGGTTCTTGTAGCATGTCACCACAATTAAAACTCATTATTTCTTAAAAAATTTGTCTCATATCACCAGTAAGCTTCACTGCTAACTAGGAGTCATCATCCCTGAAAGTGTTCAAAAAAGGCACTTGGTTTAATGGTGAACATGTCGGTGCTGCTGGGTTGACATTTGGACTTGATGATCTTAAATGTTTTTTCTAACCTTCACAATTCTGTCATTTTAGGACACCTGCACAATGGATGATAATCCCTCAACATATTGTTAACAGTGTCTCAGACTTTACAACTCGGGTTGAACAGATTCAACATTCATAGGCAGGTTTAACTGAAAAAAATGAATAACTGTTCAGGAATATACATGTTACACTGATCTTGATTAACCAATTAACCATCCTGTTCTGAATAATTAAGGCAGAGGACTGTGTGATTTCAAAGTTCCAGTAGACAATGGTCAAGTGTAATAGCTAATCATAAAACAAAGATGTTACATATTGCTGCCTTCTTCTTGCTTTAATTCTGTCTTTTAATATTAGGAGTTGTGAAAATTTGCTGTGTTAATTTCATTTGCATATAATCTTTATTCAAAAGGGACCCCTTTTTTCCCAGGGGTTTTCACACAAGGAGGAGCAACCTAGCACAAAGCATGCTGGACTCCTCCAGCCACACAGCCTGGGGAAGAGCAGGCATGTCATGTTGGCTGTGCATTTGACAGCTGTCTAGGTCATAGGGTGGCACCAAACTTACCCAAATCAAAATGCCTGTGGCCAATTATTTATTAGCTTTCTTCTACAAAGTTTAGTAACGTGTTAGAGATGGACAGGAAGGAAAACGGCAAAGCCATACATCTGTGCTGCTTGAGAACTGTTTTTTGGTGGCTGGGTTTGACCTGACTTGGTCTGTGTCATCCTCTTTGTTCACTTTGCTTTGTTTACTTTCCAAATTCTTGTAATGAGACTAGCAGGTAATAGCAAAATTTTATTGTTGTTACAGCTGGTACTATTAGAAAACTAATTTCAATACTAAACAAAGTCTTAACTGGCCCCCAAAGCACAGCAATAATGTTATTAGGACAGATAGAATCAAACTCCACTTGTATAAAGAGAATTACATTGCACCTGGCATAGCAATAGCATTTTTAGAACAGGGACTTTTATTCCTACAACTGATCCAACAAGTTTGTGTTGGGATTATTTTCCCCCATTTAAAAAAAACTGTATGAGAGACTATACACTCTGTAGGAATGGGACAGGGACATATGCAGATGTTTTGAACAACAAATAAAGCAATTTTGAAAAGCCCTTTACTTTTTACGTAATTTGCTAATACAGTTAAAAGAACTTCTGAACTTCTGTTCTTCTTAAAAGCACAGTTCTTAAGAAAAAAACCATATGGTTAAGTACATCTGCAAGACAGATTTTGGAATATTCTTATCTAGGCACTGCTGTGATCCCAGACGTGCTTCAGAATTGTGGGTTGTTTTGTTTTTCTCATTCAAAGGCACAATTTCCTAGTAAAACCTATAAATCTGAACAGAGGTATTACAGTTCTGTCTCTTTTCTTATCATGATGACTGATAGAAAATAACCTAGGAGACATTTTCAATTGATTCCACTGTAAAGCACATCACAGAACTCGTCCTCTTTCTGGCCCATAGCAACAGAAGTAAAACCATGACTGGGAGAGAAAAAAAGCAGTATTCCACCTGATTCTGAAAGAGATTAGAAAAAAACAGAAAATGCCAAATTTCTTTATCTGGGCTGGTTAAACTGTCTACAGTCATCATGAGAACTCATATTTCTTCAAATATTTTTGAAACTGTTCCTCACACTATGAAAACAGCATCTGAAAAGCTAGAAATTTTCTAAAAAATTCTTATAACCTTTTTCTATTTATTATTGAAGGTATTAATCTGATAAGGTTGACAGGATATTAGACTTTTTACTAATTTAGGCAGTTACGGGGCACACATCATTTTCTTAAAGACTACTTATCAATGAGAACTGCCTCTGCTTTACTCCCATTCTGCAACAGTTCATCAAACTCAGAAAGAAATTTAGACTAGAAATGTGGACCTTTTGAGCAGATCCAACACAGCATCTGGCTGAACAGAAATGCAACTGGACCTGAAGGAAAGGACTGCTTTAGGGTGCATCTGCCTGCAATGAGGGAAAGCTGAGTAAGAATGAGAAGCCTTATCTACAACTTCCACTATTGTCAGAGAATCCCTGCAGGATTGTGCTTGATTCCAGATTTTGTTTCCATCACTTGCTCTCAGCAGACCCTGTGTGTCTTTATGAGAGCTGGAGTTCCACCTTCCCTGCCGCCTTGCTGCTACTTCTGCCAATCATAGGTACTGTCTGCAACCATCAGCACTGTCTGTAACAGATGCCACTGGTTTTATTGATGCAAAATCTCTTCCCACACACTGTTTCTAGCACAGCCTTGTCTGAATATCCTGCATATGAAAGGATATGAAAAAACATGAAAGGAAGGGGAGAATACAGGAATAGTTCTCCGGCATTCTAATTCAGCTCTAACATAAGTATGTTTAGACCTGATTAAGCTATTATTGTTTCATCATGTCTTTAAAGACAACACATAAAACTGTCACTCAAATAGAAGCTTTTTTGGAAATGCATCAATTCATACAGAATACTTGATAGCAGACTAGCACAAACAGCTCCGTGACATATTCCTGCTGCAAAAGCAGGTGCTGTCTTAGCCCTAATAAAGTATCAGCTTCTTCCTGTTTTGAACTCTCTCCAGTCAGTTCTTGTGGGACTCACTCTACATCTTTAATTAGGATCTGTATCCAGTGGAAGAACCTGAGTGGACAGAATATCTTGCTGGCCTGTTCCCATACATGTCTATATCGACAAGATGCTGGACCTGCACTAAAAGAAAATATTGTTGGATAGTATGTTAGGGTTGAAAGACTTATGAACTGACCATGAGGCTGCCAAGGAAAGTGGAACTCATTCTCTCTCTTCTGGCATATAAACAAAATAAACTTTACTACTGTTTGTCACAAGAAGAAATTTATATATTTGCTATATACAGAAATTTATTATACCTGTTCCTCTGTACAACAATTTGCAGGATTTAACTACAAACACAATTACTAGAAACATCTGTTGAAGAAAATACCTCTGAGATACCTAAGATTCACAGTTTTGGGGACAGTCTTAAAATTCAACTCAATCATCACTTGTCACTTCGTCAGGTTCCAAACTGCTATGACATGAAGATAGGTCAGCTACCCATTCTCCTGAAAGCAAGAAGAACCTTGCTGAAGAAAGCTTATCTGGGACCTAGCAAAGGAAATGAGATTAGCAACACCTCAGTCCTTTTCCATAACTGACATACATTTCAGACGATCTGAAAATACACTTGAACTAAGTGAAGTAAGGCTGAAAACAGGAATTATTTTGACAGCTGACATAGTATTCTGACCTATGAGGAAGAGATAAAATGAATAGGTACATGTTCTCCCCCCCTCTGCCACATATTCCTGATTTTTAAGGCAAAAAAAAATACAAACCCACTATTCCATGTGTTCTAATTTTCTACAGAATAACTGCAGGAGCTTCTGAAGATTAATACAGATCAAAGTAGAGCTGGGAGCTCTGCAGGGAAAAGGTTTAAAATAGAAAAGTTTGTGGAAGGTCTGTGGATTGTAGCGTGGAGCTAAATCCTGACTACAGCAGAAGCAATCCACTGTGACACAGGGAACTGGAGGGAAAGGAAAAAGCATTAATGGTTGATTGATTCATGTGAGGGAATGACTATAAGAAACATCACCAAAACTGTCAAACTGCACGTACTCGTTCAACTGCTCCTTCATGCTAAGATCTTGTAGAGGCTTACATGGGTTTTACCGATGAAGAGAGAATACTTGGAATAGAAATCCATCAACATATTCAGAACAGAAGCTACCTTTTTACTTTAAACATCTTCACTAACCATTACCTAGCCTAGTAAATCCCATGTGCTGAAAATTACTGGTGAGTAGAAGAGTCCTCGGGGAAGTTTCATGTGCACTTACTCATCTCAGCATCTCCCTGGCTCTGGGCTTTCAATAGCCCCAAGAAAATCAAAGTTCAACAGGCAAAAGGAGGTATTCCATCCACAAATGGTGTGGTATATTTTAAAATGAAAATTTAATTAGCACAAACAAAGCTAAGACTCCCCATCTTAATAAAAACCTTTTCAAAAGAGAGCACAGTTCAAAAATGGTCCTTCACACTGTGAGGAAGGTCACTCCTCCACCTCACAACAGCTAACAAAGCATCTGGCAGCACATTCAGTAAAGGAGGCTGCCAGCTCTGTCTCTGATGCCATTATACATCAGTTATGCTCCATGTCCACACACACTGAGAACACATTTCCAATTAGACTTTAGATCTTGCTTTGAAAAAACACTGGCTGCGTACCAGAGGAAACAAAATTAATATGCTTTTTTCCCCCTCAGCATTCCTGTGCAGAAAATCAACTGAGAAAACCACTAGAATGGAGAGGAAGCAGACAGGAGTTTGGAGAAGCAACACCTTGGAAACAGCAGTGGGAAGAATCAGAACAACACAGAGAGCCTGAAAGGAAGCAAGCCTTTGTCATGAGTGTGTGCAAAAATACTCTAATTATACTTTCATGCTTTCATTATTTCAGGTAAATATTTCAAGGTTGGTTTTTTTCTATAACCGACACTTGCATCTCAATAAAGGGCCTTCCTATAACCAATATGCATTTAATCCTCATCTCTGGAACTCTTCAAATTGAACTGACATTGGCTCTAGAACTGCTCACCCCGTCTGGTCACTAGCCTCCTCTATACAATCAATCCACTTGGAAAATACTTGTCTTTATAGTGTCCTATACTGTGCATTCTTCTCACCACCTCTCTTATTTAACAGTATGGAGGCCAGTTATGTAACAGAAGGAGAACCAAAAATTGCACTTAGTGGAACAAAAACATTAAAGAAAAGCAACTGATAAGCACTTACCTTTATTTCAAACTCATAGTGTTCATCCTTTCCCTGCCCACACAGGACATACCGTGGAATACTAATTTTAATTGGGTCCTTTAGGTTGTCTGGATTTGCTCCCAGTGAACGACAGACCATCCGCTTTCATGCACATACCAAATAGGGAGAACAAAGGAAAACCAAAATCACTACATAAGGAAAAAAAGAAAAGAACTTCACTGAAAATGAGAAAGTGTTCTTGGCCAGAGAAGCAGGAAAAGCGGAGGCAGAAAGTACTTCTAAAATGAAGGAGTTCTTTGAAAAAAAAGTGGATCTTGTTTTATAAGCAAGCCCTAACATTTTTTTATGCATACAAAAGTTAAGGTGAAGTATATTAAAAAACATTCCTTTATTTGAAAAGGCATTTTCAGCTTAGATATCAAAAACAAGGGAAAGCAGAAGACTTTTTATTACCTCCCTTTAAAAAAAATAAGTGTATTAATCAAGCTTTCATAGTTAACTCTAATTTTTGTACGTATCTTTCTTTTATAACAAACATGTTTACAATATCATGCAAAGCTGCCGGGGTCTAGGAAATTCAGAAAGCTCTTACACTTTAAAAATTCAAACTCATTTTATAATTAAATAAGCAATCCACTGTCAAAACAGTTTCCTACTATTTTTTTTAATCATATCTGAATCTTAGAAAACTCAACTATGAAAAATTTGCACAGTCTGGACAAAATAATATAAAAAGTTATTTGCAATGAGGGCCCATTCATCTGACAGCCAGATGGAATCTGTAACTGAAATTATGTAAAAAATAAAATATTTTTGCAACTGAAAAGATTAATGCTTTGCAGCCACTATGTCCAAAAGTAGCATAAGCATTTAGAGTGAAAAAGTACAGAAACTGCCTTTAAGGAAGTTCTCTACTTGCTCCATTGAACATACTCGGTCTGAAAACCTTAATGAACTGGCACTTAAAAAAATAACAGCAGCATAACAAATATAAGTCAACAACAAAAAAGATTGAAGAACTATCACTTCAAAGTTATGACTATGTTATATATTTGTATTTAGCACTGCTATCTATCACTTGAGCTGTAACTGTATTCTCAACATTCATCTTCTTTGTAGCAATTCCTGATGATTTCCAGGACATATAAGACTGTGTACGAGTTGGAGAAGAATTTGAAACTCATTCATAAACACCTCTGCCTACTACAGAGAGCCTTTTGATATCATCATTGCTCTCAAGAACAGGAGGATGTTATTTCATTGCCAGTCAATTATAAATGACAATGGAATTTCCCTTAACATTAGCATTAAAAAGAGTGAAAAAGAAAATACAAAGAAAGCGAATTTTTGTTCCACTGACTTTATCTAGAGTATATTTACCACAAACTTTTTTTTTTTTTTTTTTTAAGAAACCATAAAAAAGTTTATGTTTAAATGGAAAAATATTTTGAGCAACATTTGTTTTCACAACAAATATTGTCTCCTGTCCATTTTGGTCTTCTGTTATTACTCCCCACATTACTGGATTTTCAGCTAAAACTCATTTCTGGAGCATTGAAATGTAAGCTGTTCTTTCCTTGGGGGAAAAGAGGAGTTCACTGCCCTGAAAACAACATCATCTGCTTTAAAACAGCAATAAAACCATAAAGCCACTCATAAAGCCACCTCTGTCAACATGTAATTTATTGGCAGCCATTTTCAGAGAACTATTACAAACACCTAATAGAGAGGAAAACAATCTCAAACACAAAGTGTTGTGGAAAACGCGCCCTAATACATGAAATAATGCTTTGATAGTCATAAACAATGATTTATATGTTTACTTTAAATAGTAAAAATAGTAGAAATATTAGAATAAAATATACTGCTATGAAGTTCCTTTTCATAAAAGTGCAGTGTATTCATTGAGTTAGATTTTTAAAAAAGCACAGAAAAGGAAAACTGTTATTGGGAAACACAAGATGCACAAACATTTAACTTTGGAGTATAATCAGAAAAGAAATTGGTTGCAGAGATTGTTTTCCTTTAACAGCCTTGATCAAGGCAGCCCTCTCAGACAGTGCCACTCGATGCTGACTTTGGGCAGGGCCCAAAAGAAATGCCTTAATGATGTCAATGAGGGAGCCACTCCTGAGCAGGACTGACATGACGATATTACTCTGTCTACTCATTTGTGTACACATTCTTTGTTAAAAAACCCGCACAACACCTCAAAATAAAATGACACATTTTGCTCATTTTTGGCTTCCTTAAGGAAGTAGAAATGTAACAATAAAAACCCCCGTAATTCTCTATCCAAAAAAGTGTTCATCCCTCCAGACATAACTTCCCTACCCAATGCAAGCTATTTCTTTTTAAATCCCATGTGAGCTACATTATTGTGTCCTAACATATGGTAAAAACAAATGGGAAATGTTCTTATACTAGCAGAGAGACTGAAGTCTAACTCTGTTTAGTAGATTTCACTTCTGCTGGCAATATGCTTACAGAATTTAGAATTTCAGATTAGATACCACTGGTTTTTCTGCCAAGAATCATCTTCCTCAAACAAGGCATATGGCATATTCAAGCAACAGGATTCAAAAGATATTCAGTTCCCCTTACAAGTGAAGAAACAAAAGAGAGGAGACAACACCTTATTTATTATTTGAACATCTGACATGGGTAACAGGTAAAATACTCCTAAGCTAGAAGAAAGCCTTGACTAATGGAAATCTTCTACTAATGTCCAATAGCTACATTTTTTCTTGGGATGTAGTAACAAAAAGACTGTAAGAGATGCAATCTCACAGCATCAACAACCCCATCAGTAAGCAAGCAGAGGATGATGAAAGTAAGGCCAAGCACATTACATGGACAGAACTCTAGAGTTAAACTCACTCCATCTGTCAGGCAATGTCCCCATTTGTCAACTACCTAGTTAGAGGATGAGAAACATGCACACAGATGATAGACCCCAAAACATCTGTCTTGCCACGGTAGCATGATCAAAGGTTGAAATGCTATTTAAAGCACAACTCCTTTTGCACTTGTGACAAATTTTGATATGAAAGTGCAATAAATCTTAAATGTAAAACTCTGAAGCAGAAGAGAATTGTCGATGCTAATATTCCCAAAATTGCATGTATAAAAGCTGTAAACATCTGTACTATTAAAAGCATACAATGAAAATAAGATTTAAAAAATCTGCAGATATTTTGAAATATTGAGATCAAGGGAATGAAGTAAACGAGGAGCATGAAAAACACAGATAATCAAAAAGATTAAGGAAAAGATAATTGAGGAGGAATAGAGAAGACATTAACGAAGACAGATAGTATATGGAAGGAGTCAGAAAACAGAGCCAAAATGGAAATCAGAAGACAGAGCTGTAATTATAGTTTTCATCCATCTACCATATAACAGAGAAACATTTAATTTCCTCACTTTCCCAAGGAATTGTATGTACAGCATATCAGAGATGCACAAAATACAAGCGCTCAAGTAATAATTATTATTGCTTAGACACGTGTACACAGTCTGTGGTACTCCCTTAGAGCTCAAATGTCCCTTTTCTTTACTGATTAAAAAAAGGGGAGGGGGTGTTGGAAGCTGCACGGGACGAGGAGCCCGGATCCCAGCGGGGGGAGAGAGAAACAGTCCAAAACCAATATGGTTGATAAATGAACTCCGTTTATTAGCAGTCTTAAGGCACTTACATAGTATACCAGCTTGTTAGCCCCTAAGTGGCTTAAAGCTTATCAAGACACATTTCTATTTCTACATAATTGGACCTACATTAGCAAGTCTCCACAGTCTTGTTACGATCAAAAGAATTTTGTGCTCATCTCCCTCGTTTCACTCCCGGATAGCACAGCTGCAAGTTTTTCACTCCCTATCTGTTTTCTCAGGCTGTTTGTTTTCTTTCACACAGGGACTTTCCCATGGAAAGTGTCTCTCACACACAAGCCTAAAAACTTCCAGCCCTATTGCTTGCACAGTTCTTTTATTGATCCCAATAATTCTATTTCCCAACAAGGGGGAAAGGGTTTTATCAATACTTATTAGTCTTTTATTTTGAATGTATCTAAACGTATTTGGATTTCAACATTTCGTCAAATGCATAATTAGCCAAATGGCTTCTTCACTTGAACTGAATGGTAATTTCCAGATTTCTGAAGGGATATGCAAACTGCTTTGAAGAATTGATGGGATGACTGTCAGCTGAGTATTTTTTTCTTTTTCACAGTATTTAGAAAAAACAATTCCTAAATCAGGTCCAACCTTGCTCCTTCTAGAAAACACAAGATTAGTTTTTGTGCAATTCTTTGTCTGGCAAAACTGCATAACGGATACCATTCAAACTATACAACCAAAGGCTGTCAAATTGTGATCGCTGGCATGAAGCATCCAAAATGTTAGGTGCAAAAAAAGACATTATTTTCCTTTAAGAGGCCTATATGAGTAGTTGTAAGAACAAGACTCCTATACAGTCTGCTTAGCACAGTCTACTTTCACTGATGTATACAGCAGTACAAGAATGTCACCTAATGAAGGTTTAATACTTCCTATATTTTAATGGAGTAGGTAAACCAGATCAGCTAACTCAGTTTGAAATTTACAGGACAATCGTACTCCATTTGAAAAAACTAATTCATTCATATCTGATGTCCAGTCGAGTGAAATCTGCATCAAACCCTCTTTCAAGAGCTGGTGAGTTAAATAAACATCATCATTCACTGTAATAATCAAACTTCTCATTATGTCACTGCAAATTCTTTGAGTAAAGTGTTTGTTATAGGTAAATACTGTGAGTAAACCATCTTCAGCAGAACACAGAAGTTGAATATTCTGTCCAGCAAAGCCAACTTGAATCTCCTTTATAGTGCCGATAGGAACCTCATGCAACACTGCCAAGGAACTCTGGCAGGTGCCTTGTTCAGCTGACAAAACAACAACCGTACAGAATGGAACTGAACAAAAGCAAGCAAGCAGGTTCTGGGTCTGGTTTTCTGCAACTACCAACAGTGAGCCAACAGATACCTTTCAACTCCTCCATCCTACCAGAAATTTGAGGTAAAGCACAGATGAAAAATTCCAGTACTTTTTCCAGAGAATAGACCTGAAGTTTCAAAAAGACATCAGGAAAATGCCTGATGTCAGATGTTCAAATAATAAATAAGTTCTGTCTTAACAGAAAATCATTTTCTAGCTCTCTGTTCTTCCAACGCCATGCAAATTCTTCAGGGGGCTTTCTCACAAAGGCATCAGAGATCTCCGTGCTTATGCACATTGTGACAGCCTCTTGCACAGGGGATTCAGTCTGAACGACATTTTCAGTATGAGCTTTGGCACCATCAGTAGGGTGGGATATGTCTTGATTCATACGTGACTTGAAGAACACATTTACTTGCAAGTTTCCTATAAATGGCAGGTTTTTTATTAATGATACTGCTTGAGCACATCTCTCACTTCTGTCACACGAACTTCCCAACTCCTTTATTTGTTTAGAAACCAATGCACTGCTGAGCAGCTGACTATTGGTATCTTTGTAAAAGCAGGAAAGCTTACTGAAAAGATATCCCAAACTGGAAGCATGTTCTGGTCTGACATCAAAACAAGAAGCTATTGACTTAAAAGAAACCAGTCAGAGGTACTGTGTGTTGGAAGATGAGAATTACTAGACTGGTCTTCAACTATTGGGTGCACTGTGTTTAATGGGCTGTTCATTATAAGTTTTTGTTTCAGAACGCACATTAGACTGAGAAAAGAGAAGACATGATATGCTAAAGCCGATTTGCTCTTTAGCACCCATTAAGGATCCTGCAGGAGACAGCTGTTTCAAGTGGAAACAATCAGATTCAGTTCTTGAGCTGTCACAATCTGGAGAAGTAATTATTTTATCATCAAAATGATTGAAATTTTCAACCTTGCAGAGTGAATAAGCCACGCTATTAAAGTCAGAACTATGTAAAGAAGTAGATAAAACTTTCTGATATGGAACACTCTTACCCTTGAAAGTATTCGTACTTTTAGAGTGAATTAAACTACTTTTAATGTCACAATGACAAGCAAAGCTCTCCTGTCCTGAGTTACTCCTTTCATTCTGAAATGCCTTCTCTGATGTACACGGGGAGAAGAATCTTCCAGAACTGGAAAATAAATTCACCATCTCCGTATATGCCTTCTATCTCTTATGGTCTCTTAGTCCTGCATTTTCTCCACACAACTCAGAAGCACAATTGCCATCTTTAGACAGAAATGGAAAGCCATAGTGTGGCTGCCACTTTTGACTTTTCTGTTAAAAATTCCAAAAGAAGAAGATAAAAATGTCTTTGTAAAATCTTCCGACCTGAACATTTCTTAGACTGAGGATTGATTCTGATTAGATTTATATAACCATTCAAAATCAGTACAATCTGTCAAAATGAGAGAGAGAAATCCAACAGAAGTGATTGAGATCTGGTTAAGGAATACTTGATCTTTTCAACCCACTCCTGCTTTTTCATTGTACAGTATCCATTTCATTTGGTTTATATTTGCTTTACTCAAAAACCCCAGGAAAATCAACAGGCAACGCAGAAACTTGTAAGCCCTTTATATTTTACCCACACATGCACAAAAAGTAATCCCATACTAGTCAAGAGAGTGCAAAAAGTACAACACAGCTTAAAAATGACAGTGTAAAAGTCAAAAAAAGTCCAAATTTGAGGTGTTGCAGCCCTCCTATTGTTACAGTTCAAATCCAGGAAGCTATTCAGGATTTACTCACCAAGACAATAACTGTGTTTCAAGCAACAGTTAGACAACTATATATGGTGGGAGGGGTCTAAGCCTCAGTTTAAAAATACATAAATACATGTACGAATCCTTCAGAACACACACAACTTGCCTGGTTCTTCTTGCTAACTTATAGACACCCTTACAGCAGTTCATTGTTAGTCAAAAATGTTATGTGTATTCTGAATTCAGACAATCTCTCCTCATTAAATGCTTTTCTCCTCTAAAAATAATGAAAGGGATACTGTTCCAAATTAAGAATCATAACAAAACAATGAAGAAAGATCAACCCTAACACCACACCTTTCAAACAAGGGAAAGCTAGGTCCAATCTGAAACAAAATCACTTTGAGTCCAGCTGGTAAGATGCACTGCCATCTCTGTTAGCCATTAATCTTGCTGTGAATTCAAAATTCTAATTATGCAGCTAAACAAGTGTAATTACAGGGCATGCCACAATTTAAGACAACCATTTCATTCTGACAAATTATGACCTACCTCATACTTCAATTTGCGTTGAATAGTGCTGTTATTACACCTCTCATTATCCTAAGCACAAAAAAGGTACAGGAGGTTATTAAAAAGTGCCTTTCTTGTATAAGGCAATTAAAAGTATTCAGAGGAAGAGACATTCTTCATAATAGACAAAAATAACAATCAATATTTATTAAACCACTGGCTTAGAAGTCAATCAACCCATTCTTTCAATCAATTAGGTCACCAGTTGTTGAATAGGCACTTGTTTGCAAGTATGAAATTCCATCCAGAAGAACATTAATTTTCATCAACTTAATTTTTCTGATGTAAAATGAAGATTATATTTTATGTGCAAACTTCTTCATTGCCATTTACACACTCTTTCCTCCCCCCCAAAAAAAAAAAAAACAAAAAAAACCCCAACAGAATACAACATTAAAATGCCACTGGAAATAAAAATATTATTAAAATTTAAAAACTGATATCATATCTCATTTACTGTTTATATTTTTTGGTGAATTAAAAGCAAGTAAACACAGAAAAACATGAAAATTACTGAACAACAAAACCAAATCAGTGGTTAGACATGGTCCATTGAAGGTCAGGATCTCCCACCCATTTCTGCTCACCTTGAAACTTTCTGTAGACCAGGATGCACTAACATCATTATCCTCAGCTTTAGGATGAATATTCTGGAGCCTCCTCTGCACTTCTTCTTCAATAAAGGCATTTATCCTTTAAGATACAGAAAAGTGTGTGTGCGTGTATGGGAAAAAAGTGTATTTTTACATAAAAATCAAGACAGACTGACTGAAAGGCTCTTTGAAATGCTTTTAACCCTAAGTAATGCACAGCTCTTAATTGGCAGGCTAATGTTAGACCAGCTGTATCCCTCCTTAAGGAAGGAACACTGACTTTTGAGCAAGTGCTCATCTAACAGGCAAAGGTTAACAATTCGTTATCAATTAGACAAATTACTTGCTATGAGTGCAGCTCTACACACAAGAGGCAGTGAGGGTACAAGTGACGAAGATGTAAGAAGGCTGGGGTTGCATCTTCAGTAACTTAACAGTTTGCTTTCATGGCTGCTGCAATATCAGCAACCCCAAAGGTTTCATCTCCAAACAGAAGGAATGTTCCAAGAGCTGATACTAACAACTGCCATGTGTAAGTATAACAAGGGCAGAGATTAAGGATTTTAGTGATGTAAGGCAGCTGCCCTATTAAAAAAGGTTTAAGACAATTTAATTTACTTTGTTGCCTTAAGCGTATATGAAGCAAAACCATATAGACAAGTAACTGTGAAGTCAAAAATTATTTAAATACCTTTCAGCCTACAGTTTCCTAACCCTGTACTCTAAAACAAACTGCAAAGGTGCAACAGATGAGGCTATTGATTATTTACAGTAGAATACAACACATAAATTTTATTTCCAGACCAGTCTTCAGTACAATCACAGTATTTAAATCAAATCCAACCATGGCAGAATGGTCTTTCAAAATATTTCTTTTCTAAAGCTATTGTTTGCATTCCATTTCAGGAATGCAGGTTACCTACCTATCATCAACCAGCGATGGCTGTGGCTTTGTTGGGCTGGTAGGGGAAGTGCTATGGGAGAGTCTCTCATCTAATACTCCATGGTTTCCTTTCTGAGCTCCATCACCCTCGTATATTTTTTGCTTCAGCTGCTGAATTTCCAGGTCCAGGCTATAAAGAGATCTTAACATGTAATTTGCTTTGGTTGAGAGTTGATTCGCATAGTTCTGATGGGAAGTAATGTGCCTACACTAGCATACATGTACATAAGATTGTAGGTACTAATATTTATGAAGGTTTAAAATCACAATTGTTCTTTAAGCATATTTAGACAGGAAAATAGAGACAGCTCAAAACCATATTCCAACAGTAGTATTAAGTCGAATAAAACAACTTCAATAACTTCCATTGCAGGAGGTATCTAAATCTGTACATTAAATATTAACTCCTAAGACCTAACCTATCTATTAGAATCACTTGAATAAATTCTCATTTTTACAGAACTCTACCAATGACCTCAGGTATCATCTTTCCATGTGAAATAAATGAAGAAACGAAGGGGAAAAAAAATTAAAACTCAAAATAAAGCACTAATACAAAAAAACCTCAAAGACAACATAAAACACTGATGTGGCAAAAACTTCTCTATAAGAAAATCTTTAAATTGTGTACTACACATATACATTTTTCAGTTGTTCCATCTGTATATATGTTTTTGAAAATTCACTTACAAAATAAAACATCTAGTACTTATTGTATATATACGGATAAGAAATCATCTTTTGAAACCTCCTTGCTTTCTTTAACAAATAAATTTAATTCCACCCAGATTTATGCACAGAATACAGTATGTAAAATTGGGTACTATGTTTCTGACTAAAAATACCTCAGGCATTTTGTATGAAATAAGAAGCACTGATTGCAATATTCATCACTTACTCAAATTAAATTATATTATAACAAAGTAATCTGCAGAACACCCTCTTCACTTGTGATGTAGCTGAGATTAGATTAGTAACACAGTAATAATCTTCCCCATTTTCATTACAATTTTTGTCTCTAAAAGTATTTATTTTTCTAGAGGTTCTTAGAAATCAAATAATAAAAGAAAATAAGTTCTTGTAAAAACAGGAGAAACTACACAAAGCTGGGATTCTACAAGTTCTGCTACAATTGTGCATATCTAAATTGAAGTGCAATTCTATATTCCATCCTGGGGGTTAAATGAGAAAACTAGGGAGATGATGAATGTTGCAGCTTTTTAGGCTGACTTGTTACTTCAGTTTTAGAGTACTTTTTGCAGCACTGCCAGAAGCAATCTATTTCTTTTGATTAGCAGCAAAACAATCTTGCGTCCTGAGGGTAAGTGAATGAAAGATGGCTCATGTATACAGGAAAGTGTTTGCATCCATGGAAAATCAATTTAACCACAAAAATCAGATTTACATTAAAGGAATAAAGCTCAGTTTGTAAACATCCTACTATGAGAAGATATCACTTTTATAGCTATGAACATAAGTCAGCCTTGTGATGCATCCACCAATAAGTACACTGAACTGTGCCTTGCCACTTGCCTCAAAGATGGCTCTAAAGTTGCTTTATGTTCATTCTACTGCCCCAAAACTCTGCCAGTAAAGCCAAAACGTGTGTGTACATATCCCAGTTTAAGTTAACTTCAAATTATCATTTTGGGGGCCATCCCTGTTGTCTTGGGATGATTCATAATGATATTGAAGCCCATAATTATCTGAGGCCAAAAATAGTTACTGTATCTTTAAGATCCTGAAGCCGCAGACCTTGTGCGTCTGGTGAGAGCGGGGCGTGCGGGCATTTTAAAAAGCTCCCCGCCCAGGTTTTTGCACGGCTTTTCACAGCATAGTATTTGTATCGCCGGCTGCTTGGTCTTTGCTTAGGCAAAGACTTTTCTTTCCACCGTCGTTTGGTTTTTTTCCTCGGATCAGAGAACCTGCAGTAGCAATGTTTGAGCTGCCTTGAGGGCGAATTCTGCAGCTGCTTGTCCGAAAACCGGGGGCATCATGCCGGCAGAAGTGGAGAGGAGCTGCCCCGCTACAGCCCCAGCCGCTGCTAACCACGCCGAGCCTGGGAGAGGACACATTGAGTGGCTTCAGTCCAGCTGCTTCGACTGCCATGCCCGCTCTGCTGTGCCTTGCCGTGGGGAAGCTCTTCATCTGCTGATGGAACTGCTCCCTGAGGCTACTGCCTTCACGAGACAGATCTGACACCATCTTGTCACTCCGTCTTGCAAAGCCCGAAGCCGTCCCACCAGGCCCGTATCGGGAACGGGTGTTTTCTGGTATTTCGGGTCTCTGTTTCGGTGGGAGGGTGAGGTCTAGCAGTTCAATATCTAGCAGTTATTTACTTCCCCCCCTCCCCCCCCCGCCTATTGACGTTCTTTTTCTTAATAAACCATTGTTTTTTCACTTTCATCTATTAATATTCATTTCTTATTGGTGGAAAGGGACTGTTGGAACCCTTAAAGGAGATAACTCATTCCAGAGCATTCCCCTTTAAATTATCTCAAACCAAGACACCTGTAGGTGAAATAATTTCGAGCTTCCATATGATTCAAACAAATAAAAGCATAGTATCTAGTTATGATGGACTTACACTTGCATAGCACTTCAAATGAATATTGCATTTAAACATTTTCAGAGAGTTAACACTGATCTGAACCAGAGCACATAATCACATAATGGGATCTAGATAAATAGTAAGAAACATATGTAATTCATACGCTTACTATTGATACACACGACTCCTTTAAACAGAGAACTCCTTTAACATATGAAACATAGAACTCCTTAAACATAAGTGCTTTAGTATAAAGTATAGATTAATAAAAGTTGGGTGTTGGCTGCTATGCTCGACCGCAATTGCTTTTTGCAAGACAAGAAGCCTAGCCCTGGAAGGGGCTATGATGATAACTGAATAGGAGATGCTATGCCTAACGCTAACTGCTCTTAAAAACAAACCCAAGTAGACTAGGGTGATAAGGAAATGGAATGCGAGCTAATGGGTTTGGCTAACCGCTTGTCTGCAGAACAAGGGCCTAATCCCTACAGGCTAAGCGGTAAGGAGGAAGACGCATGCTAACTACTGTTTTAATGACAAATAGAAGAGCTGTCACAAAAGGGTAGAAAAATGCAATAGGAGAATAGGAATATAATCAATACACAATTATAAATGAAGTAAAACTAATATAGCAACAAAGTGTGTAATCGTAGAATTAAGTGTGTACTGGTTTAGTCTAAAATACTCATTACTTTATTAGCAAAATAGAAGTGATCAATTTATTAAGAATAGAGTGCTGTGTTTGTAACCCTAAGATAAGGAAACCGCAAGTCATGTAATACCCCTTAGGACTGTAACTTTAGATAAATGACCAAAACAAGGGCGGATGATGAACATGTAAACGTATAATGACAAACTTGTAAACTTATAAAAAACCCCTGTAAGATGACCATGGCAGACACGCACATGGAGGTGTTAACCCCTGCGTGCTCCCAGCCTGGCCAAAAAAGGTGTGCTCTACTTTACAGCACCTTGCTGTGGAGTAGATTCCTTTGAATCACTATGGCATCATATACTTTGAAATGTAAACTCAAACACAAGAGCAATACATAGCCTGAAACGTTTAAGATATTCTCATGTATCTTTAGATCCTTCTCCTGCCTCCACATTCACAAAAACATTCTGAATTGAATTATTCAGGCCCATGGGCTATTCACTGAAAGACCTCAAAGTTTTATTTAGCCTGTGCACGAGGAGTTTAAAGTAAACAAGAAAAAAAACAAGGAAAAAAAAAGAGAAGAAAAAAAAAAGAGATCTCTTTTTTGCTTCCTTGGTATCTTCTCCAAACCTCAGTCTTCTGGCTGACAACGTATTTTTTCACTTACCACACAACCCAGAAATCTTGAGGGCTAACTAAGCTGTCTATTTTTGTGGAACTTCCAGTCATTTATAGCTCACTTTTGCTGACTAAAGTGAGATGCTTAGTATAGACAATGAGACTTTATGCTCACAACAATTATGGAAAATAATGGCAATATACACTACAAAATGATGAATCAGTATTGAAAATACTTAACTAAAGCCAAACAATGTAGCTATAAATGTTGAAAAAGTGACCTCTACACATTGTATATAAAGCAAATCTTCTGATAATGGTTTAAAAGGAACAGAATACAGAAGAGCTCTTCAATTTGGCTACAGGCAAGTTTCTTATTTTCGGTGGTTTTCCCACATCTGTTTGAAGGGCTTATGAAAAAATATTCAGATAAATCAGCGAAGCAGTAAAAAATAATGACAAATGCTACCTCAAGAAAAAAAAACACTTCATTTTTTCACTGATATTCACAGGTTTTAAAGCTCCAGTAGAAGCAAATCAGGTAACACATTTAAAAATGGCAATGCTGTGCTTTTTCTATACTGCAGGGATTGAATACATTTATCTTAGTGAATTTTTGCTTAGGTTAAAGAAACCCCAAAATATTTCTTCCTCTTCTTCCACAGAGAAAGATCCTTTCCTGACCTGACTGACTTTTCTCTGAGCCTCCCATACTTAGGCTAAATGTTATGCTACAAGATACCAGGAGTATAACCAATGACATTGCTTCTGTAAAGCAGAAAAATCCCTTTCTGCCTAAAGGGGATTGTCACTACATTGGGCAGTATTAAAGACTGTATATTTTCCAATAAGCTTAAAAAGCATCATCAAATTTTACACGGATATATGGCTAGCTAATTTTTATTTAGCCCTGAAAGCAGGGCTATTAAAAATTAAACATCTACCCCCATTTACTTAACACCAGAAGTGTTCAGTTCATCACCAGTTGAGAGAGACAGTTGGCAGGTTTACTGTAACAGTCTCCAAATCTTGAACAAACATCTAACTTGTCACTAATAAAAAAAAATGTTATACAGAAATAATTTAAGAGAAAAAAGTTGTTAGATGGTACATTTGCTCTAAGGGCAGAACATAAGGATATCTGAGCTTTCTGCATAGGTAGAACAATTTAAGTACTGTAATGAATAATGCATATAATATCCCACTGAGGATGGGATAAGTATTCAAACACACCAGAACTTAATAAGTGAGCAAGAATCATTTAAAAAGCAGTAGAGTTTCAATTCTGGATAAACTACTTGAAATTCATTAAGAAATTCAAGTACCAGGACACTGAACAAACTGCACTCTCATCATCCAAGGTATAAAATTATTTCCCTTTTGTGGACAGGTTCTGATAAATGGAAGATACCACAGCACTCACCGTTCTCGGTCTTGTTCAAGAGCTTTCTGCTCAGCTTCCAGACTCGCCTGCAGCCCTGCCTGTTCACCACTGCTGTTGTTCAAGGTGGCGAGCTTCTGTTTCTGCTCTTCAATTTCAAAGTCTATGGTGGAACGACGCTGCAAAGCAGAATGCCTCTTTTCTAACTTAGCAACAGCTTGCTCCAGTGCCTCTCTCTGCTGCTTTTCCCTTGATTCAAGGATTTCTTTTTCCTTTTTCCGAACCTTTCCTTCCTGCCGAGCTACATTGGCTGTGAATTCAAAGGTTTCTTGAAGCTGCTGCAGCTGATTTGTGCTAGCCCTATACTGGGCAAGCTGCTCTTCTTTTTCTTCTATTTCTTTCTCTATTTGATAGAGTGTATTATCTAACCCTAACAAGCCCCTATCAAGGACTTCAGAGGCTCTTTGTTTTTCCTCCAGCAAAGCTGGCAAATGATTACTCTTCAGGTACTCAAGCTGGCGTACTTTAGATTGGAGCCTGTATTCCACTGGCTTTATCTTGTCAACTTCTTCAGCCTTGAGTATGGCATCCATAAAGTTTTCATCATCTCTCTTGAGATATAAATGTTCTTCATGTGCAAATTTTAAGTGCTCCAAAGCTCTTTTTTCATCTGCTACTTCCTTTTCTAGGTGATCCATTTGTTGAATTAAATCTTTTTCCAAAATAGCCAACTGTTCCAGCTGTTTCCTTTTAAACTCTACAAAATCATACTGTGCTTTTTCTAACTCTTCATGGTTTTCATCACCTTCAGATCGGGCTTCCTTGACTTTTAAAAGAGATTCTCTGAGCTCTTCAAGATCTCTTAACTCTTCTTCTACTCTTTGCACATCCCCTCTCTTCAGGAGCTCTATCATGACCTGCTTCTCTCGAAGCTGCTCCTCTAGGTGAGCCACCAGCATCACCTGTTCTCTTTCCTGTTCTTCAAGCCTCTTTTTTTCTGATTCCAGCTTAAGATACTGCTCATCTTTTTCCTTTTTTAGTTTTTCAAGTTCATGAAAAATCTGCATTTTCTCCGCTTTTTCATTATGATTAAGTTCTTGTAGTCGCTGCAACTCCTCTTTGACCCGGGCAAAAATTTCTTCCTGCTGCTTTTTCTTTTGAAGCTCTATCTCCTGTTGTTCCCGTAATCTTTCTTCTTCAAACTTTTCTTTTTCAGCCAGCAAATCCTTTAACCTGCTTTCAATGTGAACACTTCTCCGTTTCAGACTCTCTTCCTGTTTTCGTATTTGCAGCTGAACTATTTCTGTCTCTTTGCGCTGTGACTCTACTTCTTGCTGCATTCTTACAAGTTCTGCTTTGTCAGATTTTTGTTTTTCTTCCATCTCTTCTATTTGTTTCCTACAGTAAAACATTTACATGAAGTTAAAAAGGTTTGGACAATGATTTCTGAGTATATATAACCATTTCTTCTTTTAATACTTTTGTTTTGCTACAGGTTAAGATCCTTCATCACTTGGAAATGACTCAATGCATGAGACAAATGAAAAAGAAATTCATATGGTCCGTGTCAGTATAAAAAGCTGTGGATCGTCATAGGAAGACATGTTATATAGCACTTATGTTATTAAAAATTAGAGTGTATTAGTTCTGTCAAATCGAATAAAAATATTGATAGAACATATCCATGCACACAGCACAGAGTAAATATGTATTTTTTTTACATACCTACATTCTCATGCACAAAAACTTGTATAGAAGGACTTGATTAGCAATTTGCCTCACCAAATTTAAGCCAACAGATGAATTAAAGCAATATTTTCACTTTAGGTAACTCCAACTGAATTACTGATCAACAGGATTATAAAATTTAAGATAAATTATTATGTCCTGTGTAATCTCTCTTACTTGAGGGTCACCATTATCCCCATAATACAAATAGAGACAACCTGCAAGTAAACTGGTTATTTTGAGAGAAGTCAGATGAATTAAAAGTACAAGTAAATTAACTTCTGCACAACCTGAATTCAAATTCCACCAAAATAACAAAAAAAGGGTGAATATCAGTGATCCTATTTGCATTAGTTGCTGAATAGTATCTTTCAGTGCTTCAGAGCTTCAGGATTTTTCTGAGTTTACTTCACTTAGTCCAATTACATAAAGAGCTTTATCAAAATGGACCACACCATCTCAAGCTGAGAAGGCAGAAAGGTTTTCAGCTTGTGAATCTAATCAGTGCTGAGATCTGCAACAAGGCACAGCTATTCACTTCCGCAATCTTAGCAGGTATGCTGAGCCAAAACAATCAGCTCAGTTAGCCAGCTGATAACAATGCTTTCTTTTGTATTTCAAGCCAACTTCCACATAACGTTCTGAAAAGCATGATTAGTATGCCCATTCCACACCACAGCTTGATATAAGAGAAGCAGAGTGTAACACATGAGTTGTTCCTATCACGATTCAATCCAAGGACAAACAAACCATAAAAAAGAGATATGAATAAAAATGTAATTTGCCATCTTTTAAGGTAAAACCATGAAAGTTAAGAGCAAGGGTAATATATCTGTACAATCTATCCTCCTTACATCTTTGTATTCCAGAGTTTCTTTGCTAAATATCAGTCAGCTCCAATTCAGCTATTCAGGATTGTCTGCTTGCTGAATAACACTGTGATTCCAAATTCATTATTTAAATCAGTCTATAACTTGTATATATAGACACACATAAATACCACAGAGGACAATGTTACCTTTTACTTTCTAATTTTTCAAGCTCTTCTCGTTGCTGTCTCTCAAATTCTAGCCTGATTTAAAAAAAAATAAAGAATACAGTAAAAAGGTTGTTTTCTGAGTATCACAAAAATAGGAAGACATGATGCAAGTTACTGTCTGGTTAGATGATAACAATGATACAAATGAAGTTTTGTAAGACTACTTCTACAAGAACAGAAAATAGTTCACTAAGGTTACAAATTAGGTATCATGCTGACATGAGTATAAATAGAAAAATAAATTAATTTCTGGGGAAAAAGTACTTTAAAAGGAAAGTTAAGCAAGACACATAGATGATTAGCATAGCCTCTGCGAGTTAACTACATGCAGACATGGCAATCAGTACATAAAAATTTAACTTCTCTACCTTAGACAGATCGGTCCTTTTACAGGGAAAAGACTGCCATGGGAGGCAGGGGGAAACAGAGCGATCAATTGAGAAAGGAATTGATAGAAAAAGCATATTAGCAGTACAGAATACTTTAAAATCAACGGTGCTTTGTTTTATTGGAGATTAAATTGGTTAGATTCATAGAACATTTAGCATATTAAATCTGAGAAGTAGAATTCAAATAATTATTCTTTCTAAACACATTTTTCAAATGCCAATGACAAACGCCAAAAATTATTCTCTTCATCCTACGGCTTATTAACTTAGCCACTTCTGAGAAGGAAAAGGGCTACAAAACTACAGTAGTGTGTGCTAATAGTTGTGCCATTTCCTTCCAAGAAAAATAAAAAAATCCCAAAGATTCCTACGATGTAATCAGCGGGGTTGAAAAACCCCAAAGTGCAACATTGAAGCACAGAACACAATTCAAACCCATTCATTTAAAATATTTTGAGATTTTAATGTATTTAGTTTGACAAGGTTCTGAATAAGAACAGGAGAGTATTTTATGTCATTTTTTAATATCAGCTTTTATTACAATTGTACACAAGTACTTTTCTTATTTTAATTTCATTTGATTTATCTTTTCTTTAAGGAACTCTTTAATAACAAATATTAAAAAGGCAAAAAGAACCTATATATGGATTAAATTACTCAACCAAATACATACATATTCAGTTATTTCAGGCTTGTTACAGCTTAAGGATATGCAGGTTAGTGAAACAGTCCATAAATACTGAAAAAAAATGCAAGACTGCACCACAAGTTAACTTCAAATTTTTGATACATTGCAGTTTAAGACATTATGACCACAATTATATAGATAGGTTCCTAAAAATAAGGCATTTTTAATATCTCTTTTTAAAGAGTCATAGAAATGCATACAACAAAAAGAAATTGTCCTTGGAAATATGCAAATAGTACACCAATAATCTAACATTTATAAAGCGACTATAACAAACTTTGATTCCTCCATATTCAAGAAGCATCTTTCTAATGGCTGCAATAAGGGAGAATGACTACTTTCACAAATTCTGTATTTTACTTTTCCCTATTTCTTAAAAATTCATTTAAAAAAAAGTCTTCTACAATCCCTAAGTGATTAGCCTATGCAGATTTTTATACCCAGCTCCAGGCATTCAGAGCTTCTTATGCAACTGTCTCACCAAGAGTCTAGTCACATCTGCATTAAACTAAGGTGGGCACTTTACAGCACAAGGATAGATGATGACAACTTAGTATTTTTAGTTTGATCACAATTGCTGCAGCAGCAATGCTGCAGAAATCCACAAAGTGGATGCAAAATCCACAGACTGCTGAAAGGGAACAAGCAGCAATCTTGGGGGCCTTCAGAAAGCAAAAACTTAATTCAGTTTAACTTAATTCAGGTGAACGTGTGCTTTGGGATTTCCTTCCCCCTTTTTTTTATTGAAGCTATACTTCAAAATTTCTCCCTTTGGCTATGATCTGCTATCTGGAATTCATAGCTTTTAGCTATCACTTCTTACCTAGGGCTTGGCTGACAAAATGCCATAATTATTTCGGTCCCAAAAAATATAGGCCATGGGGAATACAGCTCTGGCTTGTGGAAATGCAGGCTTCCTTTGGGCGCTATCTGACACAGACCATCTTTACTTAGACAGCTGGCAAAGAACAATTTGACTGTATTCCCATGCTTGGTTAAGCCACAATAAAGTAAAATGTTAGATCAGCTAACATAACGTGCAAAACCCAGAGCAAAACCTTTTGGTGTTTCGATTGTCCTATAAAACACATAATTTGGCAGATATATTTTATGTAAGCATAAAAATGGTAACTAACTTTTGATTGAGATCTAATACAAAGAAAATGGACCATCACAGCAATCAGTCTGGTATAAAAACAGATTGGTGCCTAAAAATTCTCTGGTTTTCTCTTTGAGGAATTATCCCTAATACCTTTAACAGTGGCATTATGACAATCAGTTTTACCTTACACTGAAATGAAGCTGAAGGTGCCCAAGAAGTTGTTCAGGAAAAAGGAATTAATTGTGAAAAAACTGGTTTTCTTCACTGAAAATGGCTCTTTCCCAAAGCAAAATACAGATCATCATTATGACTCCAGTCAACAGCCTCCAAACACAACACCAAGGTGTTTTAAAAACGCGTATTTAATGCATTTTAGACCATTAAATACTCTATGAAAACAAGAGTTATTGCTACCTGGAGGTGCCTAAGATGGTCTGCGCTCCAGTGAAGGCCCTCAAACAATGAGGTTATTTATTCACAATGTCTCCATTCTCTAAGGCGCTCACTCTGCAGCCTTTCTTCTGCAGGGATAAGAATGATGCCAGTCTTCCTTAGCTGGCTGCCTATTTTCTTAATATATTTAGGAACTCACCACTTTTGAGACCTCTGGACTATTTGCTTCAAACTCATTGTGGGCTCAAAGTTATTTCAGGACAGGAGAGAATCTGGGGAGGCAGGACAGGTCTGACTGGAGTAACCTTGTTTCTTTAAAAAGCTACTACAAAAAAAAATCTCAGCATCACAAAAGAAAAAAACTAAAACCACAGGCTATAACAGGTCACTGTCAGTTTTATAAAGCACAGGTGCAAGACTGATGTTTTCTGGTTTAGTCTATCCTAATAAAAATCTTTTTCACATAACCTCTACTCCATTTATTAATGTGAGCACTATTGTGAATAGAAAAAAGCATATTAGCTTGAAATTAAAAAGAAACACACAGATATTAAGGACTAGAATCTACTCTTTCTTCCTTTGTAGATTTCCCACAAAGGAACTTAATCTGATCAGTGTTGAATTAAATAGATAGCGTTTTCCTGCAAAATGTGTCATATCTAGTGATATGCACAGTGTAGATAAGCTGCAGAGAAAGGAAGTCAGTTCTACTAGCACGGTACTACAGTAGCTTAATTTACACAGCACAAAAGTACAATCTGATACTACATCTGTTAGGAAAGACTGAGTACTGGCAGGACTACAGAGGTGTTACAACGCCATTCAGTATGCCAATTCATGAGATTAATTAAAAAAAAAAAACAACAAAAAAATAAACCCCCCATACTAAACCCATGACCAAGGTTTCTCATCAATAATTTTACAGTTACAATATCATGTAGCTAAGAAAAGGTCCACAAAGGAAATCTTCAGCATAAATCTACATGCAAAATTCTATTTTATCCAAAGCTTATTATCTGAAGTACTGTTCCATGACACTAGATTAAAGACAAAGACTGGGAAGAAGTAGAACGAAGAATTTTGCACATTAAGTCAAAATTTCATGCAACGAGATCGTTTCCCACATACGGGAAATCAACAGCCAAACAAAAAAGTGCACACAAGAAAAGACCCTCCATCTGAAAACACTTTTAAGGATAATGCTGGTTTTCACATGGAAAAGATACAGATACAGTAAGCAAGATCCATCATGTTGCTTTCACAGCAACTGAAGGTAATACCCCACAGGCTCTTCTGCCATTGATTGCTACAGATGCTAGATCTTACCAGAACGTTTATTGCAACCTACAAAAATTGCAAATTTAGCTACATCCTTAGGTTATCAATACTGAAACTGGAGGAAAAATTAGTCTTGAAAAGGCTAAACTAATAACAGGCAGAATGCTAGTCAGCCACGAAAATTGCACAGAAAGAAACCCAAAGGGCCAGATACTGACTCCTGGCCTGTACTGGTGGTGGGCAGTCATGTAGTGATTAACTGATACTCCAGTCTATTGAAGAAAAGGGTCATAGCATTGCTCCTGATAAAACAAACAAACAAACAAACAAACAATCCCCAACAAACTAGATTTAGTGTAGGATATTCTTTTCCATTCAGCACTTTTCCAGAATTCAATATGCTCCACCCCACTTCTTGGGTACAATTACCCTGCCTTTGATACTCAGAGATACAATTTATTGAATGTTTCATCCAGGCTGAACATAGTCACCACTAAGAAGAATAACCACTGTAGCACAGCATTTGCTTGGCAGCATTTTTAGCTGGAAGTAGAGAGTTCAGAGTCTGCTTTATTCAAAACATATTATTTTCTTTAACTTGCATTTATCCCAGCCCCCTGTAACCCTTAAAATAACCTTCTGAACAATTATCTCTTTGCGACAACCTCACCATACGATCAGAAAAATCCCAGTTCTGTTACAAAGAGGAGATGCTAAAAAAACAGCGTTAGCATCAACATAAATAAAGTTAAAATTGTCAGGGTACCCCAGACTAAGCTGAAAAGCGCTGTTGCCTCATTGCTGTCCATAAAGATGTATCAATTATGGAAGATGCTTTCTTCTACTGATTTGTAGGGCTCAGGTAAATGGCAGTGCAACCTTCAGAGCCTGCTTTTGCAGCAGTATAAAAGCAGATAGAAAAGTAACATTTGAGGTTTGGAGTTTTTTGCAGGGTTGGAGTTTTTTTGAAGGGGTTGGTTTTTGGGGGGGAAGAGGACACAAAGGTGTTCGTTTTTTTTAATCACTGATCTATTAGGACAACACTCATTTCCACACTGCATGAACCATGTGTATTCTTAGGTATAGTATCAATTATATGAAATGTGTCCTGGGCTGCATCCAAAGCAGTATGGGTAGCGATCCAGAGAGGTGGTTCTGCCCCAAGGCTCTGCTTGGGTGAGAGCCCACCTGGAGTGCTGTGTCCAGGTCTAGGGACCCAGCACAGGAAGGCATGGAACTGTTGAGGCATGGAACAGTCAAGGGCCACAAAGATGCTCTGAGGGCTGGGCACCTCTCCTATGCAAATAGGCTGAGAGCTGTGGTTGTTCAGCCTGGAGAAGAGAAGGCTCCAGGGAGAGCTCACTTCAGCCTTTCAGTACTTGAATGGGGATGGGGACAAATGTGGCAGCAGAGATGCTGAAATAGGACAAGGGGTAAAGATTTTACACTGAAAGAAGGTAGATTCAGAATAGATTTAAAGAAGAAATTTTTTACAATGAGGGTGGCACAAAGTGCCCAGAGAGGTGGTGGATGCCCTGTGCCTGGAAAGATTCAAGGTCAGGCTGGATGGGGCTCTGAGCAACCTGGTCTAGTTGAAGAAGGGGAGGTTGGAACTAGGTGGTTTTTAAAGGTCCCTTCCAACCCAAATGATTCTATGATTCAGAAGCTTCCTCACTTATTAAAACATATGCCCATTACAGTGATTACAGAACAACTTCAGATAGGTTTTACTGCTCACAAACAAGTGACCTGGCATTTCTTATGCATTATGAGCCTTAAGCATAAACCTTTCTTGTGTTCACAAATTAAGCAGGAAAGAAATATCTATTACTCCAAGACAGTTCACAAATATTAACTGAATGCAGACTAATGGGAGAATATCAATAATTAACCCTCTGCTTATAGTTTATAGTTTAATAAAACACAGGCATGAAGTGTTCAGGAATATTATGAGTACTTCCCCTAATCTTATTCTCAATTTCAAGAGCAAGAGTACTCTCACAATCAAACGCAAGAAAGGTAAAGTCTCAAGAAGTGTTAGATGGGAAAAATGGCAGTGTTTCAAAAAATTGCTGCATACAATGACAATCTAATAATATTATCCATACTGTTTGATTTCCAGGAAAGCAAGACAAGATGCAAACTGATAAGGAAAAAAAATAGTAGATGACCTTGTAATCAAATCCATCAGAGACAATCAAGTAACTCTCCAGACTCCCTCTCTCTTTTTTTTTTTTTTCTTTTTAAATAAGTTCTGCAGGAAAAATCCTTTCCATAAGGCATGGATTTGGCATTATCTGAAGACAGTATGACTGCTCAGGCTGGGAAATCATTTTTAAGCACTGGGCCTTGTCCATGCCATCACATTCTGCTGTAAATCTGAAAGAGTAGTGAGGCAATGCTGAAACAATCTGTCCTACTCTATGCTGACTGCAAAGTTAAGGTCAGTACTATCCAGTATAATGCAATTATTCATAACAATATTATAGCAGAATAACATTCTCAGTCAGGGAAAAGCCCAGAATAGCTCACCAATAACCAGAGGTAACAACAGCCAGGAACTTTTCCCCAGCTCACAGAAAACATAATACTACCAACTGTCACTGAAAGTTTTTAGATTCAACTAGTCGAAAAGCTGAAGAAATAGGAAAGTATACTATGCTTGTTTTATCTTATCATCTCTATCTGAAAATATGATGTAATTTATTAGCCACCAGTTCACAATCTTTAGATCTCTGTAAGTAGCTCAGTAGTAAAAGAGTAACAGTCACATTTGAAGCAGTGTTATTGAACACAATCCCTATATTTCAGACATCGTTTAACTAGAAGTTATTATTACCTCTCTAATCTTCCTAAATTCTAATGGATAAAGAGCAACCCCACAGTAAAACTTGGGAATAAAGCTGCACTATCCAAGGCTATAATGCAATTGACAGTCAATTTTTCAAAAGTACATAGCTGGTTAAAGTGCCTCATTTCATACTCAAAACACAGGCCCTAGCTATGGAAAAAAAATTAGAACAAAACACCACAAATCCTCAGTAAGTCACTTAAGGAACAGTGGAAAAATCACTAAAAACAGCTTCTTTACCATAAGCATTCTATGTCATTGTAACTGCATAATAAAACTTTTTTCCATCTCTTAACTTGTCCATCTACTCAAGAGGTACTGACGGAGAACACAAGACATTCATTTCTCAGCCTTTTTATGCTTGTATTGGTATTATATGAACTTAAGAAATCTTTATTTTCAGTTCAAAATGCATTTTTTTAGGAAGAACAGTTAACTTGTAATTCTGAAGAAAGTACAAACATGAAATTTGCCATGGCATTATTTTGCTGAACTGCTTTAGTCATATTGCTTCCGGAACATTTCAAACAGCTAAAATGAAGAAAGATTGGAATTATAACAACTGTATTTTAGAACATACTCACCCTGGATTATAGAGCATAACAGCTGACAGGTTCTCACAAGATTTAGAAAGATCAGTCATAGACAAGCTGAAGGAAGATAACAGTCCACTCTAACAATAAGACCATAAAACAAAACTATTAGACAAGCAATGATGTGCTTAAAAACTCTTGCATTGATGAAATATTAACTAAAGTACACGAAGCAAATTAAAAAAGGCATGATACAACAATCAAGGCATGTCTATATTTGAAATAAAATTGTGAAAAGGTTTAAATTTACCAAACACTGATTTAATCTCACCTTTCTTTTCTCCCTTAGCTTAGCAGCTTCTTTAGGGTGGTTAAAGCGAAACATGTTGGTTCTTCCAAGTAATATAACAGCACCTGATGAGAAAAACACCACTCACTGACAACATTCTGCAGCTGAAAGTACCACGTAATTTTTCAGACATGCAACACGTAAGCAAAGACTTCCATTAAGCAAGAACAAAATGAAAATGCATTCTGACAAGTGTATGTATAACCATGCATAGTCACAGCTACCTTAACTTATGCATACAGTGTACTCCTTCCTCTTCCTACTTAAACAAAAATGAAAACCCACACATGTTCACACACTGCATGAATACAATGGTCAATCATGTTCATGGAGTTCAGTTAAAGAATAAACATAGGGAAAGGAAGCAGCTGCCCAATTTGATCTATATCCTCTTGAACGGTGCTTTGGAAGCCACCAGCAGGTGCAGATTCAACAGGAACATCCGTAAATGTGACCAAGAACAAACTTGTCCATCCACTACTGATCAAACTGGTCAGGTTTGAATCCAGCTACACTAAAAGCTCCAGATCTCCATTATTTGTACTCTCACATTTTTCTTCCCCATGTGGAACACTGAAATTTATTGTCACTCAAAACAGGATTATTAGACTTTAATACCCAACAGCTATTTTCTGATGGAAGAACCTTGAATAATTCATATTGCTCAATGCACATCTATTACTGTATTTAATCAGTTAAGGTATAGGTCACAGATAATGAGATTCTGAGTAATTCTTATCATATTTTAAAGACAATGGTACCAAGATTAGTACTTCCCTACTAAGAAGTATATTGTCAGTGATGTCTCACTACTGTCGTAACATGGAAGTCTTCCAAGTTCACCACCTCAGAACCAAGCATTTATCTGTCAGTTGGTATGAAGCATTTTTAAAAAGAATAAGGACTTCGTTACACTCACAGTATGAAAAAAACTGTACTTAAACTCATCACTACAAATTCCTACCATCTGATAATGAAATTATACCCTTAGCAAGGAATGCGTCTCTTAAAATCAGATTAATTAGTGAAAGGAATGAGAGAGATTTGTTTTTACAAACAAACTGTGGGTTTGCTGACAGGTAAAGATAGATACTGAGCGATAAAGAAGCAATGGAAAGAACCATAAATTCCATAGGAAAAGAAAAGGGAAGCACAGCGGCCTGTTGCTTATTTTTCTAAGTTGTTAGACCCAGTGGCCAGAGGCTGACATTGTCTGCAGAATTGTGCAGCCACAGCTCTGATGGTAACAGAGGCCTGAAAACTGACAAGGGGCGGGATATCTGATTTTTACAGTGTCACATCAGGTTAAAGCTTTGTTAACTGAGAAGAGCCTCTAAGTGTATGACCAGCGCTCGCTTATTACAGTATGAATCTTGTTTAATGGAACGGGAAGATTTAGAATTGAAAAGTAGGGAAGGGTTTAACCCAGCCTCCTGTCTGAACAGCCCTGGAGAGGGAGCTGGGAAGAAACCCATGACTGCATTTAGGTGGTAGATCTCCAGACCCAGGCTAGGGAAGACTTGTGAGACACTCCCTGGCCTGAGGGAGAAAATGTGTTTATTGATGGGTCTTCAAGAGTGGTTGAAGGGAAACGATTTACAGGATACGCTATCGTTAATTGAAGGGAATTAAAGGAAAGGGGGAGGTTGCCGCCCACGTGGTCAGCTCAGACAGCGGAACTGTATGCGCTTGTGAGAGCCTGTGAATTATACTGGGACAAGACAATGAATGTTTTTACTGATTCTAAATATGAATATGGGGTGATGCATACGTTTGGGAAACTTTGCGAAGAAAGAAGTTTATTAGCCTGCAGGGGAAAAACGTTATCTCATGAGAACTTAATCTCTCACCTATAGGAGGTGGTGAATTTACCAAAAAGGGTGGCAATTATACACATCAGGGGAGATCAGGCAGGGTGCTCAGAGGAGGCAATAGGTAACCAACTGGCTGATGAAGAGGCTTGGAAAGCTGCACTGTTGCCAGAAATCTCTAAGATCCTCCCCTTGCTCCCAGCAACTGCACCGCTACCAGAGAAACTGTCTCTTCCACCAGAGGAACTTGAGATAATTAAAACAGAGTGGGGCAGAGGAAACAGGGGATAACTGGTTTACAAGGTATGGTAAGCACTGGATACCAAAAGCTCTGGCCCTACAGTTATTAAAACAACTTCACGAAAGGAGTCATTGGGGCACCCGAGGACTGGCAGAAGCCTTCCTCAAAATGTATGCTGCTGTGGGTCTTTTTACTCTGGCAAAGTGAGCTCTTGAAGGTTGTTTGATTTGTGCTAAAACCAGTAACAGGGTTACAAAGAAAATTGCCAGGGGAGGGAAGCCTCTGGCTGTATGTCCCTTCCAAGGATGCCAGGTGGATTTTACCGAAATGTCTGAGTGGCAAGGTTTAAGTATCTTCCGATACTTCCGTATGTCAGTTAACAGGGTGGCCAGAAGCATTTCCAACTGCTTCAGCAACGACAGGATCAGGTATTAAAGTATTTTTGGAACAAATATTCCAAGATACAGGATTGTGGAACCAATAGACTCAGATAGAGGAACTCATTCTACAGGAAAAATTCTTCAAGGGGTTATGGCTGCTTTAGGAACACAATGGAACCTCCATACCCCCTGGCTGCCCCAGAGCTCGGGCCAGGTTGAAAGGATGAATGGAAAAATACAAAAACACCTTTTGAAGCTGGTGATAGAAACCAAGATGCCATGGGTACGGCTCTTACCACTGGCTTTAGGAAGAATAAGGGCCAGACCCAGGGGAGACATTCAATTATCTCCCTTTGAACTGATGTTTGGAATTCCTTACCCTTGTACTTCTCAACCTAGTGGGGAGGTATGCATATTTAAACCAATATGTGGCCCAGATAATGTCTCTTGTGAAATCTCATTGACAGGAAGCTCAACTGGCACAGACCCTGCCTTTGGACCTTGCTGTTCATAACATCCAACCAGGAGATTGGGTCCTAGTTAAGGAGTGGAAAGAAGCACCACTGGTGGTGAAATGGCATGGACCTTTCCAAGTGTTACTGACCACAGAAACAGCTGCCAAGACAGCTGAACACGGGGGGACCCATCATACACGGGTCAAGGTCTCTGAGGCCCCAGAGATTTGGACATCTCAGCTGGAGGAAAAGGAGGGGAGGCCACGACTGACACCCCACAGGAGTGAACCGGAGCAGCAGCCAGTGCGTCAACATCGGGGGAAGCCCCATGTACCTGCCCACAGACTGTCTGCTGGAATAGTGTGTAAGGGCATCCCTCCTTTCAGATCTGCAGTCACTGGGGGCTAATCTTCACTGTCAGTGTTTTCTTTATGTTAAGCTGTTTCTGTGCCTTCACTCGCCACACGTGATGCAGATATGAGGAAGGGGCAGTCAATAGCTAACTCATGTAAGCACAACTATTGGGAGACAGCAAATGTTAGTTCAGACAGCAGATGTTAATTACAAAACCTAAGAAACAGAATTCACCCTAATCTTGTCAAGATAGAGGGGACAAGGATTATCTCAGAGACTGCTAAATCATTCCTCAAAGGACTACGCATGCCCAGGGAGAAAGGTGAGAAGTGCACTGTGAGGAAGACTACTGGTCTTCATCAGAAAGACCCCCAAGGAAGAGGAGAGGCCTTCCTCAGCGCGACCACCAGGACACACAGCACATGCGTGACCCTTATGCTAATGATATTAATGACTTCCGAGAAATAATTTGTATAACCGTGCCTGTCCCAAGGAATGTGATGAATATTCATCATTTAACCCATAATACTGTGTTGTAGGAAGCACCGGGGTGTGTGTTTGGAGGAGCGATCCCCACACACCCAGCGTGCTGAATAAAGCAAATACCCACTTCTCTGACTCTGTCTCTGAAGACTCTCCTGGCCCGGTTTTGGCACGATTCAGAGACAATGTGAAAGTGAAAAATTAGGTTAGGAGATTACACCATTAGAACGTTTCTCTTAATAATCTTACCTTTATACTGTCAGTTAGGTTTGGGCCAGAGGTGGGAGAATAATTTTTTAGTTTTAGGAGAAGAAGTAGCAAAAGCCTTTAACCTTAGCAATTGTTGGGTCTGTGGAGGGCCAGGAGGATCTGAAGAGTGGTCATGGGTGGCCAGCCCAGTTGAGCCTAAATGGTGAATCAGCACCCTGAGTGAGGTCCATAACAGAACGGGATTTTGGGGTGAAGAAGCAAGTCCATAGCGACTTCATTCTTCTGAAAGAGGCATTTATTGTCGAAAGAGAACAGGAAGCGTATACGTGGGAAAACGTGTTTGTGACTGGACTTTATCTTTGCATTTATCTATTAGCAGAAGAAGGAAGAGTGTGTGGAAAATTAAATGACTCAAACTGCTGTTTGCAAATAGATGACAATGCAAAAGTGGTGAAACAAATAACAAAATTAATAAGAAAGTTAGATCATGTACAGGTCCAAACGTGGAAAGGATGGGAATGAGACACATTTTTGTGGTTACCTGGTGGACTATGGGTTAAACAAATGCTTTTTTTTCCTCTTTTGTGCTGTAGATGATGCCATGAAGATTTTTTGCCTTTACTTTTATACCCGTTATACCTTTTTTACAACTTCTGTATTCTCAGTGCTTTTTCTCTACATTCTTGGACTTGTTTGTCAAGCTAAGAGACTAAACATTTTAGAAGCTTCGTAGCTAGGGATCAGGGTGCCCCAGACCCCAAGGTCCTCTCCAGAACACATTCTGTAAACTAAGATAGAACCATCCAGGGGAAGGCTCCTTGGGGAGGGGGGCTCACTTGAGCCTCTCACTGGGGAATCTTTGATAGATATGCTAATTAGTAAAGCCTATAATGTTATACACGATCTTTTGGGGGGGACATTTTTTGCAGGGTGCATTTCAATGCATATGATCCTTAAAATAAATACAAGGGTAAAATCCCTTTTCCCCTTCTAACCATGTATGACTCTTGATTTTAAGACCAAGAAAAGGCATCACAGGAACCTTAATCTTTTTACCATTGTCTTGGGGTGACTTTATGATATGTATCCCATATCGCTGCCTATGCCCAGAAATTAATTTCTGTGCCTTTCTATGCCTCTAAACTGAGCCTGAGAGGGGGAAGGAAAAACTGAGCAAAACTTCATTAAAGCAGTTTGCAGCTTGTTCAAGGTCACACACAGATAGCAATTGGTTTTCCCAGCTGTGGCAGGGGAGGAAGGAGGGACCTGGCTTGCTGTTTTCCAGAGGACAGTTTTTGGCCAGTGGTTCAGCTGCTTTTTCTCTGGAGAGAGATGGAGAGTTGCATTTTTCCTTCCCTGGAATTTCAGATTTTCTCCCTTTTCTACTGGACTGCTTGATTGCTTCGACATCAGAGCACATTGGGAGGACTTTCCACTGGGCACAAAGGGCCTGGCCCTGGGCCAAGCCCCAGCTCCGAGGAGACCAAAGGGAGGACTCTGACACTTACACTTTCCCAGGTTTTTCCTCCACAGCGAGAGATTTTATTATTTAGCATTATTATCCTTTTCCCATGTGTTTGTTAAATAAATAGGTTTTATCTCTTTCACTTTCCTTTGAGGAAAATTTATTTTTTCCCAAACCTGGTGGGGGGAGGGGTGGTTGTGCCTTCTCTCAGAGTATATATTTCTAAATTTGGCCAAACTGGAACAACCATGCATGATCCCTTGCTTAGTGCAACTTATTCAACATGTGATCAAGGGGATGCAGGCAGTAGCCATGCCTACTGATCCAGAAATGGCTACAAAAGGACAGAATATGATGTCACTGCAAGTAACTGCAAAACAAAATGCAAAACAAAACAAAAAAAAGACCCAAGAACAGAAAATTAAGTCAATGATAACTAAAATTTGTAAAGACAATTACTGAGAAACTAAAAGAGGAGGGATTGAAAGGAATGAGAGAGATTTGTCTTTACAAACAAACTGTGGGTTTGCTGATAGGTAAAGATAGATACTGAGAGATAAAGAAGCAATGGAAAGAACCATAAATTCCATAGGAAAAGAAAAAGGGGGGGGGAGGTATACATTAGAAGGGGGTCTGTATTAAGCATTTCAGGAAGTCTGTACCTCTCAAGTACCTCAGTCAATGGGGAAAGAGAGACGGAAATGAAGTCGGGAAATTAGGATCAAAAGGGGGCTGCATCCTCTAACAATTTGAGCGACCCCTGGAGAATGCCTCATGGCTTTTGCCTTTTTTTGAATAAAGTAACAGGACTCCTCTGTCTCCTTTTTGGACATAAACCTCTGATGTTCATGGATTAATTTTCCCAACATTAGGAATATCAACTCAAATTAGGTTATCCAGTCTTAGCAAATAAATGGCAAAAAGCACTACCAGGCACTTCTTGCTGTCTACACAACACCTCAATTTCGGATCACATTTGCAGTTTACTTCAGTGTAATCTCAAAAAGAGATTTCATAAATCTCTATGAAATTCCTTTAGTCACTATCAAGTGAAGATAAAAAATAATTAATTCTAAACATTTGTGGCCACTTCACTAGGTGGAAGCAACTTAAATAAATTAATTAAATTTTCAGAATTAATAGTTATAGATGTGTGTCCCTAACTTCATAAATTTCAAGGAAGACAGGAGAGAGAAACTTAACAGGAAGCACATGAGAGTTCATCCTAAATGTCATACATGAAATCCCTATTTGTGCTTGGTCTTTGCATATTAAGTGCCTTAATTAATTTGAGCTTAATATTTTTAAATTGAATGTTAAAATCAATCCATCAGTCCAGGTACACTAATCAAGTTTTTATGGTCTTCCTGTGTTTACTGTATACCTTTACAAGTGTTTTAAGATGTGTTGGATGTATTTTTATGTTTTACTTGTATCTTGGTTTCAAGGCAGATTTTAAAAAACCCCAGTTGCAACAAACAGCCCAGCCCCCCATAAGCACATGACCCTTATCTCAACTAATATCACCCCTCTGACCAGGAGGAGCCATTGGTGGACAGAGGTGGTCTGTCAAGGGGAAAACACCAACCGCCTTGAACCAGGGGGGTGGACTGTGGGCGGACTGTGGGCGGAGCAAAAGCTATAAAAGGAAGAAAAGACACGTGGTCAGTCTCATTCTCCCATCCTCTCCAGCTTGCTAAGGCAGTGCTGGAGAAGCCTACCCCTTTCTAGGGGCCTTTTAGAAATAGATTTCTTTTTGACCAGCCTAAACTGCAAGTTTATTTTTTTTCTCTACCTGAGGTTCAGAGCTGTCTTAAGCCTAAAGTTCCTGAATCCCTGCGCTCCTGGGGCATATCTCTCGAGCCATCTGGATCCCAAATTTTTATATTTTGTTAGTTTTTTTTGCAATTTTTCAATTTTTTTTCTGTTTTAATAAATTGTTTTAATTTCTACAAAGAGTTGTCTCATTCCTCACACTAAATGATGGGTCATTTGAATAACTCCTAGGTTTCTGTTTTAAATACATTAAGGTTGACCGTTTGGCCCAAAACCCCAAAAGCTTGTTCTAAGGTGAGGATATATTTAAGGTAAATGACAAACTTTAATTGTGAATATTAATTCAGTTACCTTTAGAAATCCTTCCATATGTTCTTATGAGTAAAAAAATATTGTTAATTCAGTTACATTAACAAAAACACCACATTAGACAGAATTTGCAAATGATGGAAGAAATCCATAGAAGGAAGTGGCAATTAATTACCGTGCCTCTTATTTTTTTTAAACTCCATGATGGTCTAAAATTTTAACACATTGTCAAATGAACAGCTATTAGTGATGAACAGAAACATATATCAGCAGTTAATCAGTGTTACCTAAAAGCAGGTATTTAGGGAACTGGCTCTTCATGCTGTGAGACTAAATGCTAACACAGCTGGGATAAATGGATTGCACATGAGTCCTTAAACTACTGATTTCATCAGTTGTGCACACCTAATGTCACAGTTGCTACCCTCCTCTCAGACTCAGTCTCCTTGCACACACGAAAGGTCAGCTTATGCACCTGTTTTTTACAATTTAGCAACCCTAGACAACCCTTTCTCCTTTGAGTTGCAAATTTCTGTCTAAAAAATTTTGTGAGGGAAAAAAGTCATGTTTCCACTTCAAGAAGCACAAAAATCAAGTTGTAATATTGAATCAGGGGGATGGGGAAGCAGAGGTTAAATGATTTACTAAGAATTGATTTGTTAGAAGCAATGCATACCACTTGCCCAACACTTACTGTGCCTGCCAAAGCAGGATGAGAAGATATGAGACTATTGATAAAGGGAAGGAATCTTGACCAAAGATCCTGTTTTTAACCTAAAGCTAACTCAAACCCGTCTTGAAGTTTGGACTTAGCTCAGGGGCATAAAGAGCATGAGCAGGGAGGAAAGGTGAAAAGTTCAGGATGAGGAAGACTCCTATTTCATCTCGGAGACCCGTGCCCACGACCACCAGACAACACTGCACAAGTGCAACGCGGATGTAAATGACTTTTGGGCTCATTATAATACAAAGCAAGGCTAGGCGGGGCTAGGCGATGAATATGTATAGGTGTATTGGGAAACTCAATGAATATGGATCTTGTAACCTGATATATACCAAGCTGAACGCAGCTGTTGGCATGCATCACTTTGGAGGAATTATCCCCCATGCGTCCCAGCGCTGGAATAAACATACCTACTTTACTACTTATTCTAGTAGTGGAGTCTTTCCCCACTCATCATTTTGGCAAGCAGCCAGGAGAAACTCTGTCCAATTGCAGGATCAGCTGAGGAGCAGACGTCCTAGGCGCACGCCAGGGCTTTCCTGGAAGAACTCCGCCCCTTGGCTCGCTCACTGCGACGGAGGGACAATGACCTGCTGAAACTGCGGATAAACGGTATGTTTTGCATTTAGGGTGCCTGTAAGTCATACGTTTGGCCAGGGCTGCTGGTAAGCCGCAAGGAGACGTCCCACGCACAGCGTAGTCCCTGTGAGGTTAAGGTGGGGTTTGCAAGCAACCAGCTACCGGAGCCAGCAAGGGGGAATCACTGACTGATAGAGTGGCTGCTGGCGATCCTGAGAGCGGATCGGGTGATTCCGGGGGGGGTCCCGCTGAAACTCGTTACTGTGTTGGGAAAATATAAGCAGGACCCTGAAGTGAGTGTTGTGAACATTTTTGCTACTAGTAGCTGGTTTGAATGTTGTTGTGTTGCTTATATCTCTGTGTGGATATTGGTTGTTGTTGGATTGCTTTTATGTGTATGTGGCTGTATATTAGCTTGCCTATTCGTTTGTGAATTGGAGACGTGCATGTTGCCATGTGTTGTTTGAGTGTGTAGTATTGAAGCATTTGTTTGGGGAGGTGCTTAATTGTTGATTTTGGAATCATGGCTAGGCGAAAGTTCAGAAGAACCCCTCCCCCTCAGTGGTTCGGTCTGGATTTGTGGGAATTTATAAATCCAATAGGACATTGGATAGAGAGGAGAGGCGAACGAGTTCCTTTAGAGGGAATATACAGAACCTCTGCAGGAAGATTAGTGACTCTAGACTGGGAACAACCAGCAGCGGGGGATTTAGGATTTGAAAGAGTACGTGGAATAGCTTGTTTGTGTGGATGTGTCAGAACTTTTTATTCAATGGGAGGGTGGCATGTTGCATGGGTATTAATACAGTGTAAAGTTTGTAAAAGGAGGTGGTACTGCTCTTCTACCAGGTGGCAAAGCCTATGGTCTCAGTGCTATCGGGGTACTCTAATGAAGTTGATTTTGAGCCTGAGATTTTAAAGACTGTATGTGGAAAGTTGCATTTGGTACCTGAGATTTGGGAGGCTGGGGAAGAAAACAGGGAAAGAACTGTGAGAGAGTGCAAAGAAAGGTTTGGGTGGAAGTGAGATAAAACTAGGAGATGGAGATAGAAACGACAGTGGCTAAGCAGGGAGGGGGTTGTTGCCCCCATCCCTCAGTAGTTATATGGTACAAGTATAGCCCTGACTCTTTCCATTCATGTGTCCTATCTGCACGAGTGATAGAAAGGACTCCCTACTTTGTGTGTGGGTATAAGAAGACTCCAGCCCTACACCGGCTGTGGGTTTTAGCTCAGTGCGGATTTTGTAGAAGTCGGAGACATTACAATTCAATTTATTTAGCAAGCAGAGATCTGTGCCCAGAGTGCTGGGAAAGCAAGGAGCATTTTGTTTTAAAACTTTTATGTGGCAAGGAGCATCACATTCCTAAAATAGTGTGCTAGAAACAGATTGGAAGGAGGTAGTAAAGACTTTTGAAGAAGATTGCAAGTGGCAGCAAAGCAGGCTTGGCAGAAGGCATAGGAGAATTTAAAGAGTGACTTATACTCTATACAAGTGACCCGAAGGGGGGTAGCACAGTATTTGAGTGAACTCGTACTCTCAATAGGATGAGAACCAGAGAGAGTAAGGAAATCTCCCGAGCAAGCCCGCTTGGCTGTATTTTGGCACATTGGAAAGAGCTAGTAGGAGCTGGAGGCACAGAAAATAAAAGAACTCTTATAAAATATTGTACTCAATGGTGGCCACTGTATAAATTAGAAAATGGAGCAAAATGGCCATCTAATGGAACTCTAGATTATAATACCTCGCTACAGTTAATGCTGTTTCTGAGACGGGAAGGTAAATGGGAAGAAGTTTCCAATGCTGATGCATTTTTCTCTCTCCAAAATCACCCTGAATGGTAGAGAGATTGTGGAATTAAACCCCTCAGTGATCCTATGATGTTAGCTAAAGAAAAAGAAAATAAAAAAGGCCGAGGAAGAATTAAGTGGTATTGTTTGTCGTGCAGTATAGGTCAGAGATGTACAAGGTCAGACGAAGTCTATCAAGCAGCAGCTCAGGGACAAGATGATGATGAACTAACCAATTTGCTTAAGCCTCCCCTTCGGAGAAGGGAAGAGGATGCAGACTCGGAAGGAACACCAACGCCAACCCCCTCTTCCCCGGGCAGTCCTGTCTTGTCCTGAACCAGGAAGCAGGTACTGATGGCGCCCCTGAGAGAGGCGGTGGCACCTGATGGGAATACAATGTTGATTAGAGTACCTTTCTCTACCGCTGACCTAGATGCATGGTATATTGCCAAAAATTACCGAAGTGATCCAGCAGGTACTGCTGAACGCTTGCGACTTATAATCAAACAGCATAATCCAGATTGGGCTGATATACAATTATTATTGGGTGGACTAACAGACACAGAAACAGTTAGTTTTGAAAACAGCTCGAGACCTGGCAGAAGACTATTACAAAACACAACAATTAGATACAAAAGATTACTTCCCACTCCAGGAACCACACTGGAGTCCGAATAAAACAGCTGAATTAGAGAAATTAAAAGGTTATCAAGAATGGATAGCAAAAGGGGTGGAAAGGGCTATTCCCAAGACCCTAAATTGGTCAGCTTTGTATGCAGTAAGACAGGGTCCTTCCGAGTCACCATCCGAATTCCTGGATCATCTGAGGGATGCAATGTGCCGCAATACATCGCTGGATCCTGAGACCGAGGTAGGGGTACAACAGCTTGTATCCTTGTTTCTAGGACAATCCACAGGAGATATCAGACATAAATTGCAAAATCTTCAGGGGCCAGAAGGGAAGAACCTGGAAACTCCACTAGATGTAGCTTATAGGGTATTCAGTAACCGAGAAGAAATTTACAAGCAAGGGATGAGGAAATTAGTAGCAGTAGTAAGGGAAGAAAATAGAGAAAAACCTAGAAAAGGACCCCCCAGACAGAGACCTCCCAGACAGGGCCCATCCTGGCTAGGTAAAGACCAATGCGTGATTTTCAGGAGGTTTGGTCATTGGAAAAACGAGTGCCCAGAAAGAAGACAAGAAGACCGCCAGAACAGAGGAAACCGAGAAAGAGGGAGGGTGGCTGCACATGTGAAAGGAGATTGAAGAGGACCAGGGGACTGTACCCTAGCAGATCCACTGGTTATAATGAAGCTAGGGGAAAAGGAAAAAGAAATAGAATTTTTGGTTGATATGGGGGCAGCATATTCAGTTTTAAATAAAGGTTTAATGCGTGTGGGGGATGACTATATTGTGGTACATGGAGCAACTGGTCAATCTGAAAAAGCTTATTTTTGCAAGCCATTGAAATATAAAATTGGGAAACAATGGGGTATTCACAAGTTTTTATATTTACCCAATTCTCCAAAAGCACTTTTAGGAAGAGATCTATTGGAACAATTACAAGCAACCATTATTTTTAGGAATGGGGAAATTATTCTGGAGGTAAATGACCAACAGTATGTGGAAATACTGAGCTTAATATTAACAACCAAAGACTCTGCAGAGGAAATTAGAGAAGAGGTAATGAGTCAAGTATTCCCAGGAGTCTGGACCACAGATGTACCTGGGAGAGCCAAAAATGCAACCCCAATACAGATCAAACTAAAGAGGGAAAACAACCAGTTAGAATTAAACAGTACCCCCTCAAAAGGGAAGACAGAGAAGGAATTAGCCCAATAACTGAAAAATTCCTACAGCTGGGACTGTTAAAAGAGTGCCAGTCTGATTTCAACACTCCTATCTTGCCTGTCAGTAAACCTGATGGGTCTTACCGGGTGGTACAGGATTTACGGGCTGTTAACAAGACAACTGAGGATCTCTATCCTGTGCTAGCAAATCCTTACACTCTGTTAACATGCTTAACACCAGAGCTAACTTGGTTTACTGTTTTAGATATAAAGGATGCCTTCTTTTGCCTCCCTCTCCATGAAGCCAGCCAGAAAACTTTTGCATTCGAATGGGAAAGCCCCAAGAGTGGGCACAAAACCCAGCTCACATGGACGGTGTTGCCTCAGGGATTTAAGAACAGTCCCACCCTGTTTGGAGAACAGCTCGCAAAAGACGTGGAGTCCTGGGAAGCCCCACCAGGAGAAGGGAAGCTATTGCCATGCGTGGATGACCTTTTAATAGCTACCCAAACAGAGGAAGCTTGCACAGCCTGGACGGTAAGCCTCTTAAACTTTCTGGGACTCCAAGGGTACAGGGTATCTAAGAAAAAGGCTCAGGTGGTAAAACAGAAAGTGATCTATCTGGGCTATGAAGTCGGTGCTGGACAGCGAACTTTAGGGCGAAACCGCAAAGAAGCAATATACCAAACCCCAAAGCCCCAGACAGTGAAAGAGTTACGGACTTTTCTGGGGATGACAGGATGGTGCAGACTGTGGATTTACAATTACGGGCTGCTCGTGAAACCACTATATGAGCTCATTACAAAGGAAAGCAGAGATCTCCAGTGGACAAAGGAGGCCACGCGGGCCTTCAGCCAGCTAAGAATGCCCTCATGTCAGCTCCAGCTCTAGGACTTCCAGACGTGAGTAAGCCATTCTTTCTATTTTCCCATGAGAAACAAGGGATTGCCTTGGGAATACTAGCACAGGACCTGAGCCCATACTGATGGGCAGTTGCCTATTTCTCTAAGCAGCTAGATGCAGCAGCCAAAGGATGGCCTGGGTGCCTCAGAGCCGTTGCAGCAGTCGTGCTAAACATCCAAGAAGCACGCAAATTCACCTTGGGTCAGAAAATGACTGTGCTGGTATCCCACACGGTGTCCGTGGTGCTGGAAGTGAAAGGTGGGCACTGGCTCTCCCCCACAAAGGTTCCTGAAATATCAAGCCATCATGGTGGAACAAGATGATGTAGAAATACTGGTAACTAACATTGTCAACCCAGCTTCCTTTCTCAGTGGAAATCAAAAGGAGGACCAGTATGCCATGATTGCCTGGAAACTATCGAAGCCACCTACTCCAGCTGCCCGAACCTGAAGGATACCCCTTTAGATGATGCAGAGACCTGGTTCACTGATGGGAGCAGCTATGCCAGTGAAAAGCGGCATGCTGGGTATGCAGTTACCACCTGCCGGGAGGTTGTAGAATCCGGACCCCTGCCAAAAAACACCTCTGCATAAAAGGCTGAAATAATCACCCTAACCCGTGCCTTAGAGATAGCAAAAGGAAAGAAAATAAACATCTATACAGACTCAAAGTATGCCTTTGGAGTTGTACACGCACACAGGGCCATTTGGAAAGAAAGAGGACTGTTAAATTTGCATGGAAAGAACATCAAGCATGCACAAGAAATAATGTGGCTGTTGGAAGCAGTCCAGCTACCTGAGAAGGTAGCAATCATGCACATTAAGGCACATCAAAAGGTGAGCTCAGAATTGGAAGAAGGAAATGAACTGGTGGACAGAGAGGCAAAAGAAGCAGCAAAAGGTGAGGCAACAACAACTGGAGCCTTGATCCCAGATGGACAACTTTCCCTAGAGGGTAAGCCAACATAAAATAAAAAGGACAAGAAATTGATTAAAGATGAAAGGGGAACATTTAACCAAGAGGGATGGGCTATCACTGCAGAAGGAAAATTGGTTATTCCCTCTCCTTTGCTATGGTCACCAGTAGTTAGAGAGGAGCACCGGAAAACATATTGGGGAACAAATGCCCTATATAACTACTTAATTGGGAAAATTATCGCTAGAAACTTCTACGAAACTGTTGTGCAGGTAACCCGACAGTGTACCCTTTGCCTCCAGACTAATCCCAAAAATACCCCCAAACCGAAAATGGGCCAAACTGGGAGAGGCCATGGGCCTGGACAGCAGTGGCAGATTGATTTTATGGAACTTCCGAGAAAAGGGGGGTATCGATATTTGCTAGTGCTGACAGATACTTTTTCAGGATGGCCAGAAGCTTTTCCTACAAGAACCGCTAAGGCTCGAGAAGTAACCAAAGCGTTACTACAAGAAATAATACCGTGCTTCGGAGTTCCAGCCACAATGTCCTCAGATAGGGGACCACATTTTATTTCAAGGGTGGTACAACAAACTAGCCGTCATTTAGGCATAGATTGGGAACTCCACACTCCATACCACCCCCAGTTGAGTGGTCAAGTAGAGAAAAGGAAACATTTGATTAAACAGTAAATTGTGAGATTAGGGCAAGAAGCTAACTTATCCTGGCCCCAATCTCTTCCACTTGCACTGTTATGAATTCGGACCTAGCCCAGACTTGAAGAAATACTAAGGCCCTTCAAAACACTTTATGGGAGACCATATGGTGTACAGAAAGGCATATCTACCCAAACAGGGGAAGAGACGTTAGCCACCTATATGATTACTTCAGACAAACAGCTTAGAGAAACTGGAAAACGTGGCTGGAACCCGAAGTCGAGGCTTGGACGGTCCTGTACATGACATTCAGCCTGGAGATTATGTATATGTCAAGTCTCTTATAGAAAAGACTCTGGAACCACAGTGGGAAGGACCATTCCGGGTACTTCTCACCACTTACACCGCGATTAAGATCAGAGAACTGGATTCACCATACCCGAGTAAAGAAGGCTCCAGAGGCCCCTTGGAAAGTGACCCCTGGTGATGATGACCTGAAATTGAAGTTTACCCAAACAAAATGAAAATGTTAGGGTGGCACGCAAGTATAACCCAGAAAATTGGGGTTTTTTACAGTCATAATTGTAACCTCCAGCTGGGAAGTTATTCATAGGAGAGAAGACATATGGTCCCAAGCCTTTATGCAGTTTACTGGACTCGTGGGGAAATATTCTGATTTAATGGATTTAAACCTACTGACTGTAGTCATGCATGGAAACCAAATGTATACAAAGCAAGAATGGGAACAACAACAAAAAACTTGGCAGCTTCAGGGAACTGTAGGAGAAGAAATTAAAATAGGAAGCCAAACGATTAACGGAACTACTCATTAAAAAGCAACCCAAATTAGTGTCTCAACTACTCCTATAGACAAACATAATGAAATCTGTAGTCATTCAAGTGAAGTAGATTGTTGGTATAATTTTACATTACTACAGACCATTGAAGTAGTTTGTCTTTGGGGCCAGGACAACAATGGGCTCTCATTCAAATTCCAGATAAAATGCCATGGCTAGGCCTACTACAACCTATGCCGGCAATCGGATCCAAACCCAGGTCACATCACTTAAACCTGAACCAAGGATTTATGAGATTGGCCCCTATGAAGTGAGGAACACAGGCCAGCAATTACTGCTGTTTAATCCAGAATGGTCTCTTAAGCGTTTAGAACTACTAATGCAAATTAATATTTCTGAGATCCAACCAGCCTGCTCCCCTTTAATACAAACATCCTTTGAAGGGTGGACAGCCTGGCTGCAGAAGCAAACCCCCCCCCTCAAAGGCAGAATGCGGAGAGACCTGACTGGCATGCTGGGAACAGGACTGGGAGTTACAAATGGAATCGATTCAGAGAGACTGATGAATAAATTGGCCACAGCAACCAGTGACCTGACCAAATTAAAACAGTCCCTACAATCCTCCCTATTAGCATTAGGAAACAGCCGGTGGCAAGTCTCAAAAATACTCCCAGACCTCGCAAAAATCAGTGACCTGGACCACAAACTGATATTAAACACACTTGGTACAGCTCAGGACAATGTATCATTAGCCCTTAGCTGCATACAAGCCCAATTATGGATGCAGTCAACAGCTTCCTTAATTATAAGAGAAGGAAATGAAGGTGTTTTCCCTATCGAAATCCAAGGAGCTGTTTGGAATAATGCTCCTAAATTAGAAAGAAAGCTCCAATCCTGGTGGACCTTAATAAATTTCACCTATGACCCAATCACTGATACGGCCACTGCCTTTGTGCTTACTATACACAATGCCACAGTTTATGTAATTCATCCTATTGTTGCATTGGGACTAAACCATGAAGGAACAGTCTTTTACCCCTCCGAACACAGAGTATGGGCTCAGATGGTAGGAGAAAAATGGCAAACGGTAAATTTAGAATCTTGCATCACAAGGGAACAACAAGGATTTATCTATAAAAGTAATACACTTGATGCTAAAGACATATGTCTTGATGCAGAACAAGGCATTTGTCACTTCGAGATCCACCCAGACACTTCACCAAAAACTGTACTTGTATATATTGGCCAAGGCTGTGTGTGCTTAAGAATTATCTGCACTTCTATGAAGATAGATGACAGCAATATAAATGTAGCTGCCAGGAATCACTCTGATTTTTGTATTTGTAATTTTACCAAGATTGTTGCGTGTAACTTTTCGTATTTAGCACCAGTTGTGTCTCATCAATTGATAAGGTCTAACTACACCATATACCATAAATTGCTACCCACACCTATTGGGATGGACCTAACATTAGTAAAGCATTTAGTGAAACATCAGGACCTAATTGAAATTTTAGGAGAAATCTGAACAAATGGGAAAAAGACCTTAATCACCATCCATCATGACACACAAGAAATCAGCAGAATCTTGCGAAGAGTAAAACAAGATGCAAGTCATAACTGGTGGGACGCGCTTTTCGGGTGGTCACCTACCGCAACTGGTATCCTAAATACATTACATCATCCCATAATTGTCTTATTAACCTTGTTTAGTACCTGCCTTGTGCTGTCTATCATGTTGCTTATTTGGAACTATCGAGTACTAAAAAGGTTACCAGTTTTAACTACTTTGTCAAACACACATGGAAAAGCATTGAGGGATGCCTACTGAAAAAAATCATTAGGAAAAGAATTTATGTATTAGGAAAAGAATTTACTAACTCTTTAGAAAAGGGGGGACTGAATCAGGGGGATGGGGAAGCAGAGGTTAAATGATTTACTAAGAATTGATTTGTTAGAAGCAATGCATACCACTTGCCCAACACTTACTGTGCCTACCAAAGCAGGATGAGAAGATACGAGATTATTGATAAAGGGAAGGAATCTTGACCAAAGATCCTGTTTTTAACCTAAAACTGACTCAAACCAGTCTTGAAGTTTGGACTTAGCTCAGGGGCATAAAGAGCATGAGCAGGGAGGAAAGGTGAAAGTTCAGGATGAGGAAGACTCCTTACTTCATCTGAGAAGACTCCTATTTCATCTCGGAGACCCCTGCCCACGACCACCAGACAACACTGCGCAAGCGCAATGCGGATGTAAATGGCTTTTGGGCTCACTGTAATAGCGAGGCTAGGAGGGGCTAGGCAATGAATATGTATAGGTGTATTGGGAAACTCAATGAATATGGAACTTGTCACCCGATATATACCAAGCTGAATGCAGCTGTTGGCACACATGACTTTGGAGGAATTATCCCCCATGCGTCCCAGCGCTGGAATAAACATACCTACTTTACTACTTATTCTAGTAGTGGAGTCTTTCCCGCTCATCAATATGCATCTGAAAGAGGGATATAGCATCCAAACTCCTACTTTCTTCTGAGGCACACTGAACATTTTCTGCTTTCAAAATGCAGCAGGATAAAATAAAGATGATTCATCACAACTCAATTTTTATTGTTTACAGTGTTATTTGCTATTAATGTCAATGTTGTTAATAATTTATGCATGAGATTTACTCAAACCTAAGACCAAGGGGGCTGGGCTTTTTTCTTTTCCACCCCTATCTGTAATAGAAACAAGCACATATGCCTCTTATTTTGCATGAAGGAATAGGCACCCTAACAAAAAATGCCAATGTCACCTCTCTACACCAAAACTCCTCCATTTCTGCAAGCAGCCTTTAGAAGCATTTGAGAGATTTCAGAAAGGATGCAAGACTCCCCTTGTTTAACACTGCATTCTTCCTTTGTTAGGCTAAGCTTACTCTGAGAGCTTCTTTTCAGGGAAGTAAAGTGAGATGGTTTTTCAGCAGCTGAGCTGTGTCACAGCCTCACTCCTAAACAGGTCTTTTTCAGCTCCTTGCTAAATGGGAAGATATTCTAGGTGCTCCTGGAAGATAAAACATCATGAAGCTCTGCTGCAGCACTCACCAGCTCACTTGGCACTCAGTCCTTTCCAGGCCAACACCATATATCTTTGTTCCTAGCTGTCCTGGCTGCTTTTTAATTTCCAGAGTTCAAAGCTTTTATATTAAAATTGTAATTCTCTAAACTTCCTTCCTAAGGCTTAGCCTCTCCTTTCTTGTCATTTCCTAAAACTGCAGCAAACAGATTCTCCAGCTCAATCTCCTGCTGTACAAAAGAATTTGGTGATAGTATTAAGTAGGAACAAGCTGAAACTTGGGGAAAGGGACAGGGGTGCCTCTGACATTATTTTAGTCCTGTAGAGATCTATACTCTTTTTCTTAACATTACAGCAATCTGGCATGGAGTTCACTTTGTGTAAAAATGAACAGAATCAAAGGGTAACTATCAAACCATAACCAAGATTATTGAAGTTGTTTGTGTTCAGGACTTTTTCTTTTTTTGATTTCTTTCTCTTAGGGAATTTTCTCCCATTTTGTTGCTAAGAAACAGTAACGACCGGTACTTAAGAGAGACTAAAGAAGTGGCCACAGCTCAGGGGAGGAGGGCACCTGGCTGCACTTCTCTTATCTGAGGGTTTCTCTTGGAGGGGCAAAGATACCAGAAGAACTGGGCTGGGGAAAAGGGGGCTGGGCACATCTCCTAGCTCTCTTGCTCTCTTGGTTTTAGAGGAGAACGGTAGAGCCGCTGCTTGTGGGGGGAATTCGCTGCAGCTGCTGGAGCCCAGCCCCGCCCTATTTCCCCTGCCATGGCTGAGCCTTTGCTCATGAGAGCAGCCATTAAACTGGGATCTTACTGGCACCCTGCCTCACTGGAAAAGGACCCTTGCCATCTGTTTGGGTGCCTCAGGGGAAAAGACTAGGACCCCAACCTCCAACCCCCTCCCAGAGGGCACATCTCCCTGGCTGTGTGCGGCAGCTGCTGCGGAGGAGCTCAGCTGCCACTGCCCAGCTCCACTGCTTTCTGCCGGTGCCCTGGGCTTTTTCACTGCACTCTAACCCACACCCCCTGCCTGCTGGGACACCCTGTGACCTCTGCTACAGCTGCAGAGTTTCTGCTACCTCTTGCTTGCCACCCCAGGTGAGCCCACCTTGCCATTCCAGTCCCTTCTCTGAGGTTCCTGCTGCAGCCCATTTTTGCTGTCCAGCCTGCCCGCCATCACCATGTGAGAGAGACACGACTGAATTCGTGCCACAGCGCCCCCTGCAGGCGCAGGGGAATCATCACAGCCGCCCTGCCCAGCCGGGAGCCTGCCGGCTGTGAGTGGAACTGCACCGAAGGGGAAACCACCTGCGGCCGAGAAGGCTGTCACTGGGTTTCCAGTTTTGTTTGTTGTTGCTGCTGGTGTTGTTGTTCGTTTGCCTTGTTATCCATACATGGTAAAGAATTGTTATTTTCTTTCTCATATCTTTGCCTGAAAGCCCCTTAATTTCAGTTTATAATAATTCGGAGAGAAGGAGTCATATTCTCCATTCCAAGGGAGGTTCCACCCTTGGCAGACACCTGTCTTTCAAACCAAGACAGAAGTGGTTGAAATTAATAAAGAATTCTCTTTTCACCACATGGCAATTCTTTGACAATAAAAACACCATGGGGTTTTGCTGGTGGTTTTGGATTGTAGTTGAGAAGACATGAAATTAAAACTAATTAAACAGTAACCCCTTTATATACACACAAATATTTTTCAGTGCTGTTGCTAGGAAGAAGCGAAGAGGCTGTGCCTGAAAAATGACATTAAGCTAGGTAATACCTTGGTTGAGGTGTGTGGGCTCCGTAATCTGAATACCATTCACAGAACACTGTGCTCCATTCAGTGGGATGAGGTTCACAGTACCATTGAGATTCTCAAAGATACAATGCTCACTTTCCAGATCAAGGCCATGAAGAACTAAACACAAAGAAGTAAGATAACATAATTATAGACTCCTCACAACCAGTAAGATTAACATGCTAATAATAATTTATTAAGACACATGGCACTACATATCTGAGAGTATATTTTCTCTTTATTCTGGACAATGTTTTCTTCCTTCCTTTATCACATCCTGCATGCCTTAAATATTTACTGTTTTATTCTAGTGGAAAGTAGTGTGCTGGGTTGGTTTTGCATTTTTTTTTGGTGAAATGCTCTTTATTCCTGTGCTTTGATGCGTGATTAGCAAATGCTCCTTTCTTTCCAATAAAAAACAGAAAAGTATAATTCACATATTTGTAGAGAGAGATTCTTTGACCAGTTTTACCAGGAAATAATGAAAACTTGTAGACCTTAAGGCAAACATGCTTAAATCTAAAAAGACAGGATATAATATGCCATTGTAGGCAAAAGGAAGCCTAAAGTAAAGTTCTTACATCCTGTGACATTCAGGGCTTTTATCAATCAGTTATGCTACTTTCTATTTTTTCTTCCAATAATGTATGATTATGTCTATTGCTTAATAATCCAAAGCATCACGTTTGGTAGTTTCATGGAATTTCTTATAGTAAATTAAATCCAGACAACTTTTGAACCATGAAAATAAACCAAACTAAGTTATCTGACTCTCAGATTCTCACCCAAGAATTAAAGGATGCAGTTTACTTAATGAACTGCCTTCCAGGAACTTACGTAAAACTTACGTGATAGGACAGTTGAAATCTGGCACTTAGTTGCTTTGGTAAGAAATCAATAGGAAAATCCATAGATTTCTACCAACATTCAGAATTTTTTTTAACTCAAATCTGAAGTCCCAAGACTTAGATATAACAGTATAACAATGCTGTCATTATACAAAAGTTAAGAGAATGATTTTACAGTAATTGTGACAGGTGCTATATGAAAAAGAATAGTATTTTTACAGGTGCTATTTCAAGAGAAGCAAGAAATAAATTAGTAACGAGTATATGAATATACTTAAAGCCCACAAGCTATGCTAGAAGTCATGCTCTTTGAAGTAAACTCCATGCAATTCAACTTTCAGATTTTCCAAAAATTAAAATACACAAAACACAGAACAACTAACTGAAAAGGGGAAAAAACCATATGAAGCTTAGTTCATATATTAGGATACTGGAAGAAGAAAGAATATAAAAATGCCAAATTCCGTACCAATATCCTGTTCTGTCATAGCATCTTCTCTGCCAACATATGTTTGGCCCTCCTAATTAAGAGAGAAACACATATTACTTCCAGTTGGAATCTCCTTATCTTCCCCACAATAATATAATTTATCCTTCCACTCTCTCAGGGTAACCTGAATGAAATATGTATTTAAACATACATGAAAAAAAGGAATCACACAGCATTTTCAGAATGCTTTCACAGTCTTTATTTCACAGTATTATCAGCAAATTCAAGTTTCAACTGTCCAGTGCAGAACCACCTTTGCAGTTTTGAGACAATCTAGATTTGGATTTTAAAGGTCAAGCTTTATAATTACATGAATGACAAACCAATACATACAGATAAAAATATGAAACACCTATCTCTGGTTGACCAGTTGATTCTCAGGATAAACCTAAACAGCTATTTTAATTTCATCACTTGCAACCTCTTAAGAGCTTTTCTTACAACAGCAGAGAAGCATAAAGAGCTTTTCTTACCATAGGAATGTAATGAGCACTACATATAGATAGCAAATCAATACTATAATTTTTCTACTGAAAAAATCGTAAGGCATATAAAGGCTATGGAAACACAGATGTGTATTTACCTTCAAGTGGTACAAGATGATACCAGTACTGAGAAGATCATCATCAATGCCAATGAGATGAGGCAGTTCAGAATCTAACACAACACCTATCCCTTCTTTCCTCAGAGCCAAGGTTTGTTCCTATAAAGGACAAAAGTCTATTTGTTAGGATGTGCAAGAAATACCCCTCTTCCTTCTCTTTCTAAACTACATTTAATGTAACTTCTTCTCTGTAGTATCACACCAAAGAAAGAGCAATTTTTAAGAATTTTTTGATTTTACATTTTAAACCTGACCTCTACTTCTGCTAAGCATTCCAAGATTGCTGTTGAGGAAATCTGTGAAGGTGTTATTTGAAGAAAACCAGACAAACAGCTGAATTATATGAGATAAGGAACATCAATCAAGAGTGTAACAAAGCAACATTGTCTAAAAGCAAGCTATGTGCCACCTTTCATAATGGTAAGGAGAATTTCAAACTCCTCAGCATTCAGTACAGCTAAAGAACGGAACAGAACATTGAAACTCTTCAGCAGTCCTTTAAATAAGCGGAACCTTGCACAATAAAAAACCCTGACACCTGAGAATTCAGTAAACCTAAGCAGTTAAAATAACATGCAATGTAAGAGAAGCATTGCCAGTAGTAAATAAACATAAGAAATATTCACAGCACATCATTTCAATTCTCCAAAATTCCTTTGGGCCACATTGTACAGCCATCCATAGGTTGAAGCATCATTCAGCAGGACTGCAAGTAGGAGACTTCAACCTTGGATAAAGTATTGTATGATGTAGTACACAATAGTCTATGCAATAAATAAAAAATTAATTATAGCTTTGAAGTAAGTTTTTGTCTTTAAGAAGTTTAACTTTCAAGTTGAAAGAGAATCCTATTGGCTCCCAGGCCTGGAAGATAACAACAGTAGAGACCATGAATGTGCACACAGAAACACACCGTTTTTCAAGACAAATGTGTTTTTCTGTGTAAAAGAACTAAGCCCTGACAATCCATGAAGCACAGGCAATGTCAGCAGATATTCCATCTGTGTATTACAAGGAGCACACTTTTCTCCGGGTGCTAGTAAAACAGGAAAATAAGTTTCCTGACAGCCCTGACAATCCATGAAGCACAGGCAATGTCAGCAGATATTTCATCTGTGTATTACAAGGAGCACACTTTTCTCCGGGTGCTAGTAAAACAGGAAAATAAGTTTCCTGACAGCTGCATGACTACTCCTTTTCCAAGTCATCAAATGCCTTCTCCAGAGACAAAAAGACACCACATTGTTTGAAAGAAAAAACAACAGATAGATTGTTATATGCATTTTCCCAAGTACAGAAATCTGCAAGTCTACAGGAAGAAAGCAGACGTAAAATCTCATTTCCCTACAGACAAAAAAGGTCAATACTGATACTGTCTAAAAAATTCCAAGTATGGATATATCTGGAAAAGGTAAGATGATAATACAACATATAAAACTCTGCAAAACAAAACTGGGAAACGTTACTCTGGTCAAGGATGAATTAAAAAGTTTTCCAGCATTCAGAAATAAAAAAAATAAGCTGGGATTCATGTGCAGGTCGGACATTCAAAATGCACTCAGATATTCCTTGATATTATAAAAGAGTCACATCATAAATCTAAAAAATACAGCTTAATTAATAGTTCAGGAGAAAAAGTAATTTCAGTCAAAAATACCTATCACATATTAGATATTTACTGACTAGCATCTAAAGTTATACATAATTTATAATGTTCCCATATGACAAGGATGAAGACAAGACTCTGAGGACCGGTGACTGGTTACTGCCAGCACCTTTGGCCCAATGGAATTGATAAAATATTAACAGCTGAATATTTTTTCCCCAGCACAACAAAGCATGTTTGCTTTTTGCCAACGTCCCTGACAGAGGAAAAAATAAACATCCCAGGAACCAAAGAAATTATCACTGAGTGAGAAATAGCTCACAAATAATTAAGAATAAAGAAACAATATGATTTTTTATTTTCCAGTCTTTTAATATTCAACACCTTTTTACTATAATCAGAAATAAATCATGCATAATTGTGATATAAAACAGATAGCTTGGCTTTTTATTCAGATCTAAAATTAAAGAACATAAATTAATTGAGTTTCTAAAGTCATATTTTGTAAACGACTGCCATTCACGCACAGAATGCATCCTTTTAATGGAAATTTTAAAAGAAATGCAGCAGACAGTAGCTGTGATTAACTATGATATCTTTTAGTTTAATATAGGTTGTAAATTAGCTTTTATCTTCAGATACAATTTACTAAAAAACACTGAATCTTAATCAGATACCTGGAGTAACTCCTAAACTTTATTCGCTTGGCTTAAAAATTCAAAAGCTTCTGCAAGGATGCCTCCAAATGCCAAACAATACACTTTTGCCCCAAAATAAAATCACAGAAACATCAGCAATAATAGATCTTTATTACTCTGTTCTCTAACAGTGAGAAAAAGAAAAGAAAAAGGCCCAAAAGAAGTAGTCAAATTGCCCCTCTTTCATCCTCAACAGCATAGGAAGGATACTTCTGAAGAGGGACAGACCTCTTTTGAAATAAATTGAAGGTCTGTAAGATATTACAAGGCAAAGAAATTATTAGGTTTAATCCACTATTTGATTTACTTTCATTTGTGCTACATGATTTTAAGTGGTGAATCCATAAGTCAAATGACAAGAGCATGAAAGGTTGCTGTCCCTATTGAAAATTACTAAGTCAGAAAATTTATGAAAATCTCAAGGTGCAGTTGAAGAAAACTGAATGCACCCACATGCTTCTTAGCTTGAATTATCCTTGAACAGAAAAGCATACACATACTCCCTCAGTATTTAAGATGTGCTTACAAGCTTTGGACAATAAAGCAAGCCAAGTATTATCCACAAAGGAGCACTTCAGTTGATCTAAGTGGCTACTGTGCTGGGAGCAAAAAAAGGCTTTCTTCTTTGGGAGCTGCTAGACCAAATGGACTCACTTGAAGAGTAGAAACTCAGAAAATAATTCTGAGTCAGTATACAAAAAACCACTTATTTAAGTCAAAGTTAAAATAAAGGGATTATATTGTATATTTAAATTGTCTCTTTGAATTCAGCTCTGACTCATGTGTCAGAAATATCCTGATACAGTAAATTCATTTACATTTATATAGAGAGATATAAAAGCGCTTGTGAAATCTCATTTCTTCTGTGCTGATGTATTAAGTTTACTGTATTAACTGATACAGCGGCGATTCTAAACTGAGATATGATCTGGTAGTTTTAAGAACAAATCTTTGACTAAAGTACTCACTTGAGCTGAAAAATTCACCATCATCATATACAACTACCCATTATAAAGACCACTGCTGTGACACACAGGATGTCTTTAAATGTTGTTTCTTTAAATGCACACACAAAAATAGAACCACACAGCTTTTTTTTTTTTTGGCCAACAAGATAATTAAATTAAAAAAGAAAGTAGGTCCAAAAGACATTTCTAACATTCCTTGACCAATCTACTAGTGGAGAGAAACATTATGCTGCTATTGTCCCAGCACATATTAAAGAGTATATGTAATTAGTGCAGTGCAATGAACAGAACCTCTCAGGGGAGTTCAATTTTTGTCATGCTTTCCAATCCAAAAATGCAATTCTTTTATTTAAATATTGAAGAGATAGCTGCTGGCACACAGTCCTAAGAATACACGGTGCAGGTCACTTTCAGTAAAACATGACAATTTACTTAGCTAGCATGATGTTCAGATTTCTACATTTAAATTATGCAAAAAAAGTGTAATACCAAATTTAAAAACTATGTACAAAAATGTGCAATAGCAAAAGTCTTTGCATTAATATTTAACCTGACTATATATGAGAAAATTCTTATGCCAACAGGTACTTTGCATTTGATTTTATTGAAAATATGCTATTATATCCCGAGTTCACAAAAAGGTCTGACTATGCTCAATGGCCCCAGACTAACATTGTCATCTATTAAATGTATAAACGTAAACTGCACACAACTGAAGTTCTTAATTCTTAATTGGTTTTCCTCCAGTTATGTATTCAGCACACTTTGCATTTCCTTTAAATCACTGGAAACAAATGTTTCATACCTAGAGAAAAAAATATTGCACAGTGTTCAGAATTCAAATGCTCCCGAAATAGCTGAATTCCAAACCCAGCATATACATGGCATTAAAGAGACTGTGTAAATAGAGAGAGGAAATACGCGTGAAACAGCCTCAGCTGGTCATGCCATAATCAGCATGGGTGAAAATCCAAAACTTCTCTCACTGAAGTCAGAAACTTACATATTCTCCATCACGGGACTGCAGAAGATTAGGTGACTTAAAAGCACAGTTCCGTTGCAGTAGTTCTGGACAAACACAGGAAGCTGAGGGCTGTACTACTGGATTACAGCAAAGAATACATGGCAATATAGGCAGACCCACTTCAAACCTAGTTCATACATGTGTGCTCTAAGAGGGCTACACTGTTTGAGTTTCCAGAGTTAATCCTTCCAAGAAAAATGAGACAAAAGTGCAGGGCAGAACTATGATGAATGTGCAAAAAACCCAAGGGGGGAAATTCCCAAACAAGCAGTGGTGCCTTGATGATTCTTATATGAGGAAGTAGAAAAGAAAATTGATCATCAGGAGTTCAGAACCAAAAGGAATCCCTTGTTGTTAAATACAAGGACACTGTGGACAGCAGTAATTTATACGGCTGCAAAAAATTGCCTGGAAAAAAAAGGTGAGAAAAGGACAAGAGGTACTTGTGGACAAAGGCACAGGGTATCCATTGCCTGGGGTTCCCTAACCTCACCAATCACAGACACAGAAAGCATGGGAAGTTTTCTGGACAAGGATTGCTATCCACTTGCCCTGTTTTATACTCCAAAATTGAGTACAGCTGAATAAACCATAACTCACCTATGTGGAGCTTATTACCATCATTCAGGTGGTACAGTCCTAATGTAGGCTTTGAATGGATTAAAAATAGTAGGAATAGAAGATAAATATACTGCAGACAGACCTCTGTTTCTGTTTACAGAATTTCAGATAAATTATCTGAATAATTCTAGATACAATTCTTCTCAGAGTGCTACATAAACAGATTGACAACTCCTTTGAATTTTCAACTGCATTGCATGCTAATTATTATATTTATAAAGATGACAGGCAGCTACTGAAGTTGCACTCCCAGTATTAAGAAGCAAGTGTAGCAAAAAATTAGTGAAGCTGCCAGTAAGCCCCACAAAACACAAGAAAGCTGATTCAATTAATTCTGTAATTAAAGAAAAACTTGAGGAATTTTACCTCTGCTTGAAATGCCAGCAACATTTCTCCCACCTAAGAAGAAACAACTGAAAAGTGACCTCCTGTGTCACAAATGCTGTGCCCAAACACCGTAACAAGTAATTGTATAGATTACACTCAGGCTCTCATCCATTGTATGATGTAAAATTATTTCAAATATTTGGTCTGAACTTGGTAATAGCCAGTTTAAACTAATGCACTTTGCATCACCATTGACATTCAGCTGAAATAATAATTTTCCTTCTCCAGCGTTTATTCATTGATACTGGCAGCAGTGGTATCTATTCTCCTTAGTGTGGTTATATTAGGTCAAACTCCAAGCATCTCCCCCCAGGAGATGACCAGGCTTACCATATCCCAGAGTTTAGGACATCCTTTCTCAAGGTCTTCTTCCTTGACAACTTCCATGCGGTGTTCGCAGTGTGTATACAATTTTGCCAGCACCTGCTTCCACTCACTGCACACAATATCTATCTGATCCTTCCAGATTCATGTGTCTTTTATGCAGACATACTATCTCATAACAGTAAAGTCTCATGCCTTCCTCCTCCTCTTCCACTGTGTATTAACTCCTTTGCATTGCAAACTATTTACCATCAACCACCCTTCTGTCATCCTTAGACTCACCCAATCCTCTGTCAGATGCTCTGCTAGACAAATAAGCTTTAATATCAGCAAACTTCCCCAGTTAACACATTTAAAGAAACCATTAAACATGAATTAAGCCCAAAAATGTGCTCCAGGACCACCTCCCCAAAACCCCTACAACTACAAACTTAGCTCCCCTCCCAGTACCACTGCTTCCATCACATCCTCTGTATAAGCATTTTTATTGTATTTAAATCCTAATCTCCACACTACATAAATAAGGAAATAGTTTCCTATACGTTCCAGGGTCAAACGCTCCATCAACATCCACCAAGATGAGAACCAGTCCCACACTGTTTCTAGCGGTGATCACTGATGGACAGAACTAGATCCAGCACACACTGGGCAGACAAACCAGGACCAGCCAGCTCAAGAAAAAAATCACAGACTACAGACAACATGACAAATATTAATTAATTAAATAGGAAATGACTATTTAAAACCCAAGAAATTTATAGGAATTATGAATATGATTTTGAAAGACATGGCAGAAAGAAAGACCATTTCAAAGAAGCATTCTCAAGAAAAGCATTCCTTTCAAATTAAAATTTTCCTCACTAGTCCAGCAAATATAAGCCATTCAGAAGGCAGTACCAGTCAAGTTTTTGAGTCCTTCCACAATTCACTTCAGCATAACAAATGTAAGTCAGAATAACAGTTCTGAATTTAACATTGGCATTTAGTTTTAAATGTTTAATTACACAAGGTAATATTTTAGCAAATTATTTTTCATTCATTTTATTTTGAGAACAGAGTTTATGATTACTCTTCTGGAAATTGATGAAGGTATAATCATCTTACCTTCCTTCCCAGACATATGTGCTATGTTTAACTAGGTCAGTTACAGAAAATCCAAGTTGTCACTTACGTGACACTTTTAATGCAAATTAAAGGCCTATTAAAAGGGCAGAAATCACAAAAAATATATTCAATTTGGTCTCAAGGAAAACATTTGAGGATGTTACAAAAAGATAGGATAAAGTGCCCTTTAAAAACTATCAGTTTGATTTTGTTTAGCCAAAGCATAAAATAATTGGTGTGTTAAGCTGGCACAAAAAGCATTAGCAGCTGGTTGTTCATCAAAGTGACTAGGATTGTTGATACTATTCTTTTGTAAAGCAGGTAAACTCAGCTGGGGAAACGGAACTTTTCTTATCAAGACATCTTCCCTTAATTCTAATTCCAGCAAAATATATCTCATCTAAAATTATACTCCAATTCTACCATTAAAACTATACAAGATTAGCATATATATGCAGATATAAAAACTGTATAATTATACATAGTATACTGTCAATTGGCCTGAACTCCCTACATTGAAGCATTTCTAGTAAAATGATTGAAAGCCAGAAGATACACAGGAAATGTCCATGTCCTTTACTTACATGCAATGAAACTACAGTTCATTTCACAATTTTAATAATGAAATAAAAATGAACAAGTCATTCTAACTTGCAACGGGCCAATACAGTAATTAAACTGCTTTAAAGAACAACATAAGAGGACACCACATGCTTCAGCATACAAGGATCTCAATTTTAATTATGCACAATAATGAACCACATGTGCAGATGCCAAACAAGATCACACCTAACTTTAAAAAGGTAGGTTGAAAAAGAAAATAAACACAAAGTGAGGGAAAAACTCAAGATGAAAAGAGTATAAATCCAGAAATATAGTCACAGGAAATAAGTACCAAATGAATCACAGGGAAGTGTCCTTTAAAAATAAACTAAATAAAAGCAACCTATACTGAGATATCTATAATCTGGCATCAGTCCCTAAGACCAAGGTCAAAAGAATTATCATATCTAACAAAAAACAAGAATACTGAAATCATATTTCATAGCTAAGACAGACATCCCAAATATTGACTGAAGGGTAAAGTTCCCATCACTTTTTTTGGTATGTTCAGCAAAAATTGAATGGAAAAATTCAGAAGGGAGGAATCTCTTGAACCGTACTATGTAATCCAGACTACAAGACATTATGGCATTCTTGGCAGATTGCCGTCTTCCCACATTTGAGTATTTTTTAAATGTAGGGCCCATTGAGTCAATGAAAGTAAACCAGCACAGCTTTGCCAACAACTAACAGAAAACAACGTTTCCTTGAAAGATGCAAACCTGCTGTACTTTTAGGGAAAAAATGCAAAGCAATCTGCCCAAAGCTCAAGAAGCAACCACTGACCATTGCATTTTGCTCACTGATGTGAACCTTAACTTGGACAGCTGTCACCTTTTTTGCATTCTGAGAAAAATGTTCAGGGAAATACTTTTTGTCAGCTAATATAAAACAATAAAAGGGGAAGTCGTGCTCTCCAAAGGAGGTATGGCGTTTGTTATACTTACATACTGTAAGCAATGAGGCAAGTTCTTCTTCTTCAGTGGAAAAACTTTATGTTATTTTTATAACTATACTGAGATTTGAAAAAAGGAGTGTGCAAATGCTGTGTATTATGGCAGCCTTGTGTCTCACCTGAATGCTCAGTGACTCCTGAGAGGTACTACTGCACCTCAAAACTGTAGATCTACTGGAGGTGATTCATTCCACTATGTAAATGACCTCAAAATAAAGGATTAATGCACAGATATGGTGTAAAATAGAGCACTTTTCAATGACTTATAATGACTGGCAAGTGAATATCACCAGCCATAACAGATGGAGAGCAAATCCCCTTTTTCAATCCTAAACCTTTGAGGCATTCCGGACACCAAGTTTCGTATTTTCAGAAGTTAAGTAAGACCTCACAGTGGATCTAAATCTAACCATTTGAACAAAAAGCAGACTAGGCATTTGAAATATTCATTTAAATGCTTCATTATCATAAACTATCAGGAGCACATTAAAAATCTCTTTCAAAAATGCTGCCAACAAGGACTATGTGACATCGAAGTAACCTTGAATCTAACACGTACAATACATCCTTTCCTGATGAAAACAAGGTGACAGGTGTATTAAGACCAACAAGATCACTGGTAAACAAAAGCTACTTGTGAAACCAGGACAAACTTTGATATTGCTTTACCAAAAGCAATCTATGAAATTAAACTTTTAAATATGTTATTTTAATAACAGAGAAAACTTTTAGATTTACTGTGTAAAGCAGCTTATAAACTTAAACAAAACCACAGAGATTTAAACATAAAACCAAATATAACCAAATTCTCTCCCAGACATATTTCAATTAAGAGTATTAATGACTGTCTTAAATTCAGCTAATCTATTTAGATCTTAAGAGACTAGCAACTTTAAATGAAAATGGCCAAAAGAAAGTTCCTCAGGAGGAAACCCTCTCAAATTTCCCTGGGTTAGGGATACAGTAAGATACAATTTCCATTGTTTAATAGAATCTTAACCATAAAATCCTCCTTTGCCTTTTTGTTATGTTTCCTATATGTGACTGTGTACTAGTTTGAAAACAAACCAGTGGGAGGCACCAAGTCAGAATAACAATTTAATGGGGAAATTAAAGAAAAGGAAAAAAACTAAAAGAAAACACTGGTTCAAACTGACAGTCAAGATACAACCTGAGTCCCTGTTAGGCAGGGTGGTGGTAGCAGTCTGGTAGAATGGTGGCTGCAGTCCTCTGAAGCAGTGATCCTGTAGAAAAAAAGGGTCTGCTCTTCCTCAGAAGGTCCAGTGGTGGCTGTGTAGCTCCTGTCCTCTGGAAATCCAGTGGAAAGGGTTGTCTCTGGTGTTCAGAGTCTCAGATTATATCCACAATGGGATGCTTGGTTCCTCCCTCTGGGCGGAGCATCTCACAATGGGGTAATGAGTCATGAGGCCAAGTGCTGATTAGGCTCATTAACAGAAGATAGTCCGGAGGGAGTTATCTCTGAGTCATGAGGCAGGACAATGATGGGCCATTAACAGAAAGATAGTCTGGGGGGAGGAGGCAAGGAAACACTGCCCCACCTGATTTCAACAGCTCATGAAGATGGTAATAGAATACATTGCAATGAAGGACAGACTGTTACTCTGGAACCCATCAAGGTCAATCAGACCATGGACTCCTTCCTTCCACAAGTCCACGATGGATTTTGCAGCCATCCCTCCACTGACCAAAACCAGAGAAAGAAATAGTAAGAGACAGCGAGGTGATCACATAATTAAAGACTGTTAACAGAGGCAAATGGCAGGCAGACTACTGTAAATCAGCTGGGCATTTCAAACATCTACATTTCAGCTGCTCAAAAGCAGAACTTCATACTTACCACATTATCGGTTGCACTTCTCAATGGAAAAAGCCTTCCTTGCAAAGTTGGGGTATGCAACCAAAAAGACAAATGGATCTGTGCTTTCTTATAAGGGCCAATTAACAACTCAAATGAACACCAGAAAATTGAAACTATATGCTCCTCGTTTCTCACACAGATAATTTTTGGTTATGTGATAGTCTGCCTGAGTATAAAATTTACTGTTTTCCCCAAAATTTTGAGTATCCCTGCAGCACATAATTAGTAAATTAACAAATGCTGCAGATCAATTAGCATATCAATATTTCAAAGTCTCGTTTTCTGAGTTCTCATCAAAAAGCTATCACCCACAAAAGCTGCAGAAGCACAAATGACAGGCAGATCCCACTGGGGAAAAAATAAACAAACAGAAAGACCACACACACAAAACACAAACAAGCAAAGAACCAAAAAAAAGCAAACAACCCAGACAACTATGGACATGCCATTTCTTCATGCAAAACATAATGCACAATCAGGAATCTGATCGGGTTTTTTTAAGTTTCTGGATAGCTTATCTTGTTCCTTACACCAATCAAGCTTTGTATGATGCCTGGAAGATGGGATTTTGGATTGTTTCCCTTGACCAGAAGTTCTGTTTGAAAACAAACATCTACACATTCAACTGGAAAAAAACAAGACAGACAAATTATCGTTTTTAGGAAGATTCAAATATGTTCTTTTCATGAGTCATGTCAGCAGCCTTTTTGCCCAACTCTTGTAGAATCATAGAAGCATTTGGGTTAAAGGGACCCTCATAGGACACCAACTAGAACAGAGCCCCATCCATCACCTTGTCAAACCCTTGTGCTTGACCACGCCCTTATCCAGTCAAAAGTGTAAGTCTGATACTGTAGCCTGAGCTCAGGAATGCAAATAAAGGAGGATGCTATGAAGCTTCCAAGAGCAAGTAACAAACCAATTTCACTCCTTATAGCATCAAACTGCTTCTTCAGATAATCAAAGGTCTGAGCACCTTTGGATTGCTACAAAGAAGTTGAAACTGTTACATTTTGAAATATAACCCATCTCATATTTGTTTCCTTATGCTCAGTGAACACAGCAACAAAGTAAGAACAACAAGGGGCAATGAACAACAGTTTAAAACAAAAATAAACTTGCAACCTTTGACAATCAAGGGTTTAGAGCAGTGTCTGTACCGGAAGATACTTTTTAACAGACATATACCATAGAGAAAATCTGGTAATTTAATTCAGCAAGTTTTTCCAGATGTTACAAATAGGACTTTGAAAGAAATTAAATGTGAATATTTAACAAAAAGTTCTACAGAAGTTGACATTTTGAAGATGATTAAGTTTTTGTCTAGTCCATTGTGGATTAATTGGTCTTAATTATGTTTTCTGTATTTACATAAGGGCAAAAACTCCAGATGTAGAAATGCTGATATTCATGGGTGAACTATTACTAGGCCAGAAGCTGCCTGAAACCACAAGTCTTTTGCTGAAAAAGTTCCTGCAAAACAATGAGACTTCTTTCACAGAGAAAGAAGTTGTGCTTGGGAAAAGCAAAAAATAAGTGCCCCATAGAATTCTGTCTAAACCTTGTGTTTTTACGATATTCATACAGCCAAAGCCACTTCAAAACAAATGGGAATTAGACACCTAAAATATCCTCAAGCACTAACTGATACTTCAGTACCTAAAATAGGGATAACCTGAAACACTAGCACATTACCCTCCAACAAATAAAACTGAATCTGCACTCTCTTTAACAAGACTCTTATTGGATGAGTCAATCACTGCTGACAAGGTATTTTTATGTCCTTGTGGGAAGACTGTAGTGGAAAGAGAAGGATATTAAGTTACATTAGATTGTCAGGGTTCAGTATTGTCTATACTAGGTCTCAGTAACATTTTCGTACTCAGAGGGAAAAACATGTCATGGGTTAGCAAGCACAGTCCCAGAAATGATATTCTTGCAAAGGGGTGCTTACAGCTTCCTCTATGACCTGACAGAACCTATCAGATGGCCAGTTTGAATATGGACAATTCTTTAAGCCACTTAAAGTTCTGACCGCCTCCGTGATGCACACTTAAGAATAGGAAACTCTGAGGCAGAGTCTCTCTCTCTCGTTTCTGGTGCTGGGACAGGTGGCTGCGGGCCCCATGTGGGGGCCAGCAGGTCCGGCCCAGGCCCTGCTCGGGCCAGGCCAGGCCAGGCCACGGCCATCCTGGAGCTGATGGGCCCTGTTCCACCCGCAGAACCCGCCCCACAGCTCTGCTGTGGGCAGCGGGAGCAGCTCAGCTCCTCCCCTCTCCTCCCCCACTGCAGCCAAGATTGACCTGAAGCTGCACCGCTGTCCGGCAGAGGTCATGTGACCAACAACGATAAGCTTCATTCCAGCTGCAAGGCCTAGGTGAGATTAACCCTTTTAGTGCTATGAAGAGCTGAAAACCTGAGGGAAAAGAAAGAGGAGATGCTTAAAGCTGAAATTCTGTTGTAAAGTTATGATATATCAGAGTACCCGTTGTAATTTCATGAAGGCATGGGGGATGGAGCGTTCAACTTGTACTTGTGAGCAAAAGCACCTGTGCTGAGATAGGCAGATGCTGAAGCAGCTGTAATTTCATGAGAAGTCTGAACAGGGAGAGATGGAAGCGATGAGGACTTTTGCTCCAAATGGAAAAGGAGAAAACCTCAGTTCCTAGAGATGCTCCCAGAGATAGTCCTAAAGATGAAGATGAGGAAAACCCTTTGCTCCGCGCTCCCAGGGAAGGAGAAGGGCCTCTGTTCTTAGAGATGAAATGCTCCCAGAGATGGGTGAAGAGAACTTTTGCTTTCTGAACGGCTCAACCTTAAAATTTTACCCCAGTAATTTCAAGAGTGGACCCTCAAAAGCAGTTGTGGGAAAAGCTGCAAGTTGGGGAAGGGACTCACATGCAAGCAGAGAACCAATCTGGGCAGCTGTCTCGTGATAATGTTTTCATAGCATGGGCAAGAGAGACTCCTCTTCCTAAATGGACTGAACAAGGTTATTATGGAAGTGGTAAACAGACTGACCGTCTCAAGGGTTGTCTTTTTACATTGTCACTGGGAGAAGGGAGAAAGGTGGGGGGAAGAGAAGTGTTCTGAAGGTGTAGTATAATTTTTTTTTCTTCTTTTAGGTCTGTTAATAAACTTCTTTATATTCTTTCAAGTTTAGTGCCTGCTTTGCATTTCTCCTAATCCTTATCTCACAGAAGGTAAACAGTAATGAGTATTTTGGACCAAACCACTACACTAAATTGGTGTTTCTGCCCGGTTAAAAACCCAACCCGCTACAACACATAAGTGTACCAGAAGAAAAAAATCTGCATAATAAAGCAATCTTTCTATGGACCAACTGGAAAAACCTGCAAGAGGCAGAAAAAATATCTGGAAACAACAGAGATATGTTCAGAGTGTTGCAAAATGTGGAATGTGAAAAATTTTCTTAAGAAAGGATGTTGTTTAATGTTTGATCTTTGTTACACTTTCAAGCTTAATCAACAAGAAAGGAGATGTAATTCATAAATCAGAGAGCAGCAAACAAGCTCTAAGTGATGTCCAGGTGTTAGCAAAACAAAGTTCTCATTGGTAGAATTGCCTTGTTAAGGTTTAAGGCTGGACATGCTTCAGTGATCTCAGACCTAGGGGAGGTTAACAAATCTTGGGAAGACAGACGTAACACTGATAGTGGACCCAGAGAATGAAGAATATATGGGTCACAAGAACATATGGCAGAACTTTCAAGACAAGAAAGAAACTAACAGACGCAACTCACCAATTTGCTGAAATCAGCTTTGACTGGGCAACAGGTTATTTTGACAGGGGCAGACCACAACCACCAAACCAAGAAATCCACAGACTCAGAAGAAGAGAAAGCTTGAGCATGCAGACTAATTCACATGGGAAGTGAGAGAATCATTAACCAACAGAAGAGAGAATACCAATTAATAAGAGAACTAGGTGACTTGTAGCCAATATACACTAATTCATTTGTTTGCTAAAATGTATAAATAGTAAAAAGTTCGGATAGCTGATGTGCTTGATTTGTGGAATACTACCAGGCACCCAGGCTTGTTCGACTCTGAAATAAATGTTCAATGTCTCTCTCTAGTGTGTAATTATTGGTTTGTTGCACACCAGGTAACCCATCTGATTTCTGTGGACAAGAGCTTTTCATGCTTGCATTGAGGGGTTAAACTACTAAAGGCTGAAAAGATGGAACAGACCCACTCCTTACTTTTGAATGCAGCACTGCCATCTAGAAGATAGACTTCATCAATAGTTTTCCAGACAACTAGCATATACACAGTAACCTCCCAATATAAGAAAATACTGAAAATGGATGCCAAGAAACACTAGAAATGCCAGCATTAGGAAAGTTATTGATAAGAAGGTTGAAAATGGAAAAATATTTCTCTATGCATAATACTGCTCAAAGAACTAAAAGAGGAACAAGAAAATTTCACTTCAAAGTATGAGAAAATATTTACTGTATGGACAAGAGGAACAAGAGGTAGGAGAGGAGTAAAAAAATATTTCAAAAGATGGAAATCTGCTGTGGGCTTACTAGTAACAATTCCTTAAAAGGTGGAGGAATAAGCACAGCTGAGTATTTAGCTTGCTATGTTTTGGATGAAAATTGGTTACATGAACACCCTTCTTGTTCTATAAGCTGGCTCCCTTAAAAATACTTACCATTACCAGATCAGCTAAGACAAAACACTAACAGCTGAAAAAGATTCGATTGTGTCTAATTGTGACTGACAAGATGATTCCAGGAGTAAAAAAAAAAAAATTGTTCCAAGAAAACAACTCTGAAATGTCTGAGATTCCCACTGAAGTGACATCCCACACATTAAGGTAGGAAAAGCTTTTTTGCTCTGTATTGTATCAGTGAAGCTGCTCCTCTTCTTATGGGGTGTCTGTTTAAAAAGCTTCTTTTAGTTTTTATAAAGCCGCATATACAAAATCAAATTTCTATCCCATGTTTTATTTCAGTCTGATACAGGTATGGCTTTTAAAATAACAAAATAAATTTTGAATCACTAGCCTTCAAAGTAGTACATGCTATTTGGGAGGCAATGCAAAGAGAGGAGGAGATATGGAACACACTATCAGTGGAGGGGTATGCTTTAGAATATGTGCACATGCCAAAGTTACGTTTGGGACTATCCTGGGACTTCAATAAAACGCTTTTGAAAATTAAAAATAATGCTTTTCCTTTATAGGCAATATTATTTATATAACCATCAATTATGAAAGGGGATATTGATTTCCTTGTGCATATAGATGTTGGATAAGGCATAAATTCTTACTATGTCTTCTCTTTCTAGATAATGGAACAAAGAACTAACACTATACTGTTGGCTGTACTGTACTGGTTTCAGTGCAATTAAAACAAAATGTTTAGTAGAAGTAAGACACTTTATTCTTCTGAGACAAAGAAACTTCTACTATCCAAAACCACAAAGAAAACCACCATCACAGAAACTTCCTAAGCAGATTTTTGCCCATCTCCCAGAGCATTAGATTGTAGCACTCTCATCAAGCAAGACAAGAAAAGCCATTAAGAGTCTGCAACAAGCAATATCAGAAAACTGTAGTTTTGTTGTGAGCAGCTTACTGTGAAAGTGCAGGTGCTCCTGCAGCAGCCCAGAGAGGCATCAATAGCTCTCTGCAATGAACATCAGTCAAAAAGGCAGATGCAGAACTGCTTAAATGAGCAACTGCTAAGACAGTGAAGCTAAAATGATGGAAAATTAATGATGCAATTCCTTTAAAGAATAAGGAAATTACAGGAGCAGTTCTTAGTCCCATGAGGTCAGTTTACCTTCTATGTTCTTCATTATTTCTCTTTCCCTCTCGGAACAGATTGTGACAAGCTCACTGCTGACATAGAGATAGCTACTAATACACAGAAACCCTACTATCGTGGTGGCACCCCAAAACACCTCTACATTTAATGTACTGCAAGGGTTTCCATCAGAAGCCTTGGCAGACTCAAAGTTATTTTTCAGAAGTTTGGCCTTTATTCCTGAAATTCCAATGACCAACTTAAGCTGAAATGCCTGGTCCTTGACACTTCAGACTTTGTACAGACAGAACTACTTGTGACATCTGAGAAAAATCGCCTGAATAGAACTGCAGGATTTGGCTAATTGTAAGTAGAGGTTCCCATTTTGGCTTCCTGGACACTAGCCTGTAAAATCCTGTTTTCCACTGGCTTATAAAACTTAAAACCATTAAAGCTGCTATTTTCCATGCTGGTTCCTGTCCCTGCTAGTCTGGGCTAAGGGAAAACTTTTCTTCCGTTTCAAGAAGTAAGGCACCCAGAGCAAATCTGGTTTGTCTTAAGTGGAGGAGGCTTCAGAGTTTCCTATGTGTGAACACACTGAGCACACACTAGCTTCAAAGGCCAAGTCTACAAATAGCAACACTGACATCTGGGGCAAAGAACAAGACTTTTCTTGACATTACTGATGCTTCCGAGCAGGAGATATTATACCTTCCAGCTAGGAGACAGCAATTCCACCCTCAGTATTCTTCATGCTGATATCTAAAAAGGGGAAAAGGCCTGGATGGAAGACAAAGAGACAGGCTATTTTCATTCATCTCTCCTTCCATATGCATTACAAAACAGCCTTTAATTATATGATAACATATTTTCTACAGAACCTGTAAATAATCCATTTCATATACTTTATTCTGGGAATGAATCGAGAAAGCAGGGGACCATTAGCTACAGGACTCCTACCTCATTTTTTCCTAAATCTGGATGATAAATGAGTCAAGGAATTGTAGAGCGGGAAAAAAAATAGGCTCATGGCAGATACATTTATTAATTTTAAAAGCTATTTTGGGGTTTGCGTGTTACTTGGCAATGGGAGAATTGTTTCTTTCATCGAGAGTTCTGTTTACTATTTACCTAGATATTCACGTCTACTTCTGTAAAGATTGAACCTAAAGTAATAGATTGCACTAAATCTGTGAGTTTCTTCCTCCAGATCAACATGTAACCCTTGCTGTTGAAAGAAATTGGAGGAAGAAGGATTATGCATACTAGCAAGCAACAACCACCAAGGAGAAAAAAGAGACTTCAGGACTAGCAACACAACAACAAAGACTTTTGCAGAGGAATATGCATAGTTAGATGCACATTCTTGACTAGTTGCAACAGTCACAGTCTGTGCTGCCACCTGTGTTTAAGACACATCTTAGTGGATTTCATTAAAAATACCATCTCTGTAGCTGGGAAGCACAGAGAACAAGTACATGGCTCCAGCTGCACTGCTGCAGCAGTGTGACTGTACGAATTGCATCAATGCCCAGCTGCCAATCAAGATGTGAAGTCAGGTGCACAACAGTACCATGCACTCAAAGCTATCAGAATCCCACAGCAATAAACTCCTAAATATACTGCTAAAAACATCAGCAGAATAAAATGGTTCCAGCATTTCATATCACACTGTCATTAGAAACTGCTCCTTTGTGAGGCAGATATAAATTTGGGGTTCATCTAAACTCTTGATTGTTGTAATGTTTCTTTCCCATCCCATAGCCAAATCCAAAGAGAAATTTACATTTTGTCTCTCTCTTTCTTAATACTTCTCTGCTGATCCTTTAGGAGAAACATTTTTTAGGATATATTTCTTCTTCTACCAGGAGCTTCCACTGATTTCAATTTAGACAACCTTCCTGGCACAAGATAATTAATAGGAAAGCAGACCAAATTCCAAAAGGAGGAATTGTTGAACAAGTGTCATCTGAGCTGTAGAAAGGATTTCAAAAGCCACTAATTCTGTTTGACTCTCTTTCATTTGAAAACAGCCTACAAGATCTATGGATGCATTAAAGCTAAGCATGGCCTGGATAATCTACAAATGCAGGGCCCCACTTGGAAGGAGGATGGCAGTGAAATATTTGGCAGTATGGTTACTCCTAGACACTGGAGGGCCTCTTTTGGAATGCACACCCTTATCAACCAAAGTATTCAACCCTGGCTTAATCAGTAGTTGGTGAGCTCAGAAACTGTAGTCCCCAGTTGTGCTTCTCTTATGGCCCAGCTGTTTTCAATGAAAAAAACAGTTTAAAACTGAAATAAAAAACAATTAATAGCATTAGGCATCGCTTGATCACAACTTTCTAGCAGAAACTGAAAGTTAAAAGTGGTCAGTCCACCACAAAGGCATCACAAGCAGCTATACCATCTGCAAGAAAAAACAGAGATTTCTTAATCAGATGAACACAGGTGGCAGAAAGCAGACAATTATTCCTTTTGAAATCTACTTTTGACTGGTGCTCTCAGCATTCCTCAGGTGGCTGGGACCCTTTCAATACTGCTTCTAGTAGGAAAAGAGCTACGGTAGATGAGTAGCACCAGTTCCCAATTCAGTACTTTTTTCATGCTCTGATAACAGCAAGCCAAGGCTGAGATGGACAAAGCACTGAAAAAAATCATTGGTGAGCAAAAAGCAATGAGAGCCACTCCTCTGAAGAAAAAGCAATGTGTATCTCAGGACAACCATATAACCCCTTAAAAAGTTTCTATCTGTTTGCTTTTATAAAAAATTCTCTCAATTCTCTTTTCTTTCTTCTCAGTTTGCATTAAACTAGGTATACTTACCAGACTGAAGAAAGGAGGATTATTAGGTAAAGTAATAATCATCACTTAACAATGGCATCTGTTCAGTCATATATTATGAAAAAACAATGTCTCTGTAAGGTAAAACAAGTCATACTTGGATAATCTCTGTCCAAACTCAAATTGCAAAGGAGAAATCTTCTCACAAGAATAGATGATGCTATAAACTACAACCACTGCTAGTAACTGCTGCACTTCAGAAATAAATACGTAATGCACAAGGCCACGTATAAGAAAACAAACTCTAATAAAACTGAGAGCTAAGGTTGATATTACTTGTCACTGCTCAGGAGGCAGAAGACGTGGGTAAATAATGTAAAAAGACCAAGAATGTAAAAATTCCCTTGTTATCAGACAACTTTCTTTAAAAAAGATGGAAAAAACACAACAAACTTATTAAATTTTAATGTACTGAAACTCAATTATAAATCTACAGAAGTGATTAATCAAGAGAAAAATGTTAAAAGAAGCAGTTATAAATAGGAACTGCATATCACTGCCACTGGTGTTTCAACTGCAATATCCAGAGAAAGTAATTAGCAGAAGTGGCCTCATGAAAGACTGCTATGTCCAAAAGCCTGTTTGCTTTCTCAACTGTATTACCTGGTAAAATAAAAGATACTGCCTCTCTTAGAAACTGATCTTTTACATCTCTAAAATACCAAGGATACAAAGTTGAGAAAACAAATATATCTTAAAGGCTTTAGCTAAGTTTGCCAAACATTCTAGATATACTGTCAGTTGAAAAAGAGGATTGAAAAATGCACTGAAAAATAACTGCAATACATCATAATGTATATAAACCCTTTACAGTGCATAGCAACTGTGAATTGTTGTTCAGAAGTATTTTTTTCAGAACAGTTACTCAGGTTGTTCAGGACTTGCACCTAAAGCAATGTTTTGGTATTCTCATAAACTTACCTCAGTGGATGCAAACAGCAATGAAATTAAGACACTGCAAATCATTTTCCCTTAAAATTTCTGAATTAAATCCAAATTAAGCATGCAGAAGAACCTGATTTTTGTATCTGCAGTGACATCTAGTGCAAGAAATCAAAACCACAGCTAAACAGGCTTCCAGAGAAAATATGCTATTTTCATTTACTGTATGATTACTAAGATAAACAAGAATAATTAACATCAGCCCTCTTAAAACTTTCATAATATCTTTTCCTCTGCACAACACTCACAAGCCAGCTGAAGGCAATTCTATTAAACATAATATGTTAATAAGAGACTACTTAATGTGAATGTGCATTTTTCCTTTCCATATGAATTCCGTTTGATAAATGAACATCTATTACATAATTGTTGGAGGGCAAACAATTGTTGAGAAAGCCCACATCCCTAGGAACAGAGTTGCTACTCTATTTATTCTACCAACTTTTCTAAAAGAAAACAAATTCATCAGCAACATCTGACTTAAATTCTTTCTGCCAGCCCCATAGCTGTGCAATCCTGTGTTAATTTTGCAGAGATTTTTAAACCTCTTAAAAATTCAAGCAGATGACATAGCTTGTAGAAAGGAAACAAAAACTGGAAGCATGCAATGAGAGTTTTCTAATACAAACAGATGACAAACAGAAGTAGTTATAAAATATGAAATAAGATTTGTTCAAGTCAAAGTACAGACGTAATTCACCCTTTAGAAGTACACAGATATGTTTCAAACAGCAAACAACAGACATTATAACCAAAATGCAACACCAATATGTCTAACTAGCAACAAGTTGACAAAAATTATTCACTTACTGAATTATGAAAAAAAACCTTAGAAACAATTCCTGCCAAACATATAAATAAACACATATGCCAAAGCTGCAGTTTAAATACAGTATCATGTAGACATTGTTTTATATACCAATGCACACCAGTCTTGTAATTCCCCTTTTTTAATTTGACCTGTAAATAGAACCAATTTTAGAACCTGTTCTCCACGGGCATATGACCAGAAGTCTTTAAAACTCACATGCACTTTTTAAGGACAGGATTAAAGCCTATATACTTTTTAGAAGTTCTACGGTTTGTTTTTCGGGAGCCCAAGAGCTTGTACAGCTCCTCTACCCTACAGCCATAAAAAGTGCAAGTAGACACTAGAATTTTAGGTGAAAGCAGAAGGTGCAAATTGAGAGAACTTCTCACCTGACGACTGAGCTTGTTAAAACAATAACATGAAAGAATGAACAAATGCTCATCAAAGGGCAACATACTGGGGTAGAACACAACACAAGTGGGAAGAGGAAATGCAGACAACTGGGTCACAGTTATAAGGTAGTAACGGTCAACAGGTAGTAACAAGAAGGCATAAAACAGCAAAATGGTGACATGCCCAGCGTTTCAGGCAGAAGAACCAAGACAATAGCATTTAAATACCATTCAGCAACTGTGGTTTAAAGATTATCTGGAAATGTAAATAAATGTAGACAAACGCAGCATTTACATAGAACACAACATACTGCTCTTGACAGAGTTCACTATGGTATGCAAGCCACCATGGAAAGCAAATTATTAAAATAAAATATATTTGCTTCTGACACCCTAATCTACACCTCGTAAAGAGCAAGACAACCACTTTGAGTTTTGGTCTCCTAGTGTCTTTGCTGCATATAGCCAAGATTCCTAAAGAAAGAAAATTCCCCTGCTTAGATGAATATGTCCACCAAAATAATTGTTTGGTATTAGTCAGTATTTATTCATCATGGCAAGTCAAGGGTATTTCATCTCCCTCAAAAAGAGGCATGATATAACCAAACAGTCAATACTAATGCTTGAAGATAAGCAGTTTTCATACAGTTTTCTTCCTCATGTAGGAACAACCATTGTTAAGGCATAAACATGTACTACTGAGCAGTAGTCAACCAAGCAGCACAAAAAAGAAAAAGAATAGTCAAATAAAACATCAATAAACAGTGTTCAATAAGATATTTACACACCATGCGGTGAAGCACTGCAGCAGAATCAGTATTGTTGATGCAAGTGAGGTGGTGTCACTAAATCCAACAGCACAAAACCAGTGGAAGCAGTGACTATTTAAACTATTGATCACAAGGATTAGACACACAGACAGAAAAAAACCCTGTCCTTTAACAGACTCTGAAGATAGATCTCACTGCATCCTTTGACATCAGTTGACTACTAACATACAAAGCTAATGACATGATTAGAATCGAACAACAGGATAAGGAAATAAAAGGGTGCTGACTTTGGGTGGGGGAAGCCATGCAGACAATCAATGTGATTGGTAAGCAAGCTTCGTTTATTAGCAATACAAAGGCACTTATATAGTATTGAATGCAAGCTTATCAGTTCTTTAGTTTAAACTTACAAAGGCACATTCTTACTTCTACATAATTGGGTTAGATACAAGACTACATTTGGCAAGCTTTATATTTTGTCTTGAGAGATCAAAGTTTTTCCTCCCTTCTCATTGTCAGCACATCTTTATCAGAACAGCACTGTACCTCCTAAAAATTCCCTTTTTGTTCCCAGGCCTGTTTCTCACACAGGCACTTTCTCATGGAGGCTTTTTCTCATGCAGGCCTTTGCTTGCAGGCTTTTGCTTGTACAGTTATTGATTTGTTCCCTTTATCAATGATCCATGTCCCTGATCCTCTAATCATTCTGCAACAAAAGGGAACTTTAAATCTACTTCAAACTAAAAATAATTTTAAAAGAGTATTTAAATACCTTTACACTAGCTACAAATGACATACAGCAAAAAGGCAAAAGCTCAAAGTCATACCAATTTCTACACAAACAGAAAAAGGGAAATTTCAAAAAAAGTTGGGAAGAAAAACCAGCAGAGAATTATATAAAGGAGTACGTATTTTAAAAGGATTAATATAAAAGCTGCTAAAGGCTGGAGAAAGAAATTGAAACATGCACAAAGGATGACAAAAAAAAGGTGACACTAAAAGAAGAAATATCTCTAGAAGAATGACAACATATGCAGTCAAATAAAGCAGCCACATCAAAAGAAGTTTTGTACCAATTAAAGCCTCAAGGCAAGAGAAAAATCCAAAGTTGGATAGGTTACCCTAACATCTTAGGCCCCATGATTGATCCTTAGCAGAACCATACAAAAAGGAGTAAACTAAGGAAAAGACCAAACAGGATTTCTTCTTTCCTCCTCTTCTTTTTGGGAATGTGTATGGAAGAACATTAGGAGCAGGCAAAAAAAAAAATTCACACAAAGATCCAATGAGCTTGAGATGAAAGCAAAATGCTACAGTTAAGTGCTGAGGCAGCAAGACACCTGAAGACAGAGAAGCAATGTAAAGCAACACTGTTCTGTGAGGTGCAATCCTTTGGTGACATTTAAAGAAATAACCCAAAGCCTGTGGACTTAAAACCAAACACTATCATTTTGGGTTCTGATGCCATATTTTACCCAATGGTGAAGCATCATCCACATTTTTATTAAATTTATTAAGCATTAAAATATCCTTGCTTTTATTAAAAACAAGTGACAGATGTGACAAGTGACAAAAACAGGTGACAGATTGTAATACTAAGTTAGTAAGGTTAGAGTGTCACTTTGTATTACAGTGAGAAGGTTAAGGACGAAAACAACCATCGCTACTGGAAACAACACTCGGCATTTCAGGCAAATCAACACCAAGAACCTGACATGCTACGCAATAAAGAATCCTTCATACAGAACCAGCACAAATTTAAACCTTGATGTATGCAGTGTCCTAAGCATTGAATACAGAAAATGAGAAGATCTGGGCTTCAGGTGTGAGTTGACAATAATTCAGACTCCAGAGGAAGCCAGACGGTCACCCTCCAAAAGGATTCTTCCAAAAGCACAGAAGAAAAGCAAACTATCAGTGCTACCATCCCCAGCCCAAGATATGTCCAATCTGTCAACTACAGAATGAAGGACTATACAAGATGTTCACAGCTGATAGTGGCATTCAGCCACTGCACACTGCCCAAATCCTAAACTGACATTTACAGATAAGATAGTTCAACATACTCAGTCTAAAGATGCGCACTGTGATGGGAAAAAGTAACTTCACGTGAACTATGCACAAATGTCAAAGGGGATAAAAGCTACCAACAGAAATAAGGAAGAATACTGGGATGCACATGTCAGGTGCACATATGGTACAGTGCTGACTAGAATAACTGAATTTTAAGCTGCCAAATACTTTTTAACAAAAACTTGCCTTCACATGGTATTTTCTGTTCCTTGGTACTCTCCAGCTCGATAGTATTTTCCATTCTCAATGAATTATTTTCAAGGTAGCATTTAGATGCTGCTGGTCTAATTTTAAACATGGTTTAAAATAACTGGCAAGGGTGAACAAGTTTAAGGAACATCTTCCCTACAAAACATCATTTGTCAGGCACCTTTGCCTGACGAAAGCACTGTATTCAGTGAAAGCCAGGTAACTTTTTCCAGCAATATCTATTGATCTAGTAGAAGACACCAGCATGCCCTGTGATTCTTACTTGTATTTTACAAGGCTTATGCAAAATCCTTTCAACTATTTTGGATTTAAACATTAACAGATTTTCCCATCAGCCTGTGAGAACAATTCTAAATCATGTGAACTTTAATATTTAGAACTTAGTACAAAAAAGCATAACTACATACAATAAAGTAGGGAATCCCATTCAGCTACAAACAAGTGCACTTGCATCTCACAGGCATATGCCTAAAAGATTTGGAGCAAAAAGTGTTAGAAATTGAAAAGCAAATGGTTTTTAATTTTCCAAGCCTGCTGCAGGGCAGGAATTGGAAAGCAGCAACTATCTCAGGACAGCAAAGCCAAGGGGACGCAAGGGAAAGAAGGTTTTAAATATAATTCAAACAGGAAGTTCTAAGTACCTTAATGAAGAATGTCCTGAAAGTTAGTGAATTATGGCATGGGGAAAGCAGCAGGTGTGACTTCAGTGAGGTGGACATACAAAGATGGCCTCACTTCTCAGAGTGCCAAGATAATCTGTTTTTACAAATTACAACATGTACGGTCTCTGTGTGCAAGGGAGGGATGTCAATGACAAAACAAAAACCCCAGTGAACTCACAGAGAATCCATAAGAAAAAACACCACTGCTCTCGAAAGTTTAAAATCTGCTTTCCAGTGACTCAGCCTGGCAAACTTCCAAAAAGCCCTTTCCCACTCATATGCTGTCAGTGATTTCACAAATCATTAAACAAGAAGTGAATAAAAATATGGATACCTTCAGTGAAATGGTGTAAAATGAAACAGTACAACTAAGAAATCTTTTGCAGATTTTCAGGGAATTTGGGACAAAGTTTAGTCAACTGCCTTTAACCAAAAAAGGGAATACAAGCTATAGGCATACACTCAAGTATCATCCCATCAGAGTGCAGTTCATACAGAAGCTGCCTGAATTAAGCTATAAAAAGCTCAGTACTAGAAAATCAGAAATTACAGCTTCTGCATTTAAGTCCTTTAGATTCAAGTATGTAACAAATGCAGCCTTCCCTTATTTATATGTATTGTTCAGTTAACAATACATATAAACAAAGGAAATATGCATTTGTTACTTACAGCTATGTATTCAGCTGTGTATTACATACAGCTAATGATTTTGTAATTTCTGTGCAGGAATCAGTGCATTTCCAACATACAGCTTTCAAAATTTCCCATATGTGACATAATGTTCACTTCCACAATTGACCAAAATTCACAAATTCTGCATATGACAATAGACTTCTCAATCCACACATGAATAAAGAGAGGATTAACACAGTTTTATGCATGTATAGATGCTTCAAAATAACAGAAATAGCATAAAGTTGTACCCAAAACATCTCTGATGAATACGCAATTGGTATTTCCCAGTTCAGTATCTAGATAGACATTAAACAGTTCATTCTGTTGAACTACTGCTAAGTAGTTACCAATCCTGCTCCATTCTCTCTGCTATTTGTGCTTTGTTTTTATTTTTAAGCAAAGAGCCATTCAACTCATGTGGAAGTCAGATCAAAGACAGTGGTGGACTTGAAGAAAAAAAATTATGAAATCAAAAAGTGATACAAGAAAAATCAAGTTTCAGATCAGTGATCAGTAGAATTAAAAAATTATTTCTAAATGCTTGCTTGAATTGCACCACAAACAAGTTATGTTCAGCAAATCATGAAAGCTTAAGCTTTGTTTTCAAAATTTTTATTTAACAGAACAGTTAAAACATTTGGCAACAAAAATATCAGTTAACATGATGAAAAAGAAATTGTGGGAATTATTCCTTTGTGTGTGTGTGCATGCCCACGTGTGCTTGTACATATGAATGGAATCATCAAGCGGCTCATTAAAACGTAACCTTAGACTACCACCTGATTGTGCACCGAATACCAATACAAAATCTCACCAGGACAATGGAAAATCCATATCTACTATGCACCACATCCACTGAGATACCCAATGTAAGATAAGAAGTGATTATTCACACGTCTTGCTGATACAACACAAATACCAAGGATATGAGAGATCCACTTGTCCGTGGCCCAGGCTTTCTGCACTTGTAACTCAATAAAAACATTCAGCAGTTTAAAGATTTTTTAGAGAGAAGCTGTTTTGCACTGTGGGGTCACTATGGTGAATACCAGAAAAGTGCTGAGCCAAAGAAGATGACTTAGAAAAAGAACTTTTAAGGAAAAATACTAAGGCTAGGTCAAATACCAAGAGGAAAATTTATTTAGTTGCCTTACTTTCAGAATATCTTGAGTTTCATTCCATTTGTTAGTCCACTCTTTGGTCAGTTCTTGTACCTGTGAAAGAAAATAAATATTGAAAAAATCACATCTCCTGCAAAGTTCTTGATAAATGCATTCTCATATTTAGTACTCAGAGAAGTACTAAGTATTTGTGCAATTCTTGGTGAAGTTTAATACTTAAGCATTTAGAAGAGCATTGATGCTCCTGCAGTAAGTTGCCTTACCTACAACATTTCTCCCTCAAAACACAAAATTCTTACTTACACTTTAAGATGAAATGATAGGGATAATTACTTCAAATAATTGTCTACTTTCAAATAGTTTCATAAAGTGCTTCAATCCTACAAAGTCTACTGCCACAGACTGATCCCTCAGCTATAACAGGACAGCTCCTTTTCCATGGTACAGGTAGGCATGCTCAGGCAAAAATCCCCTCCAGAGGACAGCATGCAGAGGGAGAGGCAGCCAGTAGCCTTCAGGAGAGAACCAGAGCAAAATTTGCTGCAACTTAGAAACTACCCACGTCATTGTCATCAGCACAGAAGTGAGAAGATGCTTGCAAAGGGATTACAGACAGGGAGAGCACTGGGTACAGAATCATTTAGGTTAGAAAAAACCTTAAGATCATCAAGTCCAACTGTTAACCCAGCACTGCCAAGCCACTACTGAACCACATCCCTCTGAAGAGCCACATTTATAGGTCTTTTAAATATCTCTAGGGATGGTGAATCAATCCCTTCCCTGGGCAGCTTTTTACAATGCTTGACAACCCTTTCCATTAAGAAATTTTTCCTAATATCCAATCTAAACCTCCCCTGAAGCAACCTGAGGCCATTTCCTCTCGTCCTGTCACTTTTTACCTGTGATAAAACTGACCCCCACGTGACTACAACCTCCTTTCAGGTAGTTGTAGAAAGGGAGAAGGTCACCCTGAGCCTCCTTTCTTCCAGGTTAAACAACCACAGCTCCCTCAGCGACTCCTCCCTCATACTTCTGCTCCAGACACTTCCCCAACTCCGTTGTCCTTCTCTGGACTCACTCTAGCACCTCAATGTCATTTTTGATGTGAGGAGATGAGAACTGAACATAGCACTCAAGGTGTGGCCTCACCAGTGCCAAGTACAGAGGAAGAATCACTTCCCTGATCCTGCTGGCTACACTATTGCTGATACAGACCAGGTGCTATTGGCTTTCTTGGCTACCTGGGCACATGCTCGCTCATGTTTAGCTGCTGTCAACCAGCACCCCCAGGTCCTCTTCCACTGAGCCACTTTCCAGTCCCTTTTCCCCCAGGCCGTGGTGCTGCCTGGGGTTATTGTGAGCCAAGGGCAGGACCCCACTTCACCTTATTGAACCCCATGCCATTGGCCTCAGCCCATCAATCCAGCCTGTGCAGATCTCTCTGCAGAGCCTTCTTACTCTCCAGCAGATCAACACTCCCACACACCTTAGTGCCATCTGCAACCTGACTGAGGGTGCACTTTTTCCCCTCACCCAGATCATCAACAAAGATATTAAACAGGACTAGTCCAAATATTGAGCCCTGAGGAACACCACTGGTGACTGGCTGCCAACTGGATTTAACTCCACCACTTTCTTGGCTCAGCCAGCCAGACAGTCTTCTGAAACAATGCACCTGTGCAAGCCAGGAGCAGACAGTACCTCCAAGAGAATGCAGGGGGAGACAGCGTCAAAGGCTTTTGTAAGGTCCAGGTAAACAATATTCACAGCCTTTTCCTCATTTACAAACCAGGTCATCCTCTCATAGAAGGAGATGATGTTGGTCAAGCAGGATCTGCTTTGCCTAAACTCACACTGATGGGGCCCAATTCCCCTGGTTACTCTGCACATGCTGTGTGACTGGACTCAAGATGACCCACTCCATGACCTTCCCCCAAACTGAGGTCAGGCTAACAGAACGCTATGGATTTGTCCTTTCTTTCCTAATCACACAGTTGTCCACCTCGTAAGTTAACTTTCATATAATGCCATTGTACAAAGAAAGAAGTCTTCGATGCAGTTGCTCCAAACATCTCCCCACTTGCCACCTGCAGCTATTTTTTTTGTCTTTGCAGATCAGCTCCAAATTAATCCATAAGAACTACAGAAACTTCTCTCATCTCTACCTGCATCTCAAGATTTCAACAAAGACAAGTAAGCACACTTTTCAATGCACCACTATAATTCCTAGTGCTGCTAACTGGAATATTAAAACTAAATAAATTTCAAAAGTTTAAAGAAAGTCTATCACAGGTCTATTCACCATACCAGAACAATTTGTATTGCTTGGAAACACCATTTTAAATATAGTTTTAAAAATGAAACCTTTTTACATTAAACAACTCCGAATTATTCTTATATAAGGAAAATCAACTAAAGAAAGTCACCATATACCTGTCAGGTAATATAAATATGGTGATAAAGTCTTTAAATCTATACAAATAAATCAGTTATTGCACTCATTCAATTATAAAAAAGCTATAACCACTGCAACATCTACTAAGAATTTTCTGTAATTATGTCTATTGTAATTATCATGAATAGTAATCACATAACCTTTTAATGAGGCTGACAAAGGTAATAAAATATGCTTGATATACACCCTCCACAGCAGGGCCAACACTTCTGAGAGGATAAGCAGTGGTTACTGTCAGAGCATGAATAACATATTCTAATTAGCCTATAGTCAGCAATTTATATTACTCAGCTACTCTTAGATAAAAGCTTTTTGTTTGTACTCAAAAATAAAACTAAGGATATAAGTAAAATAGGATTATCAAAGTACAACTTTAATTTTCTAATTCTAAAGGTCCAAGCAGCACCAGTGTAAACTCTACCATTTAAACTAGTTAAGGAGCCCCTTTTTTAAAGGCATCGTATCTGTATTTGATTGGCATCTTTTGACAGTATTCAGAACTAAGTATCTGCTGCCGTGTAGTTGAATAATTCCAAATACTTCCCTCTTGCCTCTTCCAAAGTATGACTATTACTCTTTTTTTAAACCAATCTGCAACAGCTTTGAAAGCAAGCTAATATATAGAAAAGAATTAATATAGAATGAATGATACAATAAAGAATGAAAGATAGCTAGTCAGAGAAATTATAGTACCATTATATCTAGATTCTTCTGGATGCTGTGAATTATCCAAACTGTCTGGAATTTTTTTCCAGCCTCTACACTTGGCTGAATTTTTGAAACAACTTGATGAGAAGCACACTGTGAAGGACACCTAGATCTCAGACCCTCCCCAAACATATTTGTACACACCAGATTTAAATACTGAAATTTTCTAAAAACCTACCCCACACAAGTTACAAATTACTTGAAAGCATAGAAGAGTTGACCATTCTCCCCAAAAATATATTGCTGGTTTTTTCTACACACTGACTATTTTGTTATTGGGATTACGTGCTACTCATTACTGTGATTTAGTGGCTTTTCCCTCTCTAGTCTATTTACATACTTTTTTAGTAAGGCAAGCTGGTCAGGGAAAAAGTTTTTCGTTAAACAGAACTGCTACATAAATATCAAAGATATATTTTGTTCTTAGTTATAACATTATATTAGTAGGATAACAAAATTACTAATTCCCACACCTTTTTTTTTTTTTTTTTTTTTTTAAAGCATCAAGGCAATGCTGCTGGTGGGTCAAAATTTAGTTGTGCATTAAAAAAATACCTGAAAATTATGAACACTCCTGCATCCAGACCACCCAGCTTTCCTTTTCTGTGTTTAAAAACTGCTTTATGAAATTATAACTCACCCTTGCTTCATTCTGCTGAAGCTTTTCTTCCATACTTAAAGCTGTCGGAGAATCCAAGAGTGCAATCTAAAATCATAAAACGTAAATGTAAATTCAAAATGAAAACAGTAACAACTTCTGGGGGAACCAAATGAAATGCAATAGTTCAACTTTTCTGATTCTTTAGCATAAACTCCTTTAATATATATCATTTTACCTTGAAATACCGTAAACAGAATAATCAAAATCCTGTCAAAGCAGATACTTCAAATACAAATTGGTTTGAGAGTACTGTTTTCACTAGCTACATACACATGGTCACACACATGGAGACATCAAAACCAGACACATTTATAACAGGTAACTCTTAATACAACCTTCATTCTATTTCTACTAAACATTAAAATTTATTATGCATAAATAGTTATCCATTTTGCTTTAGTAAGTACGTACACTGCTTATCTTGTATAACTATATATTAACGTAACTGGCCTTAAAAGAGGAAAATTACTAAACAACAAACACACAGGCAGTATTCATTGTACGTGACCTTCTACACTGAATCCAGCACCACATTTTGGTAATCAGTATCTTCTGATGTACAGAAGCATTTGCAATACAGTGCTCTGGTAATACAAAGGAAAACCACAAAAGAAATTATGCAGAGATTTATACTACTATGCATACGTAACACACCACCTGCTGTTTTACCAACCATCACAAATTTAATTAACTTAAGCAAGTTCTCTATTGTCTCCCACACAGCCATCTACCACATCCTACCACTGAACCGGATTTATTTTGCAATAACCACTATTTTACAGCTTGAAATTAGGTCAAAGCATTCACACTTCAAGGGGGTCCAAGTTACATCTATTTTGCTAACTCTAAATCAAACCATAATTTGAAAATAAACTAATTTTCCCCTCCTAAAGAATATTAAAGAAACACAAGTAATTCAAGACCATAAAGAGTTTTTTAATTGTTTGTAACAAAGCAGAGTCTTCTGCTTCAATCATCTACAATACCCATTTTTGCTTCCAACAGTGGTTCCCATCCCCCTTTCAGCAAATTTTTTATAGCATGAAATCTACTTGAAGTCCTACCCTTCTACTAACAATAGTCCATGCTGAACTGACATTTCACATTGCCCTTCTAAAACAGAATTACATAGTTCTAGAAACAAATCTGAAGTATTACCTCAGATACTTCCTAATTATATTTGTTCAAGTATGAAATCTAGCAGTCCTGAATGACATTATGTAGAAGAGACAACTGGCCCGAGCCAATTGGATATACTTTACTGCTACTTTAGTTTCACCATCCTGGCAACACAGGAGAAACTAAACTTAACTGAGCTTGCACAGCGAATGTTTATAGGAGATCATACTGACATAGCAAGAAAAAGAATCATGGAAAAGTGAAGCAGAGCATGATTTTGTTTTCTTACACTACCACTGAAAATATTTTTACATATTTAGCATGTTATGTGCCTTCTAATGTACTGTGCAGCCAAACACAAAAAAAATGTATTGTTTAAATCCATTAATACTCCTACATTTTCATATTTACACATCTTAAATACTTTAAACCTTATACTTCTTTTAAGATACTACACAAAGTACCTCTTCAGTCCATCAGGATAGACTCAGAAGGTATGTTCCAGCTCAGTCTCCTTATGCTGTGTTGACTACCTGTTCCACAGCACACTGCAATCCAGCCCAGATTATGAGAAATGTAAAAGCTTTGTGGATGACAATTTTTCCCCCTTATGTTAAAAGAGGTAATCTGCTGGCCATGTAGAAACTGATTCAATCAGGAAACTAATACTCATTCGTAGCCTCATAGAGCTTGTTTACTCAAATCAATATAATGAAAGATAATTATCTCATGACATTCTAGAAATAGATGTTATAACTCAAGGAAAATTACACATAAATTCCAAGTAAAGCTAACCTGATTCCCTTGAGCAAGCAGGGCTTTTAATCGGGCTATTTCAGCTCTCAGCTCACGGATCAGTTTGACGTTAGGATCCTCATTAATAGTAGGCTTGTTGATGATGTTTTTGGCTCTATTTGCATAGCGAAGTGTACTTAAAGTTTCTCCATAATTGACATCAGCAGGTGAAATAGCTAAAGACATGAAATCAGAAGCAGTTTATCTAGCACCTTATGTGTTTCATTTACTGAAGTTAGTTTATATTTTAAAACTCAGATAAATTCCATGTGGGTGAAGAGACAGAAATACATCATTAACCAGTATGGATACAGTTTGTTCCAACTCTTCACCAAACTCCACTTTCATGTCACTATAACTTTGCATAAGTAAACACTATAAGTGTATCAGGATAATCAGGTGTTGCAAAGAAATCTTGCTGTCAATCTATTTAACATTTACATATCCCTGATAAACATAAATGTCCTATATGAATACTTCACAGGCTTTCTTGCATTTTTTTACAAGAACAGTTGGGAAAATAGTGAATATTTTTTAAGTATCAATGTAATCATTGAAAAGAAAAGACATTCCAAGTAAAACACAGTAGGGAAATTAAACAGCGTTAAAGCAAAAAAAAAAAAAAAAAACAACCAGACAGGAGAACCAAGACAAGAGACGAGCTGCTATAATTTACAAACCTAGCTGTTTTCCTGAGCTGCAGGCATCTGGCAGCACACAAAACTGTCGGCTATCTGATGCATCAAGAGAAACCAATATTATATTTACAAGCAACCTAACCAGGAAAAACAATGAAATTTAAATGCAAGTGCTAATGCCATCCTTCCCTTAATTTTCCTAACGATATATATGATGTTCCAAATTAAAAAGATAATTAAAGCATCCAAATAGATGAACGAAAACACGGAAGAGAAAACCATCCAGAAATCTTAATGATCAAACTGAACAAGAGATCCAGAGATTCAGACAATGAAAACACCTGAAGAACTATTTAAGCAACTAAAATAATCTGTCCTTTATCATTCTCTCAAAAACAATAAATATTTTTTTGTGGCAGAGACTCTCTGAACTACAAGAGATGCACTTGGAAACAGCCTATACTTCCCCTAGTTCACACTCTCACTTCCCTGCTTTATCTACTGTCTCCTCTCCACCACTCAATTATTCCCTTTCTGGAAGAATGTTACAATATGTTACAGAAATATGACAAATCAAAATCAGACATATTTTTCTAACGGCCTTTCCTACTGTTTAAAGTGATCTTCCTGCATTTTTTTGTGCTTAATTACAGAAAAGGCAGGACAAATGTATCCAGGCAGATTGTTGGGCTCTGTTAGGGAATTCTACCACATTAACAGTAGAGTTACTGTTGGAGAAAAGATCAACAATCAGGGCTCTGCCTAGCAGAAGCATCACTAATAGATGAGGAAGTAGCTGAAAAAGAAGGTGGGTACTGTAATCATTAGGATAGGCCCCGGAAGCTCACTGTGTTTCTAAAACTTCTCTTCCCAATCCCTCTGTCATTAAAAAAAGAAGTTACTCAACCATGTAACTGCAAGAAAGCAGTAAGAAGAAAGTTGCCAGCACAGCATTATTTAAAGAGCCAGAAAACCAAAGCAGAAATCTGGTCCACAATCATCTACTGGCACTACTATGATTCTCCCGAGGAAAACAAGTGGCATGGATTCCAACAGCATCCCCAAAATCCTGCAACAAAGGAACTGCTATCCAGAGAATTTGACTGGTTCTGAAGAACCAGAACTTGACCTGATACATTTTATTCCCTCAATTCTGCTCTCCCACCATTCTCAAAAGGGGACTGCACCAGTTAAGACCACATTTCATTTGAGCAGGAAAGAGTGAGAGAAATTTCAGAGTTGCTCTTCTCCTCACATCCAGCAGTACCTGGACAAGCTTGACAAGCAGGCCCACAGGGGCCTAATGAGGGTCAGCGAGTCCAAGTGCAAGGTGCTGCACCTGGATCAGGCCAATCCTACATAGGAGTACAGACTGGGAAAAGAACTCATTGCAAGCAGCCCTTTGGAAAACAACTTGGGGGTTCTTTTTGGTGGGTGAACATGAGCCAGCAGTCCGTGCTCACTGCCCAGAGAGCCAGCCACATCCTGGGCTGGCAAATGGTTTTAAGCTAAAAAGGAGAGATTTAGGGTTTAGATTAGATATTAGGACAAAATTCTTTACCTAGAAGGTGGTGAGACACTGAAACAGTGAAGTACTAAGGCCTGAACAACAGGCCCTGAGCCAAAGTTGACATACAGATGAACCTTCCAACCAAATGTTATATATACACTTGGTCATTAACATTGTGATATACGTTCATTTATTGGCAAAACATGTATTTACCTTTACATATCTAGAAACCAGATAAGGCTATATTTGGCCTAATTAGGGGGGTATACGATCAAAGACAACTCCCTTGGTTCCTCCTTGAGCCCATGCCAGGCTTTGGGAGAAAGCCAACAGGAGAATGAAATTAGAAATTATGTCAGCTTGTTTATTTAACAGTATAAAAACTGTGCCCCTGTCACAGCAAAGTGGGGGAGCCTCATAGCCTGAGGTGGACACACCACAGGAGCTCCCAGTTACCAGGTATGGTTCTCCAGTCCTTTGCTGTGACAGCTTCCCCCCACAGCTGATGTCTCTCAGACTTGGATGATGTATCTTAATTAGGGTAACTTGTTGATGTACCTTTCTTAACTGTGTTCTGCCTTAACAAAACATCTGGAATCTAAATATTTACATCCCCTTCTATTAAGCATGAATTATTCAGAATTCAAAAAGAGTAATTTAAAAACACTTACTAGCAATCATTATAGTTTTGGAGTTTCCTCCTAGGCTGTCTTTTAACAGCCAAGTCAACACTGAGTCCCTGTAAGGCACAAATACTTGTTTCTTCTTCGAAAGAGGATTTGTTGCATCCTGAGATAAATCAGCTGTGATGAAGAGATAGAAAAAAAAATTAGTATTATGTTTTTTCATTCATTTTCAAAAATGTGTTAAGCCACTATTTGTGTAAGTAAACACAAAGGTATTTAATGACTAAAAACACCTCAAGACAGACAAGCACAAAAACCAGACTTACCTAAGGCAGAAATTACATTTCCTAGAGTAACTAGAGATTTGTTAATATTCCCTCCTTCCTTTAATCTAACCCCTGTGGCACCAGTGGCATCTGCTCTCTCACTTCCAGCAAGATCTACCAAATGAATCTTGCTAACAGTTTCACAAGGCATTTCAGAATCAAATTTAGCCTACAGAAAAGAAAAAATAAAACAAATAAAACTATGTTAAGCTAAGAAATATTGCACTTATACTGAATCAAATTTAGTGGCTTTTTTCATTACATGACTGAACTTAACTTGTTTACAATAGCAGATCTTGAGAAGATAGGTGTATTAGAGGTGCCACTGAAAGACATTTAATAATGAATTGTTGCATAACTCCCATATTATTTCTTTAAATTGTAATATTTGCAACTTTTTAGGCACTTCCAGACAAGCTATGACACTGTCAGTTTTAATTTACATGATGCAGAGACCATGTGCTGCATTCATTTTATTAAGCTTGCAACATTTGTATTACATATATATATAGCTTTCAACAAGTTATAGCATGCACAGACAAATTTACACTCAATTTCTCCCCCACCACCAAGTTCCCTTCATCTAGAAGATCATCCATGGGCTTTCTAAAAAGCCCCCAAAACCAACAATGAAGAGCAGGAGTCATTAGAAAAGGAGTTTACAACATATCACAGAATCACAGAATAACAAGGTTGGAAGAGACCTCCAAGATCATCGAGTCCAACCCATGTCTAACACCTCAACTAGACTAAGGCACCAAGTGCCATGTCCAGTCTTTTTTTAAACACATCCAGAGATGGTGACTCTACCACCTCCCTGGGTAGACCATTCCAGTACTTTATTATTCTTTCTGTGAAAAACTTTTTCCTAATATCCAACCTATACCTTCCTTGATGCAGCTTGAGACAGTGTCCTCTTGTTTCTGTCAGTTGCTGCCTGGTGGAAGAGACCAACCCCCGCCTGTCTACAACCTCCTTTCAGGAAGTTGTAGACAGTGATAAGGTCACCACTAAGTCTCCTTTTCTCCAGGCTAAACAATCCCAGTTCCCCCAATCGTTCCTCATACGGCTTGTGTTCCAAGCCCCTCACCAACCTTGTTGCCCTCCTCTGGACACACTCAAGCACCTCAACGTCTTTCCTAAACTGAGGGACCCAGAACTGGACACAGTACTCAAGATGTGGCCTTACCAGCTCCGACTACAGGGGAAGAATGACCTCCCTGCTCCTGCTGGCCACACAATTCCTAATACAGGCCAGGATGCCACTGGCCTTCTTGGCCACCAAGGCACACTGCTGGCTCATATTCAGTCGGCAAACAGATAACTATGCTCTTAAGAAACATGTCCAATCTCTCTAAGGAGTTTTGTTTTCTTACCTGAGTGAAGTTGATTGTGAAAATTGCATGTGACCTGCTACTGACATCATTCATTCCAGTTGCAGCCGTTGTCCTATTTATATTTCCTGCATCCATAAGTTCTTCAACATCAGTATAATTTTGGACTAAATGTTTAGACAAGTCTGAAGAAAAGCAGTGTTACAGTATGCTCACAGATGTTCTTAATTCTCTTTGAATCTTGAAAAGATTTACTGTCACACTTGTCACACTTGTCACTTTTCACTTAAGGAATGGAATGAGGCCTCACATGAACAATGGACAACTTACACATTCACAGTAAAAAAGAAAAAAAATGCGATCTTATTAAATTATTTGTGTAGTAACATGAGCATAATCCCACTACAGACATGAACCTTCCCTGGTAAAGAACAGATTAAGACAATTAGATCCTAACAGGTTTTCATTTCATCTAAATATCTAAGATTTATAAATTATAGTCAACAAACTATTAAAACCAACTGCATCTCTTAACACATCTTAAAAATGTGTTATAAATTTACAGATAAAAAACTCTCCAATAATTTTAGGACTGGGAAAGCAAGTAGAGATGCAAAATGAGAGCCTATTCCTTCAACGCGTTTTACCAAAACAAAGCACTGCATCCATCATAATTTGTATTTTAAAAGATAAAACGCCCTATACAGTTAGACTCTACATTTCATAATATATAAAGGTAATAAAATAGTGTAAAAAAAAAAGTGTAAAACAATGAAAGTGTTTTTACCTTCAACATACGGTCCTTCTTTTGGATGTTCCCGTATTCGTAAATTATTCGTTTTTGATGACTTCCGTCTGAGAAGATCTCTCACACGTTCATTATAAATTTCCAAATAACTGAAAGAAAAGGAACAGAAAACCATTCACTGATTCAAGAGCCTTTTATAAAAGGAAAGCCATATTAACACAAGTTTGAAAGCAAGATGCTTGGAGAAAGAAAACAGATCCAAAGTTGGCTTAAGATAATAATGACTACGAGGTATTGTATCATAAAGGAAAAAGCCAAAAAAGCAAGAAGAAAGTGGAAAGAAAGCAAACATTTAGCAAGATCAAGATCTCCTAATGTCAGTCTGAAATAAAGGGTAAAAAAAAGGAAGATGCTATCCAGTAGCAAAGGCATTTTCACTATCGTATAAATGAAGCAATATGCACAGCTCTTGGATTGAAGGTCCAAGTACTGCGCATTTTGACTACAAGTGCCAACAAAAATCAATTATAAGACTGATGTTGGGGTTCCTCTCCCCTGCCATGTGGTCCTGGGAGAGGGGCCCCGGGGGGGAGACACGGGGTTTCCCTAGCTCTTGGTCAACCTCATTCCCCGCTGGTTGTTTTGTGTTCCCCTGTGGGGGGCAAGGACCCTCGAGTCCCATGATTGTGGCACTTTTCCTCGGCATCCTCAGCCATGAGGCTGGGAAAATAAACATCTCTGAAAATATCTACCAAGAATCGGTCCATATACTTTTTTCCACGGGCCTCATTGTCTGATACACGTGTTGCAGGAATCCCCAATGCAACATTTGGTCAGAGAATGCGAGCAGAACGATCCCTTGGAGGACAGCAACTGTTATCTGTGAGTAAACTCCGGATTTCTCTTCTTGTTTTTGTTTTGCTATTCCATCTCTAAACTATGGAGGAACCGTGGAAAAACGCGTGGCTCTCCAAGCCACATATGGACATTTATCTTAAACTTGAAAAGATTCTTGAACAACGATTTCTAAATTTTAGCTTAATTCAAGCTCAAAAGGAACTGAGACACTTCCTGGCATGGTTGTTTAAAAACTTTTTCTACATTTCTTGCGACTTGATTCTTACCAAAGACTTTTGGAAGACTGTTTGGACACAGTTAATTTCTGAGTCAAAATATATGCCGATGGAAGAATATTTTCGTGAATATTATTTAATTACAGAGACTGTTGAACAATGTCAGCTGTGTCTGTGCGAAGGGAAGCCTGCCTCAGGGACCATGCGACCGCGGCCACATGCGCCGAGTGCTCTGCGACTAGCAGTGAGGCAGTTCCCGCGCACGGGCAGAGCAACGCCAGCTGCAGTGTCAGCAGCAGAGTGAGGCGCGGCAGAAGTGGCGCGACCTGGCACTGCCCACCCAGCCCCACGCAGCAAGTGAAGCGAGCCCTGTGAATGCCCGGTCGAGAGGGGTGGCGCGCGGGCGGCTGCTGGCAGCGATAGCAGCGGAGCAGAGCCGCACCTAGCCGAAACACACGCTGGAGCAGGGCGTGGGGGGGTCGTCACTCAGGCCGCAGCAGCACAGCTGCGACCAGAGGAGGCGGCGGCATGTGGGGAGCTTAGCGGCACAGCCCAGACTGGCCCGGCCCATGCAGCCCCGAATGCAACCCCGGGAGACCCCGCAGCGAGAGCACACAGGCACGAGCAGCTCCAACAGCCCCGGCAGCCCTGGCAGCTCTGGCAGCTCCAACACGGGAGTGAGGGAAAGTGAAAGCAAAAACACAGCGAGACAGAAAACAGCAGCCACTCAGAAAAAGGAAAAATCATCATAGCTAAGGTTTTAGGAACAGTAAAATGGTATAATGTTTAACAAAATTACGGGTTTATAACAAGATGTGACAACCAGGAAGACACATTCATTCATAGAACTGCTATTAAAAAGAATAACCCCAAAAAATACATGCCAAGCTTAGGAGATGGAGAAGTAGTAGAGTTCAAAATTGTCCAAGGAAAAAAAGGGTTACAAGCAGCAGAGGTCACTGGGCCTGATGGTATTTCTGTGAAAGGCAGTATATATGCTCGAAATCATAGTCATGTTAGACAATATCCCCATTATAAGCCCCCCACTACAGTCTCCCTTTTCTAATCCCACCTTTCCCTTTTACCCTATATCCTATTACCCCCAGTGTATTCCCAATCTGATTTTTCACCCATGGTTTCCCTCACAAAACCATGTCTTTGCCAATTGTTTCCCCAAAAATCCCTTTCCAATGCCGAGTGGGGGATGAAGAGGGGGAGGGAAGAAATTAACTACTGTTGCTTAGAGTTCCAACAGGTACAAATGGAAGAAACCCTCTCCTGCCTCAGTTTCCCCACAAAGCATGCCCGGAGAGTCCTGTCTCCCTTCTGTCAGCCCCAAGTTGTTCCAGAGAAAAAATCCATTTGGACATTTAAAGACTCACGAGGGTGGCTTGTTTTGTTTTGAAACTGTTCTTGTTATGTTTATCCAGTTGTTTTCAATGTTAAGTTTTAAATCTCTTTTGTTAAAAATAAACGGGTGAAGTGTTGGGGCTCCTCCCCCCCTGCCATGTGGTCCTGGGAGAGGGGCCCCGGGGGGGAAGACACGGGGTTTCCCTGCCCCTGGTCAACCTTGTTCCCCATTGGTTGTTCTGTGTTCCCCTGCGGGGGCAAGGACCCTTGAGTCCCATGATTACAGCAGTTTTCCTCGGCATCCTCAGCCATGCAGCTGGGAAAATAAACATCTCTGAAAACATCTATCAAGAATCGGTCCATATATTCTTTTCCACGGGCCTCATTGTCTGATACACATGTTGCAGGAATCCCCACTGCAACAGACTGAGGCCAAGCATAAAAAGTTATTTTTTGAAAATACGCACTTTTCTCAGAGATAAAGTGAAACAGAGTGTTTTAACTGAAACAAGTTTGATAACCTGCAAACTCTTAACATGTCAAGACCTACCTGACTTCTGTTCGAAAGGATGCCTCATTCCGCTTTGTTTTTTCACTTATTTTGCTGAATAATCCTTCACAAATTCGAGGTATCAAACCTGCATCACCCTGCAATAACAACAATTCTTAATTCCAAGGCTACATATGCATGTACAATGTATTTTGAAAAACAAAACCCTAGATGACTAGTAGAGAGTTTAAGAATCCAGAAAGGGGAAAAATCAAAACTTTTCAGCAAATACTCTCTTGCCCTTTATTTAACTGCAGTCACCTTGCCACTTTAACCCTTTTGTGTGTGGAATGAACAACCAGCTCCATTTCTTTGCCACTGGAATACATTTTGTCCCTCTCAATTCAGTTTGAATAATCCCTACTTTTTAAGGCAGAGACTGGCTCCCCAGAGTAAGTCATGAACAGATTTATCTCACTAGTGTCTTAACTGCTTCTATCTCATTTCACTGTGGACTTGGCAACAACTGCAGAGAACAGGACAACAGCCATATACACGCAGCCATGGGACATTCTCATTTAAACCCCCAATTCCCAGCTCACAGTCCTTCCTGTGTTGAAAAGTGCAGCAGGTTGTCTGAATAAATTAGTATACAATGATAAAATTAAACTTTCATTCACTATATCCCACAATCCAGCCAAATTAAATTCAGTATTTAATTTCTGAATGTTTGTCTCTGCAGATAAAGAGTTTTTATGCATGAAATGCTTGGTTGGCTTAATAAAGCAAACTGAATGAAACCTATCCCACTGAGATATCCAGAGACTTAGCATGCAGTTTTCCTTGTTGGTCCAGGAAGAGCCCTCTCCAGCCTAGCAGTAAGCTATGGTGAGGGTTTTCCCCAGCAGCAGAGGAGCAGGAGAGTGCCACACAGCTCTGGTCTCATCTGAATGGGGCTGCTTGCTCCCAGCTGCCCCATTCCCACCAAGTCTGATTAGGTAGGTGACCAACTACCTGCTGAGTACATCTCCTCCCCACCGCTTCAGGGAGACAGCAGTTAACACTTCCTCAGAGCCATGGCTCCCTGGAATAACAGGACAGGACACACACATACAGATGAGCTTTGGGGTAAGAGATCCAGGCTCACGAGCAGCTTACAAAACAGTCTGTCAGCTATAATTTGCCTCTAGTCTAAAAACATGTAAGAGATTCAATGTGATGGACTAACTCTATTCATCGTTGCAACAAGAAAAGCTGTTGTGTTTAAAGTCAGGGGTCTTGTAATTAAGCAGGATGCAAATTAGGACAAAACAGACCACACATTCAACGTAAGCGTAGCCCAGGCACTCCAGGCACCTAAGAGTTTGCCTGGTGAGATTCTACAAATAACTGGCAACAGGAAAACACAAAGCCAATGGACTCCCCCATAACCAAACTCTGTCAGAGCGAGTGCTCCATGGACAGATTTCTCTTCTACTTGGACCCCTACATAAAATTCCACCCTTTCTGCCCAAACCCACTCGAGTCTGCTCCCATACTGGTCCCTCTGCCCTCATTCTTCAGTTTCCCTCTGCATTCTGTCACAGCAATCTTCTTCCAGGTGCCACCTCTGAGCTCCTTTTCCTTGCTCCTTTGCCCAGATATAATTCCCAATTCATCATCCAGTCACTTCTATTTTTTAATTATACTTTATCCCTGCATTTTGCCTTTTCCCAGCTTCTTCTGCCTCTTAATCAGAGCCTCTCTATTCTTCTCAAACCAGGTTTCATTCTTTGAAATAATAATCTATTCTCTGCTCCTATCATTCCTAGTTCTTCACATGACTGCATCTTGGGTTAAAAAATACCAAAAAAAAATCCTAGGGTAAGGGAGAAACTTGCAGATTAATCAGATGTTTTTTTGAGACAGTTGCCTCTGGCAACAGAGGAGCAGCCTTTCCCAATATCTGTCAATTATCACTCTATTTCCAGGTAAAGTTTCATGGGTCAGTGTTGGAAATTCCCACATACTTTTTTTTTTTTTTTTTTTTTTTTTGAACAATGGAAGAGGGAAAACACTTTTCTTTCATCTCATGCTTGGAAACACCTGAATAGCTTTAATTAAAGCTTAGGGGGAAAAACATGTAAGATCTATCACAAAGTTTTAGGCAAATCATTAGTGTCTGACATAATTCAGCAACCACAAAGGTTGCTTAGAGGCTTAAAGAGCCTTAAAGAGGCTTAAAATAGGAAGTACAAGCTCTAATTGAGTAACTTCAACCATAGCAATATAGTGATGAGAAAGGAAGCACACACAGTTCCCAGAGTATTATGCCAGTAAAATGTACATCATAAAGAATGTACACTCTTTATTGGAAACTATATTTAAACACTTTCTCCTTTTCACCGCCTAGAGCTGCAGGGCAGTATCAACTACAGCGTGGACTATTCTTTTTTTCTGGCCTACGGAGTTTCCAGACATAATAGGTAGTTCACTCCAGAGCTGAATTTTCTCATTAAAAGCCTGTTCTCCTTCTGTGCTATCTAACTAGAAAACTCCTTTCTTGCAATTTAAATGTATTGGGTTTTGCCCATCTACCTTGACCATAAGGAGCAAATTATTCCCGTCCTTTCTGTAGCAGCCTTTCCGGTCTTGGAAAGAAAAATTTTATTCCCCCGTAGTCTTGCCTTTTCTGCATACCCAAGTCTGACTTTCCTGATATTTTATAGATCTCTGCTCATTTCAGTATCTCTGTTCAACACTTATTCTAACTGGCCCACATATTTCTTGAAATGGCTGCTGTACATACAATTGCAGAAGAAGCCTTCCAGAGCCAAGAACAGCAAATATTGAAAACAAAATGAGAACAGAACCCAGGCATTTTAAAGAGAAGTAGGGAAAAAAGAATATTTATTTCCAATTCAAGTTTTCTTATAAGCACTGTAGTCTCTCTGACAGGGCCATCAATTTTGAAGCATTTAACTTGCCAGCTGAGTATATTTTATATGCACTCTATACAAAGCCAGATTAAAGTATTTATGTATCATGCCAAGAAGATTAGACCTTTATTAGTGAATAGTGTCAAACAAACTTCAGCACCTATTCAATTGCAAACTGGTTTGATGATTACAGTCATTATATACAGTGAGTCTCATAAAAATGTCACTTTAATAAATTTCTCAAATAGAAATCCACATCTAGGTCATGATGTTTCTTCTGGTTACAAAAGTCTATTCTGCTTATGATATTAAGTTAAATATAAAGCTCCTTATTTTGTGACAACTGAAAGGAAAAGATTTACAGATAGTTTACTCTCCTAAGCCAGAGGAGGTGCAAAGAGCCCAATCCTACTACATTTCAGAAGTGATAAGTGGTAATATTCCCCTTTTCACTTCTACTGGAAGAAGACAAAATATATTTCCTTTCTCAAGGATAAAAGGATGAAACCTGCAGAGGCTGCCTGGCAAACAGGCTTCATAAGTCAGCCTTTCTAAACTGCTCCACTCCCAACAGTTTAGCGGGTTCTCTCTGTCCTTGGACAGTTGTTGCTGCCTGTTCTGAGCTTCCCCTCCCCCTCCCAAAAACACTTGCTCCACGCATGTGCTCCGAGCTCCTTTGTTCTAAGCGCAGGCAAAACCAAATGTAACGCAAACTCTTTAGCAGTGTCTGATTGGCCGGTCACCCTGGATCCGCCCCCAGTCCTCCCCTTTCCCCTTCTCCGAATAAAAGAGATCCTCGAGGGACGCCCCGCCCTCTCTTGGCTCAGCTATCTTCCTGTGAACATCTCTTGCTGTCTGTCTCATTTGAAAGCTTCTAACTGCAGGAAATTGAGCGAGCAGGGAGCTAGATTTCTCCCTCTTTGCTTCTGCGGATGGTATTTGCTTTGCAGCTGATACAGGTACCAATTTTAGAGCTACTAAGGTGCTAGATTGCCCGTGCTACCTCTCTAGGCTGCTCGAGGCTTTCTAAGGCATTAAACCACTAGCTTAGCTGGTAAATAGCTGAAAAGATACCTTCCACAGACAGTCATGGAGGAAACTGCAAGAAACCACTCCCATCCTTTATTCACCAACTGCCAGATACTTCCCATCACACCTTCTTCTTCTTGCAGTGCTCAATAGGACATAATCCTTAAAATTAAATTTACTGTATAATCTCATAAGGGTTTGATGAACTACTCTCATGCCCAATTTCTGCTTCTCACCTGACAGCCTTCTCTAAGGACCTATTTTAGTCTTCTGACTCTTCGAAAGAGGCTTAAAAAGCACACCTCTTCAGAAAATGCTGATCATTCATTTTCTCAAAATCAGTATCTCCTTTTTTTTTGTCTCAAGTTGGGCATAGAAAATCAGCGGTAACATTTGAAATTTTTAGCTTTGTTACTGAACAAAAATTACTGGGTTTTGTCCGAAATAACCAAGCGTCATTTAAATAAACGTCTTCCAAATGTAAATATCTTTGTATAAAAGAAACAGCTTCCAAAACCTCTGATTACTACTAGAAGGTGTGATACATGGAAGGGTTAGTAGCATACAGACAGAAGCAGTATTAAAAATTCCATAAAAACATGCTCCTGGAACAGCATAATTTTAATCCATTGCAACAAAAAAATACACCTGCTCACTCGATGAGGCGCAAGAAGTGGACATTATCTACCTGGAATTCTCCAAGGCTTTCAACATGGTTTCCCACAGCCTGCTGCTAAAGAAACTAATGTGTTACGGTTGGACCAGACAATCCTTGAGGGCCCTTCCAACCTGGTATTCTATGGTTCTACGAAAATACAACATACCACATTTCCCATCATGGTATAGGACTTCCCAGATCCCGTCTGTCCATATGCAAAAACACAGGCATTATAACCTTCAAAAGCAGATTTAAGCACATCCGTACCAAGATTTTTGAAAACCTAAAAATAAAATAAAATAAAATTTAAGTCAACAGAAGCTTGCGGAAAAAGATTGTCATCAGTCCAGCATGACAAATATTGAAGAATACCACAACACAGTGGCAAAACACAGTGATATTTACTACAGTAGAGGACATTAATACCTCAAATAAAATACCAAATCTCACTACCATATTTAGTTTACAGCACTGCAGTGGTTTATTTTTTACTTCTTTCTCTGTCACAGAATACTTGACATGTCAAACTGCTACTTTCTTTTCTAAAGCCCCAATTTCTTTCAGCAATCTCAGCTACTGCATTCACTTCTCATTATTGTTAATATCTACTCACTTTTCGTATCTTCACCAACTCTCCACATTCTGCAAATATCCAGTCGCCTCTCAAAAGGAAACATTTTGGTGATCCCGTCAGTTTCTTCCTTTGTCTTTTTGGAGGGCTTTGGTTGGTTGGTTTTGGTTTTTTGCCTTAATCAAGTGTAAAAACATGACCCATAGTCTTCTCTGTATTTTCCCCCTAAGTGGCTTTCATGTAACAATGCTTTTTAGGCTAGCAAACACATCTCATAATATGGGAGTCTGTTCTCACCTAATGAATTCAGCGCTCACCAGATGCCTTCACCACCTTCCTCTACAATACTGCCTCCAAAATCCCTCACAGATTTGCCAGACTTTTTATTACCATTTCAATACATACCCGTCACTGGGCAAGCAGTAACACTTCATGCAGCATTTCTCTCAATTAAAATATTAATCTGTTTCTCACCATCTAGACATGATTTTCAAAAATCTCATAGATGCTTCACACAGTTTGGCTACTAGTCTGCACTTTACATGGTTTAAATCCGCCAAGGCATACAAGCCATTTTTAATAGTGAATGGCACACACACAGTATTATCTCACAGCTTCTCCCTGGAAGGAGTGCTGGGTAATTTCTTTAATCACTAATCTTCAAACATGCCTTTGGAATACTTCACTTGACCTTCCCCTCAAGCAATGGAGTTACAGTGCTGTTATCAGTTATATTTTCAAAAAGAAGAACATAAAGATCAGCCAAAACAACTTTATTCTTTCCCCTCTTTTTCTCTGTGTCTAAGTTTTTACCTCACCAAGTCTTTATGCACTGTTTTGATGTAATTTTCTTTTTTAAAAATTTGTGTTTGTCTTGCATGTGATTTGAGGTAGTATATAGAACAGGTACAGTCAGCTTTGTCTGAACACAAAGGCTTAACACACAGGTTAGAAGAAAAGACTGTCCGGATGGGACACTGGTTTGTCACTAAAGGGCAGTAAACATCAAAATTCTATTTGTTTCTCTGTCAGGAATACAAACTAAGAAGCTTGATGGCAAATTGCCATATCCACTCTAACTTTGGAATACTAAAGTGTATTTTGCATCTACAAGGCATATTAATAAGGTATGTAGTAGTAGACAGATTTCCACTTCTTATTTTTCTGCCTTTCAAATGGAAAAATGTAACAACTATGAACAAAGGGCACTAGGCAACCACATCACCAACAATCAAGATCAATTTTATTCCCTGGCAAGACGAATGTGAAAAATATGCCCTTTATGCCATTGGTGCAGTAAACTGGAATTTCTGCAGCAAATAGATAAGAGCCTAACTACAAAGTCTTCCAATTAAATATGAAATTATTAACACAAGCAAAATAATAGCTTGTGCAGCATATGTTTAGGAATTGCACTCCTACAGTTTAAAAACTCCTTTTGTTTTCAAAGGGCTGCACAGTAGAAATAAAACAACACTTGAAAAACAATATTTTTGTAGCTGAGCAAGAGAAGTTCACACTCCTGCCAGTACAGATGAAGGAGGTGTCCAGGGTTGTGAAACACACTGTAACAGCAAAATATTGAACACAGACATTGAAGCCATGTTTATGATTTATCCTTTCACTATCAATCATAAAACTCACAGCTTTAAAAAATTATTGCTCAAGGCTGCTGCAGTCACCACTACATGGGCATTTTAATTTTTTTTTTTCTATAGACTCCTGACATGGGCAAGTTATAGTAATTTTGCCTCTACCTGACCCACTCTGAAGCAGGCAAAATGGCACCAGAAGGAAAAACTTTGAAAAGGGAAACTTACCACTTATATGTGGAACCTGGACATCAGTATAGACTACAACATGGATATCTATCTGTATGCATTCAACTTTACTTTGCAAATGGTTGTTTTAACAAGAATTCATTGTTTCACAGCAAATTTGGATTCTGGAAATAACCCGTACTGTAACAGCAAGAGCCTACTAACTCTATGAATCTCTTCCTGGGGTTCCTCTAATGAGGTCTTGTCTAACACAGCTTTCCAGAAGTATCTAAAGGCATGCATCTAGAGGACCCAAGAATTAAATATCCATAAATATAAGTCACAACTGGTGCATAACAAGAAGCTTCATTTAGAATCAGAGCAGAAAAATACATGATCAAAGCTGCTTTAGTTAAAAATAAATAAATAACTGACTCTGCATACTCAATTTAAAGCATTTGCTAAAATTCTAGCAAAGCCATCTGGCCTGAAACACCTGCCTAAAACCATTCACTAGAATGTTGGGTTCAAATCATTGCTCTCAAATACATTACTACTTCAATTTGCCACAGTGCCGAAGTAATCTGGGTATTTCTACATTGATGGCCAAATAAAATGTATGCTTCCTAGTATTTCAGAAAACATAGCAAAAAATGTGTTACTTAAAAGAACATCATCAAGAAATAATAATCCAGAAAGTTTAAGAATATACATGATCAAATATTTGATCCCTAGCATCTCACTGAAATAAAAGAAGCATTCAGAAACTAAGAGGACCTATCACTTACCCTGATGGTTAAACAAATATTCCAAGTCTAAATTCCCCATCTATTATATCATGATATATATGATGGCAAAACTTGTCATTCTCACAAATATTTAAAAATGGCTTCAACTTACTGTTTCTTAAGACTAGTTTTAATTGTGAGGCTTTTTAGGATTAGCCATGACCGCATCCCTGATTTCAAGGGTTCCTGAGTAGATGGGATACATACTAAGAAAGTATGTACCGTATGTACCCATCAGGCAGGATACTCAGTAAGCCACTGCATTATTTTAAGGGGAAAGAACTACTTGAAGCTTACAGCATCAAAACCAAAAGAGAAGATAGCAATCACAACTCACTTGAGCTTCACCTCATAAATTTATTATGGAATGGGAAAGAACTGAAAAGTTCAATGTTCACATGAAATGCAAGGTCAGGGAGGGTCTATCTGTTCATCTGAATAATGCCTACAGCTCCAAGTTTAATTTTCTGTTCTGAGTATGCAGGAAGAAAAACTGTTTTGTCCTTTCCAAAGCTGAATACTCAAGGGAGGAGGAAAGAAGAATCTTCTTCGATGTGTACCAAGGCTTTTGGACCAAGGGGGGGGAAAAAAAAAAATCCACACCACACTTCAACCAGATAAGAATGTTTCTAAATGAATTAAAAGTTCTATGCTGTTTCTCAAAAGTGATTTTTTTCTAAATCTTTTCAAAACCAATTTCAGTGCTCAGAGATGTTTTCTAACTTGACATTACAACACAAATCAGACAAAAGAACTTGAAAGAAGGCATTCAGCCTGCTGTATTAGAAAACACACCACTGACATTGTTAGGTAAGGTAAAAAATAAAAGAAAACAAAGCCAAATTCAAACTCTTAGGTAACAGGTAACTAGAAAATTTCTAAATACAGAAGAAGCACTTTCAATGGAAAGAAGTTTCATGGAATGCTTTCAAGCCAAAGAGAAGGGAAAGGAAAAAGATCAATTATTAACATTCATTAATCCTACCATTTCTTGACAAACAAAGCTGGGATTTTTACTGTCTGCTGAGAAATAGGAAAAATCATAGGTAAATGTTTTCGTTCTTTCTCGTCCTGTGTCTCCAGTAGCACCCTCTGGTACCTATTAAAAAAAGAAAGTAGAGTTGGTACAACACATCTTGATTAAGTAATTAAAAACATTTGACAATAAATAATGAGAATGCAAATTTAACATAACGCTATACACATTTAGAAATGTATAATGACAGGTCAGATTATGATTCCAACAACACTGACAAAATTAGGAAGAGGTATGCCCTTCAGCAAGAAGGACAGTCGCATCATAAAGCAGCACAGCAGGAATTTGGATTTTAGCTTACTGCTTCTAACCCCCAGCACATTTTTGTCACAATACTTAGGCCCAGTTAAATGGGTCCACATATGACGTTATTATAATCAGGGATTATCCTACACATATAATTTACAGGAGCCAGAGAGACGTTTGCACTGTGAACAGCACTTCAACATGAAGTCATAATTAAAAAAGTGTGACGTACCTGCTGTTTAAGGTAATCATCATGTTCAAGACATGACAGCTGGCACTGTACTTCAGCAATACTCACCATGCTCCAAATGAATCTGAAGAAACTACACACTGAAACTTCTTTTCGTGTATTAGTCATGAGAAATTATCTTGCAAAAGCCAATTTGCTGCACATAGTTTCTCTTGCTGAGAGAAATGTTAAAATATACTATCAAAAGGTTATAGCAAGTGATGCGTACTTTGGGTTTGGTTCATTTTAATGGGAATTCCAGAAGACTTCTATAGATGAAGCAAAGATTTAACAGCTATCAGAAACATACCTCTATGCTATCATTGGCTTTCATCTCCCAGCTAAGTAATAACCTGAGTGATAAACCTTTGAAGAAATGACGCGATAGAGCCCATAGAGTAGTCTTCAGAAAACCACAGTGTAGCACGTTAACAGTGTAACCTGTTTCCCCAAAGCATTACTTTAACACTGTATTTTAACAACTAAGGGCTGTTGACCACAGTGCAGCAAGCACCAGTTTTGTCCAGTCATATTTTCGCAGCTGTTGAGTTACGACTTCCTTTTCTAAATTGTGTTTACTCACCTTTAAGTTTGTGATCGTTGTTTTATTTTTTTCCATTGAAATAATAAACTTTGCATTAAGATCTTTCTCCCTGAAAAAAAAAAAAACAAAACCAGATTTGAGTATGTTAAATGAAACGTATCACAGTTATCCAGAGTCATATTCCCATCCATCAGACTGCCACAGTCAATTATCAGATTAATTAATTTTTATTTTCTTTTTTAATTCTTGTGCACAATGTTTGTTTACTTCTATGGCATATATTTGAAGTACTTGGGCTTGCCTCCAAATCCCTTCATCTAGAAACAGAGCAGAAGCTTGAGGAAACCTGCTTCAGAAATTTAACTCTGCAAGTCAATTAAGTGGTTTGTTCCTTATTGGAAGTACTCTGATCCAAAGCCCGGTTAAGTCAAATATGTGGTTCTAAGGAAGGGCAAAACAGAACGCTACAAGATAAGCCCCAGCTTCTCACCAACATTCCAGCAGCAGCAGTTCTTACTTACCCATATAGTCTAGGTGACAGGGACTGAATGTTTAAACCACAAAAGCCTAGTATTTTAAAACTCTCTCAGAAATAAGGTACCAAACGTGTTTTGAGTTGTGATGCATCATAGCAGTGAAGGAGAGAGACTGTACTACAACAGAGAATTACATAGTTTTGTGGCTTCCCAAAGCACAAGCATGCCAGGAAGGAAAAAATCTAGTTCCAAAGAAGTGTTTTCATGCACTCACATTTATTTTGCAGTTGTTTTTGACTATTTTCAAACAGACCATAAGAAATTGTAATGTTGGTGTCTAAACCCAGCATGTAACAACCTGCTTGCCAGAGATGCAGTTTTGCTACTGTTAGTCATAAGAGCATTACAGGCTGCTCCTCAATGACAACCTTGAGTATAACACTTCCTGTGCTAATGAAAACATGCACATAGAAAATAGAGGCAGAAGGGAAAGATGAGCAGCACACAAAACCTCACTCCTCAAATGTTGACACACCTGTCCCAAAATCATCTGCTAAGTCACCAGTGACAAACTGGTGTGCCTGACCAGTGCAGAGCAAAGCAAAGGGCTTTAAAGCAATAAAGTGCTGCTTCACCGTATCACACAATATCTCAGCAACTACTGGATATTCGCTTGCATCAGCACAAAATGCAAAAGAGAAACTTCTTCCCAATAACAGGACAACCAATTTCAGGATTTTAATGTTTTTCTTCTTCATGGTACACTAGATCACCCAACTCTATGTTCCTCCAGCTACTCTCTGTTCATATTCAGTTTTCCAGCAGAAATAGTGAAGAAAAGCAAAACCCTTTTTAAAATCTATATTAATAAATAAAGATTAGGCAAATAAAAGCGCTTAATTAAATATCAACACATTAGGTTGACAATCAACACATTTTCTAAGCTAATAAAGGAGATAATTGTAATAATTACAGCATTAATTATACAACTGAATTTAGATCTACCATAGAAAAATTTGAGGCATGCCTTATGATTACTAGATCTAGACTTAAGATACTGAAACACCAAAATACAGCTAAAGACAATATACAGAGAAATGGAGAAAAATGTCCAATGGTATTTTTTTGTAGGAAATAGATTTTGGCATCGCAATAGCGCAGCCTGTGGATGGCTCCCAGTCATTCACCTTTTTCCACAGCCTCTACCTGTCTGCAGCTATTTGCTCAGCAAAGGTGTAGTAAGTAATTTGGCCCAAGTAAATGGTCAATCCTACTATAAAAATTTGTTTCAAATATAAACTGTAACTTGCTTCCTCTAGGAAGTCTGTAAGGACCCCAGGCAGGAAGAACCCTAGGCCAGAATTATTACTTTTTTTATCTCTATTTCTTCATGCTTAAGGTGTTCAAAGGGAAATAATCGAGTATGCTAGTGCTTTCTTTCCAGACCTAGCCAGCTCTCCATATCACTCTGCTAAAGCTACTGAATAATGGAATGGTGGTACACAATGTTTAAAGTCTAACACACATATATGAACTACACAAAACTCTGAAAAGCCTAAAGTAATTAATTTTGGGATAATACTGAAAATATTAGTAAATATTATTAAAGAATAAGGATATCAACGTTTTTTTTAAAAGGCCTTGGAAAGCACTAGCCAATAATACAATTCCTAAATAGAATTTTGCATTCTTCAAGGAGAAGAGCTAGTGAGAGGACAACCTAAATCAGTGTTGGGGTTTTAGTTTAATCCTAGTTTTTTTCCTGTAAAGGAATTTTTTCCCATATGCATGTTGCTAGGAGATAAATGGCCGTACTTAAGAGAAGATGGCCATACTTAAGAGAAGGCAAAAGGGCCTGTCCAGGTTTTTTGTTTTCACCTGGCTGTGAGTTCAGTTCGCTCTCCCGCCTGGAGAGAGAGGCTGCAGAGGGGGGAGCTGCTGGTTCCTGTTTTTCGGCCATCTTTCTTTCTGCTGGAAACAACGCCGGGATCCCAAAGCTGCTTTCCCTGCCCTGCTGGAGGCTGGGCTGTGGCCGCCCTGCCCCGCTGCTGCTTCGAGCCTTCGCTGCGTTGTAGCCGTGCTCGCCCTGCCTGCCTGGACCTCCGGGGGGTTCCCCTTTTGGATACATCTCGTCTGCCACCCGGGATTTGTGCTTGTGCCTGCCGCTCCAGCCTGCTGTTTCCGAGAGTCCGGGATCGGCTGCCCAGGGGTTTGTGAAGCTTTTGTTCCACCCTTCCCCGGGATCCCAGGGCACCAGTGCCGCGTGCTCCCCGAGCTTGCTCCGGAGCGCCCCCTGCAGCCACGGGGGAACCATCGCACCTGCCCTGCTCACCGGGAGCCGCCAGCGATCCCTGCCGGCTGCGAGCGGAACTGCACCCGAGGGGAAATAGCCTGACAGCCGAGAAGGCTGGGACTGGGTTTGTGGTTGCTGTTACTGTCATAGTTGTTGTTTTGTTTGAGTGGTTATATATCTATATATATATATATAGTAAAGAACTGTTATTCCTATTTCCCACATCTTTGCCTCAAGGCCCTTGATTTCAAAATTATAATAACTCAGAGGGAAAGGGTTATATCTGCCACTTCAAGGGAGGCTTCTGCCTTCCTTAGCAGACACCTGTCTTTCAAAACCGAGACAATCAGGAATATAGGATCAGAATAAATTAGCCAACCTGAGAGAAGTGGAAAAAAAATTAACAGGAATCAAATACCCAAGCTTAATTTTAATATGAGACAGCTGAGCATAATTTATTGTACACTGTAGTGGGTTGAACCTGAGTTGATGGACAGTCTTTTAGACTAGTGACGCTTCTCGCAATTTACATATTTAAACCGCACGGAAAGGCAGGAATTACCTTTCGTTCCAGCTCGCCTGCTGGAAGGTGAGGGGGCCTCGGAGCCTCCGGGCCCCCTCGGGCCGGGGCCCCTGCCCCTTTTCCCAATGCCACGGCACGGACCCTGAGTTGCTGCGCAGGGGGAACTATCACAGAGCCACAGGCAGCTAAAACCAGCCATGGAGTGCCACACAGCTAAACCCATCCGGCGTGGCTTCCTGGGACCGGCGGCTCCCTCTCTTCTCCACGCGGGAGCCAGCGGAGCCTCCTTCTTGCAGCCAGCACACTTCGCGCTGAACTGAAGAGGACACCATGCAGCCAGCAGCACAAAGGGAGCGAGGCTTCCTCCACCTGAACAAGAACACTCTTCAACATGGCAGCTTCAGAGTCAGAGAGGAAGAGAAAGTGAGTCATGTGAGACAAAGCTGAAAATGGCAATGGGAGAAAAGAGAGCGGTGCCGTGTTTTTCGGGCGTAGCTTAAAAAAACTTCTTGCATGCCGTGGTAAGAAACTGTAATACCACAAACTATTTGTCTCTTTAATCCATTTGAAGTACATGGGGGGATGGAGAATTCACGTGTGACCCGTGAAGATTGTGAAGAGTGCCTATGACAGGCCATATAGGAGCAGTGAGAGGCTTTTAGAGACTTGTAGCGAAGACAGCCTTTGTGTTCAGGACAAAATAACTCATCCTTAGAAAGATTTAATAACCCTGTGTGATGGCCCATGTTTGGCAGTGTGAAGGAACTGTGAGATTTTTCATGGAAGAGATGTTTTACACCACAGCAGAATGTTTCTTTCCAGGCAGGTCTGCTGTTGGTGGCAGTCTGGGAACCATGTGAAGCAAAAAAACACCCTTTTTTCCTTAAGCATAAGAAAGAGAATTTTGCATGAACTGCAACACTGACTAGAATTCCATGTTCTGTTACCCTTTGTGCAAGTTGGGTAAAAGGAGGGAAGTGCTAGAAGAGAGGGGAGGTTTGCTTTAATTTCTTGTTATTTCTTTTTACTTTTAATTCTGTTAGTAATAAACTTGTTTTTCTTTGTACAGCAGCTGTTTAAGTTTGAACCTGTTTTGCCCCGCAGCTCTCTGGTTTTCCTCAGTATTTTATTTTCCCCTTATGAAAATAACAGATTTTGTGTGCTTGACGCTTAGCTGCGTCAAACCACGACATACACATAACAGAGTTTGAGAGCATCCCATAAAAACAATTGCTTGCATGATGCCAGTTATTTCCAGGCACTCATTTAATGCAGTTCAGCAGGGCCAAGTCACTTTCAAAAAGTTTTGATTGCAAGTTCCACCTTAGTTAAAGGTTCAGCCTGTAAACAGTTCAGCTGTACTGCAGTGCTGGGTAACCTTCAGGGTGAGGATAACCCTCCAGCACCCGGAAGCACTACCAGCATCCACAGGAACTATTTACCCTACCTCATCCAGAGATGAGCTTCAGCCGTTAACCAAAGATTCTGCCCCTGCAAATTCCAGCCTCCATCACAAAGCAATATAAAGGGATCAGCTGCCAAAACTAGTTCACAATTGATGCTTTGATGATTTAAGAAATCCTGCTTCCCCCCCCGAGCCAAATCTGCTCACACAGCAGCGCTTAGGGATGGCTTCCAGACTGTTCTCACTGCTCTTTCATACAGCACATGGAGTTCCAGGATGACAAGGGAAGGAAACTTATAACCCGTGATCCCATGGCCCCTAACCAAATGACAAAGTGATCATGCAGGCAAGTTTCTTGGCACAGACACCAGGAAATACATCAGCTCAGTGCTGTAATTATCCCTCTACTATTGCTCAATTCAGCTAGTCATCCAGCAACTAATTGCAAGGAGGAAAGATGAACTGGGGGGGTGAGGGGGAGATCAGAAAAACTACTTCAGATAATACTGACACTTTAATATAAAACTATGTCAGTGTTAGTACCAGATATCATTAAAAGAACTAGTATCCTTCTCCTGTAATTGACTTGCTAGATGGGTTACTTGGGCCAAGTTTTAGTAATTTCCTCACAAGGGGAACATGGACTTTGAAAAACTGCCCTAAACTGAAGATGATTTAGAAGCTGTATCAAAACATGGCAGCTCATGGAAGAAGCTCCAACAGAGAGCTGCGTCAAGCTTCTTTCTCTCCCTCCCTTATATTCCCTGCTTATTTTGAGGGCAAAGACCAGACCAGAGTAGTTTTTGCATCTCCATGGGCATCTAGTCAAAACCATACTACAGACAAATATTAGCAGTATCTCCAGATTTCAAGGCAACTTCCAATGACCCCTGTTCATTAGGTCTCTTACCCACCCCAAAACTTTCTGAAGATCCTCCCACAGAAGGGAGAAGAGCATGAAAAAGTACTGTGACCTCAAATATAAATCAACAAAGGAAGCTTCATAAAAAGCTTTATTATTAACCTGCAAAATCTGTTTTGTCTTTTTCCAAGTTCATCTTTAAATTCCTTCCTTTAAGGTCCTTCAATGGAAAGCTATTAAAACAGTGGGTTTTTTATTAATCCATTCTGTACTACTCAGACATTAGAGCATTTATTATAGCTTAACCCACTAAAAATTCATGAGATTATGATTTCCTTTATGGGAATGGTTGTGATTACCTGTCAAACATGCCTCAGAAAGAATGAGATGCATTTCATCCATGGGGTGGTAGGGAAAAACCTACAAGGACAGGACAGAAATGCCAGTTTTCCCCAAGAATGTTTAAAAACATCACTTCAGCAAATCTCCAAGGCTGCACAGCCAAGGACACAGACACTATCTGAACTGCCTGCAGAGCAGCTGTGTTGAAATAGGTGGTCTGTAACATATACTCTTGGAAATACACTTGACTGTAGAAATTTAATGGAAAATCTGTTGGAAGAGGATTATACTGAAGAGCAGATGCGCAATTCTGTTTGTCAACTACTCAAAAACAGTCTGAAAGTTCATAAAGCAACTCACGCTCAATAACTCTTCAGCAAAGTTCCTTCTACTTCTTATGTTTGCTTTTAGGCACAATGTTAGTTATTTCCTGCTTTATCACTCTTCTTGTTCACTACCGAGGTGTGTTTCTGGGATCACAAAGTGAAAGCATGGGAGTTACTTAACAACCGGAAGAATTCAAGGTAAATTTAACTGAAAAACAAGCACAAAGTGTGGCACAGAAAGAACCTTTAATTGTCTGGTACCTTGATTACATAGTAATTGTGTATTTGCCCTGATGTCCCATCAAATTACACAGACCAAGAGGACTTTCCTTTGTCAGAGGTAACTCAAGAAAGGAACATGAATTCAACTGTATGCTTTTAAAAGCCAAGCAAAAACCCTTCTACACAAGAAATTCTTCCTTACTTTCTGTAACTACAGGAAAAGCAAAGTTGTTGCAATTTTAAGTATCACACAATTTCCTATCAGAGATTTGTTTGGTTTGGCAGGTTTTTTTAACTTCTTCAGTGTTTATCAAATCATTTTGTAGAAAGTACACTTTTTAAAAACACAATTCAATATCTAGACACAGTTAAAAACTGGTAGTCTGTAAATAAAATATCTTCATCACTCTTTGGGTTATTTTTTTCCATAAACATCAATAACAAGTAGTTTCAATGTAATGCTGGCTGAGACCTAAAACCAGAACAAATCAAGCAATATGACCCAGTCACACTACGTTGGAAATCCACTGTGGTTTGGGTCACTGGTACTACATGATTACACTGTATGAAAATCACAATTGTATCCACAGCAGGGCAATAGCAGCATATTCTGAGCTCCCTGAGACCAGCAGAGAAAAAGGTGAATGAATCTCTCCGAATCCTCATCTCCAAGTGACCCCATGGAGTTGACTGATATGGCTACAAGGCCATAATTAAATGGCCAAAGCCATGTTTACACTAACATGCTAGAGTTAACACCTACACATTGTACATCAAGCAGTGCAACCACAGTCAGAAGTCAGACTCAGTTTGAAAGGAGTCCTCGGGGCATCCAGTGACAGCTGATAAGGGTAGGAGCCTCCCCCTTGTTCAGGAGAGCTCTGCAGGCTCCTTGAGAGCTGCCCATTTTCTTTGACAGCACATCTTCATTATCTTCAAGACTTCTACTACACTGTCAAAGTTAGCTGACATCAGCCAACAGAGTCAAAATCCCTAAATGAGTCCAGGCTGGCTGACATGAACTGTGCCAGCTCTTGAGTTTCACCTCAATTTCAGCCAGACAAGAAAACAGAAGAAAAAACTCCTGGGGACTGAAAAGAAACAGCTTTCTATAGATCAGATTGCATTTGTCTCAGTAAGAAACAGAAACTCTGCACCTATTTGGTACTTTAAAAGAGAATTTTTTCGTAACGCACATTTTTTATGGGCATAGGGTTTTCTGTGATCAACAGAATCTTCATAATTTGCTAGTGCAGATTTATGATGATACCTCCATTCCCTTCTACTGGTTTAAAAAAAAAATTGGAAAATTTTGAAAATAATTAAAAGAGAGAGTTCTGCTAGTCCCAGGGCTTTCTTCATTGTGCAGCTGAAACCAGAACAATAAATCCAGAGACAGAGAATGCAGACACAGGGGAAATCTTGTGTATGTCATGAAACAGAAATAATCTCTAAGTCTATACTAGTACACACATATTGGTTCTTGTATGAAGGACAGCCTAGATTAAACGCTTTTAGCCATAAGAATAAATTTTATCAACAGCACTGAAAGCTAGCAGTTTAATATACTGCAGTAAGGCTCCTAAAAATTGAACATACAGGTGTCCTTGTGCTGCTTTCTGTCAAATGATATCCAGCATTTTTGGGAAAACTATGCACACTAGCAGTAACATATACAGACTAGTCACTATATTAAATCATGTACTTGACCTGTTTTTCTAATTTTTTTAGCAATATTTTGGTAGCTCCACCTCCCAAGAACTCAGACCACAACTGGTGAGTGGCCACATATGCAAATCATCAGCAACAGCTAAGTTAAAGTTATTATAACTACACATGCCATGGTCAATGATCTCCCAATAACCGGGTAAAGGTTTTATCATCAATTAGAAGACTACCTCAACAGTAACTTCCCTGCTTTGCCTGCATAGTGACCAGGCTCAGTAATAGTCTTACCAGCGGGAACTAGACCTGCACAGCTAAAGTTTAAGATAGCCACATGTGAATCCTCTTCTTACACGTTTCTGATTGCAGCCTTTAAGAAAATGAAGAAAATGCCCATCTTTGGCAGAAGCAACATAAAATATAATGTCAAACACAACCGTTGATACAAATGACATTCTGGAATTCTGTTGTAACTATTATACTACTGTGAAATTTATCTAGGACTCCTGGATACTTTGATTTTAGTATCTTGTTTCTTCCAATTTGTTCTTTTATCCCTGCTATCCCAAGTCAAAGACAGTATTGTCTTAACCTCTTGTGTACAGTAAAACACGATTCAAAGATTCAGTTTCCCTGCAGTGCCCTTGTCTTTTGGGGTAGGAAGTCCTCAAATTAGAAATTCGGGGGGGGAGGGATTGTGCCTGACTTCATGGCTCTTTTAGCCCCTCAAGTAATCCATAAGGCTTTTCTACTGTCATTTTTTTTCCTTTACTGAGACACACAGAAATAATCTGGACTGAACAACAAGTGAATTCAGCTATGTGAGTACAAATATCTTTCCAATGTATAAGACTACAGAAAAATTATGGGTGTACTCCAGGTTTCTGCATCTCAGTATTGCTTTGTATTTACAATATAAACTCTCTGGAGAAGACTCTTTGTAAAACTAATATTTGAAGTGTTTGACTCTTCAACAGTAAGAACTTCAGCCCATCAGCAATTAAGATGCTGAGTGCTATTAACACCGTAAAATATTACCGTGTCCCGCAGCCGTGGGGAGGAGGAGAGAAGATCCAGCAGGCAGGAATCGTGCAGCAAGACTGATTTATTTAATTATTTTACAAACTCTTTTATAGACTTTTCTTCATAGTCTAATTGGACAAGGATCAGCCACCCCTTGGGGGTGATTGGCTAGAATCCTAAAACATCCATTGTCAAAATATTTTTCTACTGTACTATAAACAAGACTTTTCAACGTTGCAGGTGTTTCGTTGTTTATAGAACTCTGCTACTATTTTCTGTGAGAGAGAAAAAGTCTCTCACGGACTTAGAAAACTGCAAGAAAATCCTTGCTAGCAGCATTTTTGTATCCACAGAGTGCCATCTATGCACTCTTTCTGTTAAATAATTCTGAAAAACCCTCTCTCAGTAAATAACCCCAGCTTTGTACTCATAGTTACTGCAAAATAGAGGACTTCGCTCTTCAATTCAGTCAGCTGTTCCCACCAACAATACCTGCCTTTCAGACACTCAGATTTCTAAGAGTCTTCAAGTCCAAGAGCTCTGTTAGGTTAGAAGAGCTGAGTACTAATCCCATTTATTTCATAACTAGTCATAATTTCAAATAAACTAAGCCTGGAAAACAAACAGACTCACCTTTCTCTCGCTTCATTTCATCAGGAAACCTACAATTCAGAGAGCCTTATTCACCTTTTTTTCTTCTGGTCTCAGGGAATTCTCAACAAAATGCGTGAGTTAAAAGTATTTTATTGTTCGTTTCAGTGATGTAACATGGATAGGTAGTCTGGCAACGTGTTTGATAATACTAAAATAAAGGACTTGGAAAACTATTCCAAAACTAGGCTTTTAAGTTCAAAATGCTTAAGACCAGAAAGTTTTGGGGATTGCAAACTGTAAATGAGGCCAGTCTAAATACACTGCCCCACACATGTCCACGCTGCTACTGTGCTCCAGCCTTGCTGGCACTGGAAGGTCTTTTGTTCTTCAACACTCTGGAGGGGGACAGACGAAACAAGGTACTGATTGTTGAAAAACTTTAGAAGTATTTGCATTAAAGCACTAAAGAGGACAGAAAAATAAGCACATGTAAGCAGAGGCTGTAAGTGGGCTTCCCAACTTCTGATGGTTTATGGAAAATTAACTGTCACTCCCAGCTATTAACTCTTCAGTTAGTGGGAATCCAGTACTTGGCCGAAACTCATTGGAGCTTCTTCTGCAGCAGACAAGTCTGCTGCGGTTTTGCTGCTCACCAACACAAGGATAAAGCTCTGCACTTGGGACTCTTCCTCCTGATCCATCTTCTTTGATACATGAAAAGAGCAAGATCCCATTTTAAAGACTGCATATTCCCTTTTATTCTCACTTATGTGTATAAAGCTGTGCAAAACCCACTGAAGAGGAGGTCTGAGATAGAATGGCAAGCACAGGAGCTACTTAACAGTCAACCAGGTCTAGTCTCACTTTCCCATTCAAGCAAGATTTCCTCTAATGACTTTCTTAAAAGGTATTAGCTGTACCCAACTGCCTGAGCTTTCATTCCCCTCAGGAGATTCTTCCACAACCTGCACTACCTCACCAGCAGTAATTCCTCAGATACTGTTTAAGCTGATCCATTATTAGCTTCATTCCCTTACTCCAGAGATATTAAGAAGGAGCCATAACTAAGTATTTAATTTCTCTTTCAACATTTAAGCCCTGAAAATATGTCTAGATTTGCATGTCCTAATCTGTTCTGGTAGTCATAACATATAGAGTACACATGCAGCGTGCTATTCTTTGAATCAAGGACTCCCATCATTTTTGTGATCTTTTCCAACATCATTCAGATAATGAGGTTCCAGAAACAGGATTTTATGAGATATTAACACAGGAGCTTGCTGGGGGAAGCACCAACCACAACTTCAGTGTTTGGCTCTGCAATGTATTTGCAAACAGGGATTATACTGAGAGTGCAGCACACTCCTAAGTTCAAATCCATTGCTTCTAAGCAGAAAAGCTTAACCACCAAGAGAAAAGGCATAGAAAGAAGAGGAAAACAAGTCACTAACATTCAAAGACCACGTACTTTAGCACAGGTGAGAAACAAACACCAGAGAGTGCTGGAATTCTCTAGTGCTAAGTCCTTACGTTTCAGCTCTCTAAGTTTCCCTAACCCCTAAGTTTCAGCTTCCTTGAGCACTGCTGATATTTGCTATTGTGAAAAATCCTAAGGAGAGTCCAACAAGTTTCTCTAGAATATCCTGACCTGTGGCATCCAAATTCCCAGTCAACTCTGAGCCTTGCTGATGGCTTCTCTACTTGACTTGAACTTATTTTAGCAAAGGACACTCTCCTCAGACCCTGCTCCTTAACCCCTTAACACAGTACTGTGTTTTACCACCCCTTACCAAACACATGGTTAGACCACCTCCAGCTTAAGCTCTTCAGAAGAGCAACTGTTCTGCTTTACACTTGCAATGTTCTCCTTAAACTCCTGAGTAAAATAACTTTGGTGGTTTTCCCCTCACCTCCCGACTGCTTCTTCCATTCCTACATAAACAGACCTGAAGTATTTATCTACCACTTACTACTCTTACACCAAAAAAAGTCTTAAAATATATTGATTATAAGATTCCTGACAGCTCTTATTCTTATCTCTGACAACCAAGACTTTTCTGTAAGGCCACTAGGCTTTTTTTTTTTTTTTATATAGTCCTTCAAGTCAATGCTCTGCTGTGAGCAAGCTGTTGCTTCTACTTCATTTGCTTCAACAGCAGATTCTCCAGCCTTTCCTCATTTTTTAATGGTCTGCCTACAGCCTTATAACCCAGCTTACTACATCCCTTTCTCAAATATATGATCTGTGTAGATACCATTTAAAGGAGCCTCACAATATACAGCACCTGATTCCCAGCAAACACTGCTACCTCAATGGCGTCTTCATTCCAGAGCTACAGACAGCAACAACAACAGCCATAAACTACCATCTCTGAGCCTGATGTAATCCGTGAGGGCATTTTTACCTAATCACAAATGTCTATGTCATCATTTATTGTTGAGACCAGTTCTCAAAGAACACATTCTCACCATGTCTGACATCAAGCACCACCAAAACCAGGGATCAACAGTCCCTCCAGAACAGGTACATCTCCATGTCCTACCCACCTCTCTTTTCTCTCAAGTTTTACATCCTGAACACATGGACACACAAAAATCATGTCATTTCACCTAGGGTAAAACATGGATCAGATTCCCTACTTTGTAACCCACAACTGAACAAGTACTAGGTAGCGATTATTAAGGAGAGATGATGTGGACTTTGTCATGCTGATGTTCACTCCTCTGCTCCTCCCTGTAGTAGATGACCTATCCTGAGAAGATTCATGACTATACTGTAGAATAAAACTCTTGCTACAGTTCATTCCTTTTGAAGAGGTGAGAGATAGAAAGTAAAAACATTTCTTGATGTATCTTACAAAACTAAGAACACTTTTTCTTTCAGACTTCAAGTGCTCTTAGTATCAAGTTTACATGATCCGGGAACTTGGATCAGTTTACACCATTATGCACTGATCCAGTGCTAACAACAGAAGCAGCACACTGATGAAGAGACTTATATATACATATATGCATAGCTTTCTTTCAGGGAGAAAAATATTTCTACTTTGAAAAAAAAGGAAAACTCCGCCAGAGATTATTAAATATGTTCAAGGTTCTGAACACAACATGTAGCAAGGTGAAAAAGCCACATTCAGAACAGTTAGTTCATCTTGCCAAATCAGCATCAAAGTAGATTTTTATTGGATTCAAACTCAACCACATAAACAGGCAGAGGCAAGAAAGATGTACATTGACCTCAGGCACACCAGAGCCTCACCTTATGCTTAAGGATCTTTCAACTTCTTTTTATAGTAGAGAAATTGTACATGATTATAAATCAAATCACAAGCACCATTATTAAAATGGAAGTTCAGTTACCATAGGAAATAGCAAACTCAGCTTGCTGATAAATGGTTTATCCTCATTGGTAGAGTAGTTCAGACAGTGACAGTATTGCAACACTTGGCCATATTTAAGATCTGTTTCTGAGATGACTCTGGACACCTCTAAAGAGCAACAACCAGCAGTGTTTGGAAACAGATGCAGTAAAAATTTCACCATGTACTTCAGAGATAGATACGAACGATATTTAGCTCTGAGTGTCCTTCCTTCTAATCACTCCATCCTTCCTCACTTTACCTGTGATACACTGACGTTATATAGATGTTGCCAAAACACTCTCTCTTTATAATCTTATGAAAATTAAAAACATACACAGGAACCTGAAAATGAAAAATATACACTAACTCGTACTTTGAACACTGTAATTTATCATGACACCAGTTCATTTCCTCTTCCCTGCACTGACAATTTTATAATGAATTTTCCATGCATGTTTTTTGCTTCTCAGTTCCAAAAAGGATGGGTATTTAATTATAAATTTCATACTCCCAGTAAGTTCCTACCTAAATCACTTGTAAATTAGAGGAAAGATGTGTGCCAATGTCTTTACAAACAATTTGATGGGTGTTAACGTCTTTGAAAAAGGTCTTAATGCCTCTACTGCCTTTGGGCAGCAGGTTCCTTACTGGGCCCAGACAGTTTTGTCTCCTGAAATAGACACCGTTTGCACAAGCCTGAACTTCTGAACTTTGGGGTAAAACAGTAGGTTCAAGGATGGATATGGGGTAGGTGGTTCGGGAAGGCTGTACCTTCCTAGAGCCTCAGCCAATGGAGAAATGAAAAGGGCAACATGCAGCCAGGAGTTTAGGATAAACGGGAGGCTGTGCCCTCCGAAACCGAGAGAGAGAAAAGCCCGCGGCCATGTGTCCAGTGGACTCTCTGCCTTTATTCGAATAAAGTTGAAGGACTCCTCTGTTGGGGCTCCTCCCCCGTGGGGTCCGGGGGGAGGGGACCCTGGGGTAGAGGCGGGGTCTCCCTACTCCCTGATTAATCCCGTTCCCCATTGGTTGTTTTGTGTTCCCCTGCCCGGGAAGACCCTGGTTGTCCCGTGATTGCTCAGTTCTTCGGCAGTCCCCTGGCCATGTGGCTGGAAAATAAAGATCTCTGAAACATCTATCAAGAATTGCTCCCTATTTCTTTCCATGGGCCTCAGTGTCTATACATGTTGCAGAAATCCCCGCAGCAACACTTCTCTGTCTCCTTTTTGGACATAAACCTCTGGCGTTTGTGGATTTTCCTGACATAAACATTTAGAATGGAAATTCAGCTGGCTCTTCACTGTTTACTTATCTCTTTTTCTTGCTACAAAAACACTCCAGTCACAAGTTCCCTGTAAAACAAAACAACTTCCTTTATATCTCTGTCCTTTGCATTGCACTATTAATTTGAGCCGTTGAAAATTCTGCTATTGATACCTACAGCCTGGATTGTACAAGCAGTTATTTTTAAAGATAGATATTGGTCCTCAATTTCCCAAAGTACTCTGCCTCCAGCTCTGCATGTAGAGAAGTTGCTTAGACTTACAGACATAACCATGAAGTTATCCTAGAGGCCCAACCTTACATCTAATGAATAATCACACAGACTGTATTTGTGGATTAAAGTATCAGATCTTAATCCAAACAAATCCCAGAGTCACACAAAAGATGTCTCTAGGCAATAGAACATATTTTCTCTGGCTCCCCAGAGACACAGAAAAAGTTTTTAATCTTCATGCCATAATTGTGAATGGCTGCATAACCACTTAGAGCACTACAGTGTCTGTAAGGTACTTCTGCAACCCCCATGGGTCACTTCTGTTTGGAGAGCAAATCCGAGTGTGTGCGTGCAGGAGAAAAAAACCTAATCATTAAACACAAAATCAAATTAGAATTTCTATTTCATTATATTGGCAGTAAGAAGAGAGCCATGAAAAAGTCTAGGCAACTCATTTAAATAAACATCTAAAAACGCTGAGAGCACTGGGTAAGCACAGGGAAGAACTTACTGCCGTGCAAACCCGTGTTCTGATGTCAGCTGTATCTTTTCAGGTAAAGATAGCACATGACCCTCATTTAGTCTGTTCAGACAGTTAAATAAATATTTTGTTTATGCAAATACAAGAGACAGACAAAAAGGGTTAAAAATCTGAAAAAGCCTGCGTCCTTGTATTACTTCAATAATTAAAAGCCAATCAGAACAGAGCTATCCGGTGTAAGAAATTGAGAGCCACAAGAATTAGTAACAGTATTTGGAAGAATCAAGTTGATATTTCCTCTAGTAAGTATCAAAACATTTTTTCTTATTTGGCATATTTTAGATGGTTTTATTTAACTGTCTTGGGGTGATTCAGAATAATACTGTATCCCGTAATCATCTGAGCTCAAAAGTTGTTACTGTGTCTTTAAGACCATGCAGCCGGGAATCGAGGTGGGGGGAGGGGGGCAGGAAGTTGGCTTTTGGAGCAGGCGTTTGTTAAAAACTGCCCGCCCAGGTTCTTATCGTGGCTTTGCGTGGCGTGGTGTTTGCTACATGGGGGATTCGATCTTCGCTCAGGCAAAGGTTTTTTTCTTTCCTTTTTTTTTTTTTTCCCTCGGCTTGGAAAAGCTGCGGTGACGATGTCTGGGCTGCCTTGAGGGCGAATTCCGCGGTTTCCTGTCCTAGACCTGGAGGCATCACGCCCTAAGTGGAGCGGAGAGACTACTCCAGCCCAAGCTGCCATTAACCGCGTCCAGCCGGGAAGAAAAAAGACACCGAGTGCCCCAAGCCCAGCTGCCTCGCCTACCGTGCCCACTATCTTCTGCCTTGCTGTAGGAAGGAGGGAAGGGCCATCGGGCTTTCGTCTGCTGCTGGAACCGCGCCATGAAGCTCCTGCCTTCCTGACGCCATACTGTCTCTTTGTTCCAGTGGGGTGGTGAGGTCTAGCAGTTTGGTTTCTAGCAGTTATTTACTTTTTTTTCCTACCTGTTGGCATCCTGTTTGTTAATAAACGATGGGGTTTTTAAAACTTAACTCTATTTCTATTCATTTCTTATTGGTGGAAAGGGATTATTGGAATCCTAAAGGAGATAACTCGTTCCAGTGTGTTCTCCTTTAAATTGTCTCTAACCAAGACACTGACAAAATTACAGAAGTGGCTTCCTGGAACGCTAATTGAATTCTAGTTTACATAAAGAAGAAACGTGACACAAAACGGAAGCAAGAAAATACTACTCCCTCTTCCTTCTTTAAAGACTCTGAATAGATGAACATAAAGCAGTGCGTTTATTTGAACTGTGCAGATGCAGTGCATAATACAAAATAGCCAGAATTAGGCAAGGCTTAACAGCTTCCCAGATATCACACTATGCAGAAGACAGCGACTAGTAACTAGTCACCCAAAGTCATCTGTTCAGTATGTGAGCAAATAGTGCCTCTAATCTGATTACACTTCTCAACAATCCCATTTTATCAATGCTTCTAGTGACTGTTGGAAAATGACCCTTAGAAATCATGGTGTCCAAAGCCATTGCCTTGCCAAAGCAAAATACATCAAACACCCAAAGCTCACCTCCCAGCAGATTTCTATCCGATGACAAAAACCAAGGCTTCTGCCAGCTGGCAGGTTTTTTGCTGCCTTTACAGAAACTTATAGCTGTAAGCACAGACTGAAAGGCTGTCATGGCAAGTCAGTGTTGAATGAGGGAAACCAGATGACAGATGGAGATTCATCAAGTAACTGAACTTTTTAAGCTCATGCTACAACTGTTTTCAAAGCAGTAACTGTAAAGCCATTAGACATACTTTTATTACATTATGCAGAGATAGAGTCAAAAGATTTCAGTGTAACATCTGTGTAACACAACTTGGGATCTTAACTCCAAGAAGAGCAGTTAAGGACTTTAACACCACCACTGAAATGAACACATTCTTTACAGGTCAAGTCAGAGAACAAGAAGACTAAAAGTAAATCACAGAAGAAAAAAAAAAACTAAAGTTTGTTATCTAAGCAATAGAATAGTAAGTAATCCTTAACAACCCTCTCCCCATCATGTTTCATTCCAAAATCCATGTTCATGACTTACACAATTAGTAGTGCTATGACACCACATGGTGCAATTGCTGTGATGCAGGAGTCTTCCTATAACCATTCATCAACTGTGTCCTCTCTAATTAAAAATGACTCATGAAATAAGCTGCATTATATTATTAAACTTCAAACAAACCAAAGCAAATTTAACTAAATTAAATTTAACTCCATACAGTATCATGTTAAGGATTTTGAAATTAAGTGCTGGAGAAGAACAGCTGGTTGTAGAGTTCCTTTGAACAGGCGGAAGGCCCTTTCCTCTGTAAAATTCTCCAGGGACCAAAAACAGGCAAAGGGACCACAGCTGAGAGAAGACATGTGCAAGGGAACACTTGCCAAGGTGCTCCTGCCTTGGCAGGGGGGCTGGACTAGATGATCCCCAGGGATCACTTCCAACCCTAAGAATTCTGAGAAACCACTAAGAAAAATATGGGTATTGCTCCTGGCTTACGGTTCACCAGGCCTTTCCTCTCAGGCTTAGGATCTCAGTTTTACAAAACACAGCATGAGTCCAGCAGTGACTGACAGAGAGGAACACCAGTGACCCCAGTGCTAGGTCCCACACCAAACACCGACTGTGCCTCTGAAAAAAATCAATACTTAAAAGCAACATTCCATGACACTAAATCTAGCTTCCTTATAGTGTTTCATAAACATCTAACATCATCCCATAAACTCCAAGGTTTTAGCAACGTCATCTGGTAGGCTCTTCACAGTTTGCATGGTCAGACAACAGTTTTCAGAGTAAGCCTGCTTGTTGCCACATGGCTGTGACAAAGACCATTTTTTCGGCTTGCCCCTTGGACCACACCAGGCCTCTGTCTGCCCTGCTCTTAGGTTTGCCCTTTTCCATTGTATCACAAACCATTTTCATCATTTTCTAGGTATGCTTGGATCCAGGCCCATCCAAGTTATCCTCCCACATGCAGTAGAGACACCAGCTCTAAAGTCCTGGTCTGATATTCCTTTACAACACTTGCAAACTTCCACTCACAGGTCTGTGTTTCCACTGCCTATGACAATTACCAACCTTCTCTTCTGCCATGTGCTTTCCATTTCTGTCTCTGTTTTGTCTTTTAGTAGATCACAGGTACAGTCCTCCTGCAAAACTTCTCAGTGCTACCAAAACATTGCACATAAGAAGTCTTATTACCCTAAAGACCTATGCTACCTGTTGTCAGAGGTTCTTGAAGGAAAAGTGGAGTATATATACAGAATAATTTTTAAAAATTTTAAGAACCATATTGTTAGACCCAGGGGAGAGGGCAGGGGGAAGCAAGAGGGTGTGACAAGATTATTCACCAACCCTGACCTCTAACCACTCAACTCCATCCACCTAAATTATTCAAAACCAACCTGCAATATTTTCCCCTTCCTACCTTCATCAGCTTTATTTTCATAAGGTTTGTCTTTTTTCCCTCTCAGAAAACAAGATATTGAGTGACTTTCAGAACGTAGCAAATCGTGTGTTTTAAACACCTGAATCAGATCAAGTGAGAGGAACAGTGAGAGTCTGATGGGCTGCCTGTGCTTTAAACCACTTTTCTTTTGAACTGGCTACATCTCTTCAGAGCACTGCCAGTAGAATCCGATCGTTTTCCACATATGGTTCTTAAATTAGACCATTAACTATCATGCATATTATGCACATATTTCATTAAAGAAAACAGTGTTTATTTCTCAGACACACCTCAGGAAGTGGCTGATGAACTCCTGTCCATACAGTAAATGCTGCAGACTGTCTGCTCTATATATATATACATATATATACATATACTTTGAGCTTAAGCTGATAACGTGTAACCACAATGGCTCCAAATGAACTAGACAACAATCTCTCACGCGGGTAGAAACGGCTGCTGTTTTCAGATGAAGTAGGTTTCTTTCACATTTTAGAAGCCTGGCTATACATCCTTGGCAGGTCCTTCCTCTCAAAGTTTTCCATCTTCACCAGAGTAACTTTTCCGTCATTACAGAAGGACCACACAGAGCAATGCTTCAGACCATGACAGAGTGAACTTCCCAGGCAAAGCCCCATTCCTCTACGCTCCACCGGGGAGCCACCTCCCTACTTGCCAGGGAGGAAAAGCGCTCCCAGCAGTCGCTCCTGCCGGGCAGAGCGGATCAGCCGAGCGCCGGGAGCCCCTGAATTCCCGGCAGAGCTCCCCCTCCGCCTCCGCAGTGGCTGTCACCGCCCGCAGAGCCGGGACACGGCGTTCCTCGTACCCCTTGTGAGCGACACCGGCTCCGGAGCGGAGAAGGCCGGGGCGGCACCTCACTCACCTGCGGTTCATTGGCCGCACTCGCACGGCCACCTTCACGGAGGCCATGGCTCATCCCCGCTGGCCCGAGCTGTCCTTCGCCACCGCCTCGCGCCCCGCCCGCCGCCAGGACGGAACGAGGCCACCCCCAACCCAGGCCGTGTCGCTACGGCGACCGCCACCCTGCCCCAGAGGGCGCTACGGCGGCCGCTCAAGGACATAACGCCCCACGGCGTTCGGCTGCCCGGCCGCGCTGGGGCGGGGCGGGGGAGCTGCGGGAGGAGGAGACTGAGGTGCAGACGGAGGAGGAGGAGGAGGAGGAGGAGGAGGAGGACGGCCGGGAGGGGAGCTTTGAGAGGAGGGGTAGAAACAGAATACTGTGGGTGGGTATATGAGAATTTCTCCATAAGGCCATTCACCGCGGTATATTTATTTATTGGAGGGGTGTATGCTCCTATACATATATACATATATACACACACACATATATATGTAGTCATATATATATACACACATATATACGTGTGTGTATATATATATATTTATATATGTAGTCATATATATATATGCATATATCATAGAATCGCAGATTCAATTAGGTTGGAAAAGACCTCTGAGATCATTGAGTCCAACCTTTGACTAAACACCATCCTATCAACTAGACCAGGGCATGCCCAGTCTTTCCTTAGACACCTCCCTGGGCAGCTCATTCCACTGTCTAATCACCCCTTCTGTGAAGAAACTTCCTGATGTCCAACATGAATCTTAAGAGTACGAAGAGGTCAACCCACACCTGGATACTGCCTTCCTTCAGGAAACCACTTGGTTATATATGCACATATATGTATATATTCAGACACATGTATATACACATATACAGATATATATGTAGATAGATATATAGACACATATACAGCCCTCTATAAATATATAACTCCCCATTACACATAGAGAAACATTTTATATATAGGGTTATATATGTGTTTTATATATAGAGTATATGTATTATATATACATATATCTATATATGGGGAAGATGGCTATATATTTCTGTTTATGTATCTATCTGTCATTTATATCTATGTGTATCTATATGTTTCTACATATATCACAGAATTGTTAGGGTTGGAAGGGACCTCTGAAGATCACGCAGTCCAACCACCCCATCAAGGCAGGGTCACCTAGAGCAGGTGACACAGGAACACATCCAGGTGGGTTTGGAATATCTCCAGAGAGGGAGACTCCATGACAACCCTGGGCAGCCTGTTCCGGTGCTCTGCTACCCTCAGTGTAAAGAAGTTCTTCATGTTAAGCTGGAACTTCTTGTGGTTTAGTTTATGGCCATTGTTCCTTGTCCCGTTGCTGGGAACCATTGAAAAGTGTCTGGCACCCTCTTGGCACAGAGATGTTTGTCTGTATTGATGAGGTTCCCTCTAAGTCTTCTCTTCTCCAGAATAAACAAAGCCAGATTTCACAGTCTTTCCTTGTAAGAGGAGATCCAGATCCCTAATCATCGTTATGACATCTGCTGGAACACTTCCAGTAGCTCCTTGTCTCTTTTGTACTGTGGAGCCCAGAATGTTGCCTTATTAAGGCCAAGTAGAGGGGGAGGATCTCCTCCATGGACCTACTGGTCACACTCTTCCCAATATACCCCAGGATACTGTTGGCCCTCCTGGCAGCAAGGTTACACTATGTGTTTTTATTAATATGTTTTTCTTCTTTGCTACATATATGTATGCATATACATATATGTTTAAGAGAAGGTGTTAAAATCATGCGTGCAATCCTTGCCACTCTCTGCCAGGCTGCCCTGATGAGATGCCAGCAAGGCTGGGCTGCCACCATGCTGGTACAGTGGGGCTGGGGACAGAGCTTGGACCCAGCATCTCACCATGTTGCAGTACACTAGACAGACAGGCTTGGCAAAGCAGAGACACAGGCAGCACTGTCTCAGCAAAGGAAAAGTAACATCTTCATGAAGCAGAAATGGGATACATAGTGGGCATCATGGTCAAATAATAATATTTAGGTATATAACACAATAAATCTGGCTTATTCTTTTACAGCAGCTCTCCTGCTAGGTATCAGCACTGATTCCATCCTTGGAGTATAACAAGAGAAAGCTGATTATGGTTGGCCTGGCAAAAAGTGAGAGAATAAAAGATTAAATTCAAATGTACATTAAATGCAGTGTGCTGGAGCACCTCTCCTACAAAGACAGGGTGTGAGATTTGGGGTTGTTCAGTCTGGCGAAGAGAAGGCTCCAGGGAGAATTCATTGCAGCCTACCAGTAACTAAAGGGGCTACAAGAAGGCTGTAGAGGGACTTTTGACAAAGGCATGGAGTGACAGGACGAGGAGAAGTGGCTTCAAACTTACAGAGAACAGGTTAGATTGGATATTAGAAAAAAATTCTTCACTATGAGGGTGGATAGGCAATGGAACAGGTTTCCCAGAGAAGTTGTGGATGCCCCATCCATGGAGGTGTTATAGGCCAGGTTGGATGGAGCTCTGAGCAACTTGGTCTGCTGGAAGGTGCCCCTTCTCATGGCAGGGGGTTGAAAGGAGATGATCTCTTATGTTCCTTCCAACCAAACCATTCTGTGATTCTATGAAATAACAAATATTTTGTTTGGCACTGTCAGTGACTGGAGACTACACCCAGGATGGAGACACCATGTAAAACGCTGGTTTAAACTTTGTATGAACATAATTTCATTCATACCACTAAGCTGTTGACAAGCCAAAAAAACCCAGTTACCAAGACAGAAGATATCAGACTCAAACACCTTAACTTTAGCATGACTCCTATTGACAACTTATTGTCTCCAAAAAGGGGAAGAAATAAGAAAAGAGATGTGACAGTAAAATCATCACCTGATGAGCAATTAGCATTGATGGCAAGCGAGATCTCACGGATGAACAACCTGACCTGGGAAAAAGAGGAGAGCGAAAAAGGGGACGTGAGAGACAGAAAGATCCCATGTTTACACTCCAGAGGTGTGCAGAAAGCACATTAGAAAAATACAAGAATAAGCTAAAAATTGTATAAGAAAAAATAGACATGTACACACATGCATAATAGGATAAAAGAATAAAAGCGATGGTAAAAGCTACACAGGGCTCCTAGGAAAGCCAACCAAAATGTAGCCTAAGCTCTAGAGCATCTAGTAACTCCTCTCAAACAGTTGTGCTTTCCCTGTCTCTGCTTAGCAAAGCTATTGAAGAAATACACCTTGTTCAGTAAATACACATCTACATGCTGTGTTTTGAGACATCCAGCCATCAAGGGCATATGAGCTTCTCCACACTCAGAGATCCTCCTGTGTCACTGAAAACTTTTCCACTTCCACAGTGAGTACCCATTGTAGCTGGCCCAGGCACTGACAGCACACCTGGCATGAAGCAGCAAAACATCCCCATCCTCCTAAAATTCTCCATGGTTTGCTATTTCAGAAAGTTCTTTCCTTCACCAGGCCAGGACATAAAAGTGCAGTGTATGGAGAGTAAAGCCTGGCCTGATTTTGTCCAGCAGTGTTGATGAAGCCTTGTCCATGACACGTAACAAGCAATGAGTGTTCCTCTCTCTGCTGCCTTGGTTCAACAATGAGTTTGCTTGAACTTTGCTTGAAGCTCTTACTGGTTCAGTCTGCCCCATGAAATTATTACACACTCTGTAATAAATGTGTTGTTGGCTTTTTGCATGTTACTTAATGTTGGAGAAACTTGGCCTAGGTTCTATGATGTAATGTGTGGTATAGAATGTCTATTGTTTATGTAGTCGGTTTGGAGAAGGTGGGCAGAGAGAGTCTTCACATTCCTGGAGTATCTTATCAGAGAAAATGAAGACCCAAAACTAGAGAGAAGAATTGATGGAGGGAGCAGAGACATAATGGAGCCAAGGAGGAAGATAAGGCTGATGGGATGATACTTAGAAACAACAAAGAATTCATTAATTATGCATGATGGTGATGAATATGCAATAATATATGTACTTTTAAAGACAATCTTTTGGCTGTAGAAGTGTGCCTTTGGCTTTGCCAAAGCACCCGGCCATAATACTCTTTTTGCTGTTGTCTCCTAATTGTCCCTTTTATTAAACTTTTCTTAAAATTTTATAAAGAGTGAACCATGTTTTTCACATTGGTCTCCACAGTGAAAGGAATGAGAAAGGTCTTTACAAACTGACTATGGGACTGATGGTAGATAAAGCCAGATACTGATAGGTGAAAGAAGCAATGGGAGGAACCATAAATTCCATAGGAGTTCCACTAATTGACACAGACTATTACTCACTCAAGACTGTGCTAATCCCTGGATTTAGAGAAAAAGAACAGAGACACAAGGAAAAGAATGGGGAGGGGGGGTACACATTAGAAAGGGGGCTTGTATTAAATTATTTGGGAAGTCTGTACCTCTCAAGTACCTCAACCAATGGGGAAAAAGAGAGGGAAATGCGACTGGGAAATTAGGATAAAAAGGAGGCTGCGTCCTCTAACTATTTGAGACCCCATGGGAAATGCCCATGACCTCTCCCTTTATTCGAAAAAAGTTACAGGACTCCTCTGTCTCTTTTTTGGACATAAACCTCTGGTATTTGTGGATTAATTTTCCTGACAACACCAGATGAAGCTGGTGGATTTTGGGTCCTTTCTTCAGTTAGGTCGGCTTTTCCGAGGTCGGGCTGGACAGAGCACCTCCTCGGGTCCCCGCCGGTCCACAGCCTTCCATCGACTCTCTGATCTCAAACCAAAACCAAACCAAACAGTTCAAGAAAAGTAACAAAAGCCGCCAAAGGATTGCTGTCGCAGCCTCCACGGCCAGGGAAAAGAAAAAAAATACTTCTTGCCTGTGAAAAACGAGGCTCACTCTTAGTAAAATTTTAAGGAAAGTTTAATAAAAGGGACAATTAGGAGACAACAGCAAAAAGGGTGTTACAGCCGGCCAGGTGCTTTGGCAGAGATCCAAAGGCACACCTTTACATCCAAAAGATCGTCTTTCAAAGTACATCGCTTATTTCGTATTCATCACCATCATGCATAATTCATTAATTCTTTGGAGTTACTGAGTATCATCCCATCAGCCTTGTCTTCCTCCTTGGCTCCATTCCATCTGGTTTTGGGTTCTTTTCTTCTGATAAGATTTTCCATGAATGTGAAGACCCCCCCCATCCTTCCCAAACTGACTACACAAACTACAGACATTCTACAGCATTACATTACAGAACCTAGGCAAAGTTTTTCTAACATTAAGGAACATAAAAAAACCAACATCACAATACATTCATAACAATTATGTAACATGCGAAAAGCCAACATCACAATACCATTTATAACATTGCCTGAGCTAGCAAAACACCAAGCTAGCTGAGCAACAAAGTAACACTGGTTCCCACAGCACCCAGTGATTTTTTGCCTTTCCTTTTATATACCCTTTTATATACCTTTTATGTATTCTCAGTGATTTTAGCATGCATATATTACCACTGGCCTGGTTCCTACGGTATATCACCGTGTCCCGCAGCCATAGGGAGGAGGAGGAGAAGATCCAGCAGGCAGGAATTGTGCAGCAAGATTGATTGATGTAATTATTTTATAAACTCTTTTATAGACTTTTTTCTTCATAGTCTAATTGGACAAAGGATCAGCCACCCCTTGGGGGTGATTGGCTAAAATCCTAAAACATCCATTGTCAAAATATTTTTCTACTATACCATAAACAAGACTTTTCAAGGTTGCAGGTGGCTTGGTTGTTTACATTCCCTGCTACCTCTTCTGTGAGAGAGAAAAGTCTCTCACGGACTTAGAAAATAACAAGAAAACCCTCGCTAGCAGCATTTTTGTACCTACATGCATACGTGTAACTCCTTAAGCCAAATAATTTAGCATAGTCCTAATATTCCGTTAAACCAGGAGACCAAACATCTTGGAGGCCTCGCAGCTGGAGGCCAGAAAGCCCTACACTATCCTGAGAAACCAAGGTCCTTTCTAGAACATATCCTATAAACTAAGATAGGCCCATCCAGGGGGGAATTCCTCAGGATGGGGGGATATCATGCTATTCATTCTATTCATTTAAGCTTCTGTCTTGGTTTGAAAGACAGGTGTCTGCTAAGGAAGGCAAGAGCCTCCCTTGGAATGCCAGACGCAACCCCCCTTCCCTCTGAAATTATAATTTTGAAATCAAGGGGTTTTCAGGCAAAGATATGGGAAATAGGAATAACAGTTATTTACTTTTATATCTTTTATAGATATATATATATATAAAACAAGGCAGGGAAAAAAAAGAACAAATCTGATTTAAACTGACAGAGTCAGATACGACCTGACCCTGTTAGTCAGGGTAGCATTAGCAGTCCGATAAGGGGGTGGCTGCAGTCCTCCTGAAGTGAATGGATGTGGTTCTGTTGAAGCAGTGATCCTGTGTAGAAAGATCTGGTCTTCCTCAGAAGGTCCAGTGGTAGGTATGTAGCTCTTGTCCTCTGGAAATCCAGTGGGAAAGGCTGCCTGTGGTCTTCAAAAATCCCAGCTTATATTCAGGATGGGATGCTTGGTTTCTCCCTCTGGGTGGAGCATCTCACAATGGAATGATGAATCATGAGATAAGGCACTGATGGGCCATTAACAGGACATTGTCTTGAGGGAGGCAGCAGGGAGCACTGCCCCACCTGGTTTTAACAGCTCATGAAGATGGTGATGGAATACATGCTTGTGGGCACATCTTACATTGTAACCTAGGACAGCTTCTTCTTGGGGAATCTTTGATAGACATGCTAATTTGAAAGGTCTATAAATGGTATATGCGATCCATTGTGTGTGTGTGTATGTGTGCGCGCGCGCGTGTGCATTTCCGCGCATTCCACCTAGGCAAAGTGGTGTGCCTTTAAGGATCCTGAAATAAATACCAAGGTAAAAACCCCTTTTTCCCTTAACCATGTCTGGGTCATAATTTTAAGACCAGGAAAAGGCAATAGCAGCATGCCCGGGCGTGAGGCTTTCAAAAAAACCCATGACAGAGTCTCAAGGCTCAACCTCCACCCCCAGATCCACCTTAAAGCTACAGCAACCATTTCTGGGTATAGAGCAGAGGGTTAGGGAATAGAGTATCATCATAAAATCACCCCAAGACAAGATCAAAGTTTGTAGACAACCCCCCCAAACAAACAATATAAAGATATGTGAATATATGTACCCACACCAAGGCCCTCAACCTCTTTTCCTTAAAAACCTGGTGAAAAATACAGCTGCCAGTTTCTGAATACTAAATATTTTACACTCTGAAACACCTGGCAGAATTTACAAACCTGAATCCTAACCAAACCCAAGGCACATGCATTCCCAAATACTCCTCTGCTCCTTTGGTATGTCTTTAATAAACACGTGGTTCAGATAGAATTAATGAAGCATTTCCAAGGAGTTTCCTTGCATTGTCACAAAAACCTCTCTGCTACCCTTCACTAGGAGTTCCACCTGCAGTAGAAATTATCTTCAGACTCAAAAGTGGGATATCTGGAGCTGCTACAAATCTCCAGCCTGCTCACAAGACAAGAAGTACTGCACTGGACTTACTCTTGACCACCATCTCCTGCCTTTCCTTCTTGCTCCTAATTGAGCCCTTGCAATGGACCTGCTCATTCAGAAAAACTTTCAGGCACTTATCATCCTTTCCTGGGTGTTGCAGTGGGGATACTGCAACACGCCTATATCAAACCAGGAGTCCCGTGGAAAAGAAACAAATATACGGACGGATTCTTGCTAGATGTTTCAGAGATGTTTATTTCCCCAGCCGCATGGCCGGGCTCTGCCGAGAGACTCTGCTACAGTCCGCACCCGAGCTGCTTTGCCCGCGCAGGGGAACACAAACCAACCAATGGGGAACGAGGCTGACCAGGGGCAGGGAAACCCCGTGCCTCCCCCCCAGGGTCCCTCTCCCAGGGCTACATGGCAGGGGGAGGAGACCCCAACATCTCACCCATTTTATTTTAATAAAAGGAGAATGAAGACAACTGGATAACCATAACAAGAACTGCTTCAAAACAAAACAAGCCACCCTCCTGAGTCTTTAAATGTCCAAACAGATTCTGTGGAACATCTTAGGGCTGACAGAAGGGAGACAGAACTCTCTGGACATGCCTGTGGGGAAACTGAGGCAGGAGAGGGTTCAATCTCTTCCCTCCCCCTTTTTCATCCCCCCATCGGCATCGGAGAGGAATTGTAGGGGAAACAATTGGCAAAGGCAGGGTTTTGTGAGGGAAACCATGGATGAAAAAACGGATTGGGAATACACTGGGGGTAATAGGACATAGGGTAAAAGGGAAAGGTGGGATTAGGAAAGGGAGACTGTAGGGGGGGTTTACAATGGAGATATTGTCTAACATGACTACGATTTTTTGCATATATACTGCCTTTTACAGGAACACCATCAGGCCCAGTGACCTGCGATGCTTGTAACCCTTTTCTACCTTGTATGATTTTGAATTCCACCACCTCTCCATCTCCCAAGCTTGGGATGCATTTTTCAGGGTTATTCTTTTTAATAGCAGTTCTATGCACGAATATGTCTTGCTGGTTATCACATCTTGTTATAAAACCATAGTTTTGTTTAACATTATACCATTTCACTGTCCCTAAGATCTTAGCTACTATGGTCTTTTCCTTTTTCCGAGTGGCTGCTGTTTTCTGTCTCGCTGTGTCTTTGCTCTCTCTTTCGGTCGCTCCCGTGTTGGAATTATCGGCGCCCTTTTCCCGGGGTCGCGTTTGGGGCCGCGCGGGCCGGGCCGGGCCGCGCCGCTCCGTTCTCCGTGCGTCGCCTCCTCTGGTCGCAGCTGCGTTGCCACTGCCAGGCGCTGCATCTCGGCCAGGCCCCCAAGCGATGACCCCCCCGTGCCCCGCTCCAGCGCGCGTCTCGGCTGGGCACGGCTCCACTCTGCCGCCAGCCGCCGCCCGCGCGCCGCCCCTCTCGTTCGGGCGCTCACAGGGCTCGCTCCACCACGCGCTGCGCGGGGCCGGGCGGGCACTGCCGGGTCCCACCGCTCCTGCCGCGCCTCGCTCCGCCACCGACACTGCGGCTCGCGTGGCTCCGCCCGCGCACGGGAACCATCTCGCTGCTGCTCGCAGAGCGCTCGGTGCACGTGGCCTGGGTCGCACGGTCCCTGAGCCAGGCTTCCCTTCGCCAGGACACAGCTGACATTGCTCAACAGTCTCGGTTATTAAATAATATTCACGAAAATATTCTTCCATCGGCATATATTTTGACTCAAATATTAACTGGGTCCAAACGGTCTTCCAAAAGCTCTTGGTAAGAATTAGATCCCAAGAAACATAGAAAAAGTCCTTAAACAACCATGCCAGGAAGTGTTTCAGTTCTTTCTGAGCTTGAATCAAGCTAAAATTTACAAATCGCTGTTCAAGAATCATTTTAAGTTTAAGATAAATGTCCATATGCGGCTCTGAAAGCCAAGAGTCTTCCCACGGTTCCTCCATTGTTTAGATATGGAATAGCAAAACAAAACCAGGAAGAAGAATCCAAAGTTTCCAGGGTTTACTCACACAAAGTCGCTTAGGGATCGGGGATCGTTCTGCTCGCATTATCCACCATTATGTTGCAGTGGGGATACTGCAACACGCCTATATCAAACCAGGAGTCCCGTGGAAAAGAAACAAATATACGGACGGATTCTTGCTAGATGTTTCAGAGATGTTTATTTCCCCAGCCGCATGGCCGGGCTCTGCCGAGAGACTCTGCTACAGTCCGCACCCGAGCTGCTTTGCCCGCGCAGGGGAACACAAACCAACCAATGGGGAACGAGGCTGACGAGGGGCAGGGAAACCCCGTGCCTCCCCCCCAGGGCCCCTCTCCCAGGGCTACATGGCAGGGGGAGGAGACCCCAACACCTGGGATTGCAAAACAGGTCCCAGGCACACAAGATGGATGACAAGCTGGACCTTACTAATAATGAGTGATGCTAAGTCTTTCATTCAGGCCCTTCTGATGCACAGTCCCCTTGACAATGACCACTTGCCTTTCCTTGCATTCATATGCAAATAGCCTGGAATGGCAGGAATTAATGACTTGCCCAACCCTTACCTCTTACCTGCTATAATACTCTTGTCCTATCACAGCTTGAAATATGTTTCTAAGGAGACATTTCCCAGGACCTACCTGAGCTTGCTGAGATACCCTTCCAGCTGGCAGACCAGGGAGAGGACAGAAGGATGGGCATCTCCCCATGCCGCAGGACTCACCACTGGGCCGGAGCTTGTCATCAGCCCCAGATCAGTTTGCAGATTAGCAAATTAGCATTTGCTAATTTGATGAAGAAAGGTCAGTGCTCACTGCTAGAAAGATGAAGAGAGTCCTCCATGGGAAGGTATTATCTTGTCATGGATCAATTCATCAGGAAAGTTATTCATCTCTCCACTCCTGGGAGTCCTTTGAAGAAAAAACACTTGCTCAGCATCCTCCTGATGCTGCAGGGCTTTTCACACCTGGGGTGCCAGGAAGACTCAGGTGTCATTTCTGCTGTCTGCTGAAACAGATTGTGAACTCTTCTATCTCAGCCAGAGGAATCCTCCTCCTTCTTGGGCTATTCTGATTTGCCAATCTGTCAAAATTATGAGGAATAGACAGTATTGCTGATTTCCAGCAGCACACATACACAGTCCTTCTAGTCCATGCACAGTCTGCTTTCCTGAGTTCATTCTCAAGCCAAATTTTGGTCTGTATTTGTACCCACTTTGCACAAATCACATTTGTACATTTTTGAATTCACACTTATATTCCAATGGAGGAACTTGCCATGGGTAATTTCTCAAGCGGATGAATGCCCCTCTGCTAGGCCTAGTGAAGCCAGGGCTTCACTACAGCTTCCCAACTGAAGGCCCAAATGAAACCAACCAATGGATGAAAAACAAAGGATATCCCTGTATTACAAATTTAACCAAGTACTATGCAAATTCACATTAAACAAGAAGAACTATCTCATTTCTAGCAGCTCTCAGCATGCAATTTCAAGTAAATAAGCATCGAGCCATCAGCTTGAAATTCCTGTTGGGAGCTATGTGTTTTTAATGAGCTGCCACCAGTGCTGGGGTTTGGTATTTCCCACTTTGCTCTTTCCTGCACTTGTCTTTTTCTTTTTAATGAAATGCCATTGACATCAAGCCAATCCACCTGCTAGGGTATTGCCAGAGGATGTGGGAAGGAGTGAGGAGTCTGGGGCAGCTCAGGAGGGTCACTTGAAGCTGGCACTGCCAAGCACTATCCTTGGGAGCAGCTCAGGGAGAGCAGCAGCAGCAATTGCAGAAGACAAGGCAGGACTTTAGTGCCTTTGGCACCAGCAGCAGCAGCAGGAACCACTGCTGTGCCAGGCTGTGTGCCAGTGCTCTGCTTGCCACAGTTGGGGAAATTAGCTTAAAGTAAGTGGTAGCAGGTCTGTTTCCCTCTCCTCTTTGTCATCTGCATCCAGCCCTCTTCTTGACATTCACAATTATAATGGCGATAATATAATCCAGGATGTGACCGTTCCACCTGTGCTTGCCAGGGAGACCATTCACAGCTCATCCAGCAGCTGGATGTCACGATCAGGTAATGCTGCCTGGCTTTTCAGGTCCATCCCTTCCTGGAGAGCCCATCACAAACATTCAGATTCTGCACCATGAGAGGCTGGTATAGGAGACAGTGGCCTGTTTCCAGTGAAGATAGCACTTGCTCAGGGATCCTCCAAATTCCTGGCCAGAGGTATAGGGAGATGGCTAGCTGTGTTGAAGGGTGTCCTCACTGGTAGCCCCTTACGCAGACTGTCCTTTGAGCTACGACGGAGGGTGCAAAGGTCTTACAGCCATACTGGTTTAATGTTGGGGTGAGGAAGCAGACACAGCAGACACAACTCCTTGCCCTTGTGGAAGGACCCAGAAGCTGCTGAGGTGCAGCTGTAGCAGGATAGAGAAACATCAACATCCACACTAAAGTTTTCTGTGGTCTGCTGGGCCATGAGAAAGAAAAGCTTGTAAATAACCTTTGAGTTGGATCACGGGAATTAACCAAGCAAAGACTCAAACCACTGAGTGTACATCATCATCTCTAAGCTTGTTGGGTTTAAACCAGAACTGAACAAGAGCAGCTTTAGCCAAAGCTTAGTTAGAACTGAACTACAAAGTTACCAGCCTGAACCAATCTTCCTTTTGCTGTGTTTCCCACTTCTGTTCAGTTTCAAAGCATTTTAAATATATTTCATGTGGAAATAAGTAAATAAGACATATAACAGGGAAGCAAATGTACTGCTCACATTTAGACATATATTCTATAGGAGACAACTTACTCCTTCAAAACACGACTGTCACCTTGAACTCTACCTGTGAAAACACAGCCACTACATTTCTATTTCAAAATATTCATGGGAGATGGCTTTGCACAACAGAAGTTTGCCCTATACAGAAATTTTTCTTGTTACAAAGAAAGCTCTTTGAGTTTCACAGAGTACACTCTAGCATTTTAAATCTGTTGCAGGCTTCTTAAAATGAGGTTGTTTTTGTCCTCTCTCCTGCTTCACTTTCACTTAAGGAGCCTGATAAGGAAATGTATGCTTACAGAGAAGTGGAAATGAAGAATAAGTGGTTGTATTTGACATTTAATTATCACAGTTGGAAAGAGAAATTAGATTGTCTATTGTTCAGCTCATTCATTTTCCCATCCAAGAACACCCAACCATCCAAGAACACAGCAGTACGTTATTTTGTTATTAAATACAATAGCGAGATGTTCTGATAATTTTTTTCTTACCAAGTTCTTATTTTTTACAATTCATGGACAGTGGCAGTCTCTGAGCTCTCTCTTTTGCTGTTTTCTGGTGCATCATTCAGTTAACACCAAGGCAATCTGTTATGTCCAAAAGAAAACATTACACGGTCTGATAAGCAAGCAAGCAAGCTGCAGAAAGATCTAATAATTTTTAATTATTATATAATTATAATGTTTAATGAATTACTGCAGCACCATGTTTAGAGATGTTCTCTTGGCAGCACCCGGGGATTTACACAACACATCAACATGTCACTACTTGAGATCAAGAATAGCTGTATATTTCGAGGCTATGTCAGAAACAAGTTCTTGGGTATGCCAGTGCAGTTTTATCCATGAGGCCAAGGAAATGCCTAGTATACATACAGCACTGCCATTTACTCCTGGCTTTTTAAAACACAGGCAGTGCATTCCCCTTACTCCTCATTCAAGCACCCCTTTTATCACTTTTATTGGCATTAAAGACAGAGAAAGGTTGAGGCTGCAAAGTCTCTTCCAGAGAAATCTCTTACAGATTTTCCAGCAAGACATTGCCATCTTGTATCCCTCAACAAGTCACAGTGCTGGAGGACTACAGAATTTAGCACTGAGAACCATTTCTTCATTTTGCATCTGGAGAAGCAAAACAGACAGTAATGCCAACATCTCCAGCAAAAGATAAAGGCTGTGAAGGGCACCTGACAGGCATGTTAAACTCAGGAACTCAGCTATGCTTGCTGTCAGGGTATCTAGATTTAAGGCAGGAAAATGTTCTTCAGTTATCAACCTTGGAAGACATCAGGCTTGTCAGAGACTGAAATATTATGTTTTATGACTTAAACATTTTCTTAAAGGACTTTTAAAACTGTATTACAAAAGCTGAAGAGAAGACTCCCACACCCTGAATGGGGCCCTGAGGCCTGACACTGCTCGCTGATGAAGATAAGATAAAGTAACAATTCAGGGCTTCTGACATTCACTGAGCACAGGCTTAACACCTCCAAGATGAGGACCACAGCCCCAGGGCTATCAGCTGCCAGGCTCGAACAGACCCTTGCACCAAGGGGTGGAGGGAGGAGAGGCTCTGGGTATCTTGAAAAAGCCTCTGGTCAGAGGTGCAGTAACTGCCCATCCTCCACTGTGCAGAGGAGCCCAGCTGAGGGGTCCTCACCGGGCGGGGGGGGAGAGAAGCTTATCCACAGCAGAAGGGGGTGACATGGCCCATCACAGGGGCCCCCCTCAAAGGGATCCCCAGACCCTGCACCAGAGCACCAGAGATGATGCAACAGACCCTCAGTGTTGCAAGGGACAGTGTCAAGCTAGTCCCTGCAAGAGAGGCACGTGGGCGTTCCCACCTGGCCCACAGTGTCTATTAGTCCACGGAATTCTGTACTCTTCGGCGTGTGGCAGCGTGGCGTGTGGCAGCGTGGCATGGCGTGTGGCAGCGTGTAGCGGCGTGGCCACGGCGGCAACGGGGGACCCTCACCACCAGCAGACCGGATGGAGGGGAGCAACGAGACATCGTTGGGACCCTCAGATGGGTGATCTGCTTCCATCTAACCCCTGTCACGTCTCCCTGTTCCCCCCCCCCCCCCCCCACGCACACTTCTTTTCTTTCTCTCTTTCTTTTCTCTTCTCTTCCCTTCTCTTTGCCTCTTATACTATTAAATAAAATACATCCATTCTTTGGCAACAACATCTAACGTCGTTTGGTTTTAATCTTATTCCTGGGGATATTTTGAACCTTCTAAGTTCTTTCCAGTTTATGCTCAGAGACTTAGCTTGCTTTGCTTTTCTGGGTCTAAACCAGATCGTAACAAGGCTGCAGAGCAAGGTCATGACTGGCATGAACAGAAGCTTTCCTGGAGGCCAAAGAAGGTTTGATTGATAGCATATGAGAAAAGAATAATAATTAACTTTTCTTCTGTATTTCCAATGTTGTCTCTTTTCCTTCTCATGGCAGAAATTTCCTTTCCCTTTGCCTAGATATCTTCAGGGTAGGAATTAGTGAGTTATTTGCACTGTGGGTTTAGGGCACCCGCTGAAAGTAATGAATGTTTGAGGCTGGACACTGGAAGATCATGGGCACAAAAAGTATCTCTGCATGTATTTTACACCCAGTTTGTTCCCTGGTATTTTTTCCCTCTTTTCACTTTTTTATTCCCTTTTTTTCAATGGAAGTGAAGGCGAGTGATATAGCCAAGCTCAGAATAAAATAAGAAGAAACTTGGGAAAATACAAATTGATGCAAAGCCAAAGGTAAAACACTGAAAATCACTGAGAAATGTACTGACTTCAGTGCAATTTGATCAATATCTACAGGGAAAAGCAGACAAATAAAATTCTTGGAATAAAGTTCCCTGAGAAGACACTTAGAGGATTTGGATAAGGCAAATTTGAAGAGAAATAAAGAAATTATTCTGAGTTAGTATAGAGTACATTTATGTCCAAATACACTACTACATGAAATCTTGTTGTATTTATTGCTAACATTAGGATCAGAAGAAAAAGACTGGAGTATGGGTCAACTGTCTTAATAAGAAAAGGCTATATCTGTAATCCCTAGGGAAAAGGACAGTGTAAGACTGAGCTGCTAAATATGGTAATAGCCATAAGAAAACTATTTTAGGAGGTACTTGAAAGGCAGCCCACACATCTTCAAAAGATCTACAGATTCCTCTTGACTGGAATGGAAGAATTAGGCAGTCTGAAAAGCCATTTTCCTGACACTTGCTTATCAAAATAAGCATATGGAGTCATTTTAGAAGAGCCTGTCTTGGTTTGAAAGACAGGTGTCTGCTAAGGAAGGCAGGAGTCTCCCTTGAAATAAAAGGAAAATGCAACCCCTTCCCTCCAAATTATTATAATTTCATAATTAAGGGGCTTTCAGGCAAAGGTATGAGGAATAGGAATAACAGTTCTTTACTATTATAAATCTATATGTGTATAACAAGTCAAACAAACAACAACTATGGCAGTAACAGCAAACAATCACAAACCCAGTGCCAGCCTTCTCAGCTGTCCGGCCCTTTCCCTTGGATGCAGTTCCAGTCGCAGCTGGCAGGGGCGCTGGCAGCTCCCAGTGAGCAGGGCAGGTGCGATGGTCCCCCCGTGGCTGCAGAGGGCGCTCCAGAGCGAGCTTGGGGAGCATGCGGCATTGGTGGCCTGGGATCCTGGGGAGGGATGGAACAAAGGCTTCACAAACCCCTGGGCAGCTGATCCCGGTGTCCGGCCAGACCCTCAGGAACAGCAGGCTGGAACAGCAGGGAAGAGCACAAATCCCAGGTGGCAGACTAGGTGGATTGAACTCCGAAGCTGCGGTGGGAAACCCTGGGAGGTCTCGGCAGGCAGGAAGTGCGGGGGCTAGAGAGTAGCGAAGGCTCGAAAGCAGCGGCGGGGGCAAGGAAAGGCGAGTTTGGGAATCCCGAGGTTTCTCAGGTAGAAAGAAAGCAGCTGAAAGCAGAAAGCCTGCAGTGCTGATGAGATGGCAGCAGCCTTTCTCCCCGTCTTAACGCCGAGCACCAACTGCCCACACATAAGGTGAAAGAGAGTAGCGTGTTGGACCACACCTTCAGTGGCTAGGTCCTTTGTCCTCCCCAAGTACCCAGCAATTTGTCGCCCCGGCAACATATATGGGGAAAATTCCTCAAGAGGGGAAAAAAACCAGAAGGGGAACTCCCAAAACCCCAACAGCCATATATACAAGGATTGCTTTTCTTGAAAAATGAAGAACAGAAGGGGTAAAAGCAGGTCTGTACTTTCATTATACTCAGCCCCCTGACTTGCAAGAAGTCTCCTGTATGCAAGTCCAGCAGAGCTCCAGCAAACTGAGATATTTCATATGGCTTTTCCATGCCTTGGAAATTTCAGCCAAATTACAAGTGATAAGTCAGAGTGAAAAATAGCTGTTGCTTTTTAAAAAAGAAAAATCTTAATTTCTCTGAGGTCTGTGCTATATTTCACTATATTCCTGATACACACATTTGTACAAATTATTCTGAAGGAGTGGTAAAAATCAAGGAAGCAGAATCATAAGACTTTCATAAGGTTTCATTACCCTTACTAGGGTCTAATCCCCTGAAAGTCAGCAGGACAACATAAAGTACCCAAGATGGGACTGTTGCAGCGGTGGCTGCCTCTGCCTGAGTTGTTGGTGAGCCACAGGGTCGAACCTCAGCATTAAACTCATGGTGGGCCAGCACAGAGGTTTGGTATCTCCCCTGGTGGTTACGGTGAGCACCCACAGACCCTTGTGTTAACTACTTAGTTACAACTGGTTCATCCCCCACCCCATTTTATGTATGACTCTCTGAATATGTATTACCCTGTTGAATACATATAGGTTCTATAAAGTTCCCTGTTGTTTGATATCCCATTGGTCCCCCCTCCATGCTCCCTCCCCCCTTGTCTCTGGTTGGTCTGTTTGTATTCTCCCCTCCCCTTTGCTCAAGCCTGATTGGTTAATTGCACCCCTATAAAACCCCTGAACCCTCCCTTGTCAATATCTTTTGTCCCTGGACCCTCTGCTGGGATAAGCCCTTCAGAACCCATACAAGGGACCCCTCTCTGTCTCTTCATCTTCAGTGTACATGCTTTGGATATAGCCACTTGTATTTGGGCCTGTCATCACTTCTGGGTCTTGTGGGTGTTTGCATGGTGGCTCTACAGCCCCTCCTGAGGGTTGCCAACCACAGATTGGGACTTCAGAGGTCTTCAGATCTGCAGTGGACACTTGGGGAGGTGCAGCACTGGTCCCCTCCCAGACACAGTGGCCTGCGTCATGGGACAAACCATTAAAAATTCTATCCTTTTATGAATGCATAAATATCAAACTTGTGTCTTTCCCATTGAGCAAACATTAGAAGGTTCTGCACACAAGAAATAAAATAAAATCCTGAGCACTGCATCCCCACCCTTGGGACTTACCAAAGGTTTGTCTTAATTCTGCTAACAGGCAAGATTATCTAGAAAAGCCTCCTCTTAATTTCTTTGCCTCTTGCAGTGAAAATATGAGCATCCCTTGGCTTAATAATTAATGACAACACTTGATGGACCCTGATCCTTGCAGATGCAAGTCACCTCAGTTGTACTCTTCTTACCTAGAAAAAAAAGAGCACAAATATTTTTTGGATTAGTATAATATACCATAAAGCCATACTCTACAGGGTAGAGGAGGGCTTTCAGAGCTCTAATATGATGCTGTTGTTGGGTTGAGCTCTTCTAGTATTCCACATTTCTAAAAAACCATTAGCCAAACAATGTTCAGAAATAACTGACAGGCTGTGCTGGCGTTCATGTTTGCAAATGATAGAGGTCTCATGCCTGCAAAGCATGTGATTAATGCCACTGCCCTGTATCCCTGTCATCAAACTGGCATCCCTATACTTTCATTATTGTTTCCTGGCAACAAAGCATGGAGGCACTTTCAGGAATGCTAACAATCAGTATTCCTCCTGCAGCCAAACCTTTGTGAAGAGTCCTGCTGAAATGAATAAATGGATCAGTGCTCCTACAATGTCAGACTTAAACACAAAATCATTTTTTCCCTGCATGGGGAAAGTATTATTCATGTGAGTATCCTATCTAAAAATTGCTTCTATTTTTTTTTTTTCTAGATAGGTTGTGGTTTTTTTTTTTTGAGAATACCATACTATTTCACCCCAAAATGTAACAACCCCATTTCTCTTCATATTGCATAGAACAAACCTGATTTATCAGTTTTGTTTTATCAGTTGGGCAGATGGTTGGGGTGTTTTTTTCCAGCCTGCAGGATCAATGTGACCAATCTAATACTAGGCATATCATTCTTAATTCTTATTTTTTAAAAGAATATAATCAGTGTTTCCATTTTTAAGCTGAGAGATTGTTTCATTAATATCAAGACTAAAAGACCCACATCATGAGGATGTTGGAGAGATATGGCTCTTGAACTTTCTTACCACTAAACTGAGGCAGAAGTAACTGTTGTAGTTTAATAGCTAAGAAGTTACTAATGGCAGGAAAGCAGGAAAAGGAGATGCTTTTTATATCTCATACTGTGGCGAATCCACAAGGAGAGAGGATTGCTCCCTCCAAGAGCATGTCCTCCTTGATGTTCAAGCAGGCAAGATGGAGAAAGGCAATGAAGAAAGAATGACACTCACAAGTGTTTTCAAATAAAAAATATTTTATTCTTCTTTTCCCCATCTCCTGTTTGGGAGGCTCTGAACTGAATGGCAACGCAATACAAGGCAAGGGGTCCTCCTACAGTAATTCAGTGCTACCCCAGAGGACTGCATGCCTTTCTGGTGTGCTGGGGACTTTGCTGTCCATCAGACAATTTTCTCACTTGCACTTATAACCTGAAATGGTACCCACTAAACAGGATGTTTTTCAGTCTAGAGAAAATCTGGACTGGTTAAAAAAACCCCAACCAAATAACCAAAAATACTTCTGCTGAATTAGGATTAGGACATGGTTTGAAAGAGAGTATTTGGAAAGAGAAAGGAAAAGACTATTGTTTCCTGTTCTTGGTTGCAGAGAACTTCCACCAGTATTCTGATCCCAGGAGACATTTCTCTTTCATTTTCATTATGTCGGTTATATTGGATTATGCAAGGAATCTGGATCCTCTGAGGAACATCCTTTGACTCTCACTCCTCCCGACCTCCCTCCCCAGCCCTAGTAAGGCTTTAGTTAATATTGAGGTGTTTAACGAATGAATAGACCCTTATGCACTGTGTCTGCCTCCCCCAAGAGCTTGCTCATACTGAAATGTTGTCAGCTTCACAGCATGTGGAGGTAGACGAGATATATTGCATGGTCTTATCATAAAGAAAAAAATACCTGTATTGACGAAGAGTCTATACCCAGGTTTGTATTGACACTGTTAATAATTTAATGTCATAAGGCAAAATCTGTTTGCTTTAAAAATATCTGAGCATACCCTGCAATAGTAAATTTTCTGTGGGTTTCTCTCTGGCAGCTGGCTCTGGTTTGAAGTCCAGGCAAAGACATTTCTTGGATCATTAACATTGCCCTATGACCAAGATTTTTTTCCCCGCAGTGGTTGTTTTCTTGGATAAAACTGTCCAGATATTGAGAAAATGAATAATGTGTTTCAATCACACAGCAGATCTAAAGGGTTAGCTGCCCCTTGCTGTAATATATGGCTCTGGCTGTGTTAGCCCAAAATGAGTTTAAGATGGATTTCCTGAAGGAATGGTTCATGGCATACAATCTGGCTGCTGAACAGAATTTCTTAGGGTGACAGCATCCCCAGCAGACATACTCAGAGGCTGCAACTGCTGAACAAAGTCAGCATGGGAACATTCCCTTTGTATAAGCAGATGTTCCACAAAATTTAACATTTTTGAAGGGCTCAGTAAAGTGGAGAAATACAGTCTCTGAGATAGGAGCTATGACACAATCCATGACAATGGTCATTTTTACACGTGTGGTCTCAGTATGCAGGGACAAGAGTTGACACCATCACAGCCATGATGAACTGGGGAAAGTCACATAGAGACGTAAGCACCAGGCACTAAAGAATGTTATTCATCCTCTCCTCATTGACAGACCCACTTGGGCTAAAGGCCAAGTTACTCCCTTCCCAGGATATGGATTTCTCCCTTTGATTATCACCTGAAATTTAGAGTTCAAACTTTTCTGAATTCCAAAGAGGCAGTAACAGTCACAAGTCTTGTTTGCTGTTTACCTATGAAGAGCAGGCATGGATGCAGAGTGATACTGAATCAGGGGGATGGGGAAGCAGAGATTAAATGATTTACTAAGAATTGGTTTGTTAGAAGCAATGCATACCACTTGCCCAACACTTACTGTGCCTGCCAAAGCAGGATGAGAAGATATGAGACTATTGATAAAGGGAAGGAATCTTGACCAAAGATCCTGTTTTTAACCTAAAGCTAACTCAAACCAGTCTTGAAGTTTGGACTTAGCTCAGGGGCATAAAGAGCATGAGCAGGGAGGAAAGGTGAAAAGTTCAGGATGAGGAAGACCCTTTACTTCATCTGAGGAAGACTCTTATTTCATCTCGGAGACCCCTGCCCATGACCACCAGACGGCACTGCGCAAGCACAACGTGGATGTAAATGATTTTTGGGCTCATTGTAACACGAAGCAAGGCTAGGCGGGGCTAGGCAATGAATATGTATAGACGTATTAGGAAACTCAATGAATATGGAACTTGTCACCCGATAAATACCAAACTGAATGCAGCTGTCGGCACGCATGACTTTGGAGGAACTATCCCCCATGCGTCTCAGCGCTGGAATAAACATACCTACTTTACTACTTATTCTAGTAGTCTTTCCCGCTCATCAATACTGATCAACAAATTTGACCCATTACGTGACTCTCCCTCAGATTTGTTTTGGATGCCAGTTCCCACTCAGTCCCTGCTTTCAGGAGATAAGAGACAATTTGCCAGATCTGAGAAGCTATGGGCTTTCCCTCACAGGGCTGGCTGCAGATGAGCATTGTGTGCTTGGATGGAGACCAAGGCAAAGGGAATCTTTAGTGGGAATACCCAAAACCGTCACAGGAGAATGTGATCAGAAGTATCTTTACGCCTGTCCCGGTTTGGCCAAATTTAGAAATATATACTCTGAGAGAAGGCACAACCACCCCTCCCCCCTCCAGGTTCGGGAAAAAATAAATTTTCCTCGAAGGAAAGTGAAGGAGATAAAACTATTTATTTAACAAACACACGGGAAAAGGAAAATAATGTTAAATTATAAAATCTCTCGCTGTGGAGAAAAAACCTGGGAAAGTGTTAGAGTCCTCCCTTTGGTCTCCTCGGAGCTGGGGCTTGGCCCAGGGCCAGGCCCTCTGCGCTCAGTGGAAAGTCCTCCTGATGTGTTCTTCTAATATTGTAGCAGTCCAGTGGAAAAGGGAGAAAATCCGAAATTCCAGGGAAGGAAAAAAAAATTCAACTCTCAGTCTCTTTCCAGAGAAAAAGAAGCTGAACAACTGGCCAAAAGCTGACCGGGAAGCCGCAAGCCAGGTGCCTCCTCCCTCCCCTGCCGCAGCTGGAAAAAAAATGCTATCTGTGTGTGACCTTGAACAAGCTGCAAACTGCTTTAATGAAGTTTTGCTCAGTTTTTTCCTTCCCCCTCTCAGGCTCAGTTTAGAGGCATAGAAAGGCACAAAAATTAATTTCTGGGCATAGGCAGCGATATGGGATACATATCATAAGGTCACCCAAGACAATGCCTTTATTTAATACTGTAATATTGCACAAGACCAGCTGTAGAAATTTCTTCTTTTTCACAGAAAATGCATTTTGAACCTCCAAATTTCAATCTGTCATTATATGACAAATATTATATGACATATATATGGGTAACACTGTTTTATTCCTAACACAGTGTTAGGAAGGACTAAATATACACAGAGACTGATGGACTAGTAAAAACCTAGATTAAAAAAAAAAAAAAAAAAAAACACCCAAAATATTTTGCAATCAGCAAACAGCAAGAGACTATTATATTTCTAACATTCTATTGCAGGTTTGAGAAAAGGGTAGTCTAGAAGGTAGCGCAGCATTCTCAGGCAATACCACCCAGTAGGTGCATCTTCACTGACAAACTCATCTAAGCTGGCTCTGCCCTGCCCATCCTGCCCTGTGTCCTTGGATGGAGGGGAGGGGAGCAGATCACTTTTCTCACCTGCTTTATGGATGCATTTCTCTATGCATTCTCAGATAGTTTCAACACCTGCCTGAATCAAGCAGGGGAGGGAAGAGCACTGAAAAGCTCCCATCAAATACCTGAAATCACCAGCGGTTTCACAGAAGTCATCCTCCTGTGCATTTGTCACCTTGATGCTACCACTTTGAAAGCTATCTAAATCACTTTTGTAGCGAGAATGTCTCCCTGTGTGGGCAATGCCACCTCTGGTAGCAATGTAGACTTACTTTCATGTAGCAACCGGGAGATCACATTTTTCACATTTATCTGAAAAATTACTAACCACAAAGTAATGAAGTTGTATTAGTTGAATGGGATTCTCCAGGATAAATTACACAGAATTCAGGAGGGAGAAGCAGGAATGGGATTTTACAGTACCTTTGTCTTGCAAGAAAAGAAAAATTACCTTTTAAAATATTTTTTTTTCAATGCTAGAAAATATTCAAGTGTTTTAATGAAGGACAGAAACATTTTATCAAAATTCAATATAATTTATAAGAACACTCGTAACCCAATGTCTTGGTTTGAAAGACAGGTGTCTGCCAAGGAAGGCGGGAAACTCCCTTGGAATGGAGAATATGACGCCCTTCCCTCTGAATTATAATAACTTTGAAATTAAGGGGCTTTCAGGCAAAGATACGGGAAAAGGAATAACAGTTCTTTACTAGTATGTATAACAAGGCCAACAAACAGCAATGGTAACAACAACAAACAAGAACAGAAAATCCAATAATCAGTCTCTTGCCACCTTTAAGCTATTTTCCCTTAGGTGCAGTTCCGCTCACAGCCGGCAGGGACGCTGGTGGCTCCCAGCCGGGCAGGGCGGGTGCAATGATCCCCTCAGGACTGCAGGGGGCGCTGTGGCACGAGTTCAGTCACGTTTTCCTCACGTGGCGATGGCAGACGGGCTGAATGGCAAAAATGGGCTGCAGCAGGAACCTCAGAGCAGAGACTGGAATGGCAGGGTGGGCTCACCCGGGGCAGCAAGCAAGAGGCAGCAGGAACTCGGCAGCTGTGGCAGGAGCCACAGAGTGTTCCAGCAGGCAGGGAGTGTATGGCTACAGTGTAGCAAAAAAAACCCAGGGCAGTGGCAGAGGAATGGCGGGGCTGGGCAGCAGCAGCCCGGCTCCCAAACACAGCCGGGAGAGGCTCCCTTGGAAGGGGGGAGTGGCTCGGAGTCCCAGGGTTTCCCCTGAGGTACCTGAGTGGATGGTGACGGTCCTTTGTTTGGTGAGGTGGGGTCCCAGTGCAATGGCCGCTCTTACAAGCAGAGCTCTTTCTCACGGTAGGAGAAGGCAGCAGGAGACGGAACCCTGCAGTGGCAAATTCTCCCCACAGCAACCCCAGCCTCTCTCCCCCTCCAATGCCAACAAGCAAAACAGCAAGGCTCTGCACCCAGCCCTTTCACCCAGCCCACATCTCATGGTATCTCTGCCCTTCCAAGAGAAAACCCCCCAGGTAAAGAGAGAGTAGCCAGCTGCATCCTTCCCCTGAGCTGTGGCAACTTCTTTTGTCTTTCTTAAATACCAGTCCTTATTGTCTCTTAGCAACATAATGGGAGAAGATTCCCTGAGAGAAAGAAACAAAAGGAAAAATCCTAAACCCCAACAACAAAACACTCTTGTCACCTTTTAAGAGAAAAGTTTTCTCTAGAAAAATTACAACCAGCTGTATGTGAAACAATTGCCTCTCAGTCTGAAACCAAGAAAATTTTATTTGATTTAGGACAGCGAATGTTAAATATTGTAACCAAAATGGTGGTGGAAAGGATTATCTTAATGCACTTGGTGCACTTCATTTGAAGTTAGCAGCTTCATATGCTCATCTATCCAAGCAACTGTTCTCACTTCTGTCTTTGGAAGTGGGAAATTTATGCATTTGAAGGTAAGGTCTCATCTCACAGAGCTGAGATTTATTTTACATTCCTGAAGGCACTATGGTGTAAATCATAGTCATAATTAAGTCTTTTAGAAAGCCAGTGCATGGCAACTGCTCCACATGATATTCTGATGGGGAGAAGTTGAAACCATGTTTGATGTTGACCTCGACCTATGCTATTTTTTTGATGCAGAGATTTTTTTTAGAGGGTGGCACAAGAGAACCCCAACACTAGAATGGGCTCTGCCACCGGGGTTAAATGAGAAATAGACCCTGAAAGTCTCTCTGACTCCTGGCACAGCTCCAAACATAAGGCAACACAACACCTGCAGCCTTTTCCAATGCCTGCCGAGCATAGACCACTAAAAGAATTTATAGCCAGCTCAAGTCTACCAGATGTGGTACATTTACAGCTATCTAAAGTACCAGAGTTGGTATGATTTACCATAAGCTCCCCAGTGTCTACTGTGACTGAGAACTAAATGATTTAAATCAATAAATGTTTGAAAGAATGAAAAAGTATAAATAGCTCATGAGCTTTGTTATGAATGTATTGCGATGTTGGCTTTTCGCACATTACATAATGTTAGAAAAACTTTACCTTGGTTCTGTAATGTAATACATGATATAGAATGTCTATTGTTTATGAAGTCACTTTAGAAAAGATAGGCAGAAAAAGTCTTCACATTCTTGGAGTACGTTATCTGAGAAGAAGAAAACCAGAAACCAGAGAGAAGAATTTATGGAAGGAGCAGAGACATAATGGCGCCAAGGAGGAAGATAAGGCTGATGGGATGATACACAGAAGCTCCAAAAATTTATGAATCATACATGATTGTGATGAATATGCAATAAGAGATGTACTTTTAAAGACGATCTTTTGGATGTATAGGGGTGCCTTTGGCTCTCTGCCAAAGCATCCGGCCCTAATACCCTTTTTGATGTTGTCTCCTATTTGTCCCTTTTTATTAAATTTTTTTAAATTTTACAAAGAGTGAACCACGTTTTTCACAATTGGTGGCCTGTACAGGGAAAAGGCCTCGCCTCTGAGATCTTCCGGGGAACCCAGAGCGGGGGGGGGGGGGGGGGGGGGGGGGGGGCGCGGCCACCGCTTTTGGCAGCCTCACTTTGTGTTTCCCAAGGTGGGTCTGGGGGTCATACACCCGGAGGACAAGAGAGGAAACAATAAGGCAAAAATAAAGGAAAGAGAAGGCTCCCTAAGATACTGCAGTAGTTAAGCACGTAAAAATCTTGTGCACGAAGACTCAGAGAAAGGTGGGTATTTTTTTCTTTCCTCTTTTTCTTGGCGGGGGGGGGATACAGGGGATGAAAGTGTGTATATGAGACATGGGCTGGTTACCCCCAGACCTGCGAAGCGAGAAATGCTTCTGAGGCTGCATTTCTGCTCTCCCGCGAGGGAAGCAGTCAGTAAAGAGGCAAAGTGAAAGATAAAAGGAGTGAAAGATCCCCCAGTTTAACTGGGACTGGATTTCACGGGAGGGATTGGATCCCTTTCACGGGAGGGATTGGATGAAGAAAGGGAGCCAAGGGTTTCCTAGTACAAACCATGAGAAAAAAAGACAAAAAGTAAGAGGGCCCCTAAAGACTTGCCAGGTTGAGGATTGAATCGAAGAAATTTGGGGTTTAAGATGGCCAAGTTGAGGATTGAATCCAAGAAATTTGGGTTTTAAGACTGCTGAATTGAGGATTGAATCCAAGAAATTCGGGCCCAATTCTGCCAAGTTGAGGTTGGATTCAAGAAATTTGGGTTTTAAGACTGCTGGATTGAGGATTAAATCCAAGAAATTTGGGCTTGATTCTGCTAAATTGAGGATTAATCCAAGAAACTTGGAATATTGGGCCCATGGGTGAATATTAGCCAACGATTTGAAATTAAAAGGTACCTTAATCTTGTGTGGTTGTGATTGATAGTGCTTGAGAAAGAGATATTGGAACAATAAAAAGCAGTGAGTGAGAATGAATGAAAATGTATGTGATAGAAATGTTAAACCCTGAAATATAACTTTATTTTCTGGAGGGAGGCATATTGCACTAAGAGGAGGGAACTTCTGTATTCTAGGAGAGGAAAGGGGAAAGAGAAGGTGGGGTCCGGATTGTTTAAAAAAAAAAAAAAAAAAGTGGGAAACAAGGCCTGGGAAGCATAGATAAGAATCTGAGAAAATGGGACACAAAACCAATAAGCAAGAATCAGGAAATAAAAAAAAAAGGAATAGAGGTGTGCCAGCAGAGATACCCCAGGAAAACCCTCTGGGAGTTATGTTAGCTAACTGGAATACTAATCCAAGTACAACAAAAAAGAGCAAAGTGAAAATTATACCATTTTGTATGTCTGATTGGGCCAAGAAGAAAATAAGATCTGACTGTGTTTTCTGGCCCAGATATGGCTCTTTTGAAGTTTGGATCTGTCAGGCTTTACAAGTATTTCTAAATTCAAAAGAACCCTTTAACACAGAAGAAGGCAAGTACGCTTCATGCTGGATGGGAAACATAGAGCCTAAGGGGATAAGAATTTTTAAGTTGCCAGAGACCCCAGAAAAGGAGCAAAGGGAAAACAAGAAAGAGAAGGACTGAGACCCCCTGGAAGCATTGACCCCTCCATTCCCGCTTGTGCCCTGCCCCCAAGCCCAGGCTCCTGTTGCACCACTTGCAACTGCACCACCGGTCTTGAGGCCGAGGTCCCACCTGTCCTGGCTCTAACGGCTCCACCCACGGCTCCACCACTTGTCCCAGCAGCAGCGCCTCCGCTGGTAGCCCTGGCGTTCCTGCCGCTCCCTTCAGCCCCTGCGGGTCCCGTGGCAGTCCAGCCCGCCGCTTTTGGGGTTCCCCCCGCCCCTACCCTGGCTCCGGCCCCGGTCCCAGCTCTGGCCCAGCCCCAGTTCCAATGCCCATGGCCATTCCATCAGCCCCTGACCCCACTGCGTTGTCTGCCATGGCTCAATTGACCCATCACGGGCCGCACTGGGTCCGCTGGCAGCAGAGAGTCCTGCCGCCATGACCGCTGTGGACCGTGTGCAGAGTCCACACTAAAATCTGGTATCCACCGGAAGAACTTGTCCCCTTGGTGGTTCCGGTGGCAGTCCCTGCGTACGCCCCCCACTCCTGAAGGAATCAGCTTTGGAGAGGACTCCTAATCCCTACCCCCACCCCCTCGCCTGTGTCACTGTTCCCCTGGCAACGACCACTTCTGCTGTTCCTCTTAAGGAGGAAGCAACACACCAAAGTACGGAGAGCTCAGTTACAGGACAGCCCTCTCCCAACAACCCCCCAAGACAGGAAAGAAGTATTGTAAGGGAAGAAGGACGCAAGAATTGGGATGGGGAAGTCCATTTGTTCCCTTTAAGGGAAGTTCCAATGGGAGCTGGGGGAACAGGATTTGTAAACATCCCCCTCACCTCTTCAGAGGTTAGAAATTTTGAAAAGGAGATCAAAGGACTATTGGATGATCCTATAGGTACAGCTGAACAATTAGATCAATTTTTAGGTCCAAACATTTTCACTTCGGAAGAGATGCAAGCAATAATGAAAATATTATTTTCTCAAGAGGAACGAGAAATTATTAGAGTTGTGGGTATGAGAATTTGGGAAAGAGAAAACTAGCAGGGCCACCAGGAGACCAGAAGATGCCATTGACACCTCCTGCTGAGAATCACAATGAAGAGGCTGGGCAAAGGAATATGAATGATTATCATAATTTAATAATCAAAGGAATAAAAGAGGCAGCACCTCGAGGGCAGAATTTAAAAAGGGCTTTTGAAGGGCAACAGGGAAAGGAAGAGTCTCGAACTGAATGGTTAGAGAGACTTAGGAGAAATATGAAACAATTTTCTGGGATAGATCCTGAGACGGTAGCTGGGCAGGCTCTCCTAAGAGTCAATTTTGTCACTCATGCTTGGTGAAGAAGGGGCAGTCAATAACTAACTCATGTAAGCACAAATTAACTATTGGGAGGCAGCAAATGTTAGTTCAGACAGAAGATGTTAATTACAAAGCCTGAGAAGCTGAATTCACCCTAATCTTGTCAAGATAGAGGGGACAAGGATCATCTCAGAGACTGCTGAATCATTCCTCAAAGGACTACGCATGCCCAGGGAGAAAGGTGAAAAAGTTCACTGAGAGGATGACTACTGGCCTTCATCAGAAAAGACCCCCGAGGAAGAGGAGAGGCCTTCCTCAGCGCGACCACCAGGACACACAGTGCATGCGTGGCCCATATGCTAATGACTTCCGAGAAATAATTTGTATAACCACACCTGTCCCAAGGAATGTGATGAATATTCATAATTTAACCCTTAATATTGTGTTGTAGAGAGCACCAGGTGTGTGTGTTTGGAGGAACAATCCCCACACACCCGGCGTGCCGAATAAAGCAAATACCCACTTCTCTGACTCTGTCTCTGAAGTGTCTCCTGGCCCGTTTGAGGCATGATTCATTGGCCAGATATTAGGAAGAAACTAGAAAACTTGGAGGACTGGCATGAAAGATCATTAAATGATTTATTAAAAGAAGCTCAAAAAGTTTATGTCAGGAGAAACGAAGAAAAAGCCAAAGTAGAAGCAAAAGTTATGGTGGCCACTATGAGAGAAAGTAACTTTCAAAGGAATCTGAAGTCTCCAGATACCACTCCTAGAAATTCGGGCTTTAGAAAAGGGGAAAAGGGAAAAAACAAGACCCCAGTACAAACAAAAACCCAGGAGCATTCTAAAACTGCTTGCTATTACTGTGGAGAAGAAGGGCATTTTAGAAGAGAATGACCTCACTTAAGGAAGGACGTGAAAATCTTCCAAGAAATAGGCCCAGACGAGGAATAGGGATGTCACCAGCTCTATTTTCTGGGGGACAAATACCATCTAGAGCCTGTGATAACTTTAGAAGTCAGTCCCCAGGAGGAGGAGTTAGAATTTGTGGTTGATACAGGGGCCAAAAGAACCTGCCTAGTGAAGACTCCAAAAGGTTGTAGTATAAGTAAAGATACTGTAGAAGTAACAGGGGCAAAAGGAGAAAGTTTTACAGTCCCTGTCATAAAAGATGTGGTAATTGAAGGGGAAACTAGAATTTGGATGGGGGATGTTTTATTAGTCCCTAGGGCAGGTAGCAATTTATTAGGGAGGGATTTGCAGGTGGAGTTGGGAATAGGAGTTATACCAGAAGAGGGGAAAATGACAGCTAAAATTTTAAAACTTGGTCAAGAAGATGAAAAGAAAATTAACAAGGAAGTTTGGGCTGGGGAAGGGAATAGGGGAGGACTGGACATTGACCCCATAAGGGTCATGACTGAGAAAGAAAATGTCCCATATGTGTACGTCAGTACCCTATATCCTTAGAAGGACGAGAAGGCTTGAAACCAGTAATATAAGGACTAATAAAGGATGGGACAGTAGAACCTTGTATGTCTCCTCATAACACCCCTATTCTACCAGTAAAAAAGCCTGATGGGACTTATAGATTAGTGCAAGACTTACAGGAAGTTAATAAGAGAACTCAGGCTCGTTATCCTGTGGTACCCAATCCCTATACTCTCCCGAGTAAAGTCCCACCCCAGCATCAGTGGTTTAGTGTAGTGGATTTAAAAGATGCCTTCTGGACCTGCCCACTGGCTGAAGAAAGCTGAGATATTTTTGCCTTTGAATGGGAGGATCCAAATTCCAGGAGAAAGCAGCAACTAAGATGGACAAGATTACCACAGGGATTTACAGAATCTCCAAAGCTATTTGGACAAGCCTTAGAAACAAAAACCTTCCCTACTCCACCAGGAATACAAATCATCCAGTATGTGGATGACCTCTTATTATCTGGGGAAGCTGAAGTCAGAGAAGCAACGATAAAACTTCTGAATTTTCTTGGAGAAAAGGGATTAAGAGTATAAAAAGGGAAACTGCAATTTGTGGAATCAGAAGTAAAATATCTTGGACTCTTAATAAGCAAGGGTAGTCGAAAATTAAACCCCTAGAGAATCAAAGGGATTCTATCCCTTCCCCCTCCCTCTTCAAAGAGAGAAATTAGAAAACTACTTGGATTATTGGGATATTGTAGACTATGGATCAAAGGATATACATAAGCTGTAAAATTTCTGTATGAAAAGTTGACAGAAGGAGATTATATAAAATGGACCAAAGAAGATAATGGTAAATTGGAGAAATTGAAATTAAAGCTTGCCTCAGTACCAGCTTTAAGCTTACCCTCATTAGAAAAACCCTTTCATCTGTATGTGAATGTGGAAAGTGGAGTAGCTCATGGAGTTCTGGTTCAGGAGTGGGGAAGAGTGAAGAGACCAATAGCTTACTTGTCAAAGATGTTAGATCCAGGAAGCCGTGGCTGGACAATATGTATTCAAGCTATAGCAGCTACTGCAATCTTGGTAGAAGAAAGTCGTAAACTTACTTTTGGGAGCAAGCTGATAGTGTACACACCTCATGCAGTTCAAAATGTGCTAAACCAGAAAGCTGAAAAATGGTTAACAGACTCTAGGATGCTAAAATATGAAGCAATTCTGATAGATAGTGATGATTTGACACTAGAAGTGAGCAAGAGTCTGAATCCAGCTCAATTTTTATATGGAAAGCCAAAAGATAACCTGACACATAACTGCTTAGAAATTATCCAATACCAAACAAAAGTTCGAGAAGATCTCAAGGAACAAGCCCTTTCAGAAGGAGAAATAATATATGTAGATGGTTCTTCCAGATGTGTACAAGGAAAAAGGATGTCAGGGTATGCTTTAGTTGATGGGGGGACTACACAAACCATTCAAAAAGGAAAATTACCCTCAAACTGGTCAGCTCAGACTTGGGAATTATATGCCCTAAAAAGGGCACTGGAATATTTAGCACACAAGAAGGGAACTATATATACTGACTCAAGGTATGCTTTTGGAGTAGTACATACCTTTGGAAAACTTTGGGAAGAAAGGGGATTACTTAATTCAAAGGGAAAGGGATTCATACATGATATATAAAATAACTTATTTTAGAAGTTTTAGAGGCATTAAAATTACCTGAGGAGATAGCAGTAGTACATATTAAAGGACACCAAAAAGGAATGACCTCAGAAATAAGAGGAAATAATTTGGCAGATCAAGAAGCTAAGGATGCTGCAGAAAACGGGATTAAAAGGGTTATGCTAATTTTGACCTCAAAGAATGAAAAATTGGAGGCTCCAAAATATAGTGAAACAGAGGAAAAAGAATTAAGTAAGATAGGGTGAAAGCCAGACGAATGTGGAAACTGAAAACTTCCTGACTGTCACAATCCGGTTTAGACCCAGGAAAGCAAAGCAAACTAAGTGTCTGAGCATAAACCGGATAGAAATTAGAAGGTTCAAAACATCCCCAGAAATGAGATTAAAACCAAACGAGGTTAGATGTTGTTGCCAAAAAATGGATTTATTTTATTTAATAGTATAAGAGGCAAAGAGAAGGGAAGAGAAAAGAAAGAGAGAAAGAAATGGAAAAAAGAAGTGGGGGGGGGGGGGGGGGGAACAGGGAGATGTGACAGGGGTTAGGTGGAAGCAGATCACCCATCTGAGGGTCCCAACGATGTCTCGTTGCTCCCCTCCATCCGGTCTGCTGGTGGTGAGGGTCCCCTGTCGCCGCCGTGGTCACGCGGCTGCATGCTGCCACACCACACGCCGCCACACGCCACCACACGCCACCACATGCCACTACACGCCAAAGAGTGCAGAATTCCATGGATCAATATACACTGTGGGCCAGGTGGGAACGCCCACGTGCCTCTCTTGCAGGGACTAGCTTGACACTGTCCCTTGCAACACTGAGGGTCTGTTGCATCATCTCTGGTGCTCTGGTGCAGGGTCTGGGGATCCCTTTGAGGGGGGCCCCTGTGATGGGCCATGTCACCCCCTTCTGCTGTGGATAAGCTTCTCTCCCCCCCCGCCCGGTGAGGACCCCTCAGCTGGGCTCCTCTGCACAGTGGAGGATGGGCAGTTACTGCACCTCTGACCAGAGGCTTTTTCAAGATACCCAGAGCCTCTCCTCCCTCCACCCCTTGGTGCAAGGGTCTGTTCGAGCCTGGCAGCTGATAGCCCTGGGGCTGTGGTCCTCATCTTGGAGGTGTTAAGCCTGTGCTCAGTGAATGTCAGAAGCCCTGAATTGTTACTTTATCTTATCTTCATCAGCGAGCAGTGTCAGGCCTCAGGGCCCCATTCAGGGTGTGGGAGTCTTCTCTTCAGCTTTTGTAATACAGTTTTAAAAGTCCTTTAAGAAAATGTTTGTCATAAAACATAATATTTCAGTCTCTGACACTGACAGAAGACAGTTACTTAATAAATCACTCACCAGAAAAATATTAGAAGACATGCATCAAAAAATTCATTGGGGTACCAAGGCTTTGTGTGATCACTTTCTAAGGAATTATGGGTGCATTGGAATTTATGGGTTGGCTAAACAAATAACTGAAAGATGTATGGTTTGCCAAAAAGTAAATAAAAAGGTGATGAGAAAAACAACTTCAGGAGGTTGTGAGTTAGCTCTCCGACCATTTCAAAGTATCCAAGTGGACTTTACTGAACTCCCCTAAGTACAGAGGTAGAAATTCTTGTTAGTAATAACAGACCATCTTACCCATTGGGTGGAAGCTGTTCCCACTGTCAGAGCTACAGCCAATGTAGTATGTAAAACCCTCTTAGAACAAATTATTCCCAGGCATGGAATGATTAATAGGATAGACTCAGATAGAGGGACACACTTTACATCAAAAGTTCTGCAGCAACTAACTCAAGCGTTGGGAATAAAGTGGTAACTACATACCCCATGGCACCCACAGAGTTCAGGACAGATAGAGAGGATGAACCAAACTTTAAAGAGAACCTTAACTAAATTAATAACTGAAACTCAAATGTCGTGGGTAAAATGCCTACCTCTGGCTTTATTGAGGGTTCAGACACAACAGGTCAGACCTGGGAGTGTCACCTTATGAAATGATGTTTGGGTTACCCTTTCTGACAACCCAACATGAAACTGCTACCTATGAAGTAAGGGAAATGAGTGTTAAAGGATATGTCAACACAATTGCAAGGACCCTTGAAGATTTGCACTTGAAAGGGTTAATCCCTCAAACCACACCTTTAGACTTTAAAATCCATAATATCCATCCAGGGGAGTGGGAGTAAAAATATGGAAAGCGCAATCTTTAACTCCACAATGGGAAGGTCCTTTTCAGGTGCTACTGTCAACTGAGGCAGCGATCTGGACCAAGGAGTGAGGGTGGATCCACGCCAGCAGAATCAAAGGACCCGTACAAGAACCTAAGGAGTGGGCTATAACATCTAAGCCTGATGATACCAAGTTGACTCTTAAGCGGGAACTGGGTGGTAATGCACTGGGAAGACCCAAATGATCCAAGGAATACACCAAGAATCACACCTGATTGGGAAATAAGGCCAAGCTTATAGCAGTGGTTTCAAGTGTTGCCTGGACAAGTCCTGAGACACCTCCAATACCCCCTTGGGGAGGAATACTTCCACTCTAAACAGGAGGATCAGGACTATTTTGGTCTCAGAGTCCTCATATTCTGGCCTTAGCCTGTGACTTATTTAAAAAAGAGGAGGAATTGTCACTTCCAACAGTGCCATACCATATACCCTGTCTGATTCATCCCAATACTGGACATGCTAGCTAGGTTAAATGTAAATGTCTAGACTGTAAAAAATATTGATATTGTAGTTCACTAAAATGACACTCTCATTGCACAAAGTGTCGAATGCCAAATCTATTCCGCATCCAGGTAGAGCAAAGAACAGCTGAAATAGTAACCTCGCTTTGTGGATGGGAATTACTAGTGCCTGTGGAATGGGAGACACCTGTCGCGACAGAGGGAAAGCCCGGACGCTCAATATGAGTGGATCAGCAGGATTCCGTTTATTAATCATACTAAAGTTTCTTATATACTATCAATAATAGGCTTATGAATATTCGTAAAGGCGCATTCTAAGTGGTTCACGTAGTTTTAGCTGACTTCTTAACCCCTCCTAGCTCCTCTTCTGTGGTCAGCAATTCTCTTTCTTCTTTGTCTTTTCTAACCCACAGTATTTTATTGTTTTACTGCCAAAAACTCAACCTTGCTAACTCTGCAATAAAACACTTAGCTTAGCAATAAGAACTCAGTGGAAGCCCTGTTGTTGAGCAGGAGAACTTGTAGCTTTTTGCAACTTCATTTGTTACACAAGATGCGTGCCATCAAAGCTGCAGAGGTTTGATGTGCCCTTTCTCACGTAGCCAATCTTCCACAATATTCCCTTTCCCACAATCTTCCTCAATATTTCCCCCGATAGACACCTGAGGAACAGTGGGAAGCTACAATTAAGAAGTGTCAGAAGCAATTTGCCTGGAAATTAGCAAAAAGGAAGTGACTAGGAAATAGAGGGCAAGACCGAATTGACCACTGTACTTGCCACCAAGAAGATTACATACCCCTGCTGTGGGTAGCAAGCCCATAGGCATGTGTTGGGGTTTTAGTTCTCCTTCTGTTTTTTTTTCTTTTTCTCTTAAAGGAATTTTCCACATACATGTTGCCAGGGGGACTAATTTCTGGGTGCTTAAGGAAAACAAAGGACTTGGCCACACGGGGAGGGGTGCATCTCTTTCACCTGGGTTTGTGGGCAGTCAGTTCCCGGCATTTGGATGGAGAGAGAGGCTGCTTCTTCAGCTGCCTTCCTTTTACCAGAGAAATCCAAGGATCCCAAGCCCGCCTTCCCTGCCCCGCTGGGAGCTGGGCTGCGGCTGTCCTACCCCCGCCGTTGCTTTGAGCCTTCGCTACTCTCTAGCCCTGCCGCACCCTGCCTGCCGAGATCTCCGGTGGGTTCCCACTGCAGCTCCTGCGTTTGGATACATCTCATCTGCCACCTGGGATTTGTGCTCATCCCTGCTGTTCAAGCCGGCTGTTCCAGCCTGCTGTTCCTGAGGGTCTGACCAGACACCAGGATCAGCTGCCCAGGGGTTTGTGAAGCCTTTGTCCCATCTCTTCCCGGGATCCCAGGCCACCTGTGCCGCATGCTCCCCAAGCTCGCTCTGGAGCGCCCTCTGCAGCCACGGGGGGACCATCGCACCTGCCCTGCTCACTGGGAGCCACCAGCGCCTCTGCCGGCTGCGAGCGGAACTGCACCCGAGGGGAAAGGGCCTGACAGCCAAGAAGGCTGGCATTGGGTTTGTGATTGTTTTCTGTTACTGCCATAGTTACTGTTTGTTTGACTTGTTATACACATATAGATATATAATAGTAAAGAACTGTTATTCCTATTTCCCATATCTTTGCCTGAAAGCCCCGTGATTTCAAAATTATAATAACTCGGAGGGGAGGGGGGTTGCATCTTCCATTCCAAGGGAGGCTCCTGCCTTCCTTAGCAGACACCTGTCTTTCAAACCAAGACAGCATGGGAGGTGGAGGTATAAGCCATATCGGACCTCTGTTATTCCTTTATCTGTCACTCCTTTTTTGTCTCTTCCCTCTGGGGATACTGACAAAGCCATGCCATAGGTGTTACCGAAAGCTGTATGTGGAAAAACTCTGAGGTTCCTTTTTCATCATGCATACCCATGTCAACAGTCACTGTTATAACCCATCCAAATTAGGAAACTGTATACAAAATGGGAAAAAATACTGGATTGTAGAAAATTTAGGAACAAGTGGTAGCAGGTTGGGAAGTTAATGTCCAAAAGGGGAAAGATGGATTTGTTGCACATATATTGTTGGGAGTAAAGTCTCAGGCTTAGTAAAAGAACAACTGGTAAACAAGAAGGCAAAGCTAGCACAGCAATCTAACTCTGTATCAACCCCAATTCAAGGCATGTATGTGAAACTCAACAATTAGAAAATGAAAAAGCTATCTCAAAATTTGGGAAAAAACTGTTTGTGGAATTAGGGGAAAGGATAGGTAAAGAGCTTAATGTAACCAGCTGTTGGGTCTGTGGAGGGCCTCTGATGACAGAAGAATGGCATGGAAAGGCAGTAGCTTAAGCCCAATAGAACTCCTTAAGTGGAATTGGACAAAGATAAGGGGAGAAAACAGACCAGAAGGGTGGTACTAAATTCAACAGTGATAGGAGAGGAGTGTCTCTGGCATTCCAGGAACAATTTCCTTAACGAAGTAGGAAATACTCCATGTAAGAGATATAAGGTCAGTAATGGAACTTTTACATGGTGGACTCCTGAGAAACCAGCTCTGTATTGGACTCAGAGAAAAACAAAGGAAGAGAATTTTAAGTACAGTAATAAGATCAAGTTCTTTCAATGTAATGATACAAACAAAACCCCTTATTTTGGGATCCCAGACATATCAAAATTTTGGGAAAATATAAATCAACAAAAATTTAGTTACTGGAAGGCACCAGATGGCCTATTTTGGATATGTGGAAAAAGGGCATATGCAAAGCTGCCCTCTTGGTGGAAAGGGAGTTGTACCCTTGGAATCATACACCCAGGATTCTTTCTTTTACCAGAGCCGGATGGAGATCAATTAAGAATACCAGTGTATGAGGATCTAAAAAGAAATAAAAGAGAATTGATTGGAGGATCTCAAAAATGGGGAGATGAGGAATGGCCCGCTGAGCGCATAATTGAAATGTACGGGCCAGTCACCTGGGCACAAGATGGGAGTTGGGGATATCGAACTCCAATTTACATGCTGAATTGCATTATAAGACTCCAAGCAGTTGTAGAAATAATAACGAACCAAACTGGTCTGGCATTGGAATTACTAGCTAGCCAACAAAGTCAAAGAGGAGCTGCAGTGTATGAAAATAGGTTGGCTTTAGACTATCTATTGGCTGAAGAAGGAGGTGTTTATGGAAAATTTAATACATCAGATTGTTGTTTGAAGATAGGTGACCATGGGGATGCCATCCTAGATATAGCCAAAAATATCAGAAAAATAGCCCATGTACCGGTCCAAACGTGGGAATCTGCACTAAAACTTAGCTGGTGGGATAATGTATTGGGAATAGAATGGTGGAAGAAGCTAGGCTTCTTCCTTTTATGTGCCACCGCAGGCTTGATATTTCTCCCTTGCTTGGTCCCGTTTCATTCGATTAATATCTACCGTAGTCCAAGGCATGCAAATAGTACCCATGCCTGTGGAACCAAAATTGGCTACATCTAGAGCACAAAAGATCATGGTGTTGAAGAAGCAAAATGATATCAAAGACCCTTTTGAAGAAGCAAGATTGATTTGTGAAAAAAATGAGCAAATAATAAAGGCTAGAAAACAAGGGATACTGCTCAAGCCAAATGATCTGTAAAAAAAGGAAAAGTGAGGTATTGTTATGAATGTATTGTGATGTTGGCTTTTCGCATGTTACATTATGTTAGAAAAACTTTACCTAGGTTCTGTAATGTAATACATGATATAGAATGTCTATTGTTTATGTAGTCAATTTAGAAAAGATAGGCAGAGAAAGTCTTCACATTCCTGGAGTCCCTTATAAGAGAAGAAGAAAAACCAGAAACCAAAGAGAGAAGAATTTACGGAGGGAGCAGAGCCAAGGGAATGGAGCCAAAGAGGAAGATAAGGCTGATGGGATGATACACAGAAACTCCAAAAATTTATGAATCATGCATGATTGTGGTGAATATGCAATAAGAGATGTATTTTTAAAGACGATCTTTTGGATGTATAGGGGTGCCTTTGGCTCTCTGCCAAAGCACCCGGCCGTAGTACCCTTTTTGCTATTGTCTCCTAATTGTCCCCTTTTACTAAACGTTTTTAAAATTTTACAAAGAGTGAACCATGTTTATCACAGCTTTATTAGTATCTGTACAGGGAACTGGCAGAAACTCAACATAAGCCTAGGCAGAACTTTTTAGTGGGGCTTACTACTGCTTAGCCCAAACTGCAGCAACTATTAACCATAAGACTAGTAATAAAACAAGCTTATTTATGGGTTTGTAGCTCAATGCTGGCATGGGTCTTAGCAATTTCAAGGCTGAACTGGCTTAAGAAAGACGCATTTGGAAATCTAAGAGCTTTATAGTGTCTTACTGTTCATACAGCTGCCAGTAAGCGCTGTGGAAATCCTCACTGGGCAGACCTCCCTCCTCAGGTAGCACTGGTGTCGCCAAATCTGTTCTCTTGACATCCTCCTGCTGGGAAAACCTGTCTTTGTTTTCCTATCAGTCTGTGTTTTCCAGGGCATGTTTGCCCTTTCATCCAGGACATAGTGTATTCCCTCCCCATTCAGAGAGTGGGTTCCTCAGATCCTCAGTGATGCCACAAACTATTTGAGTCTACTATGCCCACCCATTTCCAGCCCAGCAATGCTGCTTTAAGCAAACTAAGCTTCCTACCCACCTCTATGCCAAAGTTTGCCAAGGCTGTAGCAGACATCAGCTCCAGCCTCCTATTGAACTTAGAGATACAGGACCATTCCCAGCATCCATCTCCACCTCAGCAGCACCCCCAGATGTGTGTGGTTTGCATCAGGGCCCCCAGCACATCCTTCCAAGATGTTCACAATGGAGGACTGGTCTTAGTGAGATTTTTTCACAAAGAAGGGAAGGAAACAACTAGGCAATTTCATACAGCTAAGCAGGTAAGTCTTGGTTTCATTATACTGCAATGTATCACATGCATGAGGATTCAAAAGTATTGAATTCAAATGCACAGTGTAAATCACATCACTTACACTGCATTAGTATGCTGATTCCAATAGAACTGCACAAAAACTAACCCAGTTTGAAAGAAAAAAAAAGAATGCAAGTGTTCTTGCACAACCATAAATCAAACCAGCTCTCTGCTATTCTTCCCAGCAAAGAGTTGCAGTGGGGACAGATGGTACTGCCACTAATAAATACTAATAAAAGGACAACCCCAGCACCCTAAACTAATTTTAAGCTGTTGCGAATGAAGACACGGGCCCTCTTGCTTCTGAAGAGAATCAAGTTTATTACCATCATGCAAGGCCTTATATACTGTATGACTATGCTAGGCTTTTATACTGTGCTAAAAATACTCAGTCTAAAATTATACTTGTTAGCATTCTTTGTTAACTAAACAAACACACAGCTGGCTGCATGCCACTTCCTGCATTGCTGTCCACGCGTTCCTCTGACCAACCAGCACTCTGATCAAGTGTTGTCCACGCAAAGCTTACATGACTTGTTTTTGTTTTCATGCCAGCTGTACGTTTCCCAAAGTGCTTTTCGTGAATTGTCAGAGAGGAAAAGTGAACAACGTGAGCAAAGGCCTTCTACATATTCTATGAGATTTTCTTGTCTCCCACATTAAGCCATCTGTATGAAATTAAGAGCGCTATCCACATTTCAACTTTTCCAGTATATTAGCACACCCAAAGTAATTGGGAATCACCATGATGATAAATATAACAAATATGAAGAGTTGCATACTTGCACCCTGAAATTTCAGATGAGCTTTTGCCACAGGGGACTGAGGCAGCAGTGTAATGCAAGAGATGTAAAGTCCTGAAATTGTCAGCAGCAAAAAAAACTGGTCTGAGAGGGAACAAGCTCCACCATAAAGGAAAGGATAGTCTAGAAGTGCTTTTTTTCTCATGCTTGATAAAACACAGAAGAGAAATATACTTGTTGCGGACTGCGCAGCTTGTCAGCGCTGGAGCAGGAGGTGCCGCGACCTTCCTAAAAGCGTCTCCTTAGCAAAGCCGCTCAGCAGGACCACCACACACTCACACATGCATACACGCACACATGCATGGATAGCTCCAGTAAACGAATTGATGACAAAGAGCCGGGAAGGATCCTCGTATGGGGTTCCACAGGAGGAGGTTTATTGCAGCCACACTGTGAAGGGTTCCAGGGACAAAGAACAATGGAGGGTCCAGATTTAAGTACGGGAGCAGATCGAGCATCAGGGACCACTGATCTGAGGGCACAGGGGCAGTACACAGGTGGGACTAGGATAAGGGAACCAACAGGGAAACTCTGGGGGAGTGGCGATGGGGCAAGGGCCAATGGGGGGAACCTGGAGTGGAGAACCTTCTAGGGCAGGAAAATATAAGGTAACAAGGGGCAGGGAGGCCAACGGGCCAACCAGGCAAGCAGAACTGGGGTATGTTAACATAGCAGAGCAAAGCAGCCTGGGGGAAGCTTCTTCTGTTCACCGTAACCTGGGGAGGATCTTTCGTTACTAGGGACTGTCTCACCAGGGGACTCTCTTTGTCCCTTATTTCGTCGGCTCACCAACCGCCACATATACTTATTTGCCATATGTATATATGCTGGATATAACTAATTAACTACAAATGTAAGTATCTAAAATTTAAGTCTGGTTCACTTTAAAATGGTAGTTTGTTTCTTTTAAACAATGCAACAGTTTTTAGTTTCCGTACACTAGAAGTGGGTCCAAAGAAATAAATGGCTGTGCTTATTGTTTTCCTCAGTGAAGGAGAAAGGCAACTTGGTCAAGAGAACAAGCAACAGTTGTATTAGCCATGATATAATTATTTTCCTCTGAAACAGCAATAATAAATAATTTGTTGTGCTAGTGTATTCTTCCCCTGGTTAATGAAGCTCTCTTGACTGAATAACAGTCTGTCAAGCAGTGTATTAAATAATCAAGAGTATATACTGCCAGTAATAAATGTCAGATGGATGTGCAGAGGTTCTTTTCTTTTAAATCAAGCAACAATACACTCAGACATCTTTTTAGTGATTATGAAACAGCCTTATTAAATGAAGTGCAGTACATTTTCCCCCTTCTGTATTGTGTTTTTGTTTGCCTCCCTCTCTGCTACTGGGTGTTTTATTCTCCCCCAAACAGGGTCAGCCAGTTTCTTTTTCTGAGTGGTTCCAATTAATTCAGGTGGTTCGAGTGATGCTTTGCCAAGCACGTTGCCAAGCTCTTGTCAATACTAAATTTCTCCTGCTATCACACTGTCCATCCCCTCTGCTTTGTTAGTTTGCAGAGATCACATATGAAGAGCCTGCGAACAATGATCTGTAAATCCCTGTGCACTCTTCAACATTGGGCAACAGCAGCTAGTTCAACTGCTCAGCAAATCCTGATTTATAGGGAGCAATTCCTTCCCTTTCACACCTTCCAACTGAATATAGATCACAAAGTTGTTCACCCATCAAAGAACATTTTCTTTCTTAAATGTGAAGCTTCGTGTATATTGACTTTGCAAGTGCTCACAGCGCCAGTTTGTACTTGCTAGGGAATTTCCTTATTTCTTGTCACTTTGTTCACTGTCTTTGTCCATGCTGCAGTGCTTAGTGATTTTGTATTACCTTCTCCCTGAGACAACAGAACAGAGCAGTCAAAGGCCAGAGCAAAAATACTGCAGACAACTCCAGCCGTGTCACAAAACATTTGCACTCATGTTCCTTTCTAGCATGTGGGTTTAATTGAGATGAAAATATTTCTATACTGATTTTTTTCTTATCCCACAGTCTTCCTAAATGAAGTAACAGCCATGAAAACTGTGAAGCATCACTATGTGTGGACCCAATTAAGGCCATATGGAGGGCACGAAGCAGTGAAGCTTCCACCATACACAGGTCTTGGTTATTTATACCTCAGAGAATTTTGTTGAATTTAGAAAAGGAAGATGAAGAAAAAAGAACCCTTGTTTTTTATTACAGGTTTCATAACAAACAGCAGCAATAACAATGAAGTGCTGAGTTTCCTTGACATTAAGCAAAGGGCAGGAGAGGGGAAGTGGTGGCTACAAAGATATTTTAAAGAACCCTGTGCCCTTTGTTTTGTTTCTCCAGAGCTGGTTTTTGGCAACCTCTGATGAAGCAGGTACCTGTCCAAGCTGAAATTGCGTTCCCAGCCCATTATATTGGTGATGAATCATAATTGCTTATTAAGGTAATGCAGGCACTCTTTATAAAAAATTAGACGTAATTTTTACAATACTTCAAGCATTCAGGGACTTTTAAATAAACAACATAAATGACCATTTTAGTGAATATGGGAGCGCTATACCTCTGTTTGGGGATTAAGGAAACAGAAGTAATTCAAATAAACCTTAGGGAAGTGAGGAGGAAGCCAACCTGAGGAATTAATGTCACTTCTATTGAACAGGCAGGCAGACTGTGAAATCCCATCTGAGGAGCAGGAAAGATGCATTTTTTCTGCTTTATTGCTTTCAAATTCTGCAAGAGTAAACCAGCTGTGCTTAAAGTGACTCTGAGCAAGTATAAGTGTGGCATGCTGTGCTGGATGAAATATAGAAGCCATTAATTCTTCCTTACTTTGTGTCAGATCAACAGGTTTTTTTGTATTTGTTTTCTTTAGAGTGTCTTCAGTTGATGGACTTTATTTTAAAAATCATTTATAAAATGTCAAGATTTTTGATTCTGTGAGACCAACTCCTTGATCTGTGTTGACTCAATAACAAGCAGTTTTGAACAATGATATTAAAGTTACATGGACTGTACTGCTGATGGAGGTATAAAACAGTACAGCCAGCCTTTCTGAGGAAGAATTTTAATGTATTGTCCAGGCTTGGATTTCAAAGCTGTGCTTTATCTTAACAACTAACTCTAAGACAATAAACAAAGAAAAATAAATAGAACCCTAAAACTTGACTAGAACTGCTGCTTGTCATGTTCTGAATTTGTTGCAAGTATGCATTGCATTAGGCATCCACTGGCACACCATTTCCTGCACCATGCCCTGCTGTAAACAACTGCAGAACACACTGTTTTCTTCCACCAGTGAGTAACACCTCAGTCAACAGCTTATTTGCCTTTGGCTTTTATTTTTGACTCCCTTTAATCCATGTTCTTCTTTATATACTTCCTACATGCTCTGAATATGGACTAATGGTTTTTCTCCTGAAATAACTGAACCAAGAACTCCTAACTAATATTCCTGCTTCTTTAGAAAGAGATGGCCTGCCCAAATATAATTTCTAGCTTAAGGAAAAACTACTTCATCGATTATAACCCCCTGCAATAACTCCTTTTTAATATGTAAACCTTTGCAACTTCAAATTGTTTCTGAAAAAAGCCTGCCTAATAATTCATAGAAATGAAGGCATGCAGCCTGCAAAATTATTCCAGAAATTCAAGGGCTGCAACCTCAGTCTCTGCTCTGTTTATTTGTTCTGAGGTAGCACTACCACAGGGATTTTTAAAGTACCTTCAAGGAATTACATTCAAGAAAATACATTGCCTTTTCAGTATTGGAACTAAAACCAAATGTTACCTACTGGATGTTATAGACATGTTGAAGTTTCTGCATTCTCCCACTTGTAACACTGCATCCAGCTCCGGGATCCCCAGCACAGGAAGGACATGGACTTGTGGGGAGAGCCCAGAGAAGGGACACAAAGGTGATTTGCAGGATGGAAATCCTCTGCTATGAGGAGAGGCTGAGGGAATTGGGATCACTTACCCTGGAGAGGAGGAAGCTCTGGTGTGACCTAATTGTGGCCTTTCAGAAAGGGCCTAATTTATAAGGAGAGGTCTAACAAATAAGGCCTTATAAATAAAGAGGAATGTGGAGAGCAATGGTTTACAAGGTTATGGAGTGACAGGACAAGGGGGGATGGATTCAAACTGAAAAAGGGCAAGTTGAGACCAGATATTGGGAAGAAATTCTTTACTATGAGGGTGGTGAGGCTCTGGCACAGGTTGCTCAGAGAAGCTGTGGATGCCCCATCCCAGGCAGTATTCATGGGTAGGTTGGATGGGGCTTGGAGCATCCCGGTCTAATGGAAGGTGTCTGTATCCATGGCAGGGTGGTTTTACCAGATGACCTTTGAAAGGAATAAGACAGATTTGTCTTTACAAACAAACTGTAGGTCTGCTGATAGGTAAAAGCTAGATACTGAAAGGTCAAAGAAACAATGGGAGGAATTCCACTGATTGATGAAAGGAGTGAGAGGCATTTACAAACTTACAAACAAACTGTGGGTTTGCTGATAGGTAAAGATAGATACTGAGAGACAAAAGAAGCAATGGGCAGAACCATAAATTCCATAGGAAAAGAAAAAGGGGGGTATACATAAGAAGGGAGTCTGTATTAAGCTATTCTGGAAGTCTGTACCTCTCAAGTACCTCAGCCAGTGGGGAAAGAGAGAGGGAAATGAGGCCAGGAAATTAGGATAAAAAGGGGTCTGCATCCTCTAACAATTTGAGAGACCCCAGGGGAATGCCCCATGGCCTCTCCCTTTATTCGAATAAAGTAACAGGACTCCTCTGTCTTCTTTTTGGGCATAAACCTCTGGTGTTTGTGGATTAATTTTCTTTACAACTTTAAGGTCCATCCAACCCAAACCACTCCATGCTTTCCCAAGTTGCTACTCTAGGTGCTGTGAAGAGACAAAAAAAACCAAAACCAAAAACAAAAACAAACAAACAAACAAACAAAATAGACCTTATCGCTCTATTAGGACAGGACAGAGCCAAAGCCTGGGGCAAGAAATTCCCATTTCGGCCCGTTTCAAGCCTCGCTGTGATTTCCGTGAAGCCGACAACAAACATTTATCCCTTTTTATCCCTATCTCGCTTTTTTCCCGTTTTATCCCTTTCATACCGCTGCTCTCGGGCCGAGCGCACCCACGACTCCCCATCGGCGCTATCGGCGTTCGGCGCATCGACTGCTCTGGGAGCGGCTTTGCTGCTTGCGCTGCGTCTCTGCTGGGCGGGACGGGTTGGCTGCTATCGAGACCGGAGAACGGACAGGAGAGGGGAGGTGAGGGTGTCTGGGATCCGGGATCCAGGATCTAGGATCCAGGCCATCGCAAGGGGGGCTGGTTCGGGGTTCCCTCTCTGGAGTTTCTGTCCCGCCGTCGCAGCCCTCGCCCGCCCGGAGAGGGCAGGAGCCGGGCGGGTGTGCGGCCTACGGGCGAGCAGACATACAGAGAGACAAGTCGGCCCCCGGGCTCGCGGTGCCGCTGCCCGGGGCTGCGAGGTGTCGCCGGCGTTGGCAGCTGTCGCGGCCGGGGGTCGGAGCGCCCGGGCCGCCGCTAACGCCTCCCTTGTGTGCTCTGCCCGCAGGCAGGTTCTCAGGTGCCGCCGAGAATGGACATCAGGCCGAACCACACCATCTACATCAATAACATCAATGACAAGATCAAGAAGGAAGGTACGGGTGGCTGCCAGTTGCCTCTGGAACCGTCCAGTGGGGCCTGGTCATGCACTTGCACACGGCACTTGTCTTACAACGAGACTCCCAGGCCTCTGAAATGCCGAGCAGGAGGTGGTCATGAGCCGAGCTCCCGGCTAACGCCTTCTTGTAATGAAACAGTAGCTAAAGCAAACAAATGCACCTCCCGCTAGATCAGGTTGCTCAGATCTCCCTACAGCCCAGTCTTGAACACGTTCAGGGATGAGGAGTTCACAACCTCTCTGGGCAACCTGTTCCAGTGCCTCACCACCCTGACAGTAAAGAATATTTTCCCAATATCAAATCTAAGCCTCGTCTCAGTTTGAAGCCGTTTCCCCTTGTCCTGTCACTCCAAGCCCTTGTAAATAGTCCCTTTCCATCTTGTATGCTCCCTTCAGGTATTGGAAGGCCACAGTTAGGTCACCCCTAAGCCTTCTCTTTTCCAGGCTGAACAACCCCAAATCTCTCAGCCTTTCCTCATAGGAGAGGTGTTCCATTCCTCTAATCAACTCGGTGGCCTCCTGGACTTGCACCAACAGGACCATGTCCTTCCTGTGCTGGGCACCCCAGATCTGGATGCAGCACTGCAGGTGGGGTCTCACCTGAGTGGGGCCAAGGGGCAGAATCCCATACCTCATCTGCTGCCCACCCTGCTTTGGATGCAGCTGAGAACAGGGTTGGTTTCTGGGCTGTGAGTACACATGTCCAGCTCATGTCAAGCCCTTTCTCCACCAGCACCCCAAGTCCTTCTCCCCAGTGCTGCTCTCCATCTGTCCATCTCCCAGCCTGGATTGATTGATACTGGGCGTTGCCCTGACCCAGGGCTAGTACCTTGCATTTGGTCTTGTTAAATCTTGTAGGACTCCCGTGGGTTAATGGTAGGGTGTCAAATTATCTGTTAAGATTACAAATTACTTTCTACTTAATACAGGTCTTAAAATAATTTTAGGAAAAGTGTTTTGATAGAAAACCTTTTTTTAAATAAAAAAAATAGCACACTATGGTTAGTCAGGAGCAGGTGGTGAAAGTGACAGTGGACTGGTATTATCAAGTTATTAACAACAGCAATGAAGAAGAGGCAGCATTCTTACATTAATAAAATAGTCCAAATGTAAGGTTTGTGTGTTAGAATGATTGCACAGTACAAATTATTTATTTAGCTTAATTTGGATAGGACTAAGGTTTAATTTGGCATGTATTGAGGTGATTGTAAATAATTAAAGTAAATCCATTGCAGCTGTAAGGTGCAGTAGGATCACACAAAAATCACTTGGATCCAGAATATTCAAAAATACTTTATGTGAGTGAGAAAGTTGATTAAACAGTTACAACAAAAATTTCCAACTTTAATTAGCCTTTAGGTAGTTACTATTTTGCTGCATCCTTGTTTTACGTCATATCTTTACTGCTGCTTGTTTCAGTTTGGATTTTCCAATCAGTCTGAGATGGCTGTCATACATCATACTTGATTGTGTGAGGGTGTGTGTGTATATACATACATGAAAATACATTTTTACATACTCTTATGCAATTGTTAATCCCTCAGAATGGTAGAATGGATGGCACTACAACTTCTTCACTACCTGAATCCTTGAGGTGTAAAACCAAATGTTGCACACCAGCTTACAAAACCTGGACAAATAAACTTGTACTGATGCAACGTTTTGACAAACTCATGTACTCACTGTGTGAGCTAAAGTTCGTAAAAAACACTGTTTCCAAAGGACAGCAGACTCGGTAGAAGTGGAAATTTGCGTGCAACCTGTTATAATCTCTTTTCTCCTTTGGTCTCCAGAGCTGAAGAGGTCCCTGTACGCGTTATTCTCACAGTTCGGTCATGTGGTCGACATTGTGGCTTTAAAGACCATGAAGATGAGAGGACAGGCATTTGTTATATTTAAAGAACTTGGATCATCTACCAATGCTTTGAGACAGCTACAAGGCTTTCCATTTTATGGGAAACCAATGGTAAGTTATTTTGTTACCTTTGTAAAGAAGAAAAATACCCTGATGGTATGATACAGCGTTTTGGTACTTGCACCTTGGGAATGAACTATGTAGTTGTTACCAAATGATTATACAGTCATGTCACATCCGGATGAGTATCTGCATTTGTGCAAGGTGGAAGGATGCTGAAGAGACTGCAGTTACAACACACACACACTTTGAACTTAACATTTAGATTTCCTAACTGGGGTTTTTTTGTTTTTCTATGCTGGATTAGAGTTTTTAAGATCTTAAATACTTTCATTTTACTCATGTCTTCCATTGAACCAGTTAAATTAATTCTGTAATATTATTGAAATTAGATGTTTTCAGTCAATTTATGTAGAGTAACATTAACTACTCTTAGATTTGTAATGAATAGCTAGAATATGATGCTTCCTTTTTGGGGTAACAGTGAGGAGGGTGGAGATCTCCACAGTTTACTTTCCAGATTTTCCAGATTCCAGATGTTGTTAGATAAATGGAGTTCTGATTTCAATAAGCTAAAATTAGTAATTTACATGTTAGGGGGTTTTTTTAGACCTCTGTAATTGTGTTCAGAATTAACTATGAGAATTGGTTACTCTATAACTGTACCTACACTTTATAACAATGTTTTTAATATAAAAAGTTCCTGCAAAAAAAAAGTGTAAATACACAGTTAATGAAAGTGGTGCAAAATGTTCAGTATTATTAACTGCAGAATATACTCTGTTTTTCTTTTTTCTTTTAAAAAGCGTATTCAGTATGCAAAAACAGACTCTGATATCATCTCTAAAATGCGTGGGACTTTTGCTGATAAGGAAAAAAGGAAGGAAAAGAAGAAAGCCAAAACTCTGGAGCAGTCAGCAAACGCACCAAATAAAAAGGTTATCCAGGTATGCTGGTTCTCTGTTTAGAAGGGAAAAAAATTAAAACCAAACCAAAAAACAAACAAACAAAACAACCCCCCACCAAAGCTATTCTAAATAACTTTTTTTTTAGGACTTACTGTTGTCTTTTGTTACTTTTCAATTCCCTAAATTGGGGTCTGTTGATTATCTAGAACTCGAGCATTTGCTAGAAGTTGAAGGAGAGGGGGCTGGTTATGTAGTCCTTGCTGTTCCTTTTTTCTTCCTCCTTTGCTATTACCAGATGAAAATAAAGATGTAGGGCAAAGGTACAACAAACCTAGGTAGAAACTAGCCTCTTTTTAGAAAAGGAAAAAAAAGGAGAGTGTGGTTACCTTTAGCACTGGCTTCAAGTGCTCAACCAGCTTTTCTCTTCAGTGTTTTAATCCCATGTTACCCAATAACGACAGAAGAATGGTAAATGGGAATAAGATAATTCATTTCCATTAGATATTAGATGGTCGATGTTAGATTAACAGGAGTTGGTCTGGAATTTATCTCCACTAAGGGTTGGCCCACCTGAACTAACAACATTTAGTAGTTTTTGTACTGAAGTATAGCAGAAGACATCAAGGTACCTGACCAGTTCTCCCCAGTTTATATACTGGACAGGATGTTCTGTGCTATGGAATATCCCTTCAGCCAGTTCTGGTCAGCTGTCCTGGCTCCCTTCTGGCTTCTTGTGCATCTGCTCGCTAGTAGAGCGTGGGAAACTGCCAAGTCGTTGATTGAAACAAGCACTACTTACCAACAACCAAAACATCAGTTTGTTATCAGTGTTACTCTCATACTAAACTCAAAACACACTGTACTAAGAAGAAAATTAATTCTATCCCAGGTGAAAACCTACGTGTCTAGGCCTTCATTTTCAAAACCTCTTCCTCCCTGTCTATTAAATCAAATCCTGTAATGTGGATAAATACTTGACTCAGCTACAGACTGATGAGATAGTAGTGATGTTATTTCTTTTGATTGCCTGGTTTTGGAGCTAAGCAAAATTCACACACTTTGTTCCCTTTGGGAGGTATCTCATAGGCAGCAAATGTTCCTTGGATTGTTGCTCAAAAAATCCCTTAATATATGTCTTGATGTAGTGATGTGGGCCTGTCTGTTGCTAATGGAACACCTTTGTAAAACTGTTTTGTACTTATTTGCTAGGGAGCAACACAGAATTCAGCCAATGCCCCAGGGACTACACCACAGAATCAGGTAATGCTTTTTTATTTTTATAACTAAAAGCACGAATGTTTACTCTATGAACAATCATTTGTTACACATGGAAGCTTGAGGATGTATTTTACAGCTTTGTTTTTGTCCTATGAGAGATTTGTCTAACAGCTACATCACAGTAAACAAAACAAATGCCTCTTTTACTATACCTGGTCGACAGGAAATGAGAACCTGCAGTTTCTCATTACTTTAGAGAAAACAGCACTATTACCAGATCATACTGGATTCTTAAATTTGGACTGTGTTTAGTATCAGTTGAAGGATTCTTAATTTTTTTCTTTGTTAATAAATTCCCTTTAACTTATTTTTTCTAGTAGCAGATAAGGAGAAGGAAGACAACACAGGATGCCAAAATATCTGCCTAAAAGCTTTATTTCAGGAGTTTGGGGGTTCTCTGCTCACTTTTTCTTTTTTCTCACAAGTGTCCTATTTTTCAAAGGATTGTGTGGAGATAGATGTAGGAACAACTCCCTACACTTCATTCAGCTTGTCTGCTCAGTGACCTTCTAAATGATTCATGTTAGAAGTGAAGGTGGTAAAGAGCCAGGATCTGCAGGAGAGCAAGTACCACAGAAGAGTATCTTTGCCTGTCCTGCATCTTTCTTGAGTACTGTCATTGCATACATAATCAACAGAGGAAAAGGTCTTGCTCCCTGGATTTTCAGACACGATATGTGTATGTCAGTTTGCATCAAAGCACAACACTGAGTGTTTGGGTATTTCTTTGAACTTCAGAAGTTTATTTTCTAATGGCAGTACCTGGAATATTTCCATCAGTAGAAGGAGGTTGTTCTGCTGAGGCTTTAACTTACTTGGCACTGCTTTGAGGATGTTTGAAGCTGAGGTGTCTGGTTTATTTTTACTTGTATAATGTACTCTATGACTTGAAGATTCCAGTATCAGCAAATGACTACTCAGCCTTGTCTGTGGTGGGTGGCTACAAATTTATATTAGCAGGCAGATCTGTTAAAAGACTAAAACTCTAAGCCATTAATTTTCCTGGTTTTTGCTTTTCTCTTTTTTGCCATTTCTTCTTTGTTTCTGTTTTGTGAGTTCTTTTACTCAGAGTTTGAATTAAAATGCAGGAGACTGAGAATTCTTGTTTGGACTTAGTTGTTTATTATATCTTATCTATAATACAGCTGCACCAGGTGTGCTTTCAAGTTAACGAGGTGGAAAATGGCTGTGAGTTCTAACTTCCAAGGCTTTTTAAGGTCTAAATTAACCAATTATGAAATACCAAGTAACTTGTTTTGATTTATAATTCAATTACTAACTTTTCATGTCCTGCAGTGCGGGACTTTTGACCCAATAGCATAACCCTTAGATGTGTGAAGAAGAAGGAGAAAGGAGAAAGAAAGAAGAAGATCCACACCCAAATTCCTCCATATTGTAACCTATATCCCCTAAACCTAATTTTCTACATCTCTACATATTCCACCCAGTGATACAAGTTTTAATTACACAGCAACAACCTCAGTGTTATCACACAATTTAGGGAGCTTTTCCCAAGGTTTCGGGTCATATACAGTGTGCTTCTGAGGATCACTGCTTGTCAGCACTGAAAGGCTGAAATTCTCAGAACCCAGGGTTCCAACACTAAATTTAAAGGGGTTTCTAATTAAGAAATTTGAATTGAGCTCTGTAATAAAACTGTGTGGGTTTTGTGAATTTTGGTTGCCCAGAGATATTCAGTATTTGGGTAGTACTGCAGGTGAACAGGGCCACTGCTTTCCAGAAGGATGTGAGTCTTTCATACATTCTACCACTGCCATACAGGTGTCTTGGACAGCACTGCAGCCACTACTTAGGCACCTGGGTGCGGCGAGTACGGTAGTGTCAGCTCTTAACTAGTTGAGTTTAACTGTGACATCTAACTGTGACAGTATGGTATTGTGATTTTTGTGGAAGTAAGAACCACTCCAAATTAATATATCCATATAAAAGACTCAGGAGGCTCTGTCTGCATATTGATAAAGGTGTGCTGAAGCCCAGATAGAATGTTACGAGCAAAACTAAAGAAATGTGAGTCTTGGTTCAAATAATCATGCAGGAAGATGCAAAGGAACTGTATGCATCTATGTATAGTCTTCTGAGCTTTGATCTTCTCTTGTTGCAGGTGCCTGATAACCCACCAAACTACATCCTTTTCCTTAATAATTTGCCTGAGGAAACAAATGAGATGATGCTGTCCATGTTATTTAATCAGTAAGTTTTGAATAGAAATTATTTCTCCTTTGAATTCTTCTGTAAACCTGCGTGTGTTTTCTCAGTTGGCAAGCTGACTTTTTAGAAATAAGAGTTTCTTCTGAAGGTATTTCAGTTGTTTGTCATACTGCCAAGGTTACAGATGTCAGTTCTGATGACTTGGTTCAGAAAGTAAATTGGATCTTTTTCATAGCTGGTTTTGATTGTGCAATTTATCTGCTATCAATCTGCACTGGATTTAAGCTGGCGACTGTAATACTAAAGTCTTTAGGACAGCAGTTTTAAAACTAGTTAGATTGCTCCTGTATGTGTACAGGACTGATTAAATTGCTTCCACATAATATTCCTTAATTGAGGCATAGTTCTAAGGATAGAACATGTAAAACCCTTCTGTTTCAATTTTTCATTAGTAATAACTGTTGCAATAGTAGATGCTTCTGATAAAAAGCTACTGAAGAGAGATGTATTATCAAGCTAATAAGTATGTTTTTACTCTCACTTTATTTTAAAGGTTTCCTGGATTCAAAGAAGTACGCTTAGTGCCAGGGCGCCATGACATTGCATTCGTGGAGTTTGAAAATGAGAATCAAGCAGGGGCTGCTCGAGATGCTCTCCAAGGATTCAAGATCACTCCATCTCATGCCATGAAAATCACTTATGCAAAGAAATAACCATATGCTCCTGTAAAGGAGTTCTGTGGATAGGTGTTGGGTTTTTTTAAACACCAGTAACTCTCATCAGCTAGCATGTTTGCTGTTCTCTGCAGAAAATATGACTCGAATAGAATTGCCACAATGACCAGGGCACACGATGTAGGATTTCCACAGATCACCTGGATAGTAACTTTTTCTGTTGAAATACTAATTTTTATAAAATAAAATATAAATATGCTGTTTTCAAGCCATGTTTTTTTCTCAAGTCTGTCTCATTATTGATTAGCCTTGCAGGGCTTTATTCAGTTTAAGAACTTTTAAGGTCATCCTTATTTCTCAGAAATGAGTGCTAAAAAATAGCTGTCTTTCCAGAGCAAAAAGTATGATCAGGAATGCTAAATGCCAGCCTATTCAGAATAAATACAGCATTCAACCTCATTATCAAGGGGACAGCTGTTTTTCACTTAGGAAATACAGCTTATCATTAGTGGTTTTTTTCCCCAGGTATAGATAGAAATTGATTACAGTTTGGCAGCAGAGTTGTTCAACTTGGTTTTGTCTTGGTGGCTGGCAGTAGAAGCAAGTCCTGAGAGGAAACATAAAAGTTTCTGGTTTTTAGCCAGGCTTTTTCAAAATACCTATCCTAATGCTTCTTAGGATTAAGGTTTGTTTTACTTTCTTTTCTCATTTGTTAAAAACTGTCTAGGTTTTGTGTGACGTGATGAAGTACACGGGATGCAGTGAAGTAGTCAGATACAGTATTGTGAATTGTAACTGTTTTAAATATTTTGGAAAAAGTTACTTTAAAAAGTTGTAGTTTTTCGTATCTGCAACATAACCCACCTTTTTTTGCACAAGACCTGGAAAATTGAAACTTCACTTGCTCCCAGAGTACGTTGCAACATGATGCCTCTTTCAGTCATCTCAATTACTGTCCTATCTCCATTTATGTATTTTTTCATTCTTTTTGGTGATTTTGTGTATGTGTGATTTCACAAGTATTCTAATACTTGCAAATTAAAACTGTTTCAATGTGCCTGTAAGAGCAAAAATGACAGTTGCTCCATCATGAACCTTCTATTTTTCCTCCTGCAGTCATAATTTCATAGGTAATAATTATGCTGTCATTGCATCCCACTAGTTTGTGTGCACATGACTACCATTGCTCTTCACCTTTATTCATTTAAAGGGTTTGGACCCGTCTGTGAAGGAAGTTGGACACAACATACGCGAGGTTGGAGGAAGGAGTAATCGGCAGGAAGGCTAGAATGTGGTGAAGTCAGCTGTGATGGGAAGGTGATGCTAGAAGTTGCATGATGCACTTTCTTTGAAAGAGTGGGGGATTTTTGATGACAGCTGACAATTTCTGTGGTTCTGTTCGGGAACTGAAAGCTGGTACAGCCAGCAGCTCTTCAGGCCTCCTCATGAATTGGGAAACACTGGCTGACAGGAGTGCAATGTGGGAATTTCCACACTCACCCTTGGTTATTTCTACATGCTGATCCAGACCAGCCTGCTGTAGCCTGACAGCTGTGCTGTGAATTGTTGTGTGTGTTCCTTTTGTTCATGTGCCTGCATCTATTTCAATTAAAATACTCCCTACAAGTCTAATGTATGCTAGGACAAGATTTGCGGGATTTAAATGAATTCTAGGTATCGTCTCCAGGGTGTAAAGAGGACCTTTTAAGTCAGCCCGTGGCACTGTTTAGTGTCTTGGACCTGCACACCCTCAATGGAGGTCAGCTAGGTAAAGAAAAGGGAAATGATTGCTGTTTTGGCATGACCTCTGTGTTTTGCTCTGACTGCATCTCCCTGTGGAAGGGATCTTGCCTGTACAAGTACACAGTGCTTGAATTCTTAGATTTCAAATTCTAATTGCTGACTTGCAAAGCCTTTTCCTGCCTTGCAGCTCCCTAATTGTTTGTTTACATTGCATCCATCTGCTATCATCCCAATAGGTCCTTTCTGTAGACAGGAGCAGGGGAATCTCCGCCAGTGAGGGTTTTTGGTCCAGGGCAGATTGTGCTTGCCAGTGAGCATTTGGGAAAATTAAGGACAGGAGGATTAAGAAGGATGTAATATCATTTGCTTCTTACCAGGGTCTGACTTAATTTTCATTCTCAGACTTTGCCTGAAGTACGCTTAAGGCTATGGACAACTCTAGGAGGGCTTAGCATGTTTAAATAATACAGTTGCTGATTGAAATGTTAATACAGAATGGCTTTGGGAGGGGATTCAGCTTTGTAAGTCAGCCCTGAGGTTTTCTCCCTGCCTCCGGCTCCTCTGGTGGGATGGAATGTCGCCACAGCCCCTTCCTATTAGCTCGGTGTGTTTGTCCAGGTGTTTGCCTCTTCCATAAAAGATGGGGATTGCTGGACCTTGCCCACACTCAGTAAGTGCTGCAGCAAAGAAAAATGACACAAAGTGTTTATTTGATGATTTTACTTTTGTGTCTCAGATTAATGTGTCCTCTTGCAACTGGAATTTTTATGGAGAAGCTTATCAGCAAGAAGCTGTGTGCTGCTGATGACTGTGTCTGTAAGCAAATTTGTTTTAACTTAGAGGACAAAACAGTCTCAAAAATAATGGTGGAGGTGCAGGGAAAACTACTTTGCTTATTTAACTCTGTCATATATTTGTCTTGTCAAGTGGCTGTGTAGAATGTCACATGCAGTTTTACTGAAAAATGGGACACAGCCCTCGTCTGCACCACAGCCACAGCCGAGGGTTTTGTAAAGGGACATTTTCACTTAAGTAAAAATTGTAGAGAGAGATTATAACTTTTCACCGATGAAATGGCATCTTAAGCTGTTATTTTGCTTACTGGAGAATAGAAAAATGCACAGAACAAATTCTTGAAGACTTTTACTGTTTCAAGATAACCTACTTTTATATGTATACATACAAGGTCACGTGTATTTATATTTCTGTAAAAGTATGTATGCATTTAAAGCCATCCACCTCATTCTTTTGTTGCTTTTTTTTGTTTCCCCAGACACTATTTCCCCTGCCAGAGCAGAAGAGGATTATAATGCTTCAGACTGCAGCTTCATTAATATTAAGAAGGGACAGTTGATTTATGTTTATTCAAAACTAATGAATGAAAAAGACTCTGGAGAATTCTGGGCTGCAAGTATAAGAGTTGATTCTTGTGTATATGAACAAACTAGAAGTAGATTAACACGCATTACTGTCAAGAAATGGATGCAAATGCTGAGCTCTTGTGGGGCTTAAAGCACCAACTTAGTTTTAAAAGTGAATGTTTAAACTGGTTGAGGAGACTTGAAGGGCTTTAATATTTTTCTTTTTTAAAATGAAATATCTTAATAGCTATATGGTAATTATGAACTGAATCTTTACAGAAGGGCTCAACAGTTAATTTCTATGGCTGTTTATGAAAATGGTGGAGGAGAAAGCTTTTATCTCAGGGGCCATTAAAGTCTTAAATTTAAGGGAAGCAAAGATAAAGATCAGCTGTGTTTACAAAAACATCCAGATAAACTATAAGCAAGTATTCATTTACTCAAAAAATGTATGCCTAGATCAGAACTTCTGTCAATGCTTAGTTTCATGTGCCAGCTGATTAGAACCTAGGAAATGTAAAACCAGACTAAGAACACTACTGGTAACTCCTTTTGACTAAGTGATAAACCAGCTCAAACCAGATGAGGGGTGTTTTAAGGTATCTAATTATACATCTCCTTGCTTGAAGGTTTATGGAGAACAGTATGAAGACCATATGGGGACAGTTGGTTATTTCCCTAGCAGTTTGGTCTCAGAACAACATGTCTATCAAGAAGCAAGTAAGACACTCCTACAAGGGTAAGAATTGACAAAAGCCCAGATGGCTGTGGAAACCATGTTTTCACTAGAAAATGGACATATCATGAACCAGCCATAAAATAGAAAACCCAGAGCATGTAAGACAGAAGGATCTGAGCATGTACACAGGGGAAGAGTCCATAGGGAGGTTGTGAGAAAGGAACAAGCAACAAAGCATAATCCTGAGAAAAAGGAAGAAAAGGATAAGAAAATGCAAACTGAAGGACAGTTGTGACATACACGACAGATGATGTGACACACATACAAGAGCCAATCATAAAGCATAAAGTAGCGTGTGAAAATAGGCCTTAACCAATAATAAATAGGCACGATCGTGTCTAGGGAAAGCAAGAATTGTATATTAGGGACAGTAGTTATCAGTAAAATGGCTTCTGCTTGGTTCACACTGAATCATGTAGAGTCCATTGTTTCTCTCCACAGATGGTGACCTCGATTGTGATACTTCAAAAAGAAGTGGAGGAGACACCCCGACAGAGAAGACCGCCTGGAGATTCTGGCGCCGCTGGGCTGTGAGCCAGGGGAGCAAGGGAGCTCTGGGATTTATCAAGAGACGGTGCAACAGGATACCCTTGAGGTAAACAGCTGGTGCAGCTATGGGGCAGAAGGTTTCTGCAGAAGAAGGGGCCATAGTCAGGTTACTGTTAAAAATACTCTCTATGAGAGGGGTGAAATATGAGGAGTCCACATTGAGACGATTGTTGCAATGGTGCCAACAAAACAGCTATGCACCCGAGCCAAATACAGCTTTTAATTTAGAAACTTGGAAGGGAGTGGGTGACCGCCTGTGGGACGCTGTTAGCAACGGGGATAAGGAAACCCGTTCTTTGGCTACAGCGTGGAAATTAGTTTATGTGACCTTGCAAGATACGAAAGCAGAGCGGGCAGCTGCTTTCATATGAGGCCACACAGGGCATTTGCAGCAGCCCCGATAGCCTGCCCTGTTATCACGGCTTTTGAACCTCCCTTACCGTATTCAAGTGTCCCTGAGGAGATACCTGCTGTGCCTACAGCCCCAACACAATCTTAGCCACTTCCAGCGGCACCTATGGAAGTTGACACTGAGTATCCACCTCTGCCACCTATCCCTTCGGGGGGAGACTTCTCTTTTCCACCTCCGTCACCTTGTGCTGTTCCCGCACCACCGCCGCCTGCAGCAGACTGGGGTCTCAAGGTACTCTGGAAGACAGAAGAGCAGGAGCGTGCACGGCCGACAATGGAACAGCAATTACAAGAACAACAGAATGCGGAGTGGGAGAGACTGCTGCAAACCATATGGGAAAATGACATAAGAAACATCAGACAGAAGGAAAGACTTAAGCAAGTAACTCAGGATTTGGGGGGAGAGTCAGAGTGGGATTGTTTGCAGCAGATTCAATGTAAGGAAATGGAAACAGAAGAGTTACAGAAGAGAGAGGGAAAACAGAGAGAGGGTGGTGGATCAGGGCCAAATGATGGGTCAGGGCCAAGCTATTTTGAGAAATTCTGGAAAGGAGTTATACAGCATGCCATAATAGAGGGAGAATTTATTCCTGGGGCTTATCCAGTAGTGTTGGGAGGCAGAGATCCTGGCGGGGGCCAGAAACCTAACCACTGGACACCTTTTGTTTGGGAGGTGATTAAAGAAGCTAGAAAATCAGTTCGTGATTATGGGTTGCAAAATTCTTTCACACAGTTATTTATTGATAACATCTTTGGGTCCAATATTCTTTGCCTTTATGATTGTCAACAATTAATGCAATTATTAATTACAGGGATGCAATATATATTGTGGAAGTCTAAGTGGACTGATTTATGTCAACAAGCTGCTGTAGCTAACTTATACAGGGATGATGGTGATCCTTTGAAATATGTATCTGTAGAAATGCTAACAGGAACAGGCACATTTATTGATGCTCAAGTACAGAACCGAATGAATGTACAGATTTTACATCAGTCAGCCCATGCAGCTCAAGAGGCTCTGAGGCAAATGCCTGAGGATGGCAAAATAGTGCTACCTTTTACTAAAGTAGCACAAGGACCAACCGAAACATACATGTCCTTTTTGGATCGATTGTGAGAAAGTATTCAAAAGTCTAGCATTCCTGAAGCAGCAAGGGATTCTGTACTTTTGTCCCTAGCAGTTCAAAATGCTAATTCGGCATGCAGAAGAATTCTGATGGCACTCCCTTGCACTGCTTCAACAGTAGATATGATGGAGGTGTGTGAAAAAGTTGGGATGCCAGCAGAAAATGCTATTTTAATGGCTGAAGCATTTGCTGTGGCTGTAATGCTGCTTGTAAAACAAGGTCAGGGAGATAAAACAAGGAACCTTGTGGGAAACAAGGACTATTTCTAAAAAGAGTGGCAAGTGGCATTTGTTACATGATTTAAGGGAAGTAAGTAAGGTAATGGAAGACACAGGAGTACTTCAGCCAGGATTACCATCCCCCAGTATGATTCCAAAACATTGGGAAATACTGAAAATTGATTTAAAAGATTGTTTTTTCACCATTCCATTGCATCCAGAAGATTGTGAAATACTTGCTTTTTCTGTTCCCTCTGTTAACAAGCAAGAACCCTACAAGAGATATGAATGGACCATTTTGCCACAAAGTATGAAAAATTCCCCTACTATGTGCCAATTGTTTGTGGCCTGGGCATTGACACCATTCAGGCAACAGCATCCAGAATTAATTGTTTATCATTATATGGATGATCTTTTGATTGCAGGAATGCAGTTGGACAGAGAACAAATTATTATAGAATTAGAACTATAGTTGAAAATGAAAGGATTGGTTATTGCACCAGAAAAAAATACAACAGATGCCACCATGGAAATATTTGGGTTCAATAATAGATCAAACCACAGTAAGGCCATAGAAAATCGAGTTAAACCCTACTATTAAAATCCTTAACGATGTTCAAAAAATAGTAGGTGATATTAATTGGGCGTGGACAATATGTCATATCACCAATTCAGATTTACAAGCTCTGTTACATGTATTGTCAGGAGGAGGGGGTATTAATGCTCCTCAAAACTTAACTGAAGCAGCACAAAAGGCTCTTGAAAATATTGGGCAAAAAATTGTACAAGGCTATACGTCCCACTGGATCCAGATTTGAATATTGCAGTAGCTATATTTAGCCAAAAATATGTGTTTGCAGTTATTTTCAATGGGACCAACAGCCAGATCCATTGTGTATATTGGAATGGATCTTTTTGCCAGCACAACCAAAGAAAACTATAATGACACCTGTGGAATTATTAGCTCATATTATAATGAAAAGCCAAAACTGGGTAATAGAAATATCTGGATCAGAGCCTGCAGAAATTATTGTGCCAACAACTAGAGTATATTTAAATTGGATGCTAAGACATAGCAGAGACTTGCAAATTGCTACTTTGGAGTTTACAGGCAAACTCAGTGTTTATACGCCCGGACATAAAATGCTCACATTTGTAACAAATACTGAGATAATTTCAAAATCCCTTTGCTCTTCTAAGCCAGTTCATGGAATAACGATTTTCACTGATGCCAGTGGCAAAACTGGGAAGGTTACTTATGTTTGGAGAGAGAAAGGGCAGTGGAAACAGGAAGTTTTACATGAAACAAACAGCCACTCTACTCAGTACTTAGAGTTATTGGCAGTAGCAGTAGTATTTGAAAAATGGAATGATCAGCCAATTAATGTTGTATGTGATTCACTTTATTGGTAGGAGTAACTTGTCGCTTAGAACGTGCATTGTTAAAGGAATTGAATAACCATGACCTATATTTGCTTTTTCGCTGCTTGCTTTTTCACCACTTGCTTTTTGCTTTATCAAAAAGACACTGTGTTTATTTTGTTACTCCTAGTCGTAGTTATTCTAAGTTACAGTGTAGCCTAGCCGAAGGCAATGCATGAGCAGATTATTTAGTTTCTCCTGCCTGGGCTGCTCCTGCAGGAAATAAATTTCAAGAAGCAGCGCAGTTGCATCAATTTTTTCATCAATCAGCAAAGGTCCTGCACTGGCAATTTCATATTTCCTGGACTGATACACAAGCTATTGTGGCGTCTTGCAGTGATTGTCAACAACTTCATCAGGCAATGGGGACAGCAGTTAATCCTAGAGGACTTGGACCCTTGGAATTATGGCAAATGGATGTAACGCATTTTCCAGAGTTTGGCTGATTCAGATTTATTAATGTGTCTGTTGACTGTTTTTCTTTTGCAGTATGGGCCACTGTACAAACAGGAGGAAACCACAAAACATGTTCTAAAACATTTACGCACAGCTCTTGCTGCCCTTGGGATTCCACATACCTTGAAAACTGATAACGGCCTGGGTTATACCGGTCATAATTTTGCCACCTTTTGCAATTTATGGGGTATTGTTCCTATCACTGGGACTCCACATTCTCCCACGGGGCAAGCTATCATGGAATGCACCCATCATACCCTGAAGCAATTGCTTCACAAACAAGAAGGGGCAGAATTGTCCCTTTCGCCTCAAGCCTGCTTGGAAAAAGCTGTCTATGTAATGAATTATCTACATATCCCAGGTGATAATCTTGTTCCTCCTGCGGTAAAACATGGGGCAGGACTAAAAGGGGGCTTAAATGAAACTCCACGCGATAGTGGGAAAGTATGGGTAAAAAATGGGGCTACAGGGCAATGGGAAGGACCAATGCAATTACTAACTTGGGGAAGGGGGTATGCATGTGTTTCCACAGACACGGGATTATACTGGGTGCCTGCAAAGTGGGTGAAACCATGGCTGGAGAAAGATAGCAACCCCAGCCTGTGTGCTGATGCTGAAAATTGAGGTCTCACGTCAGCTACACCTCAAATGTCCTGATTCAGACTGTGGAAATTTTAAACCATGGGTATTGCGTGTATGCTTAACTTGTGATGCAAGATGGTATTGCAGTAGTATTAATCTTGTTACGAAAAATTGTAAAGAAATACATACTGCAGAAGAACGTAAAGTAGGAGTAGAACAAGTTTTGTGTTGGAACAAGATTCCTTTGCCAAAAGAGGCTGAATATTGGTGGGTACCTGAAGATGACTGGTCATGGCTTTTAACGCATTGGAAGGAGAGAATGCAGGAAAAATGGGGCCCAGTGGGAAAATTTCAGTCATCGCATTTTTACTGTTAACCCTTATAACAGCAGTCAAAGCACATGATATTCTGGAAGTAGTGCCGTGACAAAATGTGTCAGTTACTTTTGCTAATGTTACTAAGCAGGGTTCCTTTTGTCTGTCTATGGCTATGCCAGCTGATCCATTCCATACTTGCTTGATAGGCATACCTGACTTTAACCCTGACCGATTTAAGGGCTATATAAATAGACCAATTCCTGCTACTTGTAATGCTTAATGCTTAATGCTACATTATCAGCTCACAAGCAGCAGGAGCCATAGCTAGTTGTACTAAAGACTTGCTTTTGGCACTTAATGCAACTTCAGTAGAGCCCCAAGAACTTACACTGTTAGGCTCAATGGGAAAGAACTGCAGTTGTGTTGAATTTGGTAATGTTTACAGTGTTCTGGCGTGTCTTAATAGAACCAGACAGCAAAACCTGGAAATAAATTATGGCTATTTCCAAAACGTCTCACACAAAGCACCAGAATACCATCAATGTGTTCCAAATCAAACTCAGAAAATAGGGTACCAGCAGAATGAGTATTTGTTTTGCCCACACCAATTTGTGCATGAAGTAAACAATCCATCTGCTGCTCTTTGGAATAATGATATAGCTAAACAGCTACCACCTGGCATATTTTTAATTTGTGGGGATGCAGCATGGCAAGAGATACAGTCACAAGTGATAGGGGGACCATGTTTTTTGGGAAAACTTACTTTGTTTAAGCCTTCCAAGATAGACCTACTAAATCATACTGTATGGAACTTTACAAAGAACCTACCACAACAATCACGACGAAGTGTGTCTCAGTTAGGTCCTGAATGTAATGAAAAGATTCAGTTTTGGTCAACACTATCAAGGGTTATTACTTCCTTATTAACACCAGGTGTCGCTGCAGCCAGAGCCTTACATAACTTTAAAAAGCGGGCTTGCTGGATGGCCAGACAATTAAACATCACATTGAATATTATCACTGGCATGTTAGTTGATGCAGATAGTATAAGGCATGCATTATTACAGAATAGGGCTGCTATTGATTTTTTGCTGCTAGTGCAAGGACATGGTTGTGAGGACTTTGAGGGAATGTTTTGTATGAATTTATCTGATCATTCTGTATCTATCCATAGAAGGCTTAAGGAAACACAGGAAAACATGAAAAAGATCCTGACAGGACATGGACTAGACAGGTGGTTGGAAGGATTTGGCTTACTAGGTGGTTGAAAGATATTATCAAACAAATCCTTACAATTGGGGCATCTTTATTTGTTTATTGATTGTTTTGCCATGTTTAATCACTTGTATTTCCAGAATGGTGCAGAAATCAATGCATAGCATACAGCTGGTTCAAGGAAAGAAAGGGGGAAATGCGGAAACCATGTTTTTACTAGAAAATGGACATATCGTGAACCAGCCATAAAATAGAAAACCCAGAGCATGTAAGACAGAAGGACTTGAGCACATACGCAGGGGAAGAGTCCATAGGGAGGTTGTGAGAAAGGAACAAGCAGCATTGGGGAGGATGTGAACAAAGAACAAGCAACAAAGCATAATCCTGAGAAAAAGGAAGAAAAGGATAAGAAAATGCAAACTGAAGGACGGTTGTGACATACACGACAGATGATGTGACACACATACAAGAGCCAATCATAAAGCATAAAGTAGCGTGTGAAAATAGGCCTTAACCAATAATAAATATGCATGATCGTGTCTAGGGAAAGCAAGAATTGTATATTAGGGACAGTAGTTATCAGTAAAATGGCTTCTGCTTGATTCACATTGAATCATGTAGAGTCCATTGTTTCTCTCCGCAGGTGGCTATTACAGCTGGTGAAGGGGTCAGTGGCTCTGACCCAGGAAGGGGTGACCAGTCTGGAAAGATGGTCCTGAAAGGAATTGCCTTCCCAAGGCCCAGTGTCTTCCCTCAGCTGCTAGCTAGGAGGGCCCATGCAGACTGTCAGCTCTTTAGTGATGGTCAGCTCATGATTTCAGCTCAGCTCTGCAGGGCAGCCTCCAGGCCAAGCCAGACCAGAGAGAGATGAGAGGCTTGAGTAGCTGGTTCCGCACAAAGGTAGCTTTATTGGTCCATACTCCAGCGAAGGAGAGCTACAGGCAAGCATCTGTGTCTCGAAGGGGCAGAGGGCTAGCTTTTATAGGGATACAGGGGATGGGTGCCAGGGGGTAAAGGCCAATGGGTTACAAAGGATCTGCATAGGGTCTCCTAGAGGATTCTGGGTCTGACTTTTCTCGCCATGACTAAAGAAGTGGTTGTCTTTCAAGGGAGTCCTGCTGGGCGATTATGCAATCTTCTTATCTCAGCAGACATCCCTCCAGGGCAGGGGCTGGGCATACCCCACAGGTGGCTACGTAATTATACTTGGCTATGTAATGCTAATTTGCTGTAAAAATAAATCATTATTGTTGCAGTTGATTGTAGCATATCAGAGATGCTTAGGAATCCAATCTTTGGGCATTTATACAGGCAAATAACCTCAATAAAATCCCTAACATAACCTCTGATACAGCAGACATTGTAAATATTGCAATAAAGGCTTGATCCTTTTGATTTGAATAGTATTCCTTTAAGGTCACGTAAGTTCTACCCAAAGCTTTCTTTTTTAGATATTGCAGCCTGGATACTGTGCCATAAACTTCAGTAATGTTACTTCAGTAACTAGTGCTCCTTCTATTAATTGTATATATAGATGGACACTATCATACAGAACTTGTGATTACTGTGAGACCATGCTTGCTTTCCCATTACAAAGCTAATGGTGTGTCAAAAAACTGAGTTTAAAGGGTTTTGGAAACACATTAGCATTCTGTGAGTAAGCAGGCTGCATTTCTGAAAGGATGATTGTCCCTGATAATGCACAGTAGTGCATTTTACTCAAAAAAATTGTATTTTTACAAAATATCTGAAACACTTCACAGAGGAGTGGAAGAGGAGGATCCTTTCTCAGAAGCCAGTATGGTTTGGCTTACAACTAATAGTTACGGGTAGCTTATTAAGTGTTAGGTTTAAAGTACTTGCCTTCATCCATCCTCAATATTTTTAGCTATATGTTGTTTTGCACCATATGGCAAAATACAATTAGTGTGTCAATCTTGAAATCATATCTGGTGTCTACAATCCTAGGTCCAGATTATTACATGGGTTTCATTAACACAGAGGAAATAAGTGAAAGGAAGAACTTTGTGCCATGTTAATGGTTGCAAGGATTTGCAGCAGACAAGCTTTATTTGGGCAACACATCTTGGTTAAGTGATTGCTTTTCTTGACATTGCATTAGGTTATTCTGAATTTGGCCCAGAAGCATTGCAGCAATTAGTTAGCCAAAAAGCATGAAAGAACTACTACAATATGCATTTAAGCTCTTTTCTCAGTAATATGACAGCCAGTCTGCTGCATGACAAACTGAACTGGAAGCAGAGGTAGGCTAAAGGGATGTCTCAGCCTGAAGACTGACTTGGGGGACATTGCCAGGCTGCAATGCTGAGCTTTTATTGGGAAGTCAGTGACACAGACTTCCAGTCCTTTCACCCTTCCTTCACACTGTTGCTATGCAGGAACACTGCAATGAAAACAAAGGGTGATACAGAGACATCTACTGATTTCAGCTTATTTTGCAAATGTGACTTTAAGGATAAGACTCTTCATTCACATTTAAAATAGTCTATAGCACATCTTGACCCGTCTGTGTGTGGGTGTGCTGCCTGCTCCAGAAATATCCCTTAAAGGAGCTGTTTCATATAGAGCTAGTGTTGTACCACTAGCCTTCCACCACCAGCCTTCCACCACCAGCCTTCCACCTGCAAATCGAAATCTTGCCCAAAGATTTCTTGCCCAAAGTCTGTAATCTTGCCCAAAGCTCTGTAATCTTCTCCCAAACCACTGGCAGTGTTTTTGCCTTGCTTTCACAGCCTTGCACCTGCAAAGCCCAATATTGATGTAAGATGGCCTCTTTTTGGAAGGGATTGCCATTTAAATCAGGAGATCTGATGATGCCCAAAGCTGAACAATGAATCAGCATGGAGGACAAACAGCATTGTGTGAAGGAATGTCCAATAGGGAACTCAATGGGGAAAAGCATTGAGGGGGATACCTGCTGCACTGGAGAGAAGCCTAAAAGAGAGCAGTAACGTGGGGTCCTCTGTGTTTTCAACCCTCCTTTTATTTCAGGGTTTTTTTCCTCCCAAAAAGGTAACTTTCACTGTTGGAATGATCTGCATTCTGGTCATCATTTGAAGGTTGCCTTGGAGGTTGCCTGTTCTGCTTCTGGTGCCACAGGTCAGGGCGAACGCATCTTGCAGGTAGCCATCGTACCCCAGTATCTGTGGAAACGCAAGCATACCCATGACCTCAAGCAATGAGCTCATGAGGGCCTTCCCACTTCTTAGTGAGGAGGTCCTGTACCTAGACTTTCACTCGAGGCAGATGCGTCTCGCCTGCAGACTGCAATGAAAGAAAATTATTCAAAATAACAGGATTGTTTGAATCTGGTGGCACTGTAAGGTGATTATTGTATATAACACTTTTTCTAGTCTGTGGGGTTTATCCATGCATTCCCCCCTTTTGTTTCTCCAGAACACGCTTCAAAGTACCATGAGCGTGTTCAACAATGGCTTGGCAAGTAGGAGAATGCAGAATACCCAAAGTATGATCTACACCCCATAGGTGCAGAAACTGCCGCGTCTTCTGAGAGACACAGGCAGGGCCATTATCGGTTTTCATGGAAGAAGGTACCCCCAAGATCGTGAAAGAGTTTCCAATGGGCGATGACATCGCGGCCTTTCTCCCCAGCACGAGCAGACGCCCACACAGCTGAGGAGAACGTGTCAATAGACACGTGCACATACTTAAGTCTGCCAAATTCAGGAATGTGTGTTACATCCGTCTGCCAAAGCTGCAAGGCCTGTAGGCCTCTGGGGTTTACCTCTGATGGCAGAGGTGCAGCAAGTCCGTGACAGTCAGCGCAAGCACTGACAATGTCCCAAGCCTCAGCTGGCGTCCAATGAAACTGCTTCTGCAGGGTGTGCGCACTTTGATGAAAGAAATTATGCGATGCTTTAGCTTGTGCAATTTTGTCAGGCTGAGGCACTACCCAGGCAGGGTTAGCTAGCCTGTCAGCCCTAGTATTGCCTTCTGTTATGAAACCTGACAAATTAGTGTGGCTTTGAATGTGCAAAATGTAATACGGATTCACTTGAGCTTCAGTTGCACTCCACAAGGCCTCCAATAGTGAAAACAGAGCCACATTACTCACTTCCTTCAAAAGCGAACAATCTAAGCGCTGAGTTATGCCTGCTACGTAAGCAGAATCAGTGACCAAATTCAAAGGAACCTGAGAAAACTGCTGAAAAGCCACGGCAACAGCCCTTAGTTCAACCAGCTGGGCTGAGCCTGACTCATCGCCTTCCAGCACCTGCCACTCAGATTCTTCCCCTCTTTTTTTTTTTTCTCAATGTTCTTAGTTGACTGTTGCTGTGGTGTGCACATCCATGCCAGCTGATCCCTGGGTGCCGGCTCTAAGCTGGCTGAGTAGGCCTGTCTCAGAGGACCTATGCCCTGAGGAAATATTTGACTCCCCTTTGCATTCCTGGCCAATTTCCCTAAACGTATCAGAGATTGACCATTGGCATGATAGATAGACTGGCAGTAGTCTGAAGAATGACCTGGCCTACCACATCTTTTGCATTGAACAACTCGCCTATTCTCCTTGTTTCTCTTCCTTTGTTTAAGCTGTTTCTGCATGCTCTCAACCTTAGGTCTCTTTTTTGATCCACCAGAATTTAATTGAAGAGGTCTTAGAACTGCTGCTAAAGCAGATTTATGCTCTCCAGATCCCACCTTAGCACAGGCATCAACAATTTGTGTTATTATATATATTGTTATATATAACTATGTGGGTTCTCCAGGCAAAGCATCTATGATCCTTCTACACTTATCATTAGCTGTAGATACAAAAATGCTGCTAGAGAGGATTTTCTTGTTATTTTCTAAGTCCGTGAGAGACTTTTCTCTCTCACAGAAGAGGTAGCAGGGAATGTAAACAACCAAGCCACCTGCAGCCTTGAAAAGTCTTGTTTATGGTATAGTAGAAAAATATTTTGACAATGGATGTTTTAGGATTTTAGCCAATCACCCCCAAGGGGTGGCTGGCCCTTTGTCCAATTAGGCTATGAAGAAAAAAGTCTATAAAACAGTTTGTAAAATAATTAAATAAATCAATCTTGCTGCACAACTCCTGCCTGCTGGATCTTCTCCTCCTCCTCCTCCCTATGGCTGCGGGACACGGTGCTATACCGTAGGAACCAGGCCTGCGGTAATAATTAGCATTATCTCTTGCTAGCTGTCTGCACAACAGCTGCCTCATGGTCTCATCTTCAACCTGCTTTTCCAAGGCTGCAGCAACCTTTTCCAAAAAAGATAAAAAGTTCTCTTTCTGCCCCTGAGATATTTTTACATATCTCATCTTAGGAGCAGCTGTATCTAAGCTCTTTATAAGAGCTGTCATGCCAACCTTTTGAATCTGTTCCAGGATTTGAGGATGCCAGGTAGCCTGAACATCAGGGTCCCAATAGTTATTGAGTCCCATAAAAGCATCCACAGGAACTAGACGCCTGGGATCAGTTTGAGGCAATTCCATATTCCCAGCTACAGCCTTCTCAGCCATCTTTCTCCAATTGGCTTCAAAAACCGAATCTTGTACAGGTTGAAATAACGTCTGACCTAAATGCTTAATATCATATGGAGAGAGCATATCAGTATTCAGTACTCTAATAATCTGCATGACCTCAGGAGAACTTAATCCATACTGAGCAACCTTAGTTTGCAAGTCCTGAATCACTTTCCAAGCAAAACACTCATGTTTGTCAGTCTGACCAGAGTCAGGCAGAGCTTTCTGCACCGGAAAAGCCTGGACAATTCCATCTGTATCATCACTACTTTGCTGTATTGTTACATCGCTTTGATCTGCCTGCACACTACTCTGGGACAAGGTAGCAGGTCGCTCAGATGCATTTTGCCCGCCAGGCATCCCAGTTCTTTCTAGCAACTCCCGGTGTCCCTCCTGCAATGCAGCCCTTTTAACCTGTTCCCAGAACCGTTTCGGATCTCTAGGATAGACAGTTACTTTACAGTCTGGGAGGGTCCAAGGACAATTGCGGACTTGGCGCGTTGAACGCTGCTTGCGCCTGAGCGCCGCCCCGGAGTCCCGCCGCAGAGCAGGCGTTTCCATGGTAACGCTCCTTGAATCATTCTCCAAGGGTGTGCTGGATGATCTCCCAGGAGACTGGCGTGCCAACTCTGAGCCAGCGGGCGGAGTGGTGACGTCAGCGGCTAGGGCTGCAGAGGGTGGAGCAGCGGAGGCTGGAACGGCGGCTCACGCAGCTGAGGGCGGAGCAGCGGAGGCTGGAACAGCGGCTAAGGCAGCGGAGGCTGGAGCAGCGGAGGCTGGAGCAGCGGCTGAGGCACCTCGCGCGGGCTCCGAAGCCTCCAGCCCCGCGCCCGGCTCCGCAGACGAGTCGAGCTCTGGCGGCTCGACTGGCCCCGGCAGCGCAGCCCATCCCGGGTGCGGGCCCGCCGGCTCCGCAGTCTGACGTGCGCCCAGAACGGCCGGTGCTGCCCGTAGCTCCGCGGACGAGGCCGGCGCCAGCGGCTCGACTGGTCCCAGCTCCGGCGGCGCGGCCTCTGGCCCCGCGGTCAACCGCGCGGCCGGAACGGCCGGCGCCGCCCGTAGCTCCGCAGGCCCCGCTGCCGTTTCTGGCGGTGACCCAGACGCTGCAAGCTGTTGCAACACTTCCTGCTGCACATCGAGCCGTTGCAAAACTGCCAAGATTTGTTCCCCGAGAAAGTCTGATATCGGGAAGCATGGCCACTGCTGCGTCCTCCCCTGAGCCGAAAAATCCCCATCACTTATATTAGCTCCTGCGGTCTGTATGACAGACTCGAATGCGGAAAGTACCGTGCTTTCTTTGGAGGATTTATGCTCCATGTCTCAGTCCATTCCCGCGCAGCCCCGGGGGGCGGGCCGGGCCAGTCGCGGTCTGGCACGAACCTTCTGAGAGGCTGCGGTTGCAGTACACGTTAGCCGGTCACCAGATGTCGCTGTTGTCTCCAGGGACGGCGAGAATCACGACACGGAATTCCAGGATAAAACGGGATTATTTAATTAATTATCACCTCGTTTATATAACTTGGTTCGCAATAAAGAAATGACATTATTGGCTGCTTGGCTATACATCTCCTAGAGTGATTGGCTGAATGCTATGACGCCTATTTCAAAATATTTTCTTCAGTAAGCCAAAACAAGACCGTGCAGGTGCAAGATAGAGTTAGTTTACAAAACCGTCTTTCACTGTTTCTCAGCTAAAGCATGAGAAAGAAAAACTTTACAAAATGCTTCAGCAGCTGGAAAATTCCTCTGCTCCTGCTTTTTAGCATCCACAACAATGGGCTGAATATAATATGCTGTGTGTACATCAGAGTGGTGGTGTTGGATTGCCTGCCTTCCCTCAGTCACTTAAAATTGGCCATTCACTGGCTGAGTACTCTTGTTACCAGGAAGCAGGTGCTCTGCAGCAGCTCCTGCTCTCCTGCTTGCAGTGGGCAGCGATGTGGGATATACTAGATATACTGCTCTGATGTAAATGAGCAACACAGTGTCATAATTCCCTGCTGCAGAATCCAGATCTATGTAGTCAGATAAGATAATAGCAGGAAGGAAGCAATATGCTCTGGAAGTCTTTTCCCTGCCAGAAGTTTTCAAGCAGAATACTGGCATTTTCTAGTCAGCAGTTCTCCAAGTGTACTGCATAGCCTCAGTCTAAGTCATCCTTTTCATGTGGGATAATGAATCTGTTTAAGGATAAAGGGTTACATATGACTAACCAATCCAGGTATTGGATTGTAGGAATAGAAGAAAAAAAAAAAAAAAAAAAAAAAAGGGAGATAAAGGAATTTTTTGAAATTAAGAGAGAAGGAGGGAGGGTCTAATTAGTTTTAAGAATTCAAGGCAGGAACAAATTATCTGAGCTATGCAAAAGGAGTCAAAAGACAAAAGACCTTTTGCTTTTCCAGAATCCTTTGAATATATTATGGTGTACTTTGCATATATTATAGCATATTCTGTGTATAGCGTATTCATTTACCTCTGGAGGGTGATAAAAGAATATTAATCCTTCAGTAATCTGAAAACATCTTTCCTCTTAACTCTCTTTTTCAGGATATTGACTTCTTTTGTGACTAGCACTGAGAGCAGGCAATCTCTTTCCTGCTACCAGGGAAAGCTGACAGGAGGAAACCTGGGCACCCTTCCTGAACACACAGAACTTCCTGTAATAGATGTTTCTGAAACACATAACCTTTCTTCAAAACAAGAAAATTTTATAGGGAGTGATTTGGGATGAGGACACAGTCCCACACAGGATTTGTTATTTAGAAATTTTTTATCTGCATACGCTTTGTTACTTGTTAATAAAGCTGATAGCCTTTGAATTGCTCTAAGTCTCTGTGGTATAAATATGCTATGTATGGGATTAGATGCATGATCTTGACGTGCATTTTCCTGCCATAACCTTAGACCATGTATTAGCTATTAAAAATGCCTTCCTTGGATGAGCCATCTGTTACTCACTGGGATAAATCTTTTAGTTGCCAGAGTTATCTAGCAATCACGAAAACACCAGCGACTAAATACGGGCTTTATCAGTGTGTGGAAAAGAGCCTCTCACCTGTTGTGTGTGTTGGTACAGGTTATTTTCAAGCTGAAGCCATGGCTCTGGCTCGTTTCTAAACGAGCCAGGGGGAAAACCATCACTTGGGTTGGAAGGGACCTTTAAAGGTCATCTAGTCCAAACCCCCTGCAAAGACCAGGGAGATCTTCAACTAGAGGAGGTTGCTCAGCATTCTGTCCAACCTGACCCTGAATGTTTCCAGGGATGGGGTATCCACCACCTCTTTGGCCAACCTGGGCCAGATTTTCACTGCCCTCATTGTAAAAAAATTCCTTATTGTCACGGCAGCAGCTTGTGGTGCTGGATGGTGAGGGTGCCGCGACCTTTCAAAAGCATCTCCAAGGTGAAGCCGCTCGGCAGGACCACCACACACTCACACACATGTACACGCACACACACACAGATAGCTCCAGAAAATGGGTTGACGGCAAAGATGCAGGAAGGGTCTTCTTGTGGGGTTCCATGGGAGGAGTTTTAATGCACCCATACGTATGAAGGGTTCCAGGGACAAAGACAAATTACATAGGAGGGTCCAGGTTTATCTAAAGGAGCAAAGCAAGCGTAAGGGGCCAATGATCTAAGCACATGGGGGCAGTACACAGGCGGGGTTAGGGTAAGGAAACCAATAGGAGAACTCTGAGGGAGTGATGATGGGGCAAGGGCCAATGGGGGAACAGGGAGTGGAGAATCTTCTAGGGCACGGACTTACTAAGTATAAAGGGGCAGGGAGGCCAATGGGCCAACCAGGGAAGCGGAATGGGGGTACATTAACATAGCAAAACAAAGCATCCTGGGGGGATGCCTTTTTGTCTCCCTAACCTGGGGAGGATCTTTGGTACTAGGGACTGTCCCACCAATGGACACCCTTTGCCTCTAGTACTGCAGGCCCACTGGCCTCCACACCCTATGTCTAATCTAAATCAATCTATGTTTTGCCTTATCACAACAGGCCCTGCTAAAAAGTTTGTCCCCATCTTTCTTGTAAGCCTCTTTCAAGTACTGAAGGGCTGCTATAAGGTCTTCATGTATCCATTTTAGATAGGTTGTGTGGTGGGAATGCCCCCCATACCTGGACACACATTGGAAACTGCGAGTACCAAGATGGCACCTGTGGCAGTACTTGTTTGCAAACAGCCACCAAAATACATTAAATTTCCCTGTGGCTATGAATAAAAATCGTGAGGTGAGATTTAGCACTTGGTATTGGAAAATACAAGTTTTTCCTTGAAGCATCGTCTCATATAATTGCTTACAGATATTAACATATCCAGTTCTACATGGATATGGAAGATGCAGCTCTGTACTTCACAAGAAGAAGCTTTATATACTTATCTCCACAAAGATACCATCCTTTCCTCTTCACTTACAGTGCAGGAGCTCCAGGCCAGAACTGGACATTCTGTGGTATAAAATAAGACCAGTGTTTATAGTCCTTGGCATTGCACACAATCCTTAACCCAAGTCCTTCTAAAAAAAAACTTGCAGACATAGCTGGTTTCATCTCCTGTTTGCTCTTTAACCAGCTTGTATGAGCTTGTACACATGAATACTATATGTGGACAGCAAAACAAATAAGAGGAGAATACTTTCAATGCAGGATGCATACACCAGGGAGCAGATACACATGTATCATCCTTTTCAATGTAGCACAAAGGGCAACGTGGAATCTCACAGAAAAGCAGCCTGCTAGTAGTTCTTTGGCAGCCATTGTGACAGAATATGGACAGTGTGTTTTTATTCATCTCTGCGTTTTCCCTGGCTGCCACCAGAGACCCTGTTCACAATGATTGCTTTTGTACAGAGAAATAACTCAGCAAGCTTGAAGAGGGCATCAGAGTCTGTCTTTGCTACTTGAAAATCTAATTCTGAGGAAGGTAGGATAAGGACTGACTTTGTGGTATTCATAAAGCATCTGGCTGTGAAGGAATATTGTAGCGACAAAGCTTCTTGTCTCCTGAATTCAGTCTCTAATGGTACACTGTTGGACAGTTTCCAATCCAGTGAAGCTTTATAGCACCTTTTGTCTGCACAGTGTCACAGGTACTTGTGTAAAAACTGTCATCACACAAACACTGATGTCGTATGCTACAGTCTGAAGTCTGGTATGATAGACTAGATAGACTTCTAGCTTCATTATGTGACTTTTGGGCAGGATCATTTTTTTAAGTTGTATAGAGAATTGTAACTTCGTCCGTTAGTCAGCTGAGATGTTATACAAGGAATGAAGCAATTCTTGATGTCTATGTCTGTGGCGTATCTGAGGGCAATCTCTTACTATGTAAATGCTCTACTGAGAAGGCATGTGGGTAGATTCTCTTTGCACAAGGGATGGTGTGTGTACTCAAAAGAGTGGAGATGTTGAGTCTGACATCGTCTTCTCACTCTAGAGAAGATGTACTACGTGCCTTAATTATTATTTATTCACTTGAATCTCAGCGCTTTGGTTTTTTCAGAATTATTAACCTAAACTTCCCATTGCTAATGCTGATTACTACAAGAGAAAAATGAGACCCTCCTGCATTTAGAGAAAAGTCTCAGTTTCTTCTCTTTACAAATGTAGGGAAGTAAGTCAATTTTAGCAGCACAAATATTAAAAAATGATCCTGGACTTGTATGGTGAAGTCTGGGATTAGTGGGGAAGGGAGAAATGGCAGGGGAGCACAGGATGTCTGTAGGGAACTTTTGAGTGCTTGCAGTTGACAGCACTATTAATGTGACATTGACAGTTAAAGATCAATAGCTTTGACGCTGAACTCGGATCTGCTTCCTGAATTTCACATTCTTAGGTGAAGCTCACTTCCAGAAGAACACAGCTTGACATTCAGACCCCTCAGTGTTCATGCTGTACCTGGCTGAAATAAACAGGAACTGACTTTCAGAAGAGAGGAGAATCAATATTATGTTAGGAGTCATTGAAGGGTGCTTTTGATTTTCTAGAATCTTTCTTTTACCCCTACAATGATTATTGTCCTTGCAGTTTCTTTATGGAAATCACAGCAGTTTCACCAATATTGTTTCAGTAATATGTACACTAGATAAGATCTCATAGTCTGTTTTGGTTCATTTTGTCCCAGCAAAGGGGAAATACATGCACAGCTGGATGTGTATGTCAGGTTTGCACTTAAACAAGGTTGTGTAGCACTCTTCATGTGGCCTCAAAATGCACTCTTAACTCATGGCATTTATTTGGCTGAAGTCCGTATTAAGTTTTCAGCCTTAGGCGGGGATTCAGAAGCTTTTAAAACAGCCTTTTGTGTACTTTTCAGCAAGGATGTCTCTGAAGCCTTTCCACTGTCACGGTACACTGGGAGCAGCAACGTTGGATGAGTGCAGGGTGACATCCAGTGGCTGGTTTTTGCCTGCGTCTGGGAAGGACTGGTTAGTACATCACAAGGACACTCCAGCTGGGAGGGCCCTTGGGGGTCTCCTGCCCAAATCCCACCAAATCCACATCAGAGTCCTCACAGATTTGCCCCATCTTGAAAATCTCCAAGAACTACAGGTAATTTGTTCCTTAATTTACTCCCATAGTGAAAATTATTTTCTTTAGAATCTGTTTGGGTTTTTTAGGTTTTTTTTCAATTTATGTCCCTTTTCCTCCACAGAACACCTCAGTAAAGAGCCCAGATCCATCTTCTCAATAAACCCTTTGTAGTTTCTGGGAGGCTGCTTTGTGTCCCCCTGGAATTCTTTCTTTCCCAGGCTCAAGAAATGCAGCTTGTGCAGCCTCTACCAGCTGGAGTTTCTGGACCCTCCCCACCCCGTTTCTTTAACAAGCTCCAGTTGCATAACAGCAGACCAGGTTACGGAGTTGGCCTTGTTGGAGAGTATGGAATGTGTACTCTGCTATTCTCACTCACCCAGACTACTTTTTTTGAGCAGGCCATTGTAAGAAGATGCCTGTCTGATACAAATCTGAGACCTCTCATAACCTTGAAATTTACGATGCCTTAGTATGAAATAGCCAAATAAGGAATATAATAACTGGAGAATATAATTGATAACTTTGGGGCTTGTGCTGATTTTTATAAAGAACCTGCTATTTAATTATTCCTGGTTTATATTTATTTACTGGAAATACCTGATTTAAGCAGAAATATAGTTGGTTTTTCTTTCCTCTTCTCTGGCAAAAGTGAGATGCCTCCTCCTCTCTTGGCTGACCTGTCTGCATGGTTTTTTCCCTTATGGTCTCCCACCCCCACTTGGTTTTCTTGAACTTGTAGGGCTGTGCTATCAATCCCAGAGGTGGAACAAAATGGCTTTCAGGTTTAGAAATGGCTGCTTTTTTCAGGGGTGGATGATGAAAACTGCTTTGGGATGGATGAATAGTGTTATGTCAATACAAACCTCAAGGAGCCAGCGTGAGACTGATTGTTCTTTCTGCTCAGACTGAAATTACATTGCCTATGACAAGCAGAAGCTCAAAATATATGGTATTGGGTAAAAAGGACTGTTTAGTAAATACTATTGAATGTTTGTATACATGTAATACTGGAATTCCTCAGCCTCATTTAAACAAGGATGTGAATGTCTCTGAAGTGTGTAAAATGTAGAAGAATACTTAGTTTGGAGCAAGCACAAAAACTGTAAAACTTGTCTTAGATGATATTGTGGTCAGAATGCAACTTAAGGACAGCTCTCCTGTCTGTATTGTAAAGCTTATTTTCATATCTGCTATAGCAAAGCACTGTCTATGGTCAGGACCTCAAACTGTGGCAGTAGTGTTAAGATTTGTCAAAGAGAGATTTTTTTTTTAGATGGTGTTGGAGGTTAGGATTTTTTTTCTTTTTTTTCCCTTTCTCCCAGGGAATTTCCCTAAAAGATAATAACGACTGGTACTTGAGAGAGACAAAACAAGTGGCTAAGGTGGGGGAAAGGGGTGCAGATGGCTGCAGCCTCTTAGCCGGGGGCTTTTCTCTTGGGAAGGGCAGAGATACCACAAGATTTTTGGCTGGGAGGTCAGGGGGCTATGCTCAGCTCCTGGCTCGCTCTCTTGCTCTCAGGATCAGAAGGGAATGGTCAAGCTGCTGCCACCACGGAGTCCAGCTTGACCTGGCACTGCTTCTTCTTTACCATGGGTGAGCCTCTGCTCCTACGAGCAGCCGGTGCACTGGGACCTTATTAAATTGATCATACTGGAAAGAACCCTCACCATCTACTCGGGTGCCTCAGGGGAAAACACGGGACCCTGACCCCCTTGACCTTCTGGAGGGTGCATCTCCCCTGCTACGTGCAGCAGCTGCTACAGAGAAGCCTGGCTGCTGCTGCCCAGCCTCACTATTTTCTGCCACTGCCTCCGGACTTTTTTGCTACACTCTAACCCAATGCCCGGTGTCCGCCTGACCCCCACAGCTCTTGCTAAGGCTGCAGAGTTTTCTGTTACATTTTGTTTGCCATCCCGGCGTGTACCAGCCTCTGCCATTCCAGTCACTGCTCCGGCCACAGCCCATTTCACCACCCAGAGAGGCACTGAGACTGGCTACTCCTGTGGGTTTGTAAAGGAAGCCCCTTTTCTCTCTCTCCCACCAGCACGTCGGCCATTACCCAAGCGCAAAGAGACAGCTGAGCTCGCGGCACAGCGCCCCCTGCAGCCGCGGGGGAATCATCGCACCCGCCCTGCTCAACCTGGATCCACCGGCGCCCCTGCCGGCTGTGAGCGGAACTGCACCGAAGGGGAAAGGGCCTGAGGCGAAAGAAGGCTGCTATTGGGTTCCTGGTTTTGTTTGTTGTTGCTGCTGTTGGGGTTGTTTGTTTGCCTTGTTATACATATATGCATTAGTAAAGAACTGTTACTCATTTTCCCATATCTTTGCCTGAAAGCCCCATAATTTCAAAGTCTTAATAATTCGGAGGGAAGGGGGTCGTGCCTTCCTGGCAGACACCTGTCTTTTAAACCAAGACAGATGGGAAATTCCAAAAAACTTATATTGGGTTCCACTACTGTATTTTTGCCACAGAGTGTGTAAAATTGCTTAAAGGGTGGACTAGGTCTGGGGGTGTATTCAGCTCTATTCAGAGTTTTTTCTCCCATATGGCACACCCTTGGAACAGCAGTGTGAAGCAAAGAGCTGCCAGTCCATCTGTTAGTGGCGGCATTGGAGTATAGCACACATCAGTGAGTATTCTGTTACAAATCTACTGGTTTCAGTGGTTTTGGTTTTGTTGTTGTTATTTTTTGGTTGTTGAGGTTTTTTTGGGGGGGTTAGGTTTTTTGGGGGTTTTTTGTTGTTGAAGATTGCTTAAATCCCAGGAAGGCTTTCTGGAAGCCAGAGGTGGAAATTGCTCTGCATTTACAACAGCCCAAGGGGCTGGGCATTCAGCTGTGATAAAGGGAAATACTGTTTCTAATTCCTCACAGTTTAAACTCTGGCTAAGTGCATCCTGCTTGTCCTTACTTCTGAAGGGTAACCTTCACCAATAGCTGCTACTGGGGCAGCTATTGGTGACAGAAGGGGATGGGTCTCAGTTCTGGTGCAGAACAGAGAAATTCTTCAGTAGAAAGATTCATAGGAGAAAAACTCTTTGTTCCTTCAGACTTTGTTGGGGAGGAGGAAAGTTTGGTAAGAAAGTTTCACAGCTATGTAGGCTTGACAGAAAGATCTCTGAATGTAGAAACTTAGCATGAGGTAGAAATGGAAACAAGTTTTGATACAGAGTAAAAGATGTTTTGCTGAAACACTGATCGATGAGTAACTGAGAAGGCAAAGGTTGGAGATGAGTTGGAAGGAGATTTTTAGGAATAGGACAAAAGTATGTGACTACAAACAAAGACATGTTTTTCACCAAGTAAATAAGTCTCAAGAAGAGCATAAGTAAATAGAAAACATGTCTTTACCAAAAAGAGAGATATGGCAGGCAAACAAGAAATGTTGATGTAGCAAGAAGAAGAGGGGTCTGAGAATTTTCCATTGTAAGCTTAAATTGTAACTTACTTACTCTTGTGATTGGATAATAATTACTATAATATGGTGATGGTACTAGTTATGATAGGCTATAGGCAAATGTAAAGGTATTGTTGTATGGTGTTTATTGGTTGTTATGTGTTAAGATACTCTGCAAAGAAAAGTATATAATGCTATGTAACTTGAACAGAAAGTGGCTTCAGGTATGCCTACAGCTGGAGCTGGCAGCTGTAGGGCTGGCTCTGGATACCCACTCCCTGAAATGCTGTAACTTCGCCTATGCAAGAAACAGCTTTCAAGAGAGCTGCCTGAAATCCAGACATCCTTCGTGAAACTTTCTCCTGTAAGACTTCTAGAAGATTTTTAAAGTCTGAGTGAAATATGAGTTCTCTGTTCCAATGAATGGCGTCTTGTAGGTGTGTTCTGGTTTGGCCAAATTTAGAAATATATACTCTGAGAGAAGGCACAACCACCCCTCCCCCCACCAGGTTCAGGAAAAAATAAATTTTCCTTGAAGGAAAGTGAAGGAGATAAAACTATTTATTTAACAAACACACAGGAAAGGAAAATAATGCTAAATAACAAAATCTTTCGCTGTGGAGGAAAAACCTGGGAAAGTGTTAGAGTCCTCCCTTTGGTCTCCTCGGAGCTGGGGCTTGGCCCAGGGCTAGGCCCTTTGTGCCCAGTGGAAAGTCCTCCTGATGTGCTCTGATGTCAAAGCAATCAAGCAGTCCAGTAGAAAAGGGAGAAAATCCGAAATTCCAGGGAAGGAAAAATTCAACTCTCAGTCTCTCTCTGGAGAAAAAGAAGCTGAACCACTGGCCAAAAACTGTCCTTGGGAAAACAGCAAGCCGGGTCCTTCCTCCCTCCCCTGCCACAGCTGGGAAAACCAATTGCTATCTGTGTGTGACCTTGAACAAGCTGCAAACTGCTTTAATGAAGTTTTGCTCAGTTTTTTCCCTCCCCCTCTCAGGCTCAGTTTAGAGGCATAGAAAGGCACAGAAATTAATTTCTGGGCATAGGCAGCAATATGGGATACACGTACTAAGGTCACCCCAAGACAAGGTGGTGTAGCTGACAAGGTGTCATGGGCTAGCAAGCATAGTCCCGGAAGTGATGTTCTTGCAAAGGGGTGCTTACAGCTTCCTCTATGACCTGACAGAACCTATCAGCTGGCCAGTTTGAATATGGACACTTAAAGTTGTGACCGCCTCTGTGATCCACACTTAAGAATAAGAAACTCCTAGGCAGAGCCTGTCTGTCTCATTTCTGGTACTGGGACCAGTGGCTGCAGGCCCTGTGTGCGGGCCAGTGGGCCTGGCCCAGGCCCTGCTCAGGCCAGGCCGGGCCGGGCCACAGCCATCCTGGAGCTGATGGGCCCTGTTCCACCCGCGGCACCCCCCACAGCTCTGCTGTGGGCAGCCGGAGAGGCTCGGCTCCCCGCCCCCCCCCCCCCCCACTGCGGCCAAGATTGACCTGAAGTTGCACCGCTGTCCGTCAGAGGTCATGTGACCGACAGTGATAAGCAACACGGCCTAGGTGAGATTAACCCTTTTAGTGCTGTGAAGAGCTGAAAACCTGAGGGAAAAGGAAGAGGGGATGCTTAAAGCTCAAATTCTGTTGTGAAGCTATGATATATCAGAGTACCCGTTGTAATTTCATGAAGATATAGGGGGTGGAGTGTTCAACTCATACTTGTGAGCAAAAGCACCTGTGCTGAGATAGGCAGATGCTGAAGCAGCTGTAATTTCATGAGAAGTTTGAACAGGGAGAGATGGAAGTGATGAGGACTTTTGCTCCAAATGGAAAAGGAGAAAACCTCAGTTCCTAGAGATGCTCCCAGAGATAGTCCTAAAGATGAAGATGAGGGAGACCCTTTGCTCCCAGGGAAGGAGAAGGGCCTCTGTTCTTAGAGATGAAATGCTCCCAGAGATGGCTGAAGAGAACTTTTGCTTTCTGAACGGCTCAACCTTAAAATTGTACCCCAAAAAACTTCAAGACTGGACCCTTGAAAGCAGTTGTGGAAAAGCTGCAAGTTGGGGGAAGGGATTCACATGCGAGCAGAGAGACTCCTCTTCCTAAATGGACTGAACAAAGTTATTTGGAAGTGGGCAACTGTCTCGTTGTGATAATGTTTTCATAGCATGAACAAGAGAGACTCCTCTTCCTAAATGGACTGAACAAAGTTGTTACGGAAGTGATAAACAGACTGAACATCTCAAGGGTTGTCTTTTTACATTGTTAGTGGGAGAAGGGAGAAAGGTGGGGGAGTAGAGGAGTTCTGAAGGTGTGGTATGATTTTTTTCTTCTTTTAGGTCTGTTAAGAAACTTCTTTATATTCTTTCAAGTTTGGTGCCTGCTTTGCATTTCTCCTAATTCTTATCTCACAGAAGGTAAACAGTAATGAGTATTTAGGACCAAACCACTACACAAGGCATTCTTGTTTTCTCTTTGGAGAGAGTAACACAGCTTTGTGTAATCAAAATGCAGCTAGCTTGATGCCTGGGATGTTCTTTAGAGAGATTACAGCACTTTATGCAACAAAGGCTAAAATTTCTAGCACTGGTCATGTAGAGTCAGTCTAGTTTAATATACTGTACAGCACGTGTTGATGATGATGCCAGCCAAACCCTTAATTTACTTGTATCTTATTTGACATGCAAATAAATCTTCCCAATGTTCCACACTCTGCTTTGAAAACTCTACAAGGAGATTTAATAGAAAAAATATAAGCTGCCTGCATTAAGGAAATCTGTAAATATCCTCATCCTCAATTTTGTATTACTTCTTAAAAATAGTAATTGATTCAAAAGACAAGACAGTTCTGAAAGGGACAATGTAATCTTCCTGGGCAAAGTTTAGAATAAAACACTGTATGTCTTTTATGTCGTATGTAAAACAATAAGAAAAGGAGAAGCTGCAAAATCACTATGATGTCTTTAATGTGTCATCCCACTTACACTGTGTAACAGGGGAAAATATAGATTTGTCAAATCTTCTTAATTAGGGCTGTATCCCCTTATCAGGACAGTGCAAGTGGAGAGGTTAAGAAAGGCATAGAGATTCATAGACCTTCCCCGAGTAGCAGAGATCTGTAATAATATTCCAGTTCTGTTCTAGACCTGTTTCTCATGTCTTCTACTAGATCTGACATCTTACTATGTTGCCATTCCCACTCAGCATGTAACTCTTTTAAAAAAAATTAGTATTTTAGCCGGGGTTTTGTGGAAAGAGATGCTGAATGTTAGAACCCGGGCTTAGTTTTCAGGGCACATAGGACGTTTGGCTCCAAAGATGTGACAGAAAATGTTTCAAAAATTGGGTCATGATAATACGTGTCACAGTGTGAGAAATGCTCTCAAAGGTCATGGCCATACCTCAAAGAACAAAACCAGGACTTTGAAAACACAGCAGCGCAATCGGGGCCACGAGAAGGGGTGATGAAGAACGCGGTTTTGTCCTGGCCCATTTTTCTGTGCCAGACGCCTGTTGGGATCTTCGGTCCTTGCGAGAGAGTCATGTGTGTGCCGTGGTGCTTCGAGCTGAGAAGGACCGGGCAGACAGCACCGCCACAGAGGGGGCGCTTTTGCACCTTGTAAAAGGCAAGAGGACTGCTCCTGGAAGGTGGTGCAAATCCCTGTTGCCACTAGTGTCAGGAGCAAAGTCCTTGCAAGCTTATTGTCCTGGCACAGCTCTCTGCGGGAGACGTAGCCGAGAAACTTTCTGCTTAGCTTGGGATCGCAAGAGGGACAGATTGTGCTGCTACGTAGCGCTGGGAAGGAGAGGTGCAGGGCCCAGGCGTGTTTGGGCAGAAGCAGTGCACTGGAGCGCTTGGCTGCCGACACAGCGTTCTGTGTGAGAAGCAGACCGCTGTTCACCTCCAGGAGAACCAAGGTACGGCGTGCTCGAAAAGGTGAAGGACGAAGCCGCAGAGCACCGGGCTGGCGTGCGCGTCGTACGGGCTTGCAAGACGAAGGGTGGCTGCCCCTCTCCTGCCAGCTGAATTGACGTTCTAGCATTCGGAAGGAGGACGTTCAAGGGCACTTGCTTGTGCCGCTGCTTCTTCCTCTTCCAGCTCTAGGTGGAAGCGAGTGCGCTTCCCCTCTGTGTCCGAGTGCCAGAGAACATGATGGTAAGATGCAGCAGAGAGGGGAAGTACAGAGTGCACCGGTGAGCTTGATGTTGCTGACGTGCATAGAGGCATAGAGTAGGCAGTCCAGGTAAGTCTGTATCTCCTGAGTACCCCAGCTAGTGGGGTGCTATGGCCAGGAACTTAGCATAAAATGGGAGCTGTGTCCCACAATCTTTTGAGAGATTGCATGGGAAAAGCCCCATGCCCTCTCCCTGTAGTTGAAGAATGTTACAGGACGCCTCTGTCTCCTTTTTGGTGGATGAAGAAACTCAGAAAGCAACACTTTTGTCAGAACTCTCCAAGATCCCCCTTTGCTCCCAGTGACTCAATCACTGCCCGGGAAGCTGTCTTTTCTATCAGAGGAGTTTGAGATATAGTTCAAAGTAGTGTGGCAGAGAAAAAAGTCGATAATTGGTTTCCAAGGGATGGCAAACATTAGATACCAGACGCTTTGGCCCTACCAATATTAAAACAACTCCATGAAGACAGTCCTTGCACTTCCTGAGGATTGGCAGAAGCCTTCCTCAAGATGAATGTTGCTGTGGGTCTTTTTAGACTGGCAAAACGAGCTGTTGAAGGTTGCTTGATCTGTGCTAAAGCAAACAGCCAAGTTACAAAGCAACTGGCCAGCGGAGGGAGGCCTTGGGCTGTATGTCCCTTCCAAAGATGCCAGGTGGATTTTCCTGAGATGCTCCAGTGGGAAGGCTTACTATCTTCTGGTAATCGTATGTCAGCTAGCAAGATGGCCAGACGCATTTCCAACTGCAATGACAGGATCAGTTATTAAGGCATTTTTGGAACAAATCATTCCAAGATACAGCATTGTAGAAGCAATGGACTCAGATAGGGGTACTCATTTTACAGGAAAGATCCTTCAAGGGGTTATGGCTTCTTTAGGAATACAATGGAACCTCCATAGGCCCTGGCACCCCCAGAGCTTGGCTCAGGTAGAAAAAAATGAATAGAGAAAGAAACACCTTTTGAAGCTGATAATAGAAACCAAGGTGCCATGGGTAGGGCTTTGAACATTGGCTTTGGCGAGAATGAGGGCCCGACCCAGAAGAGAGATTCAGTTATCCCCCTTTCAATCGTTGTTTGGAATTACCCTGGTAATTCTCAGCCTAGTGGGGGGCTAGAGGCAAGTGATGTATATTTAAAACCATATGTGGCCAGGATACTGCTTCTTGTGAAACCCCTTCAACAGGAAGCTCAGCTGGCACAGACCCCACCTTTGGACTTTGCTGCTTGTAACATCCAGCCAGGAGATTGAGTCCTAGTTAAGGAGTAGAAAGAAGCATGTGAGGAATGAGACAACTCTTTGTAGAAATTAAAACAATTTATTAAAACAGAAAAATTGAAAAACTGCAAAAATTAACAAAATATAAAAATTTGGGATCCTAGTGGCTCAGGAGGTATGCCCCAGGAGCGCAGGGATTCAGGAGCTTCAGGCTTAAGGCAGCTCTGAACCTCAGGTAGAAAAAAAAACTTGCAGTGCTAGGCTGGTCAAAAAGAAATATATATATTTCTAAAGGCCCCTGAAAAGGAGTAGGTTTCTCCAGCACTGAACTTAGCAAGCTGGAGGGGAAGGGGAAATGAGAGTTGGCGTGTCTTTCTCTTGCACCTTTATAGCTTTTGCTCCGCCCACAGTCTGCCCACAGTTTAAGGTAATTGGTGTTTTCCCTTTGACGGATTACCTCTGTCAATCAATGGCTCCTCCTTGTCAGAGGGGTGGTATTAGTTGAGATAAGAGTCATGGAGCTTACGGGGGTATGGCTATGGGGCTGGGCTGTTTGTTGCCACTGGGGTTTTTAAAATCTGCCTTGAAACCAAGGTACAAGTAAAACATAAAAAAATACATCCAACACATCTTAAAACACTTGTAAAAGTATACAGTAAACACAGGAAGACCATAAAAACTTGATCTGTGTACCTGGGCTGATGGGTTAATTTTAACATTCAATTTAAAAATATTAAGCTCAAATTAATTAAAGCACTTAATATGCAAAGACCACGCACAAATAGGGATTTCATGTATGACAAGCATCAGTGGTGGTGAAGTGGCATGGCCCATTCCAAGTGTCAGTGACGACAGAAACTGCCATCAAGACAGCTGAACACAGGTGGACCCATCACACTCGGGTCAAGGTCTCTGAAGCCTTGGAGATTTGCACATCTCAGCTGGAGGAGAAGGCCGGGAGGCCGTGACTGACACTCTGCAGGAGTGGGCAGGAGCAGTAGCCAGTGCTTCGACATCGGAGGGAGCCCTGCAGTCCTATCCTCAGACCGTCTGCTGAAATGGTCTGTATGGGCATCCCTCCTCTAGAATCTCCACTCACTGGGGGGCTAATACTTGCGGCCATTGTTTTACGTTAAGTGGTTTCTGTGTCTTCAATTGCCACAGGTGCTGCAGAAGACAACGTGAAATTAGACTAGCTAATTATATCACACTATTAAAATATTTTCCTTAATAATTCTACTTTTATATGGTCAGCTAAGTTTAGGCCAGGAGTGGGAGAATCAATTTGCAGCCTTAGGAGAAGAAGTAGCAAAAGTTTTTAATCTTAGCAATTGCTGGCTCTGTGGAGGGCCAGGAGGATCTGAAGAGTGGCCATGGTTGGCTAGCCCAGCTGAACCTAAATGGTGGGTCAATGTGAGGGCCATAATGGGATGGGATTTTGGGCCAAAGAAGGAAGTTCACGGCCACTTCATTCTTCCCCAACAGGCACTTATTGCCTAAATAGGACAGAGGGTGTCTATGTAGGAAAAGGTGTTCGTGAATTGACTTTCCCTCTGGGTTTAAACAACTAAACAACTAGGTTTGGACCGATTATTACCCTCCTTACAATTGTTCCAAATATCAAGGCAAATGCAATCAAATACCTGTTCATCTCACTAATGGTAGCTGGGTAAGGTGTTCTTACCACACTTACCAAAAATATTTGGAAGCCTGTAAAGCAATGGGGAGGGACAAGGGGTTTTTTGATCACCTATTTTTAAGCTGTCCCCACGAAAATTCTACAAGTAGAACACATGTTGCTCGTGATTATCAGTGGGAATGGCAACACCGGATTGGAACTCAAACCCTCTTAGTGAGTTCTGCTCCAAATCCAACCAAACAGCTTGCAGATGCAAATGTAGATGGCAACCCCATGTGGGAGCTTGGAAATGCAAATGCTGTGACCCTTATGGTGGAGCAACTATTGTTGGAGGACCGTTAGGCCCAGGAATCCCGCTGTATTTTGACCCACCAATTGATGACAAAGGGTAGGAAGGCCCTTTTGCTAACAGAACACGGGCTTTGAGAGGACATTATTGCATTTGTGGCCAACATGCTTAGCTCAGGTTACCTCCAAACTGGTCGGGGATATGGTATGGGTATGGGGTATATTAGTCCATTGTTCTTTTTGCTGCCACAAGTTCAGGGAAATCGCTTAGGAATTGTTGGGGAAGATGAAACAGGAAAGCCTTATAAATATGATTGCCTAACAAAAGATTTTGGGAATATGAAAACTATAAGCGACATCGAAATGAAGGCCACCTTTGAGATATAAAGTCTTAGTTACTGAACAACTAGAAAACAATGGTATAGCCAGCTGAAGGTAATCCCCTCTTGATTAGAAAATACCCTCTGCTTGCAGACAGGTCCAAGGGTCAGAGCAGACCCTACTAGCTCAGCAGAAGGGGTCCAAGGAGTAGTTTTTAGAAGTTAAAATGTAACACTCTGTGGTAATGTAATAAGTCTTATAGGCTGTATGTAAATGCTATAGGATTTGTACCTTGTATTAGATTGGCTAATGAGAATTAGAATATTCAGTACAGAAGATGATTTATTGTATTGTAACAAGGACCTCGCTCTCTTGCTCTTGCCCTTAGCTCTTAGCTCTTCTCTTTTACTTATGCTTGTAACTCTCTAGCTCTCTTGCTCTTAGCCTTAGGCTCTTGCTCTTTAGTCTGTTGCTCACTCTCTCTCTCTCCCTCCTACACCTTGGGCCTGCTTGGAGCTGCAGCTGGCAGCTCTAAGCAGTGCCCTTGTACCCACGCCCTTTGCAATAAACAGCGTGCCCCAAGACCTGCTTATAGAGATCTCTCGTCTCCGTCCATCCGTCTCCGGCCGGGCCCGACCGAACCCCCCCTCATCCCGATCAGTTTCTACAGGAATCAAAATCTGTGATGATTTAATTAGAGAAAACTGATGCAGCCCTGGCTGGAGGGAGCACCCCAAATCGGGGAAAAGATGAATGGCCACCAGAACGAGTTCCACAACACGATGGACCAGCCACTTGGAATCCTAAGGAATTAATCCCAGATGCCTGGGATCCCATTTATCATTTGAATGGAATAATTAGGTTACAAGCTGTCTCGGAAATAATAACCAACCAGACAGCCACAGCTCTTGACCCTCTTGCTGACCAACCCACTTAAATGAGGAAAGCGGTGTTTCAACATTGGATGGTACTAGATTATCTGTTAGCAGAAGAAGGAGGAGCTTGTGGGAAATTAAATGACTCAAGCTGCTGTTTGCAAGCAGATGACAGCGGAAAAGTGGTCAAACAAATAACAAAGGAAATAAAGTCAGCTCATGGACCTGTCCAAACGCAGAAAGGATGGGAATGGGACATGTTTTCCTGGTTAACTGGCCAGCTATGGGCTAAACGAATATGATTTCTCCTCTTATATGCTATAGCAACTCCGATCTTTTTACCATGTGTGACACCTTGCTGAGTGCAGATCTTTCAGCAGGTGGTCAAGGGGATGCCAGTAGAAGCCATGCCTACCTCATTCAGAAATGACTACAAAAGGATAGAAGAGGATGTCACTGCAAAGAATAGCAAAATCCAAGAAGACTCAAGAAGAAAATATTAAAGCAATGGTAATTAAGGTTTGTATAGGCAAATAGAGATAAAATAAAAAGAGGAGGGATTAAAAGGAATGAGATGAATGAGTCTTTACAAACAGACCATGTGAATCTGCCTGTAGACAAGGCTAGGAATTTATAGATAGTGAAGTAACAGAAGAAACAATGAGTTCTCTAGAACTGTTATTAATCAACAGAGACTGTTGATTAATCAAGGCCGTGTTAAATTCCTGAACCTAGAGCAAGGCAACAAAGACTTAACAGAATTAGGAATAGTATCTTTTTCTTTCTTTTCAATACCAAAAGGGGGGTGCATATTTGAGGGGGGCATAGAATAGGCAGTTCAGGAAGTCTGTACCTCACGAGCACCTCAGCCAATGGGGAAAGGGAAGAGGGTGCTGTGGCCGGGAACTTGGCATAAAAAGGGGGCTGCGTCCCGCAACTGTTTGAGAGACCCCATGGGAAACGCCCCGTGGACTGTCCCTGTAGTCGAAGAATGTTACAGGACTCCTCTGTCTCCTTTTCGGACATAAACCTCTGGCACTGTGGATTAGTTTTCCCTAACGTCAGAGACCTGCCGCGTGGTCCCCGTGCGCCTCCCCAGCACTCTGGGGGGTGTAAAATAATTCCCGGCGGCTCCCACCGCGCGTTACAGACGGCTGCGCGGCCCCGGGGCTGCCCGCAGTGCTCCCCTGCCCCGCCAGGGCTGCCCGCGGGCTGCGGAGCCACCTCGCTACCGGCGCGGCCAGGGCCGGGGCCCCTCCCGACTGCAGCCGTGGGGGTTGCGGAGCGGGCGTCTGCGGCACGATCAGCTATTTTACGCCTCGCGGTGCTGCCGCCTCCATCTATCTCTCCATCGCGCCGCCAGCCACCCCCCGCCTGGCGCGCTCACGCTCGGCCGCGCTCGCCGCCCGCCCAGCCTCGCCAGGAGCTCCCCAGCCCGGGCTGTGCCCCGGCTCCGCCCGCAGCTCGGCAGGGCTCGGCCGCACGCGTGCCGCGTGGCTCGGAGCACCCGCGTTGCGCCGCAGGAGACGGGGAAGGCGGGGCGGGCCGGGGCCATCGTGGTAGTGCGAGGAGAGGAGCGCCCGGGCGGGGCGGCGAGCAGCGCGGGCGGGGGGGAGTGGGGAGAGCGCTCGGTGCCGTGCCGGCCGCTCCCGCCCAGCGCCGCGCTCCGCCGAGGCGTTCGCCCGCCCGTCCTGGGTAGGACGTAAGGGACGCTGAAGTTGGAGCTTAGCTGTCAGCAGAACAACTTCCCTCCATTGGCGACCTCGTTTTCCCGCTCTCCGATTCAGCTACCTTGTTGTAGGTGCGGTGGTGCTGAAGAGGGGCGGCAGCTTGGCACAGGTGCTGGCATAGATGGTGCGAGAGCTCCACGCAAGGAGCTTTGAGTGGTATGTGTGAGGGTAGGAGGGTACGGCATCCATAGCTGAAGGCAGAAATGGTCAGGGCATGTCATCAGCCGCAGTCATGCTAAGTTGTTCATCTTTGCAAACTGCTTGCCGAGTTGTTCCTTTCTTAGGTAATGGGGGTTTGTATCAACCAGAACTGCATGTGGTCAGTATTTGCAGATAAGGTTACTTTGGACTGTTGGAGAAGTGAGTGTAGCAGTTTCTATGGCATTCTGCAAAAAAGTGACAGGTCTCTCTGTGTTCCCCAATTCTCAATAAAATTAAGAAACCCCCTGAAAAGAGGTTTTGCAAAACTTTGGGGTTTTTTCCCCTACTAGTACTGTAGAGGCAACCATAGTCACCTTGTCTTTCCAAAAGTGAAGGTTACATATTTTTGTCCAGGAGCATTGCATGCTTTTGATCAGCCTTTGCGTGCATGCATTAGCCTTGTTCTTGTTCTTCCTTGGAGAACTTTTACAATACTCAGATGATCTGCGTAGGCTGTAGACTGCAGTGGTGGACTTCAAGGCTTCCAGCAGAAGGGAGATGCTGTCCACGTTTTGGATTTTCCTTAGTCTGAACCTTCAGTGTCCAAGGCTTCACTTTTCAAGCAGTTGGAAGAGCTCCAAATTAAGACATGAACAGGTCTTAATCGACCTTGTCACCGTCTCAGTTAGTCAAGTTATCGTGTGCATTGGATTTAATTGACTAGTGCAGTGTGTGCTAAAAGTATGTAGAGTATCTCCTCGATTACTCTGCCAGAAGGGTTTGAATGGAGAACAAGGAGTTCCCAAGACAAATATTTGGTGTATGAGAAGTAGAATTTAGGAGTTGATTGCAGAGCAGTGCATGCACAAATGTCTAAGTAGGATCCATCTTTTTATGTCCCATCTATGCTTGTTCTCATTTGAAATCCTGCACATTCTGCAGGTTGGTTTTGTTAGGGTTGTGGCTGGGGGAGGGGCAGTGGTGGGGGAGGGGTGGGTGTTGTTTCTGGTTTTTTTTATTTCCAGAATAGTGTACAAAGAACTTGTGCCCAAAACCAGCAGTATGAAACAATGCAGGTGTAAAAGTCACAGAAATGTGATGAGCGGGAAAGACTCCACTATTAGAATAAGTAGTAAAGTAGGTATGTTTATTCCAGCGCTGGGACGCATGGGGGATAATTTCTCCAAAGTCATGCGTGCCGACAGCTGCATTCAGCTTGGTATATATTGGGTGACAAGTTCCATATTCATTGAGTTTCCTAATATGTCTATACATATTCATTGCCTAGCCCCTCCTAGCCTCGCTTCGTATTACAGTGAGCCCAAAAGTCATTTACATCCGCGTTGCACTTGCGCAGTGTTGTCTGGTGGTCATGGGCAGGGGTCTCTGAGATGAAATAGGAGTCTTCCTCAGATGAAGTAAAGGGTCTTCCTTATCCTGAACTTTTCACCTTCCTTCCCTGCGCATGCTCTTTATGCCCCTGGGCTAAGTCCAAAATTCAAGACTGGTTTGAGTTAGCTTTAGGTTAAAAACAGGATCTTCGGTCAAGATTCCTTCCCTTTATCAATAGTCTCATATCTTCTCATCCTGCTTTGGCAGGCACAATATGTGTTGGGCAAGCTGTATGCATTGCTTCTAACAAACTAGTTCTTAGTAAATCATTTAATCTCTGCTTCCCCATCCCCCTGATTCAGTCCCCCCTTTTCTAAAGAGATAGCAAAGTCTTTTACTAATACATACATTATTTTCCTAATGATTATTTACGGCAAGCATCCCTCAATGCTTTTCCATGGGCGTTTGACAAAGTAGTTAAAACCGATAACCTTTTTAGTACTCTATAGTTCCAAATAAGCAACATGATAGACATACGCAAGGCAGGCACTAACCAAGGTTAATAAGACAATTATGGGGTGACATAACGTATTTAGGATACCAATTGCGGTAGGTGACCACCCGAAAAGCGCATCCCAGCAGTTATGACTTGCATCTTGTTTTACTCTTTGCAAGATTCTGCTGATTTCTTGTGTGTCATGATGGATGGTGACTAAGGTCTTTTTCCCGTTTGTTCAGATTTCTTCTAAAATTTCAGTTAGGTCCTGATGTTTTACTAATGTTAGGTCCATCCCAATAGGGGTGGGTAGCAATTTATGGTATATGGTGTAGTTAGACCTTATCAACTGATGAGACACAACTGGTGCTAAATAGGAAAAGTTACACGCAACAATCTTGGTAAAATTACAAATACAAAAATTAGAGTGGTTCCTGGCAGCTACATTTATATTACTGTCAGCTATCGTCGTAAAAGTGCAGATAGTTCTTAAGCACACACAGCCTTGGCCAATATATACAAGTACAGTTTTTGGTGAAGTGTGTGGGTGGATCTTGAAGTGACAAATGCCTTGTTCTGCATCAAGACATATGTCTTTAGCATCAAGTGTATTACTTTTATAGATAAATCCTTGTTGTTCCCTTGTGATGCAAGATTCTAAATTTACCGTTTGCCATTTTTCTCCTACCATCCGGGCCCATACTTTGTGTTCAGAGGGGTAAAAAACTGTCCCATCACAGTTTAGTCCCAATGCAACAATAGGATGAATTACATAAACTGTGGCATTACATACAGTAAGCACAAAGGCAGTGGCTGTATTAGTCATTGGGTCATAGGTGAAATTTACCAAGGTCCACCAGGATTGGAGCTTTCTTTCTAATTTAGTAGCATTATTCCAAACAGCTCCTTGGATTTCGATAGGGAAAACACCTTCATTTCCTTCTCTTATAATTAAGGAAGCTGTTGACTGCATCCATAATTGAACTTGTATGTAGCTAAGGGCTAATGATATATTGTCCTGGGCTATGCCAAGTGTGTTTAATATCAGTTCGTGGTCCAGGTCGCTGATTTTTGCGAGGTCTGGGAGTATTTTTGACGCTTGCCACTGGATGTTTCCTAACGCTAATAGGGAGGATTGTAGGGACTGTTTTAATTTGGTCAGGTCACTGGTTGCCGTGGCCAATTTATTCATCAGTCTCTCTGAATCGATTCCATTTGTAACTCCCAGTCCTGTTCCCAGCATGCCAGTCAGGTCTCTCCGCATTCTGCCTTTGAGGGGGGGGGTTTGCTTCTGCAGCCAGGCTGTCCACCCTTCAAAGGATGTTTGTATTAAAGGGGAGCAGGCTGGTTGGATCTCAGAAATATTAATTTGCATTAGTAGTTCTACACGCTTAAGAGACCATTCTGGATTAAACAGCAGTAATTGCTGGCCTGTGTTCCTCACTACATAAGGGCCAATCCCATAAATCCTTGGTTCAGGTTTAAGTGATGTGACCTGGGTTTGGATCCGATTGCTGGCATAGGTTGTAGTAGGCCTAGCCATGGCATTTATCTGGAATTTGAATGAGAGCCCATTACTGTCCTGGCCCCAAAGACAAACTACTTCAACGGTCTGTAGTAATGTAAAATTATACCAACAATCTGCTTCACTTGAATGACTACAGATTTCATTATGTTTGTCTATAGGAGTAGTTGAGACACTAATTTGGGTTGCTTTTTAATGAGTAGTTCCGTTAATCATTCGCCATCCTATTTTGATTTCTTCTCCTACAGTTCCCTGAAGCTGCCAAGATTTTTGTTGTTTTTCCCATTCTTGCTTTGTATACCCTTGGTTTCCATGCATGACTGCAGTTAGCAGGTTTAAATCCTTTAAATCAGAATATTTCCCCACGAGTCCAGTAAACCGCATAAAGGCTTGGGACCATATGTCTTCTCTCCTATGAATAACTTCCCAGCTGGAGGTTACAATTATGACTGTAAAAAACCCCAATTTTCTGGGTTATACTTGTGTGCCACCCTAACATTTTCATTTTGTTTGGGTAAACTTCAATTTCAGGTCATCATCACCAGGGGTCACTTTCCAAGGGGCCTCTGGAGCCTTCTTTACTCGGGTATGGTGAATCCAGTTCTCTGATCTTAATCGCGGTGTAAGTGGTGAGAAGTACCTGAAATGGTCCTTCCCACTGTGGTTCCAGAGTCTTTTCTATAAGAGACTTGACATATACATAATCTCTAGGCTGAATGTTGTAGATACAAAAATGCTGCTAGCAAGGATTTTCTTGCTATTTTCTAAGTCCGTGAGAGACTCTTCTCTCTCACAGAAGAGGTAGCAGGGAATGTAAACAACCAAGCCACCTGCAACCTTGAAAAGTCTTGTTTATGGTATAGTAGAAAAATATTTTGACAGTGGATGTTTTAGGATTTTAGCCAATCACCCCCAAGGGGTGGCTGATCCTTTGTCCAATTAGACTATGAAGAAAAAAGTCAATAAAAGAGTTTGTAAAATAATTAAATAATTCAATCTTGCTGCACAACTCCTGCCTGCTGGATCTTCTCCTCCTCCCTATGGCTGCGGGACACGGTGATATACCCTAGGGCCCAGGCCTGCGGTAATAGAATGTCATGTACAGGACTGTCCAAGCCTCGACTTCGGGCTCCAGCCACGTGTTTTCCAATTTCTCTAAGCTGTTTATCTAAAGCAATCATATAGGTGGCTAGCGTCTCTTCCCCTATTTGGGTAGATATGCCTTTCTGTACACCATATGGTCTCCCATAAAGTATTTCGAAGGGACTTAGCTTTTCTTTAATTCTAGGCTTGGTCCGAATTTGTAACAATGCAAGTGGAAGAGATTGGGGCCAGGGTAAGTTAGCTTCTTGCCCTAATCTCACAATTTGCTGTTTAATCAAATGATTCATTTTCTCTACTTGACCACTCAACTGGGGGTGGTATGGAGTATGGAGTTCCCAATCTATGCCTAAATGTTGGCTAGTTTGTTGTACCACCCTTGAAATAAAATGTGGTCCCCTATCTGAGGACATTGCGGCTGGAACTCCGAAGCACGGTATTATTTCTTGTAGTAACGCTTTGGTTACTTCTCGAGCCTTAGCGGTTCTTGTAGGAAAAGCTTCTGGCCATCCTGAAAAAGTATCTGTCAGCACTAGCAAATATCGATACCCCCCTTTTCTCAGAAGTTCCATAAAATCAATCTGCCGCTGCTGTCCAGGCCCATGGCCTCTCCCAGTTTGGCCCATTTTCGGTTTGGGGGTATTTTTGGGATTAGTCTGGAGGCAAAGGGTACACTGTCGGGTTACCTGCACAACAGTTTTGTATAAGTTTCTAGCCATAATTTTCCCAATTAAGTAGTTATATAAGGCATTTGTTCCCCAATGCGTTTTCCGGTGCTCCTCTCTAACTAGTGACCATAGCAAAGGAGAGGGAATAACCAATTTTCCTTCTGCAGTGATAGCCCATCCCTCTTGGTTGAATGTTCCCCCTTCATCTTTAATCAATTTCTTGTCCTTTTTATTATATGTTGGCTTACACTCTAGGGAAAGTTGTCCATCTGGGATCAAGGCTCCAGTTGTTGTTGCCTCACCTTTTGCTGCTTCTTTTGCCTCTCTGTCCGCCAGTTCATTTCCTTCTTCCAATTCTGAGCTCACCTTTTGATGTGCCCTTATGTGCATGATTGCTACCTTCTCATGTAGCTGGACTGCTTCTAACAACTGCATTATTTCCTGTGCATGTTTGATGCTCTTTCCGTGCGAATTTAACAGTCCTCTTTCTTTCCAAATGGCCCTGTGTGCGTGTGCAACTCCAAAGGCATACTTTGAGTCTGTATAGATGTTTATTTTCTTTCCTTTTGCTATCTCTAAGGCACGGGTTAGGGCGATTATTTCAGCCTTTTGTGCAGAGGTGTTTGTTGGCAGGGGTCCGGATTCTATCACCTCCCGGCAGGTGGTAACTGCATACCCAGCATGCCGCTTTCCACTGATGACATAGCTGCTCCCATCAGTAAACCAGGTCTCTGTGTTGTCTAAAGGGGTATCCTTTAGATCCGGGCAGCTGGAGTAGGTGGCTTCGATAGTTTCCAGGCAATCATGGCGTACCGGTTTCCCTTGATTTCCACTGAGAAAGGAAGCTGGGTTGACAATGTTAGTTACCACTATTTCTACATCATCTTGTTCCACCATGATGGCTTGAAATTTCAGGAACCTTTGTGGGGAGAGCCAGTGCCCACCTTTCACTTCCAGCACCACGGACACCGTGTGGGATACCAGCACAGTCATTTTCTGACCCAAGGTGAATTTGCGTGCTTCTTGGATGTTTAGCACAACTGCTGCAACGGCTCTGAGGCACCCAGGCCATCCTTTGGCTGCTGCATCTAGCTGCTTTAGAGAAATAGGCAACTGCCCATCGGTATGGGCTCAGGTCCTGTGCTAGTATTCCCAAGGCAATCCCTTGTTTCTCATGGGAAAATAGAAAGAATGGCTTACTCACGTCTGGAAGTCCTAGAGCTGGAGCTGACATGAGGGCATGCTTTAGTTGGCTGAAGGCCCGCGTGGCCTCCTTTGTCCACTGGAGATCTCTGCTTTCCTTTGTAATGAGCTCATATAGTGGTTTCACGAGCAGCCTGTAATTGTAAATCCACAGTCTGCACCATCCTGTCATCCCCAGAAAAGTCCGTAACTCTTTCACTGTCTGGGGTTTCGGGGTTTGGCATATCGCTTCTTTGCAATCTCGCCCTAAAGTTCACTGCCCGGCACTGACTTCATAGCCCAGATAGATCACTTTCTGTTTCACCACCTGAGCCTTTTTCTTAGATACCCTGTACCCTTGGAGTCCCAGAAAGTTTAAGAGGCTTACCGTCCAGGCTATGCAAGCTTCCTCTGGGTAGCTATTAAAAGGTCATCCACGCATGGCAATAGCTTCCCTTCTCCTGGTGGGGCTTCCCAGGACTCCACGTCTTTTGCGAGCTGTTCTCCAAACAGGGTGGGACTGTTCTTAAATCCCTGAGGCAACACCGTCCATGTGAGCTGGGTTTTGCGCCCTCTCTTAGGGCTTTCCCATTCGAATGCAAAAATTTTCCTGGCTGGCTTCATGGAGAGGGAGATCTAAAACAGTAAACCAAGTTAGCTCTGGTGTTAAGCATGTTAACAGAGTGTAAGGATTCGCTACCACAGGATAGAGATCCTCAGTTGTCTTGTTAACAGCCCGTAAATCCTGTACCACCCGGTAAGACCCATCAGGTTTACGGACAGGCAAGATAGGAGTGTTGAAATCAGACTGGCACTCTTTTAACAGTCCCAGCTGTAGGAATTTTTCAGTTATTGGGCTAATTCCTTCTCTGTCTTCCCTTTTGAGGGGGTACTGTTTAATTCTAACTGGTTGTTTTCCCTCTTTAGTTTGATCTGTATTGGGGTTGCATTTTTGGCTCTCCCAGGTACATCTGTGGCCCAGACTCCTGTGAGCACTTGACTCATTATCTCTTCTCTAATTTCTTCTGCAGAGTCTTTGGTTGTTAATATTAAGCTCAGTATTTCCACATACTGTTGGTCATTTACCTCCAGAATAATTTCCCCATTCCTAAAAATAATGGTTGCTTGTAATTGTTCCAATAGATCTCTTCCTAAAAGCGCTTTTGGAGAATTGGATAAATATAAAAACTTGTGAATACCCCATTGTTTCCTGATTTTATATTTCAACAGCTTGCAAAAATAAGCTTTTTCAGATTGACCAGTTGCTCCATGTACCACAGTGTAGTCATCCCCCTTCAGGTCACCTGTATAGTGTATAAGCCACTCTTCATAAATTCTCCTATGCCTTCTGCCAAGCCTGCTTTGCTGCCACTTGAAATCGTCTTCAAAAGTCTTTACTACCTCCTCCCAATCTGTTTCTAGCACGCTACTATTTTAGGAATGTGATGCTCCTTGCCACACAAAAGTTTTAAAACAAAATGTTCCTTGCTTTCCCAGCTCTTTTGCGTAACAGCAAACTGGGGCAAAATTCTACTGACTTTGATCAAGGTGGACGGGCCACCTTCACTTAACCTGGCAAAGGGCCATAAATCAATGATGTTTGAAAAGCAGCCATAAAACATAGCCCCTTTAGTTTGTTGGACTGTTGCAAGTCTGCAAAGCTCTGTTGACAGGTCCTTGGAAGTAGCTGTTGGAATCTAACTGCAGTTGGACGCTTTGTCAGTCAGCATCACCAGGAGGCTTAATGGTTTAGGTTGAGAGGTGGTGCATGTTTTTTTCAGAGGAATGGCCCAGTGAAGAGCAGTGTTCACTGCCATGACTGCCGTTGTAGCCTTCAAGAGAAATGGGTTAGGCTTAGCACTGTGTGGGAATCCTTGGTTCATTCTAAAAGAACTTCCTTGGTTCTGTTGGTTTGCTTTCACAGCTGGAGCAAAGGTACAGCACTGGAAGCAATTCCTAGGGCAGAAGCGGGAGATATCCAAAGCTCTGGACTTTGTTGTCCTCAGCACAGTCTAAGTGAGCGTAGTCTAATTGGAGGAGTGGTGAGCATCAGTGATATCAGATTTTTTACAAGTTCCTAATTCTGTCAAAATTTTCAAAAGAAAGAAGGAAAGTGATGAAGATGAAATCCTTTCCTCTTAGATCTGCCTATGCAACAACTTCAGGGGTAGTTGTAATGTGTATTCACCTATTTTGAATTGCCCAAAACCAGGCCTAGAGATGCTTCAGAGTCAGAGAAGCAGGTATTTGCTTTATTCGGCGCTGGGTGCGTGGGGGATCGCTCCTCCTAACACACACACACACACGCACGCACAGCATTCCGTACAGTCCAGCATTATGTGTAAAATTTATGAATATTCATCACATTCCTTGGGATAGGAGTGGTTATACAAATTACTTCTCGGAAGTCATTAATATCATTAGCATACATGCCATGCATGCGCTGTGTACCCTGGTGGTTGCACTGAGGAAGGCTCCTCTTCTTCCTCGGGGGTCTTTCTGGTGAAGATCAGTAGTCTTTGTCACAATGCACTTTTTACCTTTCTTTCTGGAACATGCACCGTTCTTCGCTGGATGATTCAGCGGTCTCTGTGCTGGTTTTCAAAAGATCCTGTTCCTCTTATCTTGACAAGATTAAGGCGAATCCTGCTGCTTAGGTTTTGTGATTAACATTTGCTGTCTCTTAATAGTTCACTCGTGCTTACATGAGTTAACTATGGATCATCCCCCTTCTCAATCCCCCCTTTTCCTTGATTGTTTGTAATTCTTTACAAACCTTGCATGTCTTGAAAGTAAGTACCCTTCTCTATCTTGTTTCTGAGTTTGTGCTTTTGCCATTGAGCATAAGCATTGCGATACTAAGCACCTAATATCATATAACAATAACTACTAATTCAATCGGTAAATAAGAATGTAACAACACAAATAACTATTACAAACGATTGTTTAAGCCAGGATAAGTTGGGTAATGTCACTGTAAGTTTCTCTTCTATCTCTTTAAACTTGCAAGAAGTGTTATCTAAGGTAATCTGATGCTAGGTTCACGTTCTGTCCCAAAATATAAGGTCCTTCCCATTTTTCCTGGAGTGGATTTCCGGAAAGAGACTTAATATAAACCCAGTCTTTTGGATTCATATTATGAATGGGTTTATCAGGTGGTGGTGGTGGTTGACAATGAACAACCGTAGTGCGTAGTGATTGTAATTCTGGACCTAAATGCTTAACAAAGCCATGGGCAGAGCCTGATACCAATATAAATTAGTTTTTTGACAAATTTTGGCTCATTGTTGCGTTATTAAGTGATTCATCCTTTTTGCTTGTCTACTTACTTGTGGCCTATATGGTGTATGTAGTTGCCACTGTATACTTAGTAGATGACTCACTCCTTGCACTACCTGGGCTACAAAGTGAGATCTCCTATCACAATTCATTTCCCTCGGTACCCCAAATTGTGGAAGAATTTCTTGTACTAAAGCTTTACCAATTTGTCTAGCCTTGTTTGTTCTACAAGGGAAAGCTTCTGGCCAACCTGAAAAAGTATTTGTGAGGACTAAGAGATACTTGCATTCCCTTTCCTAGGGAATTAAGAGAAGTCAATTTGCCACACATCTCTTGGTAAAACTCTTTTAGGGATAGTCTCTGTGCTTAGACTAACAGTGGTATTAGGGTTGTTTTTCCTCCTTTGTCTCCTTTAATTTCAGTGCTATTACTTTGTCTTCTAAGTGGTTATGGAAGGCGTCAACTCCCTAATGTGTTTCAGAATGTTTGCTTTGGATAAATAATTTTAAGTTTTCTAGGTATGACTATGAGATCTTTTATTTTAGCCCACCTGTCTGTTCTTACTTGACCCTTTTCTTCCTGTATCCAATTTAAATCATCACTGTTGTATGGTGGGGGTTTTTTATTCATAAGGATGCTAGAAGGGATTCAAAATAGGGCTTGAACTTGAAACTTACTAGGCACTGCCTTTGCTGTTTTGTCTGCTATAGCATTTCTCAGTTCAGGGATGGTGTTACCTTGGGAGTGTCTTTTACAATGCATTATAGCCACTTCTGAAGGTTTTGACAGTTCTTCCAGCAAGTGTAAAATTTCAGTAGCATGCTTGATTTGTTTCTTCTGTGAGGTCAATAAACTTCTTTTTTTCCAAATAGCCCTGGGAGCGTGTACTACTCCAAAAGCATACTTGGAATCAGTCCAAATGTTGATAGGTTTTCCTTCAGCTGATACTAAGGCTCCAGTTAGGGCTATTATTTCAGCCTTTTGAGCTGATGTCCGCACAGGTAACAGATTTGCTTCAATGACAGCGTCTGTGCTTGTAATTGCATAGCCAGCAAACCGCTTACCATTCTTGACATATGCACTGTTGCTTTCATCAGTGAACCGGTTGTCTGCGTTTTCTAGTGGAGAGTCCTTCAAGTCTGGGTGGCTAGAGTAAACTGCCTCCATGATTTCAATGCAGTCATGCTGTACAGGCTCCTCAGCAGCCTTGCTCTGGAGGTAAGCTGCTGCACTGAAGATGTTAGTTACTTGGATACTCACCTCCTCCGATTCTGTTAGGACAGCTTGGTGTTTGAGAAAGCAAGATGGGGTTAACCAGTGATTTCCTTTCTGTGTGAGCACTGCTGATGCTGTATGTGAGACAAAAATGGTTATCTGCTGGCCCATTGTGAACTTGAGGGCTTCCTCTATGTTCCGGGTCCCAGCTGCCACTGCACACAGGCAGGCGGACTCTCCTTGGCTGACCCCGTCCAGTTGCTTGGAGAAATAGGCCACTGGCCTTTTGTACGGTCCTAGCTTCTGTGCCAAAAGTCCCAATGCCGGTCCTTGCCTTTCATGTGAAAACAACAGAAGAGGTTTAATGACATCCAGTATGCCCAATGCCGGAGCTTGCATTAACTCACGTTTCAGAGTTACAAATGCATTATTAGTCTCTGGTATCCAGCATAAAAGGGTCCCCTCCGATTCTTTTAGGAGCTGGTATAAAAGTTTCACAGTTAGTCCATAGCTGTAGATCCATAACTTACACTGTCTTGTCATTCCCAGAAAAGTTCTTCATTTTGTTTTTTTTTAATGTAGTTGTCTGGGGCTGTAGATACAAAAATGCTGCTAGCGAGGATTTTCTTGTTATTTTCTAAGTCCATGAGAGACTCTTCTCTCTCACAGAAGAGGTAGCAGGGAATGTAAACAACCAAGCCACCTGCAGCCTTGAAAAGTCTTGTTTATGGTATAGTAGAAAAATATTTTGACAATGGATGTTTTAGGATTTTAGCCAATCATCCCCAAGGGGTGGCTGGTCCTTTGTCCAATTAGACTATGAAGAAAAAAGTCAATAAAAGAGTTTGTAAAATAATTAAATAATTCAATCTTGCTGCACAACTCCTGCCTGCTGGATCTTCTCCTCCTCCTCCTCCCTATGGCTGCGGGACACGGTGATATACTGTAGGAACCAGGCTTGCGGTAATATTTGGTGCTGCCCGACGTGATCTGCACTCTCTGACGTGTCCTGCTGTTGCGAGCCAAGCCGAATTCCTCTAGAGATACGCTGTTCCCCTTTGCCCCCCGGGACCGGGAGGTCCAACAGAACTGAGAAATGGCAAACAGCGGCTCACAAACCGAAGCTGCGATGCTGGTCTGGAAAGGTGTGTTTAGCATATTGCGCACCTCCATTCCTGAAAACTCAGTTCGGGAATTATTAGACTGGGCTGCTTTAAAAGGGATTTCCATGGACAGAGATAGTGCCCTGGACTTTGCCTTATGGCAGGAACTCAGATGCGCTGTCTGACAGGAGCTCCCGACTGGGGACTCAGCAGCATTAGAATTATACAAAACCTGGCGTTCATTATTTATCCTGCTGACAGACCTTGACTGTGATAGCAGGGCTGGCTCGCCTATCTCGGTGATGAGTGACAGAGGAATGTCCGAGGGGGGCCCCGTTGACTGGGTTTCCAGGGAAAATGATGGTGGATTCGGAAAACCCCCCCGGCTCCACAGGCAGAGCCTGCGATGGCTCACCCTGCACAATCGCAGGATTCCACAGCCCCCAGGAACCCCGTGCCGCCAGAGGCGGGGGGGTCAGGGCAGCGAGATGGCGCACAGCCTGCCTTGCCGTTCGGCTGGGCAGCGGCGTCGGCTTATCCAGGGCCGCAGATCCGTGGCTTAGCCACTTGGATGCCCAGAGCGGCTCCTAGCTCGGTTCCATATGGACCTGGATCTAACTTCTTAGCTGGCGTAGCGCCGGGCGTGCCTGCCCCAGGACTCCCTGGGTGTAGTCCGCTGCCCTCCCTGGCGCTGGACTGTTCTGCGCAGTCACAGAACGGAGCCATCGACCTTTTAGTGCAGCATTTGCCTTTGCTGATGGAGCTGCCAAAACCTATCCCAAAGGATGGAGGAACTCCTCACCCTGCTAGAGCAGCGAATGCCCGAACCCGCGCCGGCCGCGCCGGCCCCGCCGCCCACACCCCCCCCCCCCCATCTGCGGGAGACGCGGCTCCGAGCCGAGAAACAGTGTGGCCGGCAGCGAACCCGGAAGCGGCACAGCCGAAGGAAAACCCGGCAGCGGCGGCGGCTGCGGAGACGCGGCCAGAGGCGGCGGCTGCAAAGACATGGCCAGAGACGGCAGCTGCGGAGCAGCGGGCAGGGGCAGCGGCACCCAGAGCAACCCCCGAGAAGGGGCCGGCGGCAGCAGAGCCGGGCGCGGCTGGGGAGCACAAAACAGCAGCGGCAGCGGCGACCGCGCCGAAAGCAGCTGCTGTGCCAGAGGCGGTGGCGCCGAGAGCAGCTGTAGCCCCAGAGACGGTGGAAGCAGTTCCAGTACCAGTTCGGTCAGGGCTGGCCGAGACGGCCTCCCGTATAGAAACTGGTGTAAAAACTGCTGCGCAGCCAGCTGCAGTCTGTCCTGTCTGTTCTGCCTCTAGCGAACTTAGCCGAAGTGCCCCTCCACGTAAATTTCTGTTCACTCCCAGCACCCCAAAGTTGCCTTTGCCTGATGATTCCTCGTCAGGCAGTGAAGCAGATGAGGTGCTGGCCCCAGGTCGTCAGGCGGCTGTAGCCGTGCGGCAAAGAAAAAGGCTTCGCCGGTCTCGCCCCTGGACCTTTCAGGACTGCACAGTAACAGTGCGTCCGACGCATTATAATAGCTTCTTAGAGTCTATTAAGATGTGAGCATTGGAGGAGGGTGACTGGAGGTCATTGGAAATCCTTGGAATGCCATATAGATCTGAGGATTCTGGGGGTAACCGGGGGGCTGTTACACTCCATCCACAGGCGGTGCCAGAAGTTCAGGATGGTAGTGCTTCCCCTAAAGGGGAGATCCAAGCTTTCCCAGTGTATAAGGCTCTCCCAGATTCAGGGGAGCATGACAAGCATAAGGTAATTGCCTGGAAAGTTGCCCAGGACCTCCAATCCAAGGTGGCACAATATGGGCTAGGTTCTGCTGAGGTTATGCAGATAATAAGGGTGATAAATACAGATTTGCTTTCTCCATTTGGTATCAGACACTTAGGTCAAATTCTATTTCAACCTGTACAATTTACAGTTTTTGAGAAAACCTGGAGAAAGTTGGCCGGCAAGACTGCATTAGCAAATACGCAGCTCCCTGCTGCTGATCTTAGACAGACAGCAGGAGTGGATGCTTTGATGGGGACCGGTCCCTTCTCTGATCCCAGTCTACAGGGTACCTTGTCTTCTAGCATCCTGCAGCAAGCTCAACAGGTCAGCATGGCTGCCCAAAACCATAGAGTTGTCTGCGCCCAGAAAGCGATATACTGAAATAGTTCAAGGCAAATCAGAGTCATTCCTCTCTTTTGTAGAGAAAGTCGCTGCTTCTCTTGAGAAGCAGGTTGAGGATGATGGGTTAAGACAGATGTTGTTAAGACAGTTAGTGAGAGATAACGCAAACGAGGCGTGCAGAAAAATCATAGATGCCTTACCAGGGGACCCTGAGGTAACAGACATGGTCGAGGCCTGCGCTAAGGTGGGATCTGGGAACCAGAAAAGGTCTGCTTTGGCTGCTTTCCTGCAGCCTGTTCACGCATCTTCTGGTCGTGAACCAAAGCCACCAAAACAGGTGAAGAAACGGAAGCGGCCTAAGCCGAGCCAAAAAGAGAACACACCGATCCCCCAGTGCAAGAGGTGTGGAAGGCCAGGCCATTGTACAGGCTACTGTAGATCCCGGACTCATGCCGATGGTCGGCCTTTGTCGGGAAACTTCCGCCGGGGTGCAAGGAGGGGGAATTGCTCTCCGATGCAGTCTCTCCCCCAGAGAGTGGCACAGGTACAGGCACAGGCCTACCCAGCCACCCTAGAGACGGCACCCATGGATCAGACGGGTTTGATGTCCACACCGCAGCCGCAGTCGTCCTAGACTCTAGCGGTATTTATAAGGTTCCCTTGGATGCATATGGACCCTTAGCCCAGGGATCCAGTGCGATGCTGGTGGGAAAACCTGATGTTGCCCATCAAGGAATCTTAGCGCACTCAGGAGTTATTGATGCTGACTTTAAAGGTCAGATTTGCGCTATGGTCTCCACACAAAAACCCCCTGTAACTATTCCTGAAAAGACCTGCCTTGTTAAATTAGTGCCTTTTAAGTCTTGTGTCCCCAGGGTAGAACAAACTCAGGAAGATAACGGCAGTGGATCTATGGGACTTCCGCAGGCCTTCTGGACTGCAGACATCTCTGATCAAAGGCCGCAGATGACATGTACCCTGGTCCTGCCGAACGCCTGTCCACCCCGGATTCAGCTTCGAGGTTTGATTGATACGGGTGCTGATGTAACTGTCATCTCCTTCTCTGCGTGGCCTCCCTCATGGCCTTTAGCCCCGGTGGGATCGGCCATTGCAGGATTAGGAGGAGCCACACAGAGCTATTTAAGCGAACGGCCTGTGGTGGTGAAGGACTCAGAGGGGCACACAGCTCCAATTAGGCCTTATGTTGCTACCACTTCCTGTAACCTTTGGGGACGGGATGTGTTGGCAGCTTGGGGCATACGGATTGGGACAAATTTTTTGAAGGGGTCACTTTGTGTAAGAGCGCACAGTATCCTACACTGCCTTTGAGGTGATTCATTAACACACCAATCCAAGTCAGACTCTGCTCAGTTAGTTGAATTAAGGGCTGTTACCATGGCTTTTCAGCGATTCTCACAGGAACCTTTGAATTTGGTTACTGACTCTGCTTATGTAGCAGATATCACCCAATGCTTAGATTGTTCCCTTCTGAAGGAGGTGAACAATGCGGCTCTGTTTTTGCTGTTGCAAACCTTGTCTGCAATTCAGGCTCGAGTGCATCCGTATTACATTCTGCACATTCGAAGCCACACCAATTTACCAGGTTTTCTAATGGAAGGCAATGCCAGGGCTGACATGCTGGCCAACCCTGCATGGGTAGGGCCTCAGCCTGACAAAATTGCACAAGCCAAGGCATCGCACGGTTTCTTCCATCAAAGTGCACATACCCTGCAGAAGCAGTTTCATTTAACGCCAACCGAGGCGCGCGACATTGTCAGTGCTTGTGCTGACTGTCAGGGACTCACTGCACCTTTGCCAGAGGGGGTAAACCCCAGAGGGCTAAAAGCCTTGCAGATTTGGCAAACGGATGTAACTCACGTCCCAGAATTTGGTCGGCTGACATATGTGCACGTGTCTATTGACACTTCCTCCTCGGCTATGTGGGCTACTGCTCACACTGGAGAGAAGGGCCGTGATGTCATTGCCCATTGGAAATTGGCTTTCTCAGTCCTGGGTGTGCCAGCTTCTGTGAAAACCGATAATGGTCCTGCCTACGCCTCGGAGAAGACATGGCAGTTTTTACACCTATGGGGTGTAGACCATACCTTTGGTATCCCACATTCTCCTACTGGCCAAGCCATTGTTGAACGCACTCATGGTACCTTGAAGCATGTTTTGGGCAAGCAGAAAAGGGGAATGCATGGAGAAACCCCACAGAGCCGACTAGCAAAAGCTTTGTATACAATTAATCATCTTACAGTACCACAAAATTCAAATAATCCTGTTATTCTGAATCATTTTCTCTCATTGCAGTCTGCAGGCGACAGACAACTGCCCTGGGCAAAAGTCTGGGTGTGGAATTTACTTACTAACCAGTGGGAAGGCCCACATGGTTTGGGGTCGTGGGTATGCTTGCGTTTCCACAGATACTGGGGTACGGTGGCTACCTTCAAAATGCGTTCGCCCAGACCTACGGCACCAGAGGCAGAACAGGCAACCTCCAAATGATGACCAGAACGCCAATCATCCAAATGGCGACCAGAATGTAGAGCATCAGCCTAATGACTCTTCTGATGATGACCAGGATGTCGACCATCAGGCAGATGGTCCTTCTACAAGCAGAGACTGAACTTTAAATTTCTTGTTATGGAGTCAGATAGTTAAAGCCTTAAGGACATATTTAGAATGAATAACTGATGTAGATTTCTATTTGGCATTAATAGTAGAGTTGTTATCTTATAAAACAAAAAGGGGGAATTGTAGATACAAAAATGCTGCTAGCGAGGATTTTCTTGTTATTTTCTAAGTCCATGAGAGACTCTTCTCTCTCACAGAAGAGGTAGCAGGGAATGTAAACAACCAAGCCACCTGCAGCCTTGAAAAGTCTTGTTTATGGTATAGTAGAAAAATATTTTGACAATGGATGTTTTAGGATTTTAGCCAATCACCCCCAAGGGGTGGCTGGTCCTTTGTCCAATTAGACTATGAAGAAAAAAGTCAATAAAAGAGTTTGTAAAATAATTAAATAATTCAATCTTGCTGCACAACTCCTGCCTGCTGGATCTTCTTCTCCTCCTCCTCCCTATGGCTGCGGGACACGGTGGTATACTGTAGGAACCAGGCTTGCAGTAATATGGGGCATTTGACAAATTGTCTCTTTCTTGTTATTTTCCAAGGCTTTCTCTCCTCCTGCCAGTTCATACTTCACTTTTTGGAGGACTAGCTGAGCCTTTTCAGGGGAGAGCCTATATCCACCTAGTCCCAGAACATTTAAAAGACTTACAGCCCATTCCTTTCAGTCTTCATGGGTCGTTGTTGTTATTAGTAGGTCATCAATGTACTGCAGAAGTATACCTTCCCAGAGTGGCGGTGTCCAGGCTTCCAGTTCTTTAGCTAAATTATCTCCAATTCTTGTGGGGCTATTTTTGGAATCCTTGTGGCAATAGGGTCCATGTAAGCTGGCTTTTTTCCCTGTTTTGGGGTTTTCCCATGCAAAGGCATAAATCTCCTGACTGCTTTCAACTAATGGCAGACAAAAGAAAGCATCTTTTAAACCTAAAACTGAAAACCACACCCAGTCACTTTATAATTTTGTAAGTAAAGTGCAAGGATTGGCTACTACAGGATGCAGTGTTCTTGATATTGTATTTATTGCTCTCAGGTCTTGAACTAATTGATAATTTCCATTTGGCTTTTGTATTGGTAGAATTGGGGTATTGTAGGGAGACCTATACTCTCTTAACAACTCTTGATAAATAAATTTAGCAATTGGTTTTATTTCTACTGCTGCTTCATGCTTTAGAGGATATTGCTTAACTGACACTGGTTGTGCCCCTTCCAGGCATTCAATAATCAGTGGAGAAGCCCGTTTTGATTTCTTTGGAATTTCAACATCTCCTACTAATGGGATCACTTGATCTGTTATTTCATTATCTATGGGTATTTCTCCTCTTTCAGCCTTGTTTGTTTGTTTTCCTAGGCCTGAGATGATTAAGGAATGGGTTTTCCCTTTATCTAATCTTAGTGGTTTAACTTACACTTTAAAGTCTTAGCCAGTTATCTTCGGGGAGGCTTCTTTGGTTGTACCTTCTTTATCCAGTTTTTGTTATATTAACATTTTTACTCTGCTGGATAATTTTATACATTATGAAGGATTAGTTTTTATGATACAAATTAACACACAAAGCATCTCCATACAAAATGCTCTCATGCAAGCATATCTTTACATCAGGGCTATGCTGTGTTTTCTAGGAGACAGATTATAGCACTGTTGTAATGTAATCTTGACACAAACTAGAAACTGGGGCCTTACTGTTGGTGGGATTAAAAAATAAATAAATTCTCTTTCAAAATTAGTTTCGTTGTTCCAAGTAGCCTTTTTTTTTTTCCTTTGAATTTTAGTGAATAAATTGCCTTCATCACATTCTGCACTCCCACCTGAGACTGCAGAATGTGCTATAAATAGGTGGAGTGAGGCAAAGATAAAATACCTTCTTAAGACATATGGCATGAAATTGAATAGCACTTTAGTTTGAGAGCTGGTAGAAGGCTTTTCTGTATTTTATTCATGTCCTGTTTGCAGTCTATGGCTGCAAAAAACCCTCCTGGTTTAGGAAAGGGGATTCAATCATTTCTTATGTAGCATTTGCTTGTGTTTTGTCAAGATTCTTTAATTCACTAAATAGTAAATTTTTAAAAATTAGCTAAATTATAATAATTTTGAAGTCTTCTGAGGCAGAACTGGGAAGGTTAGAACATATTTGTATGATTTCAAATATGTATAAATTCTTATACCAACTTTCCTGATAAAATTGGTTGAGACAAATTATGTGTCCGTAAGATCTTAATCACACCATTTTTCAGTAAAAAGACAAAACAAGTTAGAGAAAAATTAAACTCAAGAATACGTAGAATGCTTTAACTACTATTGGATCTTTCACCAAGTCACTTGCAATGAAAACACAAACAAAATACAAACATTAACAAACTGGCCAAGACCATATCTATGTTTGGTAATAACATTGCAAAACTAAAAACTAGCACTAACTATCACAGGTACATACCAAGCATGCCTTTCTCCTGTGCTAAGTATACTGTCTGCCATGGTTCGCGGCCTAGCGGCATTAGCGTGTCTACTTCTGGCATGAGTTTAGCAGTGTTCTCACTTCTGCTTTCTAGCTGTATCCCCATATCTCCCCCTTTTCCCCAAGAGGTGGGGCAAATCTACAGCCGTTGTTATGGGGCCTGTTGCCTTGGGAAACAGGTACAGGACAGGTGTACAAGACAGGTCATTCCTTTCCACTTCAGCGCAGTCCTTCCCGCCTGGGCAGCAAGAACAGCGCAGCCCACTGTGACCTGCACAAATTTCCTCAGGAATGCCTACCAGTTCCCAGTGGGCACACCTGCAAGCAACACTTGGCAGACATCCCACCTTAGGCAGATTGGAACTCCTGTGTTTAGCCTCTGTCCTCGGCGATTATCATGAGGCAGATGAGGGATCTTCAGACCGTCTCTTACACCACCCCATGACTCACGATTGTCATCAGGAGAGCTCCATCAGCACGATTTCGTAGTGGTGTTGCGAAGTCTTCAGGACTCGTCAATGTTGGTAGCATATCTCAGAAAAGGGTAGAGAAAATAAGAAAAGAGAAAGAAAAGAAAAGGAAAAAGTAGGAATAAGTAATTTTTAATCATGTCTTATTTTAATACTCATGTAGTTCATCTTGTGTCAATAACCTTAGGGGTGTCCACAGTGCATGGGATATTGTCCAAATTGTGCACATCTATTACAGATGTCAATTGTGTTAACCATTTCATCATTCTGCAATTCATGATGTGTAAGATTGCTGATAAAACAGAACCAATCAAAACTAAAATCAAAAGAACAAGGATGGGATGACACAATTTGTTCAGGACACCTGTAGCAGTAGGTGACCACCCAAAAGGAGTATCCCACCAGCTGTGTCCAGCATCTTTTTTTCCTCTTTCTAGAACACAATGTATTTCTTTCACATTTGTGATGAAGAGTTACCAAGGTTTCTCTCCGTTTTTCTTGATCTTTTCCAAAATTTCAATGAAATCTTGGTGAAGCAACAAGTGCTTTACCAAAGTAAGGTTCATCCCAGTGGGGGTAGGCAATAATTGGTGGATCAGTGTGTAATTGGACTGTGAAAGACAATAAGAAGTAAGTGGGGCTAAATAAGAGAAATCACATCCTGTGATTTTAGTAAAGTTACAAACACAAAAATTTGAATGGATTGTAGTATCTACTACTAAATTTTCTATAAATACCTTATCACATGCAGTTCTTAAGCATGCACATCCATTGCCTATATACACAAGCACTGTTTCAGGAATCTTCTTAGGATGAATTTCAAAATGACAGATATTTTGTTCCGTGTCCAAACAAATGTCTTGAGCTCTAATTGCAGTACTTTCACAGATAAAGCCTTGTTGTTCTCGGACAATACAAGTTTCCAAATTAACAGTTTGCCACTTCTTACCCATTTGACGGGCCCATTCTCTATCCTGGAAAGGATAGAGAATAGCTGCATCATGGTTCAGCCCTAATGCAATGATAGGGAATATCAAATGCACTGAAGCATTATGCATGGTTAGTACAAAGGCTGTGGCTGTGTTTGTGATGGGATTGTAGGTAAAATTCACTAAATTCCACCAGGATTGGAATTCTCTTTCAAAATCAGTGGCACCGTCCCAGATTATCTTCTGAATTTCAGTAGGAAAAGTACCTTCTTCGCCTTCTCTTAGAATTGAGGCAGCAACTGACTGCATCCACAATTGAGCCTGGATGCAGCTGAGAGCCCAAGAAATTTTGTTTTGTGTAGCATCAAGCGTGTCAATTATCAATTTGTGGTCATTCGCATTTACCTTTTCTCAATTTGGTAATATGTTTGATAACAACCACTGATGGGTTGTTGTATTTTAGTCAAATCTGTAGTTGTGGCAGCCAATTTATTCATTAGTACTTCTGAATCAATACTATTTAAGATTCCCAATCCTGTTCCCACAACATCAGTTACGTCTCTTTGCGTTCGTTTCTTAGAAGGATTCCACTTTTGCAACCAGGTTGTCCACCCCTTGAAGGAAGTTTGCAGAAAAGGTGAACAAACTGGCTGAATTTCTGAGACATTGTTTTGCATCAGCAACTTGACTTGTTTAAGGGACCATGCCAGATTGAACAGTATTTGTTGTTGGCCTGTTTTTGTGATTATACATGGTCCAATTTCAAAAATTCTCGGGCTTAGCATGACTGGTGGTTGGGTGGTTGCAACATCGGGCATTGCAACATCGACTTTGAGTTCCCCCCAGTATTTTGTATTGTTTTTACCACACATGACTTTATGGGAAAATTGTACAGCAATTAAGTTTAGCCAACAATCTTAATTTTGAATTTCACAAAACAAAACACGGCCATGAGGTCCAATGCTATAACTGTGTATAGGTTCGGTAAAAAATTCAGCAATTAATCCACATAGTAACATAGTCACCTCGGGTTACCATAAAGGGTGGAAAAACTTTATTCTTGTCATCTAACACAAGGGGGGTACTTATACCATGGTATGTGATTACTGCACTCAGTATGGGCTTTGCTACAGCATTTATTTTGAATTTATAAGTTAAACCTTTCAGACTTGGCTGATCTGACGGGTTATTTTGCCAATTGCATGTTACATAGGTTGGTTTGGTTAGAGGAAAGTTATACCAGCAAGTCAGTTAGTTTGTTTCTGCAAAGCTTTGTGATTTCAACATTATTGGTACTGGGGTCTAAGGTGTAGTTACTGACATTCTTCTGACGACAACACAGGATGAAGGGGGTTTGTTTGTCACATACCCACTCTGTTGTAAGGCAGAGTTTGGCTGTAATGTTGGGGTGCAAATCACTTTTCCCATCTGGTTTTAGAAAATTTCCAGCGATTGCAATGGTGGAAGCTTTCTCGTAAAGAGATCCTTCTACTTTTCTGCATCCTACCTTAATTTTTTCACCAATTGTTCCTTTTAGGATTCTAGTCCAATCCTTCAAGTCCCATCCCCATTCAGTTGGACGGTATACCTCAGAGTCGTGCAGCACTACAGTGGCTAGGTTCGGGCAACGATTTCTGGGATAGGATCCTATTGGAAAAAAGGGTCCGTGGACTCCGGCGGGGGAAGAAATTGCAGTCCAAACCAATATGGCTGATAAAAGCAAGCTCCGTTTATTAGCAATCCAGAGGCACTTATATAGTATACCAGCTTGTTAACTCTTAAGTGGCTTAAAACTTACCAAAGCGCATTTCTACTTCTACATAATTGGACTTACATTGGCAAGCTTCTACAGTTATGTTATGATTAAAAGAATTCAGAGTTCACCTCCCTCCTCCTGGTCAGCACATCTTATCTGCACAGCTGCATCGCTTCAAAACTCCCTTGTTGTTCCCAGGCCTCTTTCTCACACAGGGATTTTTTCCTGCAGACAGTTTTTCTCACACAGGCCTTTTGCTTGCAGGTTATTGCTTGCACAGTTCTGTTACTGATTTGTTCCCTTTATCAATAATCCATGTCCCTAATCCTCTAATCATTTTGCAACAGGATCCTAGAGCACTAGTGTACCTAATGGTAGCTTCAGACCATGGCCACTCAGCTGGTTTTTGGCCCTGGTGTTGTGGTAGGATGCAGAAAAGTATCACTAGTCTTATCATGATTTATGTAGTCTTCTGCATGTCCCTCGGAGTTCTTCTGTGAAAAGTAAACACAACAGAGTCTGCCACCAAAAGGCAGAAAATTGGAATGATGGAATTATGCAGCGTGCATGTATCCGATGCTCTCTCCCTAGGGCATCAGAGGCTACCCATGCATATTTATTCAGAGGGCTTTTTAGCACTAGTGGTACTTGTCCTGCGGTAGGGAGGTCTACCAAAACAGGTTGTCCAGGGTAGTGTGCAGGATTCTTAGGATCATTTGGTCCCTGTAGTGAGAGAATTATGCTTGGAGCTGTTGGGCAAAAGGCAGTGATTTTGGGACACCCGTTTACCCCCCATCTATCATTCACACCTTTCACAACTTCCCATAGCCGAACATCCCAATTTCCCTCCTGTGGTTTCAAAAGTCATTTCAAGAGACCATTGGTCCTTTCTACAATGCCATTAGCTTGAGGGTAGAAAGGGGTGTGAAAAGTCCATTTAATCCCTTCACCTTTTGCCCAGTCCTGTACAACTGTAGCAGTAAAGTGAGACCCATTATCAGATTGAATTTCTTGTGGTTTTGGGAAAGTTCCAAACCATCCCTGCAATGCTTTAACAGTATTATCTCCTGTAGCTCTTTTAAAGGCATCGGCCTGGACTAACCCAGATATAATCTCTACTCCTACCAGCACAAACTGTTTACCTCCTGACTTTTTAAAGGGGCCGATATAATCTACCTGCCATGCGTCCCGTAAGCCTTTACCCTTTCTTAAATGCAGAGGGTCATCTTCCAAAGGGTATCTTTCTAGCTGTCTGTGGCATTGTTCACAGGCAGATATGCATGTTTTACACATTTCTCTGGTAGCAGACCAACTGCGAGAAAGGGCTTCTTTGTACAAATCTTTTGCACCTGTGTGTTTCTTTTTACATGCAACCATTCTAAGAAGTGCTCCCAGTCCTCTGTAATTTGACCTTTTTTCACAGGACTTAGTCTTGCTAATTCATCAGCTTTGTTGTTCCACTCTCCTGCTGGATTTCCATCTGTCTGGTGAGAGGCTACCCACTCCATGGCAAAATTCCCTTGACTTGCAATATTTAGAATTTCTTGCTATTTTTCCTTTTGCCATACTGCGATTCTGTTAACTTCCCAATCATTTTGCTGCCAAAAAGGAAGCCACTCAGTCCATCCCTTAAACACAGCATAGGAATCGGTGTAGATACAGACAGGAGAAGTATTCTGTGCCTCACCTTGGAAAACACTCCAAACAGCTATCAGCTTGCCAACTTGGGTGCTGCCTTCCCCCTCTGTGATAATTCGTTCACCTGAGGAAGTGTGAAGGGCTACAGCCTTATATTTCCACACCTTTCCTTCTCGCTTGGCAGAAGCATCTGTAAACCAAGAATTTGCTGACTGTTTGGGGGAAAATGAGGGGCTACTTTAATGACTGAGGCAGGTTTGTCTTGGCTGCTACCCAAGTTTTCAGTTTCTTGCATTGACAGATTTTTTACAGCTCCTTCAGTTATTGAGAAGACACTACAATAATGTTCAATCTGAGCACACCACTTCCTTACAGAGGCCCTCTGGGCCACCCCATCAGGTGGGGGTGGTGCCAGTAGAGACTGTCTTAATAACTTTGAAAGGGCCTCTCAAAACAATTGGTTGTAGTCGTGCAATCTTCTCCACTTCTAGGAGAGCTAAGCTAACCACAAATAATCCTTTCTCCCAGGTAGTGTATCTTTTTTCAGCATCTTTAAAGCCACGGGAGCAAAAACCAACAGGCTTCGTCAGACCCTCAGGACCCCGCTGCCATATGTGTACTGACAACCCTGAGGAGACAAATCCCCATTCCACCTGAAAAGCATCTGTAGGATGAATAAGGCCCAGGGCTTGGTGAGCTGTTGCTTCAAAAACCAACAATTGCAACGCTTCTTCTTGAGAAGCAGTCCATTCCCATTTTGTCCCTTTTCTTAACAAGTTATAAAGAGGTCTGGCAATTATGGAAAATCTGGGATGTGTTTTCTCCAGAACACTAACAATCCTAAAGCATGTTGGAGATCTCTTTTGGATTCAGGCATTTTAATCTGATCTAAAGAGGTTAGGGTATCAGGTGGGATACATGTCATACCTCCTTTCCACCAAATTCCCAAAAATTTCACTTCATGTGAAGGGTTTTGGGTTTTTTCTGAGGGAATTTGCAAATCCAGGCTTTCTAAGTGGGAGGTTATTTTCTCTTGGGTATCTCTCACTTCTTCTATTTCATCTCCTCCCACAAGGGTATCATCAATGTATTGATAAACAGCCACATTGTCAGCTTTGGGTCCTTTTTCTAACTTTTGGGCTAAAGCGTGATGAGCCAGGGTAGGAGAATGTTTGTACCCTTGGGGAAGCCTAGTGAAAGTGTGTTGCTGTCCTTCCCATGTGAAAGCAAAACGGTCCATATCTTCTGGCTGTAAAGGTATCATAAAAAACATGTCTTTGACATCTATAGGTGGCATGATTGAATGAGCCCTTTCTTGAATCAATGTTATTAATTCTGCCAGATTTGGGACGGCTGCTGTAAGAGGGTCTGTGTTAGCATTTAGCCTACGAAAATCTATTGTCAGCCTCCACTTCCCATTAGGCTTTTGCACTGGCCACACTGCAGAATTGAAAGGAGAATGGGTATTAAGTATTACTCCTTGTTCTTGTAGCTCCTGTATCACTAGCTTGATACCCTCTTTGGCACCCAGGGGAAGGGGGTGTTGTTTCACATTAGTTACTTTGCTGAATGGTAGGGAGGCTGCAGCTTGGAGCAGTCTGATGTTAAAATGTGGTGTTCCAAAAGACCACAGAAGACCCTCTGAGTCCTCCCACTGCCTCCTAGCAAGGGCATTCATCCCTAATAAATTGGTTGGAATATCTCCAATCACCACATTGATAGAGAGTTGGTTTTCCTCTCCAGGCAAAGTGAGCTTGACTAAGGCCACATTCATAGATTCTGTTGCTCCCAAGGCACTTAAAACACAATATCAGTTCTTTGTTGGAACAATTCCACACCTCTGGGCATCTTTCTTTGTCAGCGCAGAAATTTGTGCCCCAGTGTCAATCAGAAAAGTTACAGGTGCCCGTTTAGGACTTGTAATAGCTGTGATCATTATACCTTCTGTTTTATTTTTAGTGAGCATTCTCAGGTATACCTATGCTCCATTTCTTTGCCCACTGACAAGAAACAGAGGGTCTAGTTTCCCTGGTTTTGAGAAGAATCTGTTTTGGCTCATTGGCCAGACTTTGAGGGAGAAGTGGCTTTGACTCACTGCCCAGATTCTGAGGGAGGAGGGGTGCACTGGGTTGAAGTGACAGATTTGGTAGAATGGGTTTTCAGCAGTGCCAGTTAGACATTACCTTACTCAATTTATCAAGGGGCAAGCCATCCATCACATTTCTGGGGAGCCCCTTTTTGATGCCTAGTGACCACCAATGCTGACGGTTAGGGATCTGTTTTGCATTCTCTGGTTTTTCACAATGAGGAGCCCTAATGTACCTGACACCTTTTGTTTTTTCTGATTTTTCCTCTGGGATATTTATAGGTCCATATTTCCTACTGTAATTAATCTGATCTTCTGCAACCTCACTCCATGTCCAAATTTGCAATCACCGGCAGGTGAATTCGATTGTGAACCTGGCAGCTGAGAGGGGGTTGAATATGGAGTAAATCCAGGATTGGTAGGTCCAGTTTGGTCACTCGGGTTTCCAAGGAATCTATCCAACCTCTCTACAGGACCTACAGCAGCTGTGGTTTTTTGAAGGACAATTGCTGTAGGTTTGAGTGATTCTGGAAGGCCTCGAATTAAAGGGGTCATCAGTTCAGGTTTCACAGGTCGTGGGGGATTTGTATCCAGGATTTAATTTCCTTTCATGGATCATTTGCAGACAGGCGGCTTTGTGGACACTTTCTAGAAGTTGATCGGGGGTACCAACTATAGTGAAAGGGTCTCCCCTTTCTAAAGGATTGAGTCCCCCAGCCCAGAAAGCTGCGCGCTGAGTCAGCGACCATGTGTTACGTTTGTCTCCTGTTGTTAAGAGAACTCCATGTCCCCAATATCCACTGGCCTCCTGTTCAGTTAATTGAATTTGGTCTCCTCCGGTGAGAGACACTTGGAAGACATATTCCGCCTCAGATTCGTGGGGGAGCCGGCTGTACTCCTTTTCTAACTTAGCCAATTCAGTAGCAGTGTATGGTATTTGTTTAGTGGTGATATGCGGTTCAAAATCTTCATCATTGATATAATTATATTCTGTTTTAGTTAGCGGTCTCATATGAGGGCAGCAGTTTTTCCCACAATTTTTTCACTAGCACTAGTTCTTCCTGGGGGTATATTTGGTTAATGTTAGGAGTTTTCTTTTCCTCTTTCTCTTTTGGTGAGTCAGCATTCTTTGAATACTTAAAATATTCCTCCCTCAAAGCAGCCCGCAGCAAATGATTTTCATTCCTTTCTTCATCTGATTGTTCCTGTAAAATTTCCACTAGGTTTTGAAGGGAATCTATGATTGCTTTCTCTTCACTACATCGCTTAAAGCAGTGATCTATAGCTGCTGTAAGGCATGCTCCTAAAACGGAGGCGATTATGGTTTTATTTTGGCCAAATTTAAACTTTTTCTCATGTTGTAATGAACATATTCTATCAGTCACACTCTCCAAATTAAACCAGTTATTTTGAGCCCATTCTTCCCCTCCCGGAGAGGGCCGGGCATTATGTTTTGCTAGCAGAGCATAAAATGCAGCTTTATTATTTTGCACTAGGGTTTTCAGTCATTTTATGAAGGGATCAAAACCACTACAGGGAGGTAAAACTTAATTACACACTGCGACACAAATAGCTTCGTAGTGTCTCCCTTCGCTTCTCTGGGTGGGTGAAGAGACCAAAATCTGCCTGGGAGGTACTCCTTAAGTTACTTACGGTTGTCTCTTCACTACACCAAGCAGTCCAAATTCACATACGCCCACCAAAACAGTTCCCCCTTTTACACTAAGAGATCTTTTTGTGAAAGATCTGAAGACAGAGCCCTCAGCTGAGTAGGGGTGCTTTTCACCTAGGCGTGTGCAGTTTGTGGGAAATTCGAGTCACCCCCCTTGCTTTCTAGACACCGCTCACTCTTTTCGGGGTGTCGGGCTAGGTGCAGCTGGAGTGAAACGTCCTTCCCCTATTACAGACTACACACAACCTTGCAACCCCTTCTGTCTGTCAGAAACGCCAGTTTAATGTCACGATCTGCTAATACAAGCGAGGGTTGTGATGGTTCGTTTACAGATCTCAGAGTGCAAAAGGACACAAGGGATTTCAGTTTTAATCAAAACAGTGCACCTTTAATAAGTACCCACAACACGGTAATGTGATATAGGAGAGAAAGAGAGAGAGAGAGAGATAAAGAAAAACAAAGTAAAAGAGTAGAGAGGGAGAAAGGGGGGGTAATAGCTACCAACGGATGAGACAAAGTCCTCGTGGTCTCTTGCCAATAGATTAGTCTTCTTTCCGTAGGGAGATCTCATCTCAGTTATTTCAGAAAGTCCCTTTATAACCCTTTTTAGAAACGAGGGCAACTGGCCAAGACCATTATCTATGTTTGGTAATAACATTGCAAAACTAAAAGCTAGCACTAACTATCACAGGTACATACCAAGCATGCCTTTCTCCTATGCTAACTATGATTTACCAAAATATGAATATCAATCTAATATCGATATCCAGCTGAGACGGACAAAAACTCTAACAGTTTAGAGTTAGAAAGTGTATGTTTTATTTTTGCGTGGGATAGCTCCCTAAGATGCAGGCCCTGATACAAGCAAACATGATACCTTTTATTTCCACATATTATGAATATCCAAAATACAAAATGCATATTCATAGTGTTGACACCTCCCATTCTCCGCTTCGTATGGAAATGAGCTTACATGTCATTAAGCATGCGTAGTGCATGATCTGAATTGAGTCGGTGGTCTTGAATTGGGTCAGTGGTCCTAAGGAAGATGAAGTAACTCATCTTCCTCACTTTGACCTTTATGTCTTTCTGAGTTTTAACAATTCAAATTACTTTAGTGACCTCTAAGTTTCTTCTTGCGTGACTTTTGGATGGGCTCCCACAAAGGGAGGAAATTGGTAATTGTCTTTATTCTATACACCAACTTGTCAATGCTTCTGCTTATTATTCTAAGCACAGCTAAACAAACATGCAAATGACAGATCATCAGTTATTTGGTAACCAGTTACTAACATCTAAAACTCTATTTCAGGTCCAGCTCTCCTAACTATTTTAATTAACCCTCACTGGGCCCAAGCCTACAACTGAAATCCCAAGCCTATGACTAAAATCTTTATGTTTCCTCTAAATCTATGTTTCATTCCCACCAAGGGAGGAAATTGGTAATTGTCCTTGTTCCCTACACCAACTTATCAATGTTTCTACTCCTCATTCTAACCACAGCTAAGCAAACATGCAAATGACAGATCATCAGTTATTTGGCAATCAGTTACTAACATCTTAAAACCCATTTCAGGTCCAGCTCTCTTAACTATTTTAATTAACTCTCACTGGGCCCAAGTTCTTCCTATTCCAACTAATCTCAACACAGCTAGCCTATAACTAAAATCTTTATGTTTCTTCTAAATCTATGTTTCATTCCCCACTTCTCTTTTAACAGTGAGTAAATTCTTTTACTCAGTACACAGATTTCCTCTTTTATCCAAGCAGCGTGGTCAGCCTTTTTCTCATTCAAGACTAAACCATATGCTTTGGATAGTGATATCAAGGCTGCTATTCTCCACAGCATCTTCCAATACCAAAGAAGCATCACCACGGATAAAATCCAACTTGCACTAACTAAAATGAGCAATACAATAATAGGATGAATCAAGGCATTGAGTATACCAGTTGCTGTCGGTGACCATCCGAAAAGCACATCCCACCAATGATGAGACAAATGTCAGATTCATTCCTTTAGGGACAGGCAGGACTTCTTGGACAGTAATCATGCTTGTCTTTATATACTGATGTGATTCTCCAATTTTTGTAAAATTCCAAATACACAAATTAAGTTGGGTTATCGTTTACGATTAAATTGTCTATTGTTGTGGTGGGACATGCGATCCTGAGGCAGATGCAACCTCTTCCGTATACACTAGCCACGTTGTTTGGTTAATGGAATGCACCTCAAAGTGGCAAATGCTTTGGTCTGTGTCCAAACAAATGTCTTTACCTAAAATCCTTCCACATATGTACCCTAACTGCTCCTTCATATAGCAGGGCTCTAGGTTAATGGCTTGCCACTGGCTTTTAATTTCTCATGCCCACATTCTATGTTCAGAGGGGTATAATACAGTTCAATTCATGGTCTTGTTCTTCTGTATCTTCCTAATCTGGTAATATTTTGGACAGTTTCCAATGGTTATCACCCAGGGCCAGGAAGGAGGATTGCAACAGTTGCTGCAATTTAATTAAGTCACTCCTTACTGCGGTCAATTTGTTCATCATATGCTTTTGCTGCACGCCCCTCTATTTTAAGTCTAAACTTAATTGCTCAAGCATTTGTCACAGCATTCAGGGCCAAATCGGATAAGCTTCATGGGCAGATGGTAAGCCTCATGAAACCCATCCTGCACAAATGCATATTTACATCTTCAAACATCCCTTCCTTCCCACAAGCTTGCGTTTATGACTTTGAGCATTTTGTTCAAAGCCTTCTGAAAGTGAGGATCATATGCCTTCCCCTGGCATCGGTATATTTCAGCCGCGTTAGACCGGAGTAGTACTACTTTAACTCTTGTTACGATTGTAAGAATAATTAGTAAAGTCCCAACTTTCCACATAATGTCCATCATAACTGAATTCATCCATCACCTTTTCAGGTCAGCTTCAGCTTCAGTTCGTTGTCGCCTGGCGTTACCTCCCCAACTCCCTCAGGGGCTTTCTTCACCCGGGAGTGATGAATCCAGGCCTTCTGCTCTTTGATCTTTATTGCAGTGAAGGTGATGAGGATCACCTGGAACAGTCATTCCCACTGCGGTTCCAAAATCTTCTCTGCAAGAGACTTAACATACACATAATCTCCAGGTTGTACATCATGTACTGGCCTATCTAATTCTCTGCTTTGGGCCCCAGCCACATATTTTTCAATTTCTCTCAGTTGTTTCCTCTATCCGAAGACATAGTGGCTGGAACTCCAAAGCAGGGTATTATTTTTTGAACCAACACTTTGGTCACCTCTCATGCTTTAGCCATCCTAGTGGGAAAGTTTAGTGGGGGGACAGGGTCCTGGGTGCAGGGGAATCCAGCCAGAGACACGATACGGACATTGATACGATTTTAGCATCGTGCTCCAGTCTTACTGTTTACTTACACCAAGTTATACTTCACCGAGTTCACACCCCATTCCCACGAGAAAGCCTCTATGCAGCGGGGGAGCTGACTAGTGCATACCTTTTCCCAAGGCTGTTCAAGGCTGCTGGCTAGCACGTGCCTTGCAAGCCTATCTTAAGCCTGAGGCCCCATCAGGAGTACTTCTGCAACAGCCCAGGGATGCCCAAGCTCTCCTGGGGTATCCGATACCCCCGCTCCACAAGGAATTCCTCTACAGAAAAGGCCTCTGGCCATCCTGGAAAGGTATCTGTTAATACCAGCTTTGCGCTGGCCAAGATTTTCAACACAGCACCACCATTCGGGCAAGGAGGAGGAGAAAGGAAGAACATCTTTTCGTCCCGGCACGTTCTTCTTTGCGAGACGCCTCTCCGCGTCTTCGCTCCCTGCAAGGCTGTAATGTGCGCAGTGGCACTTGGAAGCGAGAAGGCAGGTGCAGAGAGCACCGCGATCTGACGGCGCTGTGCCGGCTGGAAAGGAAAGAGGGCTGCCACTGGAATGCGGTGCAAATACAGGTTTGCACGCGTCGAGGGTAAGCGCCAGGTGACCTTGCTGACCTAAAACCGTTCTCTGTGCCAGACACAGGCATTGAGAATCTTTCCGTTAAGAATCAGGCTGCCACGCAAACAGAACGTGGTGCTGCCTAGCGCTGCGAGGGAAAGTGCATGGCCCAGGCGTCTTTCGGCAGAAGCAGCAGCACGGAGCAGTTCGCTGCCGGCACAGTGCTCTCTGTGCGCGAAGTAGACGATGGTTTGACTCTGGCAGAATGAAAGCGCCACATGGTACGAAGAGCATCGGAATGAAGGCAGAGCACCGAGCTGCTGCCGTGCACATCGCACAGGCTGCGAGAGGAAGCGTGGCTGTCACTCGCTTCTTTGCGGATTCATGTTAGCAGCTGAAAACAGAAAGTTCCACGTGCAGCTACTCCTGCTGCTACCTATTTCTCTTCCAGCTTTCCCTGGAAGGAACTGTGCCCAGCTTTACGCTTCGAGATGCACAGATGACCGTGGCAGATGCGGCAGGGAATAGGAATACAGCGCGCAGGGGACAGTTTCTGGTGCTTTACGTGAGGCAAGGGGAAAGTGCAGCCCAGCAGTGGCTTTTACTTCTGGAGCCTTTTGCTTTGGTAGCAGCAGCAGCTGCTGCAAGTGGGCAACGGAGCTGCGAGAGTGCATCATGTGACGGCACATCTCTCCGAGAAGGAAGCTGCCGAGCCGCAGCATGTTGTGCTCCGTTTCGAGGCTACTCGGAGGAGGAAGGCACTCGAAGAACGCCTTCTTTCTGGACGCGTCCTTCTGGGTGTGCTCAAGCTGCGTGGGCTCGGCAGCACTGAAGGTGTAAGAACCTGTTTCTGGCCAGGCAGTGTGCTGCAGTGCAAGGGCTGCGCCTTACTTTGTTGAAGCAGGCAGAGCATTCTCAGCTGAATCTGCTTGTTGAAGCAGCTCTGGGCTGGACATTTGCAAGTCGCTCCACTGAGCCCATGAAGCCGGTGCCCAGCTGCTTCGTTCTTCGCCTTCTGTGGTCCGGACAGGACTGAAGCGCAGCGATGGCTTGGAGCTTTGCCGCTCTTCAGCGTGAACACTGCACGCAGCCACAGGCTGCTGTGCACGGCTTTTCCTCAGCTCGACGTACAGTCATTCTCTTGCTGTTTCCCAGAGTCGAAAGTGTCCGTGTAGCTCTCTCGCTCAGCGAAAGGCGTCAGGAGAGAAACACTTGCTGGATGAGCTTTTCGCTGGCCAAGCCTTTCAACACAGCACCACCATTCGGGCAAAGGAGGAGGAGAAAGGAAAGAGCACCTTTTCGTCCCGGCACGTTCTTCTTTGCGAGACGCCTCTCCGCCTCTTCGCTCCCTGCAAGGCTGTAATGTGCGCGGTGGCACTTGGAAGCGAGAAGGCAGGTGCAGAGAGCACCGCGATCTGACGGCGCTGTGCCGGCTGGAAAGGAAAGAGGGCTGCCACTGGAATGCGGTGCAAATACAGGTTTGCACGCTGTTGGGGTTTCAGTTTAGTCCTAGTTTTTTTCTGTTAAAGGAATTTTTTCCCATAGCATGTTGCTAGGAGATAAATGGCCATACTTGAGAGGAGATAGCCATACTTAAGAAAGACAAAAGGGCCCGTCCAGGCTTTTGTTCTCACCTGGCGGGCAGTTCAGTTCGTTCTCAGCGTCTGGAGGGAGAAGGTACAGAGAAAGGAGCTGCTGGTTCCCGTTTTCGGCGTCTTTCCTTTCTGCTGGGAACAACACCGGGGATCCCAAAGCTGCTTTCCCTGCCCTGCTGGAGGCTGGGCTGTGGCCGCCCGCCCCACTGCTGCTTCGAGCCTTCGCTACGCTGTAGCCGTGCTTACCCTGCCTGCCTGGAGCCCCGGGGGGTTCCCCTTTTGGATACATCTCGTCTGCCACCCGGGATTTGTGTTTGTGCCTGCCGCTCCAGCCTACCAGTCCAGCCTGCTGTTTCCGAGACTCCGGGACCAGCTGCCCACCGGTTTGTGGGGCTCCTTTGTTCCACCCTTCCCCGGGATCCCAGGGCGCCAGAGCAGCCGCGTGCTCCCCGAGCTCGCTCCGGAGCACCCCCTGCAGCCGCGGGGGAACCATCGCACCTGCCCTGCTCACCGGGAGCCGCCAGCGATCCCTGTCGGCTGCGAGCGGAACTGCACCCGAGGGGAAAGGGCCTGACAGCCGAGAAGGCTGGGACTGGGTTTGTGGTTGCTGTTACTGTCATAGTTGTTGTTGTTTTGTTAGACTAGTTATATATATATATAGAGAGAGAGAGAGAGAGAGAGAGTAAAGAACTGTTATTCCTATTTCCCACATCTTTGCCTAAAGACCCTTGATTTCAAAATTATAATAACTCAGAGGGAAAGGGGTTACATCTGCCACTCCAAGGGAGGCTTCTGCCTTCCTTAGCAGACACCTGTCTTTCAAACCGAGACACACGCGTCGAGGGTAAGCACCGGGTGAGCTTGCTGACCTAAAACCATTCTCTGTGCCAGACACAGGCATTGAGAATCTTTCCGTTAAGAATCAGGCTGCCACGCAAACAGAACGTGGTGCTGCCTAGCGCTGCGAGGGAAAGTGCATGGCCCAGGCGTCTTTCGGCAGAAGCAGCAGCACGGAGCAGTTCGCTGCCGGCACAGTGCTGTCTGTGCGCGAAGTAGACGACAGTTTGACTCTGGCAGAATGAAAGCGCCACATGGTACGAAGAGCATCGGAATGAAGGCAGAGCACCGAGCTGCTGCCGTGCGCATCGCACAGGCTGCGAGAGGAAGCGTGGCTGTCACTCGCTTCTTTGCGGATTCACGTTAGCAGCTGAAAACAGAAAGTTCCACATGCAGCTACTTGTGCTGCTACCTATTTCTCTTCCAGCTTTCCCTGGAAGGAACTGTGCCCAGCTTTACGCTTCGAGATGCACAGATGACCGTGGCAGATGCGGCAGGGAATAGGAATACAGCGCGCAGCGGACAGTTTCTGGTGCTTTACGTGAGGCAAGGGGAAAGTGCAGCCCAGCAGTGGCTTTTACTTCTGGAGCCTTTTGCTTTGGTAGCAGCAGCAGCTGCTGCAAGTGGGCAACAGAGCTGCGAGAGTGCGTAATGTGACGGCACATCTCTCTGAGAAGGGAGCTGCCGAGCCGCAGCGTGTTGTGCTCCGTTTCGAGGCTACTCGGAGGAGGGGGGCACTCGAAGAACGCCTTCTTTCTGGACGCGTCCTTCTGGGTGTGCTCAAGCTGCGTGGGCTCGGCAGAACTGAAGGTGTAAGAACCTGTTTCTGGCCAGGCAGTGTGCTGCAGTGCAAGGTCTGCGCCTTCCTTTCTGAAGCAGGCAGAGCATTCTCAGCTGAATCTGCTTGTTGAAGCAGCTCTTGGCTGGACATTTGCAAGTCGCTCCACTGAGCCCATGAAGCCGGTGCCCAGCTGCTTCGTTCTTCGCCTTCTGTGGTCCGGACAGGACTGAAGCGCAGCGATGGCTTGGAGCTTTGCCGCTCTTCAGATTGTTTACTGCAGGCATCTACATTTTTCTGTGCACGGATTTTCCTCAGCTGGACATAGAATTATTTTCTTGCTGTTTTACAGTGTCCAGACCATCTGTGTAGCTCTCGGTCAGGGAAATGCGTCAAGAGAGACGCCCTTGCTGGATGAGCTTTTTGCTGGCCAAGCCTTTCGACATCCCACCACAATTGGTCGAGGACGAGGAGAAAGGAGGGGTAACAGGGCAGTATCTCTACAGTGCATCAGGTCATGTGAAATTTGTGCTGCTGCTGCCTAGTGCCCTTGCAGCTATCTGGGGAAGCAATTGCCCTTCCTTTCAGTCTCTGAGTTTCGGAGAACACGAATGCATGTAGGATGCAAGCGGAGGAGGGAAGTACAGAGTGCACCGGTGAGTTCGCTGTTGCTTACCTGGGGAGGGCGGAGGTGCAGCCCAGCACTGGCTTTGACGTCTACGGCCGTTCTCCAGGAGAGTAGCTGCTGGAGGCTGCCAAGGGAGCTGCGAGCACGAAAGTATAGCGGGCGTCTGTCTTAGAAGAAAGGCGCAGAGCCGCACTGTGATGCGCCCTTTCAGGAGGCTGCTTGGAGAAAGGGTGCTTTAGGAGGGCCTTCTGCTTTGACGCCTGCTCCTGGCTGAGCTCTAGCTGCAGGGACTCTGCAAGGCTGAACGACTAGGGAAGTGCCTATCTCCACGCTGTGGGATGAAGTGCTACGGCTCCGCGTTCCCTTTTGGAGACGCGAGGACTCCCTCAGCCGGCTTGGCTTGTGAACGAGCCTGCTGGACTTCTGCAACTCGGTGCACTGCACCTGCAAGCCCGGTGCTCTGCGGCTTCATTTTTCGCCTCACGTTATCCGCACGGAAGGGAAGCCCAGCGAGGGCACTGAACTTTGCCGCTTTTGCTCGTGCATGCTGCACGCACCCTCGGTGTAGCGTGCACGATTTCTTTCCACAGCTCTATAGGAGAAAGGCTCGCGAAGGGTGTCTGGACTTCAGGCGGCTCTCTTGAAAGCTGTGTATTGCATAGGCGAAGTTACAGCATTTCAGGGAGTGGGTATCCAGAGCCAGCCCTACAGCTGTCAGCTACAGCTGGTAGGCATACCTGGAGCCGCTTTCTGTTCAAGTTAGAAAGCATTATGTATTTTTCTTTGCTGAGTATCTCAATACATAGCAACCAATAAGCACCATACAACAATACCTTTACATTTGCCTGTAGCCTATCATGACTACTACCATTACCATATTATAGTCATTCTTATCCAATCACAAGAGTAAGTATGTTACAATTTAAGCTTACAGTGGAAAATTCTCAGACCTCTCTTCTTCTTGCTACATCGACATTTCTTGTTTGCCTGCGATAGCTCTCTTTTTGGTAAAAACATGTTTTCTATTTCCTTATGGCCTTCTTGAGACTTATTTACTTGGTGAAAAACATGTGCTTGTTTGTACTCACATACCGGTGTCCTAATAAAAAACATCTCCTTCCAACTCAATCTCCAACCTTTGCCTTCTCAGTTATTCAGTGATCAGTGTTTCAGCAAAACACCTTTTACTCTCTATCAAAACTCGTTTCCATTTCTACCTCATGCTAAGTTTCTACATTCAGAGATCTTTCTGTCAAGCCTACATAGCTGTGAAACTTTCTTACCAAACTTTCATCCTGTCCAACAAGCTCGAGCTACAAGGACACCCTTTCAGTTTCGCTGAGTCCACGCTGCCCACGTAGCTGTCGCTGAGCGAAGTGTGCCAGGGGAGAAGCACTTGCTGGAAGAGTCTTTCAATGCGCACGGCTTTGAAGGCAGCACCACAATGTGGGCCACGAGAAGGGGTGAGGAGGAATGTGGTGTCGTCCTGGCACCTTTCTCCTGTGCGAGATGTCTACCGAAGCTCTTTGCTCCTTGCGAGACGGCAGCGTGCGCCGGAGTACACTCGAGCCGAGGAGCGGGCAGACAGCATCGCCATCTGACGGGCGCTTTGCAGCTTGCCGCAGAAAGCGCTGCACTGCCGGGCACAGTGTTCCGGGCGAGAAGCAGAAGACCGTCCGCCTCCGGGGGAACGAAGGTACGGCGTGCTCGAAAAGGCGAAGAACGAAGCCGCGGAGCGCCGGGCTCGCGTGCTCGTTGTACGGGCTGCAAGACGAGCGTGGCTGCCACTCTCCTGCCTGCTGAATTGACGTTATAGCCTTGGGAAGGAGGAAGTTCCACGGCACTTTCCTGTGCTGCTGCTGCCTATTCCTCTTGTAGCTCTCTGTGGAAGCATTTGCGCTTCCCTTCAGTCTCCGTCTTTCCGAGAACACGATGGTAGTAGCATGCAGCGGAGGAGGGAAGAACAGAGCGCACCGGTGAGTCTGGTGCCGCTTACGTGCGGAAGGCGAAGGTGCAGCCCAGCCCTGGCTTCTACTTCTCGGGCCGTTCTCCAGGAAAGCAGCTGCTGGAGGCTGCCAAGGGAGCTGCGAGAGTGAAAGCAAGGTGGGCGTCTGTCTTAGAAGAAAGGCACAGAGCCACAGTGTCATTTGCGATTTCCAAAGGCTGGTTGGAGAGGCGTGCTTTAGGAAAGCCTTCTGCTTTGACGCCTGCTCCTGGCTGAGCTCTAGTTGCAGGGACTCTGCAAGGCTGAACAACTAGGAAAGTGCCTATGTCCACGCTGTGGGATGAAGCACTATAGCTGCGGCTTCCTTTCTGGAGCAAGCAAGAATGCTCTCAGCCGACTCTGCTTGTGAACGAGCCCTTGCTGGTCTTGGGCAATTTGGTGCACTGCACACGCAAGCCCAGTGCTCTGCAGCTAAATTGTTTGCCTTAAGTGGTCTGGACTGAAGAGAAGGCCAGCGATGGCAGTGAACTTTGCTGCTTTTCCGCGTGCATGCTGCACCCACCAACGGTGCACCGTGCACGGTTTCTTTGCTCAGCTCGAGCTACAGCGACACCCTTTCGGTTTCGCTGAGTCCACGCTGCCCATGCAGCTCTCACTCAGCGAAGTGCGCCAGGGGAGAAGCACTTGCTGGAGAAGTCTTTCAATGTGCAAGGCTTTGAAGGCAGCACCCCAATCGGGACATGAGGAGGGCTGATGAAGAACGTGGTTCTTTCTTGGCAACTTTCTCCTGTGCGAGATGTCTACCGAAGATCTTTGCTCCTTGCCAGACTGCAGTGTGCACCAGAGTACACTCTGGCCGAGAAGGAGAAGGCAGACAGCACCACCATCTGACGGGCCCTATGCAGGTTATGACAGAAAGCAGACTGCCCCTGGAAGGCACTGGCAGCTACGAGTTCCCCAAGTGTCAGGGGCAAATGCTGGGCGAGCTCGTCATCCTGGCACGGTTCTCTGTGCGAGAGCGACTTCTCAGCGGTCCTTCTCGTGGCCCCGATTGTGCTGCTGTGTTTTCAAAGTCCTGCACACTGAAAGACTCATCCAGCAAGTGCTTCTCCCCTTCAAGTTTCGCTGAGCGAGAGCTACCATGGGTAGTGTGGACGCCGCAAAACCGAAGGGGTCTCCCGCTAGCTCGAGCTGCGGAAAAACCGTGCACAGCACACTGACAAGCGGCAAAGCACAATGGCCTCGCTCGGCTTCTCTTCTGCCCAGACAACGAAAGGCGAAGAACGAAGCCTCAGAGCACCGGGCTTGTGCGTGCAGCATTGCAGAAAGCCCAGAGACGCCTATCGGGAATTTCGGTCCTTGCGAGAGAGTCTTGTGTGCCTCGTGGTGCTTCGAGCCGAGAAAGACCGGGCAGACAGCACCGCCACAGAGGGGGCGCTTTTGCACCTTGTAAAAGGCAAGAGGACTGCTCCTGGAAGGTGGTGCGAATCCCTGTTGCCACTAGTGTCAGGAGCAAAGTGCTTGCAAGCTTATTGTCCTGGCACAGCTCTCTGCGGGAGACGTAGCCGAGAAGCTTTCCGCTTAGCTTGGGATCGCAAGAGGGACAGATTGTGCTGCTACGTAGCGCTGGGAAGGAGAGGTGCAGGGCCCAGGCGTGTTTGGGCAGAAGCAGTGCACTGGAGCGCTTGGCTGCCGACACAGCGTTCCGTGCGAGAAGCAGACCGCTGTTCGCCTCCGGGAGAATGAAGGTACGGCGTGCTCGAAAAGGCGAAGGACGAAGCCGCAGAGCACCGGGCTGGTGTGCGCGTCGTATGGGCTTGCAAGACGAAGGGTGGCTGCTGCACTCCTGCCTGCTGAATTGACGTTCTAGCATTCGGAAGGAGGACGCTCAAGGGCACTTGCTTGTGCCGCTGCCTCTTCCTCTTCCAGCTCTAGGTGGAAGTGATTGTGCTTCTTCTCAAGATTCTTGTGGAAACTCTTTTGTTGAACTTTGGAGTGCAAAATCCTGGGAACTGAATGTTACATTCCATCTAGAACGAAAGTTTTATTCCTCAGTTTTTGTCAGGAACAGCTAGAATGGAAAACACATCTTGGCTTTTTGCATTCCCTTCAGAGAATATTAACACTACGCAAATCGATGCCACGATCTATTCTGTCACCTAAATTTACTGTTTCAATCATGCACTCATAGGCTGCTCGTCTGAAATTTTCTGTCCAGATTCATTTGACCTCACGCATCTTCTGTTTTGCAGTACCAACAAGTCTTGCTACAGAAAGACATGCTAGATCAGCAGCAGTGTTTAGGTAGGCCTTTGGTACGGCAGTATCTGAACAGCACGCAACTCATACCTCAGCAATTCTCCCTGTGGCTCTGCTATGCGTGCTCTCGCATTTTTTCTCTCTCACTGAGCCTAAACTGTAGAACAAAAACATCCAGGAACTGCTGCCATGGGAATGCACAAAGACCAAAATCCCAGAGGTGGCCTGTACATTCCCTTTGCAGCCCCTGAACCATATCAAACGCACTGCTGGTCTGTACTTTTCTTTCCAGTGACACATCACATTCAGTCGAGCGGATACTGCAGACAAACCGAATCACTTCCAGCTAGCGAGCTCCAATACGAAAATGTGGCCGCACAGGAAGCTTTCACTGGCCTTGCATGGTACAGTTGCAAACTTGCACTATGACTGCAGTCAAATGGTACTCAGGGCTTTTACATTGCGTCTGTACACTGCACACACCCGACGGTGTTCTGTGCCTTCACTGTCAGTTTGGCTACCATCAAGTACTTTCATGTTCCCAAGGTGCCTATTTGGCACAAAGAAAAAGATACCAGCCTTGCTGGACTGCGACTTCTTCTGCCAGTCTTTCACGTACACACTTCTCACTGGGGCTATGCACCTTTCTTCTAAGCTGTGTGGAAAGTCACATTCTTTACACTCACAGATGCCAGTTTCCATCCTTAAAAGAGCCCGCAGCTCTGCCCATGCAAGCAGTCTGAGAACCGAAGCCCGCTGGCAGCATTCAGCTTTGTCTCTTTTCAGAGCGTGTACTGCACACAGCACAGTATGCTGTGGGGGGTTTTCCTCCGTTATAAGTACAGTCATACTCTTTCTGTTCCACTAAGTCCACATCATCCATCTACCTCTCGCTCAGGGAAAGGCAGTAGGAGAGAGAAAAGCAGTTGCTGCATTGGTCTTTCCGAGTCCATGATTTTCAACAAACCGCCGCACTCTGGATGACAAGGGGGTGCAATGGGAGGGTCTGCTGTTCTTGCTCAAGCTGGCACTTTCATGAGCTAATGTTTGTGTAGGATGTTCACAAGTTAGTATCTGGACTCTGCGAGAGTGAAAGACAGCGCTGGGGAGCTCACATTGCCCTCTGAGTGTGGTGCAAATAAGAGTTTGTACCTGGAAGGGGGAGATCAGTGAAATCTTTTTGTCCTGACACGGTTGATTTGAGAGCAGTGGTGTTTTCAACTTGGCTCTGCACTTTGGGTGGTTTATAGCTAGGTGAGGGGCCTTTCCTTCTTTTGCAAGTCCCCCCTGCCATGCTGGGGTTGTTCTTCTGAGTGCTGACAGCGCGCAGGTTAAAGTTAACTGCTCCTCATGGCGCCCAGCACCATTCATGTGGCAATAGTTTGTTCCTTTGCGAATCCTGGCTCTTCGAATGTCTTTTGATTTCGTCCGGAAGACACTTCCATGTGGAGACAGCAACAGGTTGCTGAATGGGCACCTTTTGTGACCAATATTTACACTTGATGAAATTAGTGCATCAGGATGGTGATAGGCAACCAATGACCACTCAATTAACACTTACAATATTACTAACTTAAGCGAAACGAGGTTTTGCAAATGGCAATCTCTCCTTTGTACTGATACAGCCCTAATTTAATTTTCTTCAATGCACCAGCCTCAAGCACGGTGCTCTGCATGATTGCAAGTAAGAATTGCAAGATTGCAAGTAGGAACATTTAGTTGGAAAGGAAAGCTGATGGCACAGGTTCACATGGCGCTGTTTCTATTCTTCAAAGTGAATGTGAAACCCACTCTAACTTATTATCCAAATAGGAGAGCACCAGGGAATGCTCATACTTTAAAGGTAGCAGGGAAAAGAGCTCAGAAGCTTGGCTCTTGCATTCCCTCTCTAACAGTTCAACAGCTCTAGCCCAGAGAACTGCCTACTAGGAAGAGCCATTAAATTCACATGCTCTTCTATGTGCACTTTCCTCCTCAGCTTTAAGTACCATCATAATCCTTCAGTCTCACAGAGTCAGGATGCAAACAGAATTTTATCAGGGGCTGCTAAAGTCAGCAGGATGCAAATTTGTTCAACAGCTTGGCTTTTTCATTCCTTCTCTAACAGTTCAACAGCTATAGCCCACAGAACTGCCCATGAGGAAAAGCCATTAATTCGCTGAGAACACCCTACATGCAGATCCAAAACTGCTTTCTTTGCCAAAGAGAGAAACTATGAGCCCATCTCAGAAGAACTGGGATCTCCTCCTCCAAAATAGAAAACATCCAGGAACTGCTCCCATCCAATGTGCCAGAACACTGTTACTGGACATTACCTGCCCTGGTGTCTAAATCAGCTGCACACCAAGGATGAGCATAGCTGCTTGTCTTGGCTTACTGCCAAGAGTTCAGAAGACCACCTTTCAGAAGTGGAAACGACATGCCAAAATTGACTTTTTCAGGAGACTGCCTTGAAAATAGGGCGTAGCAACTCCATACTTGTACAAATCAAGGCAGTGCTTCTACACCAAATATGCCAGGACAGAAAGTTGCTGCTGCCCTTTACCTCCACTAGGCAGCTTCTTATGTGCACCTGAAACACTGGGGCTAGGTGCTTTCCTTCCCATGGAAAAGCATTGTCATCCTCTCTGAGGAACTGGCGTGCTACCGCCAATATTGAATATATCTAAGAATTGCTCCTACACAAGAGGTGCCAGGAGAGAAATGTCTCAGTTGAGTTTACTTCCCCATGGGACCTTATCATCTGCTCCACCAACACTGGGATTCAGACCTTTGCATTCCAAGGGAAGGCATTATGAGTCACTTGGCCTTGCGTTGCCTTCAGTACCATTGCCTGGTTTTTCCTAGCCTACCCTTGCTTTGCCTTCCTTGGCTACGTCTCTCTTGCCTATGTCTCCCTTGCCCTGCCCTGCCCTGCCTATGATTTCCTTGCTTTGCCCTGCCTTGCCTTTTCTTCCATGCAGGCAAGGCAATGCAGTCAAAGCAAGTTTAGGCAATTCTAGTCAAGTCAAGGGAAAGTTAGGGAAAGCAAAGCAAGAGCAGTGAGCAGGCAGCAAAGTAGGGCCAATGAGTGCGAGGCAAGAGAAGGCCCAGAAGTTGTAGGGAAGGCAGGGCATAGGAAGGTAAGTCCAGTGATGCAGAGGGCAGGCAAAGACAAGAAAGGCTAGGCAAGGAAAGGCCAGCCAAGAAAGGGGTAGGCAAATAAAAACAGGGAATGCTTACACAAAGCAATGTGAAGCAAGGAACAGCTAGGCAAGTCAAGGCAAGAACACAGAAAGGTCAGTGGAGTAAGGCAAGCAAGGGAGAGATAGGAGAAGCAAGTTAAATCAAAGGACAGGAAGACAAGACATGGAAGGCCAGGGAAGGAGGCAGTAGGCAGGGGCTGGTTATGAAAGGCAGTGCAAGGCTGTTGCTGTTGAGACGGTCACGACACACATACACTCTCTGCCCCGAGCAATGGCAAAAAACCACTTGTATTATTTATGCATCTTCTCTTATGCACTTTTTTAGCTACATGTGCATGGACTATTATTTTGCTATAATACAATACTATTGGTTGTCTATAGTGTACACACATTCTTTGCTAAACATCAGCCAGTATCGTCCCTTTTGCAGCTGTTACAACTTCTTTCTGTTGTTTATCTTCTTGCTTCTGCAATTCTCACGGGTACAAAATGATTGTATCAACGGAAATGTCTGTGAGGCCTTCAGACCAGCTGTTGGTTCCCACAAAAGGCAAAGGAGTGGTAGACAAAAGAAGGCCAGGAATCTGTAGGCAAAGCAGGGATTGGGAGGGGTAGGCAAAGGAAAGCAAGGCCATGTTGGAAAGGGGCACAAATGTCAAGAAGGGCAAGGGTTATGCAAGGCAGTGCAAGGCAAGGGAAGGGTAGGCAGGCCAAGGCAAGACAAGAGCATGGAGGGGTGGTGCAGAAAAGGTGATGATCGGATGGATAGGCCAGTCAAAGGTGGGTAGGTGTGGGTAGACTAGGCGAGGGAAAGAGGGGTAGCAGGGCAAGGCAAGTGTTGGCTTTGCAAAGCAAGGCAAGAGAGACTTAGGCAAGGCCAAGAGAGTCATAGGAGAAGCAGGCAAGACAAGACCAGGAAACAAGGGGTAAGAAAGTCAAGGTGGGAGATTGGTGAACAAGGCCATGCAATGGAGACATAGGAAGGGCAAGGGAGGTACACAGAGGTGTCTGTAAGGCAATGCAAGGCTGGGCTCTGCATGGCAAGGGATGATCAGGTATGGCAATGCCTTCATGTACCCCACTGTTTCAGGAGAATATGAGAGGTGGCCCAGGGGTGGTCAAAGCCAGCAAGACCCATCTGTCCTGGCAGCTTTCCTCCAGGAGTAATCCTTGGTTGTATTGGATATGGGACATGCAATCACCATTTTAGCCATAGACTCCTGGACAAGAATGAAAGTTCTTTTCCCTGGGAAGGAAAACACGTAGACCCACTGTTTCAGGTGCAGATGAAAGACAGAACAAGGAAGGACAAGGCACTCGAAGAACGCCTTCTTTCTGGACGCGTCCTTCTGGGTGTGCTCAAGCTGCGTGGGCTCGGCAGCACTGAAGGTGTAAGAACCTGTTTCTGGCCAGGCAGTGTGCTGCAGTGCAAGGGCTGCGCCTTACTTTGTTGAAGCAGGCAGAGCATTCTCAGCTGAATCTGCTTGTTGAAGCAGCTCTGGGCTGGACATTTGCAAGTCGCTCCACTGAGCCCATGAAGCCGGTGCCCAGCTGCTTCGTTCTTCGCCTTCTGTGGTCCGGACAGGACTGAAGCGCAGCGATGGCTTGGAGCTTTGCCGCTCTTCAGCGTGAACACTGCACGCAGCCACAGGCTGCTGTGCACGGCTTTTCCTCAGCTCGACGTACAGTCATTCTCTTGCTGTTTCCCAGAGTCGAAAGTGTCCGTGTAGCTCTCTCGCTCAGCGAAAGGCGTCAGGAGAGAAACACTTGCTGGATGAGCTTTTCGCTGGCCAAGCCTTTCAACACAGCACCACCATTCGGGCAAAGGAGGAGGAGAAAGGAAAGAGCACCTTTTCGTCCCGGCACGTTCTTCTTTGCGAGACGCCTCTCTGCCTCTTCGCTCCCTGCAAGGCCGTAATGTGCGCGGTGGCACTTGGAAGCGAGAAGGCAGGTGCAGAGAGCACCGCGATCTGACGGCGCTGTGCCGGCTGGAAAGGAAAGAGGGCTGCCACTGGAACGCGGTGCAAATACAGGTTTGCACGCGTCGAGGGTAAGCGCCGGGTGAGCTTGCTGACCTAAAACCGTTCTCTGTGCCAGACACAGGCATTGAGAATCTTTCCGTTAAGAATCAGGCTGCCACGCAAACAGAACGTGGTGCTGCCTAGCGCTGCGAGGGAAAGTGCAGGCAGAGCATTCTCGGCTGAATCTGCTTGTTGAAGCAGCTCTTGGCTGGACATTTGCAAGTCGCGCCACTGAGTCCATGAAGCCGGTGCCCAGATGCTTCGTTCTTCGCCTTCTGTGGTCCGGACAGGACTGAAGCGCAGCGATGGCTTGGAGCTTTGCCGCTCTTCAGATTGTTTACTGCAGGCATCTACATTTTTCTGTGCACGGATTTTCCTCAGCTGGACATAGAATTATTTTCTTGCTGTTTTACAGTGTCCAGACCATCTGTGTAGCTCTCGGTCAGGGAAATGCGTCAAGAGAGACGCCCTTGCTGGATGAGCTTTTCGCTGGCCAAGCCTTTCGACATCCCACCACAATTGGTCGAGGACGAGGAGAAAGGAGGGGTAACAGGGTAATATCTCTACAGTGCATCAGGTCATGTGAAATTTGTGCTGCTGCTGCCTAGTGCCCTTGCAGCTATCTGGGGAAGCAATTGCCCTTCCCTTCAGTCTCTGAGTTTCGGAGAACACGAATGCATGTAGGATGCAAGCGGAGGAGGGAAGTACAGAGTGCACCGGTGAGTTCGCTGTTGCTTACCTGGGGAGGGCGGAGGTGCAGCCCAGCACTGGCTTTGACGTCTACGGCCGTTCTCCAGGAGAGTAGCTGCTGGAGGCTGCCAAGGGAGCTGCGAGCACGAAAGTATAGCGGGCGTCTGTCTTAGAAGAAAGGCGCAGAGCCGCACTGTGATGCGCCCTTTCAGGAGGCTGCTTGGAGAAAGGGTGCTTTAGGAGGGCCTTCTGCTTTGACGCCTGCTCCTGGCTGAGCTCTAGCTGCAGGGACTCTGCAAGGCTGAACGACTAGGAAAGTGCCTATCTCCACGCTGTGGGATGAAGTGCTACGGCTCCGCGTTCCCTTTTGGAGACGCGAGGACTCCCTCAGCCGGCTTGGCTTGTGAACGAGCCTGCTGGACTTCTGCAACTCGGTGCACTGCACCTGCAAGCCCGGTGCTCTGCGGCTTCATTTTTCGCCTCACGTTATCCGCACGGAAGGGAAGCCCAGCGAGGGCACTGAACTTTGCCACTTTTGCTCGTGCATGCTGCACGCACCCTCGGTGTAGCGTGCACGATTTCTTTCCACAGCTCTATAGGAGAAAGGCTCGCGAAGGGTGTCTGGACTTCAGGCGGCTCTCTTGAAAGCTGTGTATTGCATAGGCGAAGTTACAGCATTTCAGGGAGTGGGTATCCAGAGCCAGCCCTACAGCTGTCAGCTACAGCTGGTAGGCATACCTGGAGCCGCTTTCTGTTCAAGTTAGAAAGCATTATGTATTTTTCTTTGCTGAGTATCTCAATACATAGCAACCAATAAGCACCATACAACAATACCTTTACATTTGCCTGTAGCCTATCATGACTACTACCATTACCATATTATAGTCATTCTTATCCAATCACAAGAGTAAGTATGTTACAATTTAAGCTTACAGTGGAAAATTCTCAGACCTCTCTTCTTCTTGCTACATCGACATTTCTTGTTTGCCTGCGATAGCTCTCTTTTTTGGTAAAAACATGTTTTCTATTTCCTTATGGCCTTCTTGAGACTTATTTACTTGGTGAAAAACATGTGCTTGTTTGTACTCACATACCGGTGTCCTAATAAAAAACATCTCCTTCCAACTCAATCTCCAACCTTTGCCTTCTCAGTTATTCAGTGATCAGTGTTTCAGCAAAACACCTTTTACTCTCTATCAAAACTCGTTTCCATTTCTACCTCATGCTAAGTTTCTACATTCAGAGATCTTTCTGTCAAGCCTACATAGCTGTGAAACTTTCTTACCAAACTTTCATCCTGTCCAACAAGCTCGAGCTACAAGGACACCCTTTCAGTTTCGCTGAGTCCACGCTGCCCACGTAGCTGTCGCTGAGCGAAGTGTGCCAGGGGAGAAGCACTTGCTGGAAGAGTCTTTCAATGCGCACGGCTTTGAAGGCAGCACCACAATGTGGGCCACGAGAAGGGGTGAGGAGGAATGTGGTGTCGTCCTGGCACCTTTCTCCTGTGTGAGCTGTCTACCGAAGCTCTTTGCTCCTTGCGAGACGGCAGCGTGCGCCGGAGTACACTCGAGCCGAGGAGCGGGCAGACAGCATCGCCATCTGACGGGCGCTTTGCAGCTTGCCGCAGAAAGCGCTGCACTGCCGGGCACAGTGTTCCGGGCGAGAAGCAGAAGACCGTCCGCCTCCGGGGGAACGAAGGTACGGCGTGCTCGAAAAGGCGAAGAACGAAGCCGCGGAGCGCCGGGCTCGCGTGCTCGTTGTACGGGCTGCAAGACGAGCGTGGCTGCCACTCTCCTGCCTGCTGAATTGACGTTATAGCCTTGGGAAGGAGGAAGTTCCACGGCACTTACCTGTGCTGCTGCTGCCTATTCCTCTTGTAGCTCTCTGTGGAAGCATTTGCGCTTCCCTTCAGTCTCCGTCTTTCCGAGAACACGATGGTAGTAGCATGCAGTGGAGGAGGGAAGAACAGAGCGCACCGGTGAGTCTGGTGCCGCTTACGTGCGGAAGGCGAAGGTGCAGCCCAGCCCTGGCTTCTACTTCTCGGGCCGTTCTCCAGGAAAGCAGCTGCTGGAGGCTGCCAAGGGAGCTGCGAGAGTGAAAGCAAGGTGGGCGTCTGTCTTAGAAGAAAGGCACAGAGCCACAGTGTCATTTGCGATTTCCGAAGGCTGGTTGGAGAGGCGTGCTTTAGGAAAGCCTTCTGCTTTGACGCCTGCTCCTGGCTGAGCTCTAGTTGCAGGGACTCTGCAAGGCTGAACAACTAGGAAAGTGCCTATGTCCACGCTGTGGGATGAAGCACTATAGCTGCGGCTTCCTTTCTGGAGCAAGCAAGAATGCTCTCAGCCGACTCTGCTTGTGAACGAGCCCTTGCTGGTCTTGGGCAATTTGGTGCACTGCACACGCAAGCCCAGTGCTCTGCAGCTAAATTGTTTGCCTTAAGTGGTCTGGACTGAAGAGAAGGCCAGCGATGGCAGTGAACTTTGCTGCTTTTCCGCGTGCATGCTGCACCCACCAACGGTGCACCGTGCACGGTTTCTTTGCTCAGCTCGAGCTACAGCGACACCCTTTCGGTTTCGCTGAGTCCACGCTGCCCATGCAGCTCTCACTCAGCGAAGTGCGCCAGGGGAGAAGCACTTGCTGGAGAAGTCTTTCAATGTGCAAGGCTTTGAAGGCAGCACCCCAATCGGGACATGAGGAGGGCTGATGAAGAACGTGGTTCTTTCTTGGCAACTTTCTCCTGTGCGAGATGTCTACCGAAGATCTTTGCTCCTTGCCAGACTGCAGTGTGCACCAGAGTACACTCTGGCCGAGAAGGAGAAGGCAGACAGCACCCCCATCTGACGGGCCCTATGCAGGTTATGACAGAAAGCAGACTGCCCCTGGAAGGCACTGGCAGCTACGAGTTCCCCAAGTGTCAGGGGCAAATGCTGGGCGAGCTCGTCATCCTGGCACGGTTCTCTGTGCGAGAGCGACTTCTCAGCGGTCCTTCTCGTGGCCCCGATTGCGCTGCTGTGTTTTCAAAGTCCTGCACACTGAAAGACTCATCCAGCAAGTGCTTCTCCCCTTCAAGTTTCGCTGAGCGAGAGCTACCATGGGTAGTGTGGACGCCGCGAAACCGAAGGGGTCTCCCGCTAGCTCGAGCTGCGGAAAAACCGTGCACAGCACACTGACAAGCGGCAAAGCACAATGGCCTCGCTCGGCTTCTCTTCTGCCCAGACAACGAAAGGCGAAGAACGAAGCCTCAGAGCACCGGGCTTGTGCGTGCAGCATTGCAGAAAGCGCAGAGACGCCTATCGGGAATTTCGGTCCTTGCGAGAGAGTCTTGTGTGCCTCGTGGTGCTTCGAGCCGAGAAAGACCGGGCAGACAGCACCGCCACAGAGGGGGCGCTTTTGCACCTTGTAAAAGGCAAGAGGACTGCTCCTGGAAGGTGGTGCGAATCCCTGTTGCCACTAGTGTCAGGAGCAAAGTGCTTGCAAGCTTATTGTCCTGGCACAGCTCTCTGCGGGAGACGTAGCCGAGAAGCTTTCCGCTTAGCTTGGGATCGCAAGAGGGACAGACTGTGCTGCTATGTAGCGCTGGGAAGGAGAGGTGCAGGGCCCAGGCGTGTTTGGGCAGAAGCAGTGCACTGGAGCGCTTGGCTGCCGACACAGCGTTCCGTGCGAGAAGCAGACCGCTGTTCGCCTCCGGGAGAATGAAGGTACGGCGTGCTCAAAAAGGCGAAGGACGAAGCCGCAGAGCACCGGGCTGGTGTGCGCGTCGTATGGGCTTGCAAGACGAAGGGTGGCTGCTGCACTCCTGCCTGCTGAATTGACGTTCTAGCATTCGGAAGGAGGACGCTCAAGGGCACTTGCTTGTGCCGCTGCCTCTTCCTCTTCCAGCTCTAGGTGGAAGTGATTGTGCTTCTTCTCAAGATTCTTGTGGAAACTCTTTTGTTGAACTTTGGAGTGCAAAATCCTGGGAACTGAATGTTACATTCCATCTAGAACGAAAGTTTTATTCCTCAGTTTTTGTCAGGAACAGCTAGAATGGAAAACACATCTTGGCTTTTTGCATTCCCTTCAGAGAATATTAACACTACGCAAATCGATGCCACGATCTATTCTGTCACCTAAATTTACTGTTTCAATCATGCACTCATAGGCTGCTCGTCTGAAATTTTCTGTCCAGATTCATTTGACCTCACGCATCTTCTGTTTTGCAGTACCAACAAGTCTTGCTACAGAAAGACATGCTAGATCAGCAGCAGTGTTCAGGTAGGCCTTTGGTACGGCAGTATCTGAACAGCACGCAACTCATACCTCAGCAATTCTCCCTGTGGCTCTGCTATGCGTGCTCTCGCATTTTTTCTCTCTCACTGAGCCTAAACTGTAGAACAAAAACATCCAGGAACTGCTGCCATGGGAATGCACAAAGACCAAAATCCCAGAGGTGGCCTGTACATTCCCTTTGCAGCCCCTGAACCATATCAAACGCACTGCTGGTCTGTACTTTTCTTTCCAGTGACACATCACATTCAGTCGAGCGGATACTGCAGACAAACCGAATCACTTCCAGCTAGCGAGCTCCAATACGAAAATGTGGCCGCACAGGAAGCTTTCACTGGCCTTGCATGGTACAGTTGCAAACTTGCACTATGACTGCAGTCAAATGGTACTCAGGGCTTTTACATTGCGTCTGTACACTGCACACACCCGACGGTGTTCTGTGCCTTCACTGTCAGTTTGGCTACCATCAAGTACTTTCATGTTCCCAAGGTGCCTATTTGGCACAAAGAAAAAGATACCAGCCTTGCTGGACTGCGACTTCTTCTGCCAGTCTTTCACGTACACACTTCTCACTGGGGCTATGCACCTTTCTTCTAAGCTGTGTGGAAAGTCACATTCTTTACACTCACAGATGCCAGTTTCCATCCTTAAAAGAGCCCGCAGCTCTGCCCATGCAAGCAGTCTGAGAACCGAAGCCCGCTGGCAGCATTCAGCTTTGTCTCTTTTCAGAGCGTGTACTGCACACAGCACAGTATGCTGTGGGGGGTTTTCCTCCGTTATAAGTACAGTCATACTCTTTCTGTTCCACTAAGTCCACATCATCCATCTACCTCTCGCTCAGGGAAAGGCAGTAGGAGAGAGAAAAGCAGTTGCTGCATTGGTCTTTCCGAGTCCATGATTTTCAACAAACCGCCGCACTCTGGATGACAAGGGGGTGCAATGGGAGGGTCTGCTGTTCTTGCTCAAGCTGGCACTTTCATGAGCTAATGTTTGTGTAGGATGTTCACAAGTTAGTATCTGGACTCTGCGAGAGTGAAAGACAGCGCTGGGGAGCTCACATTGCCCTCTGAGTGTGGTGCAAATAAGAGTTTGTACCTGGAAGGGGGAGATCAGTGAAATCTTTTTGTCCTGACACGGTTGATTTGAGAGCAGTGGTGTTTTCAACTTGGCTCTGCACTTTGGGTGGTTTATAGCTAGGTGAGGGGCCTTTCCTTCTTTTGCAAGTCCCCCCTGCCATGCTGGGGTTGTTCTTCTGAGTGCTGACAGCGCGCAGGTTAAAGTTAACTGCTCCTCATGGCGCCCAGCACCATTCATGTGGCAATAGTTTGTTCCTTTGCGAATCCTGGCTCTTCGAATGTCTTTTGATTTCGTCCGGAAGACACTTCCATGTGGAGACAGCAACAGGTTGCTGAATGGGCACCTTTTGTGACCAATATTTACACTTGATGAAATTAGTGCATCAGGATGGTGATAGGCAACCAATGACCACTCAATTAACACTTACAATATTACTAACTTAAGCGAAACGAGGTTTTGCAAATGGCAATCTCTCCTTTGTACTGATACAGCCCTAATTTAATTTTCTTCAATGCACCAGCCTCAAGCACGGTGCTCTGCATGATTGCAAGTAAGAATTGCAAGATTGCAAGTAGGAACATTTAGTTGGAAAGGAAAGCTGATGGCACAGGTTCACATGGCGCTGTTTCTATTCTTCAAAGTGAATGTGAAACCCACTCTAACTTATTATCCAAATAGGAGAGCACCAGGGAATGCTCATACTTTAAAGGTAGCAGGGAAAAGAGCTCAGAAGCTTGGCTCTTGCATTCCCTCTCTAACAGTTCAACAGCTCTAGCCCAGAGAACTGCCTACTAGGAAGAGCCATTAAATTCACATGCTCTTCTATGTGCACTTTCCTCCTCAGCTTTAAGTACCATCATAATCCTTCAGTCTCACAGAGTCAGGATGCAAACAGAATTTTATCAGGGGCTGCTAAAGTCAGCAGGATGCAAATTTGTTCAACAGCTTGGCTTTTTCATTCCTTCTCTAACAGTTCAACAGCTATAGCCCACAGAACTGCCCATGAGGAAAAGCCATTAATTCGCTGAGAACACCCTACATGCAGATCCAAAACTGCTTTCTTTGCCAAAGAGAGAAACTATGAGCCCATCTCAGAAGAACTGGGATCTCCTCCTCCAAAATAGAAAACATCCAGGAACTGCTCCCATCCAATGTGCCAGAACACTGTTACTGGACATTACCTGCCCTGGTGTCTAAATCAGCTGCACACCAAGGATGAGCATAGCTGCTTGTCTTGGCTTACTGCCAAGAGTTCAGAAGACCACCTTTCAGAAGTGGAAACGACATGCCAAAATTGACTTTTTCAGGAGACTGCCTTGAAAATAGGGCGTAGCAACTCCATACTTGTACAAATCAAGGCAGTGCTTCTACACCAAATATGCCAGGACAGAAAGTTGCTGCTGCCCTTTACCTCCACTAGGCAGCTTCTTATGTGCACCTGAAACACTGGGGCTAGGTGCTTTCCTTCCCATGGAAAAGCATTGTCATCCTCTCTGAGGAACTGGCGTGCTACCGCCAATATTGAATATATCTAAGAATTGCTCCTACACAAGAGGTGCCAGGAGAGAAATGTCTCAGTTGAGTTTACTTCCCCATGGGACCTTATCATCTGCTCCACCAACACTGGGATTCAGACCTTTGCATTCCAAGGGAAGGCATTATGAGTCACTTGGCCTTGCGTTGCCTTCAGTACCATTGCCTGGTTTTTCCTAGCCTACCCTTGCTTTGCCTTCCTTGGCTACGTCTCTCTTGCCTATGTCTCCCTTGCCCTGCCCTGCCCTGCCTATGATTTCCTTGCTTTGCCCTGCCTTGCCTTTTCTTCCATGCAGGCAAGGCAATGCAGTCAAAGCAAGTTTAGGCAATTCTAGTCAAGTCAAGGGAAAGTTAGGGAAAGCAAAGCAAGAGCAGTGAGCAGGCAGCAAAGTAGGGCCAATGAGTGCGAGGCAAGAGAAGGCCCAGAAGTTGTAGGGAAGGCAGGGCATAGGAAGGTAAGTCCAGTGATGCAGAGGGCAGGCAAAGACAAGAAAGGCTAGGCAAGGAAAGGCCAGCCAAGAAAGGGGTAGGCAAATAAAAACAGGGAATGCTTACACAAAGCAATGTGAAGCAAGGAACAGCTAGGCAAGTCAAGGCAAGAACACAGAAAGGTCAGTGGAGTAAGGCAAGCAAGGGAGAGATAGGAGAAGCAAGTTAAATCAAAGGACAGGAAGACAAGACATGGAAGGCCAGGGAAGGAGGCAGTAGGCAGGGGCTGGTTATGAAAGGCAGTGCAAGGCTGTTGCTGTTGAGACGGTCACGACACACATACACTCTCTGCCCCGAGCAATGGCAAAAAACCACTTGTATTATTTATGCATCTTCTCTTATGCACTTTTTTAGCTACATGTGCATGGACTATTATTTTGCTATAATACAATACTATTGGTTGTCTATAGTGTACACACATTCTTTGCTAAACATCAGCCAGTATCGTCCCTTTTGCAGCTGTTACAACTTCTTTCTGTTGTTTATCTTCTTGCTTCTGCAATTCTCACGGGTACAAAATGATTGTATCAACGGAAATGTCTGTGAGGCCTTCAGACCAGCTGTTGGTTCCCACAAAAGGCAAAGGAGTGGTAGACAAAAGAAGGCCAGGAATCTGTAGGCAAAGCAGGGATTGGGAGGGGTAGGCAAAGGAAAGCAAGGCCATGTTGGAAAGGGGCACAAATGTCAAGAAGGGCAAGGGTTATGCAAGGCAGTGCAAGGCAAGGGAAGGGTAGGCAGGCCAAGGCAAGACAAGAGCATGGAGGGGTGGTGCAGAAAAGGTGATGATCGGATGGATAGGCCAGTCAAAGGTGGGTAGGTGTGGGTAGACTAGGCGAGGGAAAGAGGGGTAGCAGGGCAAGGCAAGTGTTGGCTTTGCAAAGCAAGGCAAGAGAGACTTAGGCAAGGCCAAGAGAGTCATAGGAGAAGCAGGCAAGACAAGACCAGGAAACAAGGGGTAAGAAAGTCAAGGTGGGAGATTGGTGAACAAGGCCATGCAATGGAGACATAGGAAGGGCAAGGGAGGTACACAGAGGTGTCTGTAAGGCAATGCAAGGCTGGGCTCTGCATGGCAAGGGATGATCAGGTATGGCAATGCCTTCATGTACCCCACTGTTTCAGGAGAATATGAGAGGTGGCCCAGGGGTGGTCAAAGCCAGCAAGACCCATCTGTCCTGGCAGCTTTCCTCCAGGAGTAATCCTTGGTTGTATTGGATATGGGACATGCAATCACCATTTTAGCCATAGACTCCTGGACAAGAATGAAAGTTCTTTTCCCTGGGAAGGAAAACACGTAGACCCACTGTTTCAGGTGCAGATGAAAGACAGAACAAGGAAGGACAAGGCACTCGAAGAACGCCTTCTTTCTGGACGCGTCCTTCTGGGTGTGCTCAAGCTGCGTGGGCTCGGCAGCACTGAAGGTGTAAGAACCTGTTTCTGGCCAGGCAGTGTGCTGCAGTGCAAGGGCTGCGCCTTACTTTGTTGAAGCAGGCAGAGCATTCTCAGCTGAATCTGCTTGTTGAAGCAGCTCTGGGCTGGACATTTGCAAGTCGCTCCACTGAGCCCATGAAGCCGGTGCCCAGCTGCTTCGTTCTTCGCCTTCTGTGGTCCGGACAGGACTGAAGCGCAGCGATGGCTTGGAGCTTTGCCGCTCTTCAGCGTGAACACTGCACGCAGCCACAGGCTGCTGTGCACGGCTTTTCCTCAGCTCGACGTACAGTCATTCTCTTGCTGTTTCCCAGAGTCGAAAGTGTCCGTGTAGCTCTCTCGCTCAGCGAAAGGCGTCAGGAGAGAAACACTTGCTGGATGAGCTTTTCGCTGGCCAAGCCTTTCAACACAGCACCACCATTCGGGCAAAGGAGGAGGAGAAAGGAAAGAGCACCTTTTCGTCCCGGCACGTTCTTCTTTGCGAGACGCCTCTCTGCCTCTTCGCTCCCTGCAAGGCCGTAATGTGCGCGGTGGCACTTGGAAGCGAGAAGGCAGGTGCAGAGAGCACCGCGATCTGACGGCGCTGTGCCGGCTGGAAAGGAAAGAGGGCTGCCACTGGAACGCGGTGCAAATACAGGTTTGCACGCGTCGAGGGTAAGCGCCGGGTGAGCTTGCTGACCTAAAACCGTTCTCTGTGCCAGACACAGGCATTGAGAATCTTTCCGTTAAGAATCAGGCTGCCACGCAAACAGAACGTGGTGCTGCCTAGCGCTGCGAGGGAAAGTGCAGGCAGAGCATTCTCGGCTGAATCTGCTTGTTGAAGCAGCTCTTGGCTGGACATTTGCAAGTCGCGCCACTGAGTCCATGAAGCCGGTGCCCAGATGCTTCGTTCTTCGCCTTCTGTGGTCCGGACAGGACTGAAGCGCAGCGATGGCTTGGAGCTTTGCCGCTCTTCAGATTGTTTACTGCAGGCATCTACATTTTTCTGTGCACGGATTTTCCTCAGCTGGACATAGAATTATTTTCTTGCTGTTTTACAGTGTCCAGACCATCTGTGTAGCTCTCGGTCAGGGAAATGCGTCAAGAGAGACGCCCTTGCTGGATGAGCTTTTCGCTGGCCAAGCCTTTCGACATCCCACCACAATTGGTCGAGGACGAGGAGAAAGGAGGGGTAACAGGGTAATATCTCTACAGTGCATCAGGTCATGTGAAATTTGTGCTGCTGCTGCCTAGTGCCCTTGCAGCTATCTGGGGAAGCAATTGCCCTTCCCTTCAGTCTCTGAGTTTCGGAGAACACGAATGCATGTAGGATGCAAGCGGAGGAGGGAAGTACAGAGTGCACCGGTGAGTTCGCTGTTGCTTACCTGGGGAGGGCGGAGGTGCAGCCCAGCACTGGCTTTGACGTCTACGGCCGTTCTCCAGGAGAGTAGCTGCTGGAGGCTGCCAAGGGAGCTGCGAGCACGAAAGTATAGCGGGCGTCTGTCTTAGAAGAAAGGCGCAGAGCCGCACTGTGATGCGCCCTTTCAGGAGGCTGCTTGGAGAAAGGGTGCTTTAGGAGGGCCTTCTGCTTTGACGCCTGCTCCTGGCTGAGCTCTAGCTGCAGGGACTCTGCAAGGCTGAACGACTAGGAAAGTGCCTATCTCCACGCTGTGGGATGAAGTGCTACGGCTCCGCGTTCCCTTTTGGAGACGCGAGGACTCCCTCAGCCGGCTTGGCTTGTGAACGAGCCTGCTGGACTTCTGCAACTCGGTGCACTGCACCTGCAAGCCCGGTGCTCTGCGGCTTCATTTTTCGCCTCACGTTATCCGCACGGAAGGGAAGCCCAGCGAGGGCACTGAACTTTGCCACTTTTGCTCGTGCATGCTGCACGCACCCTCGGTGTAGCGTGCACGATTTCTTTCCACAGCTCTATAGGAGAAAGGCTCGCGAAGGGTGTCTGGACTTCAGGCGGCTCTCTTGAAAGCTGTGTATTGCATAGGCGAAGTTACAGCATTTCAGGGAGTGGGTATCCAGAGCCAGCCCTACAGCTGTCAGCTACAGCTGGTAGGCATACCTGGAGCCGCTTTCTGTTCAAGTTAGAAAGCATTATGTATTTTTCTTTGCTGAGTATCTCAATACATAGCAACCAATAAGCACCATACAACAATACCTTTACATTTGCCTGTAGCCTATCATGACTACTACCATTACCATATTATAGTCATTCTTATCCAATCACAAGAGTAAGTATGTTACAATTTAAGCTTACAGTGGAAAATTCTCAGACCTCTCTTCTTCTTGCTACATCGACATTTCTTGTTTGCCTGCGATAGCTCTCTTTTTTGGTAAAAACATGTTTTCTATTTCCTTATGGCCTTCTTGAGACTTATTTACTTGGTGAAAAACATGTGCTTGTTTGTACTCACATACCGGTGTCCTAATAAAAAACATCTCCTTCCAACTCAATCTCCAACCTTTGCCTTCTCAGTTATTCAGTGATCAGTGTTTCAGCAAAACACCTTTTACTCTCTATCAAAACTCGTTTCCATTTCTACCTCATGCTAAGTTTCTACATTCAGAGATCTTTCTGTCAAGCCTACATAGCTGTGAAACTTTCTTACCAAACTTTCATCCTGTCCAACAAGCTCGAGCTACAAGGACACCCTTTCAGTTTCGCTGAGTCCACGCTGCCCACGTAGCTGTCGCTGAGCGAAGTGTGCCAGGGGAGAAGCACTTGCTGGAAGAGTCTTTCAATGCGCACGGCTTTGAAGGCAGCACCACAATGTGGGCCACGAGAAGGGGTGAGGAGGAATGTGGTGTCGTCCTGGCACCTTTCTCCTGTGTGAGCTGTCTACCGAAGCTCTTTGCTCCTTGCGAGACGGCAGCGTGCGCCGGAGTACACTCGAGCCGAGGAGCGGGCAGACAGCATCGCCATCTGACGGGCGCTTTGCAGCTTGCCGCAGAAAGCGCTGCACTGCCGGGCACAGTGTTCCGGGCGAGAAGCAGAAGACCGTCCGCCTCCGGGGGAACGAAGGTACGGCGTGCTCGAAAAGGCGAAGAACGAAGCCGCGGAGCGCCGGGCTCGCGTGCTCGTTGTACGGGCTGCAAGACGAGCGTGGCTGCCACTCTCCTGCCTGCTGAATTGACGTTATAGCCTTGGGAAGGAGGAAGTTCCACGGCACTTACCTGTGCTGCTGCTGCCTATTCCTCTTGTAGCTCTCTGTGGAAGCATTTGCGCTTCCCTTCAGTCTCCGTCTTTCCGAGAACACGATGGTAGTAGCATGCAGCGGAGGAGGGAAGAACAGAGCGCACCGGTGAGTCTGGTGCCGCTTACGTGCGGAAGGCGAAGGTGCAGCCCAGCCCTGGCTTCTACTTCTCGGGCCGTTCTCCAGGAAAGCAGCTGCTGGAGGCTGCCAAGGGAGCTGCGAGAGTGAAAGCAAGGTGGGCGTCTGTCTTAGAAGAAAGGCACAGAGCCACAGTGTCATTTGCGATTTCCGAAGGCTGGTTGGAGAGGCGTGCTTTAGGAAAGCCTTCTGCTTTGACGCCTGCTCCTGGCTGAGCTCTAGTTGCAGGGACTCTGCAAGGCTGAACAACTAGGAAAGTGCCTATGTCCACGCTGTGGGATGAAGCACTATAGCTGCGGCTTCCTTTCTGGAGCAAGCAAGAATGCTCTCAGCCGACTCTGCTTGTGAACGAGCCCTTGCTGGTCTTGGGCAATTTGGTGCACTGCACACGCAAGCCCAGTGCTCTGCAGCTAAATTGTTTGCCTTAAGTGGTCTGGACTGAAGAGAAGGCCAGCGATGGCAGTGAACTTTGCTGCTTTTCCGCGTGCATGCTGCACCCACCAACGGTGCACCGTGCACGGTTTCTTTGCTCAGCTCGAGCTACAGCGACACCCTTTCGGTTTCGCTGAGTCCACGCTGCCCATGCAGCTCTCACTCAGCGAAGTGCGCCAGGGGAGAAGCACTTGCTGGAGAAGTCTTTCAATGTGCAAGGCTTTGAAGGCAGCACCCCAATCGGGACATGAGGAGGGCTGATGAAGAACGTGGTTCTTTCTTGGCAACTTTCTCCTGTGCGAGATGTCTACCGAAGATCTTTGCTCCTTGCCAGACTGCAGTGTGCACCAGAGTACACTCTGGCCGAGAAGGAGAAGGCAGACAGCACCCCCATCTGACGGGCCCTATGCAGGTTATGACAGAAAGCAGACTGCCCCTGGAAGGCACTGGCAGCTACGAGTTCCCCAAGTGTCAGGGGCAAATGCTGGGCGAGCTCGTCATCCTGGCACGGTTCTCTGTGCGAGAGCGACTTCTCAGCGGTCCTTCTCGTGGCCCCGATTGCGCTGCTGTGTTTTCAAAGTCCTGCACACTGAAAGACTCATCCAGCAAGTGCTTCTCCCCTTCAAGTTTCGCTGAGCGAGAGCTACCATGGGTAGTGTGGACGCCGCAAAACCGAAGGGGTCTCCCGCTAGCTCGAGCTGCGGAAAAACCGTGCACAGCACACTGACAAGCGGCAAAGCACAATGGCCTCGCTCGGCTTCTCTTCTGCCCAGACAACGAAAGGCGAAGAACGAAGCCTCAGAGCACCGGGCTTGTGCGTGCAGCATTGCAGAAAGCGCAGAGACGCCTATCGGGAATTTCGGTCCTTGCGAGAGAGTCTTGTGTGCCTCGTGGTGCTTCGAGCCGAGAAAGACCGGGCAGACAGCACCGCCACAGAGGGGGCGCTTTTGCACCTTGTAAAAGGCAAGAGGACTGCTCCTGGAAGGTGGTGCGAATCCCTGTTGCCACTAGTGTCAGGAGCAAAGTGCTTGCAAGCTTATTGTCCTGGCACAGCTCTCTGCGGGAGACGTAGCCGAGAAGCTTTCCGCTTAGCTTGGGATCGCAAGAGGGACAGATTGTGCTGCTACGTAGCGCTGGGAAGGAGAGGTGCAGGGCCCAGGCGTGTTTGGGCAGAAGCAGTGCACTGGAGCGCTTGGCTGCCGACACAGCGTTCCGTGCGAGAAGCAGACCGCTGTTCGCCTCCGGGAGAATGAAGGTACGGCGTGCTCGAAAAGGCGAAGGACGAAGCCGCAGAGCACCGGGCTGGTGTGCGCGTCGTATGGGCTTGCAAGACGAAGGGTGGCTGCTGCACTCCTGCCTGCTGAATTGACGTTCTAGCATTCGGAAGGAGGACGCTCAAGGGCACTTGCTTGTGCCGCTGCCTCTTCCTCTTCCAGCTCTAGGTGGAAGTGATTGTGCTTCTTCTCAAGATTCTTGTGGAAACTCTTTTGTTGAACTTTGGAGTGCAAAATCCTGGGAACTGAATGTTACATTCCATCTAGAACGAAAGTTTTATTCCTCAGTTTTTGTCAGGAACAGCTAGAATGGAAAACACATCTTGGCTTTTTGCATTCCCTTCAGAGAATATTAACACTACGCAAATCGATGCCACGATCTATTCTGTCACCTAAATTTACTGTTTCAATCATGCACTCATAGGCTGCTCGTCTGAAATTTTCTGTCCAGATTCATTTGACCTCACGCATCTTCTGTTTTGCAGTACCAACAAGTCTTGCTACAGAAAGACATGCTAGATCAGCAGCAGTGTTTAGGTAGGCCTTTGGTACGGCAGTATCTGAACAGCACGCAACTCATACCTCAGCAATTCTCCCTGTGGCTCTGCTATGCGTGCTCTCGCATTTTTTCTCTCTCACTGAGCCTAAACTGTAGAACAAAAACATCCAGGAACTGCTGCCATGGGAATGCACAAAGACCAAAATCCCAGAGGTGGCCTGTACATTCCCTTTGCAGCCCCTGAACCATATCAAACGCACTGCTGGTCTGTACTTTTCTTTCCAGTGACACATCACATTCAGTCGAGCGGATACTGCAGACAAACCGAATCACTTCCAGCTAGCGAGCTCCAATACGAAAATGTGGCCGCACAGGAAGCTTTCACTGGCCTTGCATGGTACAGTTGCAAACTTGCACTATGACTGCAGTCAAATGGTACTCAGGGCTTTTACATTGCGTCTGTACACTGCACACACCCGACGGTGTTCTGTGCCTTCACTGTCAGTTTGGCTACCATCAAGTACTTTCATGTTCCCAAGGTGCCTATTTGGCACAAAGAAAAAGATACCAGCCTTGCTGGACTGCGACTTCTTCTGCCAGTCTTTCACGTACACACTTCTCACTGGGGCTATGCACCTTTCTTCTAAGCTGTGTGGAAAGTCACATTCTTTACACTCACAGATGCCAGTTTCCATCCTTAAAAGAGCCCGCAGCTCTGCCCATGCAAGCAGTCTGAGAACCGAAGCCCGCTGGCAGCATTCAGCTTTGTCTCTTTTCAGAGCGTGTACTGCACACAGCACAGTATGCTGTGGGGGGTTTTCCTCCGTTATAAGTACAGTCATACTCTTTCTGTTCCACTAAGTCCACATCATCCATCTACCTCTCGCTCAGGGAAAGGCAGTAGGAGAGAGAAAAGCAGTTGCTGCATTGGTCTTTCCGAGTCCATGATTTTCAACAAACCGCCGCACTCTGGATGACAAGGGGGTGCAATGGGAGGGTCTGCTGTTCTTGCTCAAGCTGGCACTTTCATGAGCTAATGTTTGTGTAGGATGTTCACAAGTTAGTATCTGGACTCTGCGAGAGTGAAAGACAGCGCTGGGGAGCTCACATTGCCCTCTGAGTGTGGTGCAAATAAGAGTTTGTACCTGGAAGGGGGAGATCAGTGAAATCTTTTTGTCCTGACACGGTTGATTTGAGAGCAGTGGTGTTTTCAACTTGGCTCTGCACTTTGGGTGGTTTATAGCTAGGTGAGGGGCCTTTCCTTCTTTTGCAAGTCCCCCCTGCCATGCTGGGGTTGTTCTTCTGAGTGCTGACAGCGCGCAGGTTAAAGTTAACTGCTCCTCATGGCGCCCAGCACCATTCATGTGGCAATAGTTTGTTCCTTTGCGAATCCTGGCTCTTCGAATGTCTTTTGATTTCGTCCGGAAGACACTTCCATGTGGAGACAGCAACAGGTTGCTGAATGGGCACCTTTTGTGACCAATATTTACACTTGATGAAATTAGTGCATCAGGATGGTGATAGGCAACCAATGACCACTCAATTAACACTTACAATATTACTAACTTAAGCGAAACGAGGTTTTGCAAATGGCAATCTCTCCTTTGTACTGATACAGCCCTAATTTAATTTTCTTCAATGCACCAGCCTCAAGCACGGTGCTCTGCATGATTGCAAGTAAGAATTGCAAGATTGCAAGTAGGAACATTTAGTTGGAAAGGAAAGCTGATGGCACAGGTTCACATGGCGCTGTTTCTATTCTTCAAAGTGAATGTGAAACCCACTCTAACTTATTATCCAAATAGGAGAGCACCAGGGAATGCTCATACTTTAAAGGTAGCAGGGAAAAGAGCTCAGAAGCTTGGCTCTTGCATTCCCTCTCTAACAGTTCAACAGCTCTAGCCCAGAGAACTGCCTACTAGGAAGAGCCATTAAATTCACATGCTCTTCTATGTGCACTTTCCTCCTCAGCTTTAAGTACCATCATAATCCTTCAGTCTCACAGAGTCAGGATGCAAACAGAATTTTATCAGGGGCTGCTAAAGTCAGCAGGATGCAAATTTGTTCAACAGCTTGGCTTTTTCATTCCTTCTCTAACAGTTCAACAGCTATAGCCCACAGAACTGCCCATGAGGAAAAGCCATTAATTCGCTGAGAACACCCTACATGCAGATCCAAAACTGCTTTCTTTGCCAAAGAGAGAAACTATGAGCCCATCTCAGAAGAACTGGGATCTCCTCCTCCAAAATAGAAAACATCCAGGAACTGCTCCCATCCAATGTGCCAGAACACTGTTACTGGACATTACCTGCCCTGGTGTCTAAATCAGCTGCACACCAAGGATGAGCATAGCTGCTTGTCTTGGCTTACTGCCAAGAGTTCAGAAGACCACCTTTCAGAAGTGGAAACGACATGCCAAAATTGACTTTTTCAGGAGACTGCCTTGAAAATAGGGCGTAGCAACTCCATACTTGTACAAATCAAGGCAGTGCTTCTACACCAAATATGCCAGGACAGAAAGTTGCTGCTGCCCTTTACCTCCACTAGGCAGCTTCTTATGTGCACCTGAAACACTGGGGCTAGGTGCTTTCCTTCCCATGGAAAAGCATTGTCATCCTCTCTGAGGAACTGGCGTGCTACCGCCAATATTGAATATATCTAAGAATTGCTCCTACACAAGAGGTGCCAGGAGAGAAATGTCTCAGTTGAGTTTACTTCCCCATGGGACCTTATCATCTGCTCCACCAACACTGGGATTCAGACCTTTGCATTCCAAGGGAAGGCATTATGAGTCACTTGGCCTTGCGTTGCCTTCAGTACCATTGCCTGGTTTTTCCTAGCCTACCCTTGCTTTGCCTTCCTTGGCTACGTCTCTCTTGCCTATGTCTCCCTTGCCCTGCCCTGCCCTGCCTATGATTTCCTTGCTTTGCCCTGCCTTGCCTTTTCTTCCATGCAGGCAAGGCAATGCAGTCAAAGCAAGTTTAGGCAATTCTAGTCAAGTCAAGGGAAAGTTAGGGAAAGCAAAGCAAGAGCAGTGAGCAGGCAGCAAAGTAGGGCCAATGAGTGCGAGGCAAGAGAAGGCCCAGAAGTTGTAGGGAAGGCAGGGCATAGGAAGGTAAGTCCAGTGATGCAGAGGGCAGGCAAAGACAAGAAAGGCTAGGCAAGGAAAGGCCAGCCAAGAAAGGGGTAGGCAAATAAAAACAGGGAATGCTTACACAAAGCAATGTGAAGCAAGGAACAGCTAGGCAAGTCAAGGCAAGAACACAGAAAGGTCAGTGGAGTAAGGCAAGCAAGGGAGAGATAGGAGAAGCAAGTTAAATCAAAGGAGAGGAAGACAAGACATGGAAGGCCAGGGAAGGAGGCAGTAGGCAGGGGCTGGTTATGAAAGGCAGTGCAAGGCTGTTGCTGTTGAGACGGTCACGACACACATACACTCTCTGCCCCGAGCAATGGCAAAAAACCACTTGTATTATTTATGCATCTTCTCTTATGCACTTTTTTAGCTACATGTGCATGGACTATTATTTTGCTATAATACAATACTATTGGTTGTCTATAGTGTACACACATTCTTTGCTAAACATCAGCCAGTATCGTCCCTTTTGCAGCTGTTACAACTTCTTTCTGTTGTTTATCTTCTTGCTTCTGCAATTCTCACGGGTACAAAATGATTGTATCAACGGAAATGTCTGTGAGGCCTTCAGACCAGCTGTTGGTTCCCACAAAAGGCAAAGGAGTGGTAGACAAAAGAAGGCCAGGAATCTGTAGGCAAAGCAGGGATTGGGAGGGGTAGGCAAAGGAAAGCAAGGCCATGTTGGAAAGGGGCACAAATGTCAAGAAGGGCAAGGGTTATGCAAGGCAGTGCAAGGCAAGGGAAGGGTAGGCAGGCCAAGGCAAGACAAGAGCATGGAGGGGTGGTGCAGAAAAGGTGATGATCGGATGGATAGGCCAGTCAAAGGTGGGTAGGTGTGGGTAGACTAGGCGAGGGAAAGAGGGGTAGCAGGGCAAGGCAAGTGTTGGCTTTGCAAAGCAAGGCAAGAGAGACTTAGGCAAGGCCAAGAGAGTCATAGGAGAAGCAGGCAAGACAAGACCAGGAAACAAGGGGTAAGAAAGTCAAGGTGGGAGATTGGTGAACAAGGCCATGCAATGGAGACATAGGAAGGGCAAGGGAGGTACACAGAGGTGTCTGTAAGGCAATGCAAGGCTGGGCTCTGCATGGCAAGGGATGATCAGGTATGGCAATGCCTTCATGTACCCCACTGTTTCAGGAGAATATGAGAGGTGGCCCAGGGGTGGTCAAAGCCAGCAAGACCCATCTGTCCTGGCAGCTTTCCTCCAGGAGTAATCCTTGGTTGTATTGGATATGGGACATGCAATCACCATTTTAGCCATAGACTCCTGGACAAGAATGAAAGTTCTTTTCCCTGGGAAGGAAAACACGTAGACCCACTGTTTCAGGTGCAGATGAAAGACAGAACAAGGAAGGACAAGGCACTCGAAGAACGCCTTCTTTCTGGACGCGTCCTTCTGGGTGTGCTCAAGCTGCGTGGGCTCGGCAGCACTGAAGGTGTAAGAACCTGTTTCTGGCCAGGCAGTGTGCTGCAGTGCAAGGGCTGCGCCTTACTTTGTTGAAGCAGGCAGAGCATTCTCAGCTGAATCTGCTTGTTGAAGCAGCTCTGGGCTGGACATTTGCAAGTCGCTCCACTGAGCCCATGAAGCCGGTGCCCAGCTGCTTCGTTCTTCGCCTTCTGTGGTCCGGACAGGACTGAAGCGCAGCGATGGCTTGGAGCTTTGCCGCTCTTCAGCGTGAACACTGCACGCAGCCACAGGCTGCTGTGCACGGCTTTTCCTCAGCTCGACGTACAGTCATTCTCTTGCTGTTTCCCAGAGTCGAAAGTGTCCGTGTAGCTCTCTCGCTCAGCGAAAGGCGTCAGGAGAGAAACACTTGCTGGATGAGCTTTTCGCTGGCCAAGCCTTTCAACACAGCACCACCATTCGGGCAAAGGAGGAGGAGAAAGGAAAGAGCACCTTTTCGTCCCGGCACGTTCTTCTTTGCGAGACGCCTCTCCGCCTCTTCGCTCCCTGCAAGGCCGTAATGTGCGCGGTGGCACTTGGAAGCGAGAAGGCAGGTGCAGAGAGCACCGCGATCTGACGGCGCTGTGCCGGCTGGAAAGGAAAGAGGGCTGCCACTGGAACGCGGTGCAAATACAGGTTTGCACGCGTCGAGGGTAAGCGCCGGGTGAGCTTGCTGACCTAAAACCGTTCTCTGTGCCAGACACAGGCATTGAGAATCTTTCCGTTAAGAATCAGGCTGCCACGCAAACAGAACGTGGTGCTGCCTAGCGCTGCGAGGGAAAGTGCAGGCAGAGCATTCTCGGCTGAATCTGCTTGTTGAAGCAGCTCTTGGCTGGACATTTGCAAGTCGCGCCACTGAGTCCATGAAGCCGGTGCCCAGCTGCTTCGTTCTTCGCCTTCTGTGGTCCGGACAGGACTGAAGCGCAGCGATGGCTTGGAGCTTTGCCGCTCTTCAGATTGTTTACTGCAGGCATCTACATTTTTCTGTGCACGGATTTTCCTCAGCTGGACATAGAATTATTTTCTTGCTGTTTTACAGTGTCCAGACCATCTGTGTAGCTCTCGGTCAGGGAAATGCGTCAAGAGAGACGCCCTTGCTGGATGAGCTTTTCGCTGGCCAAGCCTTTCGACATCCCACCACAATTGGTCGAGGACGAGGAGAAAGGAGGGGTAACAGGGTAATATCTCTACAGTGCATCAGGTCATGTGAAATTTGTGCTGCTGCTGCCTAGTGCCCTTGCAGCTATCTGGGGAAGCAATTGCCCTTCCCTTCAGTCTCTGAGTTTCGGAGAACACGAATGCATGTAGGATGCAAGCGGAGGAGGGAAGTACAGAGTGCACCGGTGAGTTCGCTGTTGCTTACCTGGGGAGGGCGGAGGTGCAGCCCAGCACTGGCTTTGACGTCTACGGCCGTTCTCCAGGAGAGTAGCTGCTGGAGGCTGCCAAGGGAGCTGCGAGCACGAAAGTATAGCGGGCGTCTGTCTTAGAAGAAAGGCGCAGAGCCGCACTGTGATGCGCCCTTTCAGGAGGCTGCTTGGAGAAAGGGTGCTTTAGGAGGGCCTTCTGCTTTGACGCCTGCTCCTGGCTGAGCTCTAGCTGCAGGGACTCTGCAAGGCTGAACGACTAGGAAAGTGCCTATCTCCACGCTGTGGGATGAAGTGCTACGGCTCCGCGTTCCCTTTTGGAGACGCGAGGACTCCCTCAGCCGGCTTGGCTTGTGAACGAGCCTGCTGGACTTCTGCAACTCGGTGCACTGCACCTGCAAGCCCGGTGCTCTGCGGCTTCATTTTTCGCCTCACGTTATCCGCACGGAAGGGAAGCCCAGCGAGGGCACTGAACTTTGCCACTTTTGCTCGTGCATGCTGCACGCACCCTCGGTGTAGCGTGCACGATTTCTTTCCACAGCTCTATAGGAGAAAGGCTCGCGAAGGGTGTCTGGACTTCAGGCGGCTCTCTTGAAAGCTGTGTATTGCATAGGCGAAGTTACAGCATTTCAGGGAGTGGGTATCCAGAGCCAGCCCTACAGCTGTCAGCTACAGCTGGTAGGCATACCTGGAGCCGCTTTCTGTTCAAGTTAGAAAGCATTATGTATTTTTCTTTGCTGAGTATCTCAATACATAGCAACCAATAAGCACCATACAACAATACCTTTACATTTGCCTGTAGCCTATCATGACTACTACCATTACCATATTATAGTCATTCTTATCCAATCACAAGAGTAAGTATGTTACAATTTAAGCTTACAGTGGAAAATTCTCAGACCTCTCTTCTTCTTGCTACATCGACATTTCTTGTTTGCCTGCGATAGCTCTCTTTTTTGGTAAAAACATGTTTTCTATTTCCTTATGGCCTTCTTGAGACTTATTTACTTGGTGAAAAACATGTGCTTGTTTGTACTCACATACCGGTGTCCTAATAAAAAACATCTCCTTCCAACTCAATCTCCAACCTTTGCCTTCTCAGTTATTCAGTGATCAGTGTTTCAGCAAAACACCTTTTACTCTCTATCAAAACTCGTTTCCATTTCTACCTCATGCTAAGTTTCTACATTCAGAGATCTTTCTGTCAAGCCTACATAGCTGTGAAACTTTCTTACCAAACTTTCATCCTGTCCAACAAGCTCGAGCTACAAGGACACCCTTTCAGTTTCGCTGAGTCCACGCTGCCCACGTAGCTGTCGCTGAGCGAAGTGTGCCAGGGGAGAAGCACTTGCTGGAAGAGTCTTTCAATGCGCACGGCTTTGAAGGCAGCACCACAATGTGGGCCACGAGAAGGGGTGAGGAGGAATGTGGTGTCGTCCTGGCACCTTTCTCCTGTGTGAGCTGTCTACCGAAGCTCTTTGCTCCTTGCGAGACGGCAGCGTGCGCCGGAGTACACTCGAGCCGAGGAGCGGGCAGACAGCATCGCCATCTGACGGGCGCTTTGCAGCTTGCCGCAGAAAGCGCTGCACTGCCGGGCACAGTGTTCCGGGCGAGAAGCAGAAGACCGTCCGCCTCCGGGGGAACGAAGGTACGGCGTGCTCGAAAAGGCGAAGAACGAAGCCGCGGAGCGCCGGGCTCGCGTGCTCGTTGTACGGGCTGCAAGACGAGCGTGGCTGCCACTCTCCTGCCTGCTGAATTGACGTTATAGCCTTGGGAAGGAGGAAGTTCCACGGCACTTACCTGTGCTGCTGCTGCCTATTCCTCTTGTAGCTCTCTGTGGAAGCATTTGCGCTTCCCTTCAGTCTCCGTCTTTCCGAGAACACGATGGTAGTAGCATGCAGTGGAGGAGGGAAGAACAGAGCGCACCGGTGAGTCTGGTGCCGCTTACGTGCGGAAGGCGAAGGTGCAGCCCAGCCCTGGCTTCTACTTCTCGGGCCGTTCTCCAGGAAAGCAGCTGCTGGAGGCTGCCAAGGGAGCTGCGAGAGTGAAAGCAAGGTGGGCGTCTGTCTTAGAAGAAAGGCACAGAGCCACAGTGTCATTTGCGATTTCCGAAGGCTGGTTGGAGAGGCGTGCTTTAGGAAAGCCTTCTGCTTTGACGCCTGCTCCTGGCTGAGCTCTAGTTGCAGGGACTCTGCAAGGCTGAACAACTAGGAAAGTGCCTATGTCCACGCTGTGGGATGAAGCACTATAGCTGCGGCTTCCTTTCTGGAGCAAGCAAGAATGCTCTCAGCCGACTCTGCTTGTGAACGAGCCCTTGCTGGTCTTGGGCAATTTGGTGCACTGCACACGCAAGCCCAGTGCTCTGCAGCTAAATTGTTTGCCTTAAGTGGTCTGGACTGAAGAGAAGGCCAGCGATGGCAGTGAACTTTGCTGCTTTTCCGCGTGCATGCTGCACCCACCAACGGTGCACCGTGCACGGTTTCTTTGCTCAGCTCGAGCTACAGCGACACCCTTTCGGTTTCGCTGAGTCCACGCTGCCCATGCAGCTCTCACTCAGCGAAGTGCGCCAGGGGAGAAGCACTTGCTGGAGAAGTCTTTCAATGTGCAAGGCTTTGAAGGCAGCACCCCAATCGGGACATGAGGAGGGCTGATGAAGAACGTGGTTCTTTCTTGGCAACTTTCTCCTGTGCGAGATGTCTACCGAAGATCTTTGCTCCTTGCCAGACTGCAGTGTGCACCAGAGTACACTCTGGCCGAGAAGGAGAAGGCAGACAGCACCCCCATCTGACGGGCCCTATGCAGGTTATGACAGAAAGCAGACTGCCCCTGGAAGGCACTGGCAGCTACGAGTTCCCCAAGTGTCAGGGGCAAATGCTGGGCGAGCTCGTCATCCTGGCACGGTTCTCTGTGCGAGAGCGACTTCTCAGCGGTCCTTCTCGTGGCCCCGATTGCGCTGCTGTGTTTTCAAAGTCCTGCACACTGAAAGACTCATCCAGCAAGTGCTTCTCCCCTTCAAGTTTCGCTGAGCGAGAGCTACCATGGGTAGTGTGGACGCCGCGAAACCGAAGGGGTCTCCCGCTAGCTCGAGCTGCGGAAAAACCGTGCACAGCACACTGACAAGCGGCAAAGCACAATGGCCTCGCTCGGCTTCTCTTCTGCCCAGACAACGAAAGGCGAAGAACGAAGCCTCAGAGCACCGGGCTTGTGCGTGCAGCATTGCAGAAAGCGCAGAGACGCCTATCGGGAATTTCGGTCCTTGCGAGAGAGTCTTGTGTGCCTCGTGGTGCTTCGAGCCGAGAAAGACCGGGCAGACAGCACCGCCACAGAGGGGGCGCTTTTGCACCTTGTAAAAGGCAAGAGGACTGCTCCTGGAAGGTGGTGCGAATCCCTGTTGCCACTAGTGTCAGGAGCAAAGTGCTTGCAAGCTTATTGTCCTGGCACAGCTCTCTGCGGGAGACGTAGCCGAGAAGCTTTCCGCTTAGCTTGGGATCGCAAGAGGGACAGACTGTGCTGCTATGTAGCGCTGGGAAGGAGAGGTGCAGGGCCCAGGCGTGTTTGGGCAGAAGCAGTGCACTGGAGCGCTTGGCTGCCGACACAGCGTTCCGTGCGAGAAGCAGACCGCTGTTCGCCTCCGGGAGAATGAAGGTACGGCGTGCTCAAAAAGGCGAAGGACGAAGCCGCAGAGCACCGGGCTGGTGTGCGCGTCGTATGGGCTTGCAAGACGAAGGGTGGCTGCTGCACTCCTGCCTGCTGAATTGACGTTCTAGCATTCGGAAGGAGGACGCTCAAGGGCACTTGCTTGTGCCGCTGCCTCTTCCTCTTCCAGCTCTAGGTGGAAGTGATTGTGCTTCTTCTCAAGATTCTTGTGGAAACTCTTTTGTTGAACTTTGGAGTGCAAAATCCTGGGAACTGAATGTTACATTCCATCTAGAACGAAAGTTTTATTCCTCAGTTTTTGTCAGGAACAGCTAGAATGGAAAACACATCTTGGCTTTTTGCATTCCCTTCAGAGAATATTAACACTACGCAAATCGATGCCACGATCTATTCTGTCACCTAAATTTACTGTTTCAATCATGCACTCATAGGCTGCTCGTCTGAAATTTTCTGTCCAGATTCATTTGACCTCACGCATCTTCTGTTTTGCAGTACCAACAAGTCTTGCTACAGAAAGACATGCTAGATCAGCAGCAGTGTTCAGGTAGGCCTTTGGTACGGCAGTATCTGAACAGCACGCAACTCATACCTCAGCAATTCTCCCTGTGGCTCTGCTATGCGTGCTCTCGCATTTTTTCTCTCTCACTGAGCCTAAACTGTAGAACAAAAACATCCAGGAACTGCTGCCATGGGAATGCACAAAGACCAAAATCCCAGAGGTGGCCTGTACATTCCCTTTGCAGCCCCTGAACCATATCAAACGCACTGCTGGTCTGTACTTTTCTTTCCAGTGACACATCACATTCAGTCGAGCGGATACTGCAGACAAACCGAATCACTTCCAGCTAGCGAGCTCCAATACGAAAATGTGGCCGCACAGGAAGCTTTCACTGGCCTTGCATGGTACAGTTGCAAACTTGCACTATGACTGCAGTCAAATGGTACTCAGGGCTTTTACATTGCGTCTGTACACTGCACACACCCGACGGTGTTCTGTGCCTTCACTGTCAGTTTGGCTACCATCAAGTACTTTCATGTTCCCAAGGTGCCTATTTGGCACAAAGAAAAAGATACCAGCCTTGCTGGACTGCGACTTCTTCTGCCAGTCTTTCACGTACACACTTCTCACTGGGGCTATGCACCTTTCTTCTAAGCTGTGTGGAAAGTCACATTCTTTACACTCACAGATGCCAGTTTCCATCCTTAAAAGAGCCCGCAGCTCTGCCCATGCAAGCAGTCTGAGAACCGAAGCCCGCTGGCAGCATTCAGCTTTGTCTCTTTTCAGAGCGTGTACTGCACACAGCACAGTATGCTGTGGGGGGTTTTCCTCCGTTATAAGTACAGTCATACTCTTTCTGTTCCACTAAGTCCACATCATCCATCTACCTCTCGCTCAGGGAAAGGCAGTAGGAGAGAGAAAAGCAGTTGCTGCATTGGTCTTTCCGAGTCCATGATTTTCAACAAACCGCCGCACTCTGGATGACAAGGGGGTGCAATGGGAGGGTCTGCTGTTCTTGCTCAAGCTGGCACTTTCATGAGCTAATGTTTGTGTAGGATGTTCACAAGTTAGTATCTGGACTCTGCGAGAGTGAAAGACAGCGCTGGGGAGCTCACATTGCCCTCTGAGTGTGGTGCAAATAAGAGTTTGTACCTGGAAGGGGGAGATCAGTGAAATCTTTTTGTCCTGACACGGTTGATTTGAGAGCAGTGGTGTTTTCAACTTGGCTCTGCACTTTGGGTGGTTTATAGCTAGGTGAGGGGCCTTTCCTTCTTTTGCAAGTCCCCCCTGCCATGCTGGGGTTGTTCTTCTGAGTGCTGACAGCGCGCAGGTTAAAGTTAACTGCTCCTCATGGCGCCCAGCACCATTCATGTGGCAATAGTTTGTTCCTTTGCGAATCCTGGCTCTTCGAATGTCTTTTGATTTCGTCCGGAAGACACTTCCATGTGGAGACAGCAACAGGTTGCTGAATGGGCACCTTTTGTGACCAATATTTACACTTGATGAAATTAGTGCATCAGGATGGTGATAGGCAACCAATGACCACTCAATTAACACTTACAATATTACTAACTTAAGCGAAACGAGGTTTTGCAAATGGCAATCTCTCCTTTGTACTGATACAGCCCTAATTTAATTTTCTTCAATGCACCAGCCTCAAGCACGGTGCTCTGCATGATTGCAAGTAAGAATTGCAAGATTGCAAGTAGGAACATTTAGTTGGAAAGGAAAGCTGATGGCACAGGTTCACATGGCGCTGTTTCTATTCTTCAAAGTGAATGTGAAACCCACTCTAACTTATTATCCAAATAGGAGAGCACCAGGGAATGCTCATACTTTAAAGGTAGCAGGGAAAAGAGCTCAGAAGCTTGGCTCTTGCATTCCCTCTCTAACAGTTCAACAGCTCTAGCCCAGAGAACTGCCTACTAGGAAGAGCCATTAAATTCACATGCTCTTCTATGTGCACTTTCCTCCTCAGCTTTAAGTACCATCATAATCCTTCAGTCTCACAGAGTCAGGATGCAAACAGAATTTTATCAGGGGCTGCTAAAGTCAGCAGGATGCAAATTTGTTCAACAGCTTGGCTTTTTCATTCCTTCTCTAACAGTTCAACAGCTATAGCCCACAGAACTGCCCATGAGGAAAAGCCATTAATTCACTGAGAACACCCTACATGCAGATCCAAAACTGCTTTCTTTGCCAAAGAGAGAAACTATGAGCCCATCTCAGAAGAACTGGGATCTCCTCCTCCAAAATAGAAAACATCCAGGAACTGCTCCCATCCAATGTGCCAGAACACTGTTACTGGACATTACCTGCCCTGGTGTCTAAATCAGCTGCACACCAAGGATGAGCATAGCTGCTTGTCTTGGCTTACTGCCAAGAGTTCAGAAGACCACCTTTCAGAAGTGGAAACGACATGCCAAAATTGACTTTTTCAGGAGACTGCCTTGAAAATAGGGCGTAGCAACTCCATACTTGTACAAATCAAGGCAGTGCTTCTACACCAAATATGCCAGGACAGAAAGTTGCTGCTGCCCTTTACCTCCACTAGGCAGCTTCTTATGTGCACCTGAAACACTGGGGCTAGGTGCTTTCCTTCCCATGGAAAAGCATTGTCATCCTCTCTGAGGAACTGGCGTGCTACCGCCAATATTGAATATATCTAAGAATTGCTCCTACACAAGAGGTGCCAGGAGAGAAATGTCTCAGTTGAGTTTACTTCCCCATGGGACCTTATCATCTGCTCCACCAACACTGGGATTCAGACCTTTGCATTCCAAGGGAAGGCATTATGAGTCACTTGGCCTTGCGTTGCCTTCAGTACCATTGCCTGGTTTTTCCTAGCCTACCCTTGCTTTGCCTTCCTTGGCTACGTCTCTCTTGCCTATGTCTCCCTTGCCCTGCCCTGCCCTGCCTATGATTTCCTTGCTTTGCCCTGCCTTGCCTTTTCTTCCATGCAGGCAAGGCAATGCAGTCAAAGCAAGTTTAGGCAATTCTAGTCAAGTCAAGGGAAAGTTAGGGAAAGCAAAGCAAGAGCAGTGAGCAGGCAGCAAAGTAGGGCCAATGAGTGCGAGGCAAGAGAAGGCCCAGAAGTTGTAGGGAAGGCAGGGCATAGGAAGGTAAGTCCAGTGATGCAGAGGGCAGGCAAAGACAAGAAAGGCTAGGCAAGGAAAGGCCAGCCAAGAAAGGGGTAGGCAAATAAAAACAGGGAATGCTTACACAAAGCAATGTGAAGCAAGGAACAGCTAGGCAAGTCAAGGCAAGAACACAGAAAGGTCAGTGGAGTAAGGCAAGCAAGGGAGAGATAGGAGAAGCAAGTTAAATCAAAGGAGAGGAAGACAAGACATGGAAGGCCAGGGAAGGAGGCAGTAGGCAGGGGCTGGTTATGAAAGGCAGTGCAAGGCTGTTGCTGTTGAGACGGTCACGACACACATACACTCTCTGCCCCGAGCAATGGCAAAAAACCACTTGTATTATTTATGCATCTTCTCTTATGCACTTTTTTAGCTACATGTGCATGGACTATTATTTTGCTATAATACAATACTATTGGTTGTCTATAGTGTACACACATTCTTTGCTAAACATCAGCCAGTATCGTCCCTTTTGCAGCTGTTACAACTTCTTTCTGTTGTTTATCTTCTTGCTTCTGCAATTCTCACGGGTACAAAATGATTGTATCAACGGAAATGTCTGTGAGGCCTTCAGACCAGCTGTTGGTTCCCACAAAAGGCAAAGGAGTGGTAGACAAAAGAAGGCCAGGAATCTGTAGGCAAAGCAGGGATTGGGAGGGGTAGGCAAAGGAAAGCAAGGCCATGTTGGAAAGGGGCACAAATGTCAAGAAGGGCAAGGGTTATGCAAGGCAGTGCAAGGCAAGGGAAGGGTAGGCAGGCCAAGGCAAGACAAGAGCATGGAGGGGTGGTGCAGAAAAGGTGATGATCGGATGGATAGGCCAGTCAAAGGTGGGTAGGTGTGGGTAGACTAGGCGAGGGAAAGAGGGGTAGCAGGGCAAGGCAAGTGTTGGCTTTGCAAAGCAAGGCAAGAGAGACTTAGGCAAGGCCAAGAGAGTCATAGGAGAAGCAGGCAAGACAAGACCAGGAAACAAGGGGTAAGAAAGTCAAGGTGGGAGATTGGTGAACAAGGCCATGCAATGGAGACATAGGAAGGGCAAGGGAGGTACACAGAGGTGTCTGTAAGGCAATGCAAGGCTGGGCTCTGCATGGCAAGGGATGATCAGGTATGGCAATGCCTTCATGTACCCCACTGTTTCAGGAGAATATGAGAGGTGGCCCAGGGGTGGTCAAAGCCAGCAAGACCCATCTGTCCTGGCAGCTTTCCTCCGGGAGTAATCCTTGGTTGTATTGGATATGGGACATGCAATCACCATTTTAGCCATAGACTCCTGGACAAGAATGAAAGTTCTTTTCCCTGGGAAGGAAAACACGTAGACCCACTGTTTCAGGTGCAGATGAAAGACAGAACAAGGAAGGACAAGGCACTCGAAGAACGCCTTCTTTCTGGACGCGTCCTTCTGGGTGTGCTCAAGCTGCGTGGGCTCGGCAGCACTGAAGGTGTAAGAACCTGTTTCTGGCCAGGCAGTGTGCTGCAGTGCAAGGGCTGCGCCTTACTTTGTTGAAGCAGGCAGAGCATTCTCAGCTGAATCTGCTTGTTGAAGCAGCTCTGGGCTGGACATTTGCAAGTCGCTCCACTGAGCCCATGAAGCCGGTGCCCAGCTGCTTCGTTCTTCGCCTTCTGTGGTCCGGACAGGACTGAAGCGCAGCGATGGCTTGGAGCTTTGCCGCTCTTCAGCGTGAACACTGCACGCAGCCACAGGCTGCTGTGCACGGCTTTTCCTCAGCTCGACGTACAGTCATTCTCTTGCTGTTTCCCAGAGTCGAAAGTGTCCGTGTAGCTCTCTCGCTCAGCGAAAGGCGTCAGGAGAGAAACACTTGCTGGATGAGCTTTTCGCTGGCCAAGCCTTTCAACACAGCACCACCATTCGGGCAAAGGAGGAGGAGAAAGGAAAGAGCACCTTTTCGTCCCGGCACGTTCTTCTTTGCGAGACGCCTCTCTGCCTCTTCGCTCCCTGCAAGGCCGTAATGTGCGCGGTGGCACTTGGAAGCGAGAAGGCAGGTGCAGAGAGCACCGCGATCTGACGGCGCTGTGCCGGCTGGAAAGGAAAGAGGGCTGCCACTGGAACGCGGTGCAAATACAGGTTTGCACGCGTCGAGGGTAAGCGCCGGGTGAGCTTGCTGACCTAAAACCGTTCTCTGTGCCAGACACAGGCATTGAGAATCTTTCCGTTAAGAATCAGGCTGCCACGCAAACAGAACGTGGTGCTGCCTAGCGCTGCGAGGGAAAGTGCAGGCAGAGCATTCTCGGCTGAATCTGCTTGTTGAAGCAGCTCTTGGCTGGACATTTGCAAGTCGCGCCACTGAGTCCATGAAGCCGGTGCCCAGATGCTTCGTTCTTCGCCTTCTGTGGTCCGGACAGGACTGAAGCGCAGCGATGGCTTGGAGCTTTGCCGCTCTTCAGATTGTTTACTGCAGGCATCTACATTTTTCTGTGCACGGATTTTCCTCAGCTGGACATAGAATTATTTTCTTGCTGTTTTACAGTGTCCAGACCATCTGTGTAGCTCTCGGTCAGGGAAATGCGTCAAGAGAGACGCCCTTGCTGGATGAGCTTTTCGCTGGCCAAGCCTTTCGACATCCCACCACAATTGGTCGAGGACGAGGAGAAAGGAGGGGTAACAGGGTAATATCTCTACAGTGCATCAGGTCATGTGAAATTTGTGCTGCTGCTGCCTAGTGCCCTTGCAGCTATCTGGGGAAGCAATTGCCCTTCCCTTCAGTCTCTGAGTTTCGGAGAACACGAATGCATGTAGGATGCAAGCGGAGGAGGGAAGTACAGAGTGCACCGGTGAGTTCGCTGTTGCTTACCTGGGGAGGGCGGAGGTGCAGCCCAGCACTGGCTTTGACGTCTACGGCCGTTCTCCAGGAGAGTAGCTGCTGGAGGCTGCCAAGGGAGCTGCGAGCACGAAAGTATAGCGGGCGTCTGTCTTAGAAGAAAGGCGCAGAGCCGCACTGTGATGCGCCCTTTCAGGAGGCTGCTTGGAGAAAGGGTGCTTTAGGAGGGCCTTCTGCTTTGACGCCTGCTCCTGGCTGAGCTCTAGCTGCAGGGACTCTGCAAGGCTGAACGACTAGGAAAGTGCCTATCTCCACGCTGTGGGATGAAGTGCTACGGCTCCGCGTTCCCTTTTGGAGACGCGAGGACTCCCTCAGCCGGCTTGGCTTGTGAACGAGCCTGCTGGACTTCTGCAACTCGGTGCACTGCACCTGCAAGCCCGGTGCTCTGCGGCTTCATTTTTCGCCTCACGTTATCCGCACGGAAGGGAAGCCCAGCGAGGGCACTGAACTTTGCCACTTTTGCTCGTGCATGCTGCACGCACCCTCGGTGTAGCGTGCACGATTTCTTTCCACAGCTCTATAGGAGAAAGGCTCGCGAAGGGTGTCTGGACTTCAGGCGGCTCTCTTGAAAGCTGTGTATTGCATAGGCGAAGTTACAGCATTTCAGGGAGTGGGTATCCAGAGCCAGCCCTACAGCTGTCAGCTACAGCTGGTAGGCATACCTGGAGCCGCTTTCTGTTCAAGTTAGAAAGCATTATGTATTTTTCTTTGCTGAGTATCTCAATACATAGCAACCAATAAGCACCATACAACAATACCTTTACATTTGCCTGTAGCCTATCATGACTACTACCATTACCATATTATAGTCATTCTTATCCAATCACAAGAGTAAGTATGTTACAATTTAAGCTTACAGTGGAAAATTCTCAGACCTCTCTTCTTCTTGCTACATCGACATTTCTTGTTTGCCTGCGATAGCTCTCTTTTTTGGTAAAAACATGTTTTCTATTTCCTTATGGCCTTCTTGAGACTTATTTACTTGGTGAAAAACATGTGCTTGTTTGTACTCACATACCGGTGTCCTAATAAAAAACATCTCCTTCCAACTCAATCTCCAACCTTTGCCTTCTCAGTTATTCAGTGATCAGTGTTTCAGCAAAACACCTTTTACTCTCTATCAAAACTCGTTTCCATTTCTACCTCATGCTAAGTTTCTACATTCAGAGATCTTTCTGTCAAGCCTACATAGCTGTGAAACTTTCTTACCAAACTTTCATCCTGTCCAACAAGCTCGAGCTACAAGGACACCCTTTCAGTTTCGCTGAGTCCACGCTGCCCACGTAGCTGTCGCTGAGCGAAGTGTGCCAGGGGAGAAGCACTTGCTGGAAGAGTCTTTCAATGCGCACGGCTTTGAAGGCAGCACCACAATGTGGGCCACGAGAAGGGGTGAGGAGGAATGTGGTGTCGTCCTGGCACCTTTCTCCTGTGTGAGCTGTCTACCGAAGCTCTTTGCTCCTTGCGAGACGGCAGCGTGCGCCGGAGTACACTCGAGCCGAGGAGCGGGCAGACAGCATCGCCATCTGACGGGCGCTTTGCAGCTTGCCGCAGAAAGCGCTGCACTGCCGGGCACAGTGTTCCGGGCGAGAAGCAGAAGACCGTCCGCCTCCGGGGGAACGAAGGTACGGCGTGCTCGAAAAGGCGAAGAACGAAGCCGCGGAGCGCCGGGCTCGCGTGCTCGTTGTACGGGCTGCAAGACGAGCGTGGCTGCCACTCTCCTGCCTGCTGAATTGACGTTATAGCCTTGGGAAGGAGGAAGTTCCACGGCACTTACCTGTGCTGCTGCTGCCTATTCCTCTTGTAGCTCTCTGTGGAAGCATTTGCGCTTCCCTTCAGTCTCCGTCTTTCCGAGAACACGATGGTAGTAGCATGCAGCGGAGGAGGGAAGAACAGAGCGCACCGGTGAGTCTGGTGCCGCTTACGTGCGGAAGGCGAAGGTGCAGCCCAGCCCTGGCTTCTACTTCTCGGGCCGTTCTCCAGGAAAGCAGCTGCTGGAGGCTGCCAAGGGAGCTGCGAGAGTGAAAGCAAGGTGGGCGTCTGTCTTAGAAGAAAGGCACAGAGCCACAGTGTCATTTGCGATTTCCAAAGGCTGGTTGGAGAGGCGTGCTTTAGGAAAGCCTTCTGCTTTGACGCCTGCTCCTGGCTGAGCTCTAGTTGCAGGGACTCTGCAAGGCTGAACAACTAGGAAAGTGCCTATGTCCACGCTGTGGGATGAAGCACTATAGCTGCGGCTTCCTTTCTGGAGCAAGCAAGAATGCTCTCAGCCGACTCTGCTTGTGAACGAGCCCTTGCTGGTCTTGGGCAATTTGGTGCACTGCACACGCAAGCCCAGTGCTCTGCAGCTAAATTGTTTGCCTTAAGTGGTCTGGACTGAAGAGAAGGCCAGCGATGGCAGTGAACTTTGCTGCTTTTCCGCGTGCATGCTGCACCCACCAACGGTGCACCGTGCACGGTTTCTTTGCTCAGCTCGAGCTACAGCGACACCCTTTCGGTTTCGCTGAGTCCACGCTGCCCATGCAGCTCTCACTCAGCGAAGTGCGCCAGGGGAGAAGCACTTGCTGGAGAAGTCTTTCAATGTGCAAGGCTTTGAAGGCAGCACCCCAATCGGGACATGAGGAGGGCTGATGAAGAACGTGGTTCTTTCTTGGCAACTTTCTCCTGTGCGAGATGTCTACCGAAGATCTTTGCTCCTTGCCAGACTGCAGTGTGCACCAGAGTACACTCTGGCCGAGAAGGAGAAGGCAGACAGCACCCCCATCTGACGGGCCCTATGCAGGTTATGACAGAAAGCAGACTGCCCCTGGAAGGCACTGGCAGCTACGAGTTCCCCAAGTGTCAGGGGCAAATGCTGGGCGAGCTCGTCATCCTGGCACGGTTCTCTGTGCGAGAGCGACTTCTCAGCGGTCCTTCTCGTGGCCCCGATTGCGCTGCTGTGTTTTCAAAGTCCTGCACACTGAAAGACTCATCCAGCAAGTGCTTCTCCCCTTCAAGTTTCGCTGAGCGAGAGCTACCATGGGTAGTGTGGACGCCGCGAAACCGAAGGGGTCTCCCGCTAGCTCGAGCTGCGGAAAAACCGTGCACAGCACACTGACAAGCGGCAAAGCACAATGGCCTCACTCGGCTTCTCTTCTGCCCAGACAACGAAAGGCGAAGAACGAAGCCTCAGAGCACCGGGCTTGTGCGTGCAGCATTGCAGAAAGCGCAGAGACGCCTATCGGGAATTTCGGTCCTTGCGAGAGAGTCTTGTGTGCCTCGTGGTGCTTCGAGCCGAGAAAGACCGGGCAGACAGCACCGCCACAGAGGGGGCGCTTTTGCACCTTGTAAAAGGCAAGAGGACTGCTCCTGGAAGGTGGTGCGAATCCCTGTTGCCACTAGTGTCAGGAGCAAAGTGCTTGCAAGCTTATTGTCCTGGCACAGCTCTCTGCGGGAGACGTAGCCGAGAAGCTTTCCGCTTAGCTTGGGATCGCAAGAGGGACAGACTGTGCTGCTATGTAGCGCTGGGAAGGAGAGGTGCAGGGCCCAGGCGTGTTTGGGCAGAAGCAGTGCACTGGAGCGCTTGGCTGCCGACACAGCGTTCCGTGCGAGAAGCAGACCGCTGTTCGCCTCCGGGAGAATGAAGGTACGGCGTGCTCAAAAAGGCGAAGGACGAAGCCGCAGAGCACCGGGCTGGTGTGCGCGTCGTATGGGCTTGCAAGACGAAGGGTGGCTGCTGCACTCCTGCCTGCTGAATTGACGTTCTAGCATTCGGAAGGAGGACGCTCAAGGGCACTTGCTTGTGCCGCTGCCTCTTCCTCTTCCAGCTCTAGGTGGAAGTGATTGTGCTTCTTCTCAAGATTCTTGTGGAAACTCTTTTGTTGAACTTTGGAGTGCAAAATCCTGGGAACTGAATGTTACATTCCATCTAGAACGAAAGTTTTATTCCTCAGTTTTTGTCAGGAACAGCTAGAATGGAAAACACATCTTGGCTTTTTGCATTCCCTTCAGAGAATATTAACACTACGCAAATCGATGCCACGATCTATTCTGTCACCTAAATTTACTGTTTCAATCATGCACTCATAGGCTGCTCGTCTGAAATTTTCTGTCCAGATTCATTTGACCTCACGCATCTTCTGTTTTGCAGTACCAACAAGTCTTGCTACAGAAAGACATGCTAGATCAGCAGCAGTGTTCAGGTAGGCCTTTGGTACGGCAGTATCTGAACAGCACGCAACTCATACCTCAGCAATTCTCCCTGTGGCTCTGCTATGCGTGCTCTCGCATTTTTTCTCTCTCACTGAGCCTAAACTGTAGAACAAAAACATCCAGGAACTGCTGCCATGGGAATGCACAAAGACCAAAATCCCAGAGGTGGCCTGTACATTCCCTTTGCAGCCCCTGAACCATATCAAACGCACTGCTGGTCTGTACTTTTCTTTCCAGTGACACATCACATTCAGTCGAGCGGATACTGCAGACAAACCGAATCACTTCCAGCTAGCGAGCTCCAATACGAAAATGTGGCCGCACAGGAAGCTTTCACTGGCCTTGCATGGTACAGTTGCAAACTTGCACTATGACTGCAGTCAAATGGTACTCAGGGCTTTTACATTGCGTCTGTACACTGCACACACCCGACGGTGTTCTGTGCCTTCACTGTCAGTTTGGCTACCATCAAGTACTTTCATGTTCCCAAGGTGCCTATTTGGCACAAAGAAAAAGATACCAGCCTTGCTGGACTGCGACTTCTTCTGCCAGTCTTTCACGTACACACTTCTCACTGGGGCTATGCACCTTTCTTCTAAGCTGTGTGGAAAGTCACATTCTTTACACTCACAGATGCCAGTTTCCATCCTTAAAAGAGCCCGCAGCTCTGCCCATGCAAGCAGTCTGAGAACCGAAGCCCGCTGGCAGCATTCAGCTTTGTCTCTTTTCAGAGCGTGTACTGCACACAGCACAGTATGCTGTGGGGGGTTTTCCTCCGTTATAAGTACAGTCATACTCTTTCTGTTCCACTAAGTCCACATCATCCATCTACCTCTCGCTCAGGGAAAGGCAGTAGGAGAGAGAAAAGCAGTTGCTGCATTGGTCTTTCCGAGTCCATGATTTTCAACAAACCGCCGCACTCTGGATGACAAGGGGGTGCAATGGGAGGGTCTGCTGTTCTTGCTCAAGCTGGCACTTTCATGAGCTAATGTTTGTGTAGGATGTTCACAAGTTAGTATCTGGACTCTGCGAGAGTGAAAGACAGCGCTGGGGAGCTCACATTGCCCTCTGAGTGTGGTGCAAATAAGAGTTTGTACCTGGAAGGGGGAGATCAGTGAAATCTTTTTGTCCTGACACGGTTGATTTGAGAGCAGTGGTGTTTTCAACTTGGCTCTGCACTTTGGGTGGTTTATAGCTAGGTGAGGGGCCTTTCCTTCTTTTGCAAGTCCCCCCTGCCATGCTGGGGTTGTTCTTCTGAGTGCTGACAGCGCGCAGGTTAAAGTTAACTGCTCCTCATGGCGCCCAGCACCATTCATGTGGCAATAGTTTGTTCCTTTGCGAATCCTGGCTCTTCGAATGTCTTTTGATTTCGTCCGGAAGACACTTCCATGTGGAGACAGCAACAGGTTGCTGAATGGGCACCTTTTGTGACCAATATTTACACTTGATGAAATTAGTGCATCAGGATGGTGATAGGCAACCAATGACCACTCAATTAACACTTACAATATTACTAACTTAAGCGAAACGAGGTTTTGCAAATGGCAATCTCTCCTTTGTACTGATACAGCCCTAATTTAATTTTCTTCAATGCACCAGCCTCAAGCACGGTGCTCTGCATGATTGCAAGTAAGAATTGCAAGATTGCAAGTAGGAACATTTAGTTGGAAAGGAAAGCTGATGGCACAGGTTCACATGGCGCTGTTTCTATTCTTCAAAGTGAATGTGAAACCCACTCTAACTTATTATCCAAATAGGAGAGCACCAGGGAATGCTCATACTTTAAAGGTAGCAGGGAAAAGAGCTCAGAAGCTTGGCTCTTGCATTCCCTCTCTAACAGTTCAACAGCTCTAGCCCAGAGAACTGCCTACTAGGAAGAGCCATTAAATTCACATGCTCTTCTATGTGCACTTTCCTCCTCAGCTTTAAGTACCATCATAATCCTTCAGTCTCACAGAGTCAGGATGCAAACAGAATTTTATCAGGGGCTGCTAAAGTCAGCAGGATGCAAATTTGTTCAACAGCTTGGCTTTTTCATTCCTTCTCTAACAGTTCAACAGCTATAGCCCACAGAACTGCCCATGAGGAAAAGCCATTAATTCGCTGAGAACACCCTACATGCAGATCCAAAACTGCTTTCTTTGCCAAAGAGAGAAACTATGAGCCCATCTCAGAAGAACTGGGATCTCCTCCTCCAAAATAGAAAACATCCAGGAACTGCTCCCATCCAATGTGCCAGAACACTGTTACTGGACATTACCTGCCCTGGTGTCTAAATCAGCTGCACACCAAGGATGAGCATAGCTGCTTGTCTTGGCTTACTGCCAAGAGTTCAGAAGACCACCTTTCAGAAGTGGAAACGACATGCCAAAATTGACTTTTTCAGGAGACTGCCTTGAAAATAGGGCGTAGCAACTCCATACTTGTACAAATCAAGGCAGTGCTTCTACACCAAATATGCCAGGACAGAAAGTTGCTGCTGCCCTTTACCTCCACTAGGCAGCTTCTTATGTGCACCTGAAACACTGGGGCTAGGTGCTTTCCTTCCCATGGAAAAGCATTGTCATCCTCTCTGAGGAACTGGCGTGCTACCGCCAATATTGAATATATCTAAGAATTGCTCCTACACAAGAGGTGCCAGGAGAGAAATGTCTCAGTTGAGTTTACTTCCCCATGGGACCTTATCATCTGCTCCACCAACACTGGGATTCAGACCTTTGCATTCCAAGGGAAGGCATTATGAGTCACTTGGCCTTGCGTTGCCTTCAGTACCATTGCCTGGTTTTTCCTAGCCTACCCTTGCTTTGCCTTCCTTGGCTACGTCTCTCTTGCCTATGTCTCCCTTGCCCTGCCCTGCCCTGCCTATGATTTCCTTGCTTTGCCCTGCCTTGCCTTTTCTTCCATGCAGGCAAGGCAATGCAGTCAAAGCAAGTTTAGGCAATTCTAGTCAAGTCAAGGGAAAGTTAGGGAAAGCAAAGCAAGAGCAGTGAGCAGGCAGCAAAGTAGGGCCAATGAGTGCGAGGCAAGAGAAGGCCCAGAAGTTGTAGGGAAGGCAGGGCATAGGAAGGTAAGTCCAGTGATGCAGAGGGCAGGCAAAGACAAGAAAGGCTAGGCAAGGAAAGGCCAGCCAAGAAAGGGGTAGGCAAATAAAAACAGGGAATGCTTACACAAAGCAATGTGAAGCAAGGAACAGCTAGGCAAGTCAAGGCAAGAACACAGAAAGGTCAGTGGAGTAAGGCAAGCAAGGGAGAGATAGGAGAAGCAAGTTAAATCAAAGGAGAGGAAGACAAGACATGGAAGGCCAGGGAAGGAGGCAGTAGGCAGGGGCTGGTTATGAAAGGCAGTGCAAGGCTGTTGCTGTTGAGACGGTCACGACACACATACACTCTCTGCCCCGAGCAATGGCAAAAAACCACTTGTATTATTTATGCATCTTCTCTTATGCACTTTTTTAGCTACATGTGCATGGACTATTATTTTGCTATAATACAATACTATTGGTTGTCTATAGTGTACACACATTCTTTGCTAAACATCAGCCAGTATCGTCCCTTTTGCAGCTGTTACAACTTCTTTCTGTTGTTTATCTTCTTGCTTCTGCAATTCTCACGGGTACAAAATGATTGTATCAACGGAAATGTCTGTGAGGCCTTCAGACCAGCTGTTGGTTCCCACAAAAGGCAAAGGAGTGGTAGACAAAAGAAGGCCAGGAATCTGTAGGCAAAGCAGGGATTGGGAGGGGTAGGCAAAGGAAAGCAAGGCCATGTTGGAAAGGGGCACAAATGTCAAGAAGGGCAAGGGTTATGCAAGGCAGTGCAAGGCAAGGGAAGGGTAGGCAGGCCAAGGCAAGACAAGAGCATGGAGGGGTGGTGCAGAAAAGGTGATGATCGGATGGATAGGCCAGTCAAAGGTGGGTAGGTGTGGGTAGACTAGGCGAGGGAAAGAGGGGTAGCAGGGCAAGGCAAGTGTTGGCTTTGCAAAGCAAGGCAAGAGAGACTTAGGCAAGGCCAAGAGAGTCATAGGAGAAGCAGGCAAGACAAGACCAGGAAACAAGGGGTAAGAAAGTCAAGGTGGGAGATTGGTGAACAAGGCCATGCAATGGAGACATAGGAAGGGCAAGGGAGGTACACAGAGGTGTCTGTAAGGCAATGCAAGGCTGGGCTCTGCATGGCAAGGGATGATCAGGTATGGCAATGCCTTCATGTACCCCACTGTTTCAGGAGAATATGAGAGGTGGCCCAGGGGTGGTCAAAGCCAGCAAGACCCATCTGTCCTGGCAGCTTTCCTCCGGGAGTAATCCTTGGTTGTATTGGATATGGGACATGCAATCACCATTTTAGCCATAGACTCCTGGACAAGAATGAAAGTTCTTTTCCCTGGGAAGGAAAACACGTAGACCCACTGTTTCAGGTGCAGATGAAAGACAGAACAAGGAAGGACAAGGCACTCGAAGAACGCCTTCTTTCTGGACGCGTCCTTCTGGGTGTGCTCAAGCTGCGTGGGCTCGGCAGCACTGAAGGTGTAAGAACCTGTTTCTGGCCAGGCAGTGTGCTGCAGTGCAAGGGCTGCGCCTTACTTTGTTGAAGCAGGCAGAGCATTCTCAGCTGAATCTGCTTGTTGAAGCAGCTCTGGGCTGGACATTTGCAAGTCGCTCCACTGAGCCCATGAAGCCGGTGCCCAGCTGCTTCGTTCTTCGCCTTCTGTGGTCCGGACAGGACTGAAGCGCAGCGATGGCTTGGAGCTTTGCCGCTCTTCAGCGTGAACACTGCACGCAGCCACAGGCTGCTGTGCACGGCTTTTCCTCAGCTCGACGTACAGTCATTCTCTTGCTGTTTCCCAGAGTCGAAAGTGTCCGTGTAGCTCTCTCGCTCAGCGAAAGGCGTCAGGAGAGAAACACTTGCTGGATGAGCTTTTCGCTGGCCAAGCCTTTCAACACAGCACCACCATTCGGGCAAAGGAGGAGGAGAAAGGAAAGAGCACCTTTTCGTCCCGGCACGTTCTTCTTTGCGAGACGCCTCTCTGCCTCTTCGCTCCCTGCAAGGCCGTAATGTGCGCGGTGGCACTTGGAAGCGAGAAGGCAGGTGCAGAGAGCACCGCGATCTGACGGCGCTGTGCCGGCTGGAAAGGAAAGAGGGCTGCCACTGGAACGCGGTGCAAATACAGGTTTGCACGCGTCGAGGGTAAGCGCCGGGTGAGCTTGCTGACCTAAAACCGTTCTCTGTGCCAGACACAGGCATTGAGAATCTTTCCGTTAAGAATCAGGCTGCCACGCAAACAGAACGTGGTGCTGCCTAGCGCTGCGAGGGAAAGTGCAGGCAGAGCATTCTCGGCTGAATCTGCTTGTTGAAGCAGCTCTTGGCTGGACATTTGCAAGTCGCGCCACTGAGTCCATGAAGCCGGTGCCCAGATGCTTCGTTCTTCGCCTTCTGTGGTCCGGACAGGACTGAAGCGCAGCGATGGCTTGGAGCTTTGCCGCTCTTCAGATTGTTTACTGCAGGCATCTACATTTTTCTGTGCACGGATTTTCCTCAGCTGGACATAGAATTATTTTCTTGCTGTTTTACAGTGTCCAGACCATCTGTGTAGCTCTCGGTCAGGGAAATGCGTCAAGAGAGACGCCCTTGCTGGATGAGCTTTTCGCTGGCCAAGCCTTTCGACATCCCACCACAATTGGTCGAGGACGAGGAGAAAGGAGGGGTAACAGGGTAATATCTCTACAGTGCATCAGGTCATGTGAAATTTGTGCTGCTGCTGCCTAGTGCCCTTGCAGCTATCTGGGGAAGCAATTGCCCTTCCCTTCAGTCTCTGAGTTTCGGAGAACACGAATGCATGTAGGATGCAAGCGGAGGAGGGAAGTACAGAGTGCACCGGTGAGTTCGCTGTTGCTTACCTGGGGAGGGCGGAGGTGCAGCCCAGCACTGGCTTTGACGTCTACGGCCGTTCTCCAGGAGAGTAGCTGCTGGAGGCTGCCAAGGGAGCTGCGAGCACGAAAGTATAGCGGGCGTCTGTCTTAGAAGAAAGGCGCAGAGCCGCACTGTGATGCGCCCTTTCAGGAGGCTGCTTGGAGAAAGGGTGCTTTAGGAGGGCCTTCTGCTTTGACGCCTGCTCCTGGCTGAGCTCTAGCTGCAGGGACTCTGCAAGGCTGAACGACTAGGAAAGTGCCTATCTCCACGCTGTGGGATGAAGTGCTACGGCTCCGCGTTCCCTTTTGGAGACGCGAGGACTCCCTCAGCCGGCTTGGCTTGTGAACGAGCCTGCTGGACTTCTGCAACTCGGTGCACTGCACCTGCAAGCCCGGTGCTCTGCGGCTTCATTTTTCGCCTCACGTTATCCGCACGGAAGGGAAGCCCAGCGAGGGCACTGAACTTTGCCACTTTTGCTCGTGCATGCTGCACGCACCCTCGGTGTAGCGTGCACGATTTCTTTCCACAGCTCTATAGGAGAAAGGCTCGCGAAGGGTGTCTGGACTTCAGGCGGCTCTCTTGAAAGCTGTGTATTGCATAGGCGAAGTTACAGCATTTCAGGGAGTGGGTATCCAGAGCCAGCCCTACAGCTGTCAGCTACAGCTGGTAGGCATACCTGGAGCCGCTTTCTGTTCAAGTTAGAAAGCATTATGTATTTTTCTTTGCTGAGTATCTCAATACATAGCAACCAATAAGCACCATACAACAATACCTTTACATTTGCCTGTAGCCTATCATGACTACTACCATTACCATATTATAGTCATTCTTATCCAATCACAAGAGTAAGTATGTTACAATTTAAGCTTACAGTGGAAAATTCTCAGACCTCTCTTCTTCTTGCTACATCGACATTTCTTGTTTGCCTGCGATAGCTCTCTTTTTTGGTAAAAACATGTTTTCTATTTCCTTATGGCCTTCTTGAGACTTATTTACTTGGTGAAAAACATGTGCTTGTTTGTACTCACATACCGGTGTCCTAATAAAAAACATCTCCTTCCAACTCAATCTCCAACCTTTGCCTTCTCAGTTATTCAGTGATCAGTGTTTCAGCAAAACACCTTTTACTCTCTATCAAAACTCGTTTCCATTTCTACCTCATGCTAAGTTTCTACATTCAGAGATCTTTCTGTCAAGCCTACATAGCTGTGAAACTTTCTTACCAAACTTTCATCCTGTCCAACAAGCTCGAGCTACAAGGACACCCTTTCAGTTTCGCTGAGTCCACGCTGCCCACGTAGCTGTCGCTGAGCGAAGTGTGCCAGGGGAGAAGCACTTGCTGGAAGAGTCTTTCAATGCGCACGGCTTTGAAGGCAGCACCACAATGTGGGCCACGAGAAGGGGTGAGGAGGAATGTGGTGTCGTCCTGGCACCTTTCTCCTGTGTGAGCTGTCTACCGAAGCTCTTTGCTCCTTGCGAGACGGCAGCGTGCGCCGGAGTACACTCGAGCCGAGGAGCGGGCAGACAGCATCGCCATCTGACGGGCGCTTTGCAGCTTGCCGCAGAAAGCGCTGCACTGCCGGGCACAGTGTTCCGGGCGAGAAGCAGAAGACCGTCCGCCTCCGGGGGAACGAAGGTACGGCGTGCTCGAAAAGGCGAAGAACGAAGCCGCGGAGCGCCGGGCTCGCGTGCTCGTTGTACGGGCTGCAAGACGAGCGTGGCTGCCACTCTCCTGCCTGCTGAATTGACGTTATAGCCTTGGGAAGGAGGAAGTTCCACGGCACTTACCTGTGCTGCTGCTGCCTATTCCTCTTGTAGCTCTCTGTGGAAGCATTTGCGCTTCCCTTCAGTCTCCGTCTTTCCGAGAACACGATGGTAGTAGCATGCAGCGGAGGAGGGAAGAACAGAGCGCACCGGTGAGTCTGGTGCCGCTTACGTGCGGAAGGCGAAGGTGCAGCCCAGCCCTGGCTTCTACTTCTCGGGCCGTTCTCCAGGAAAGCAGCTGCTGGAGGCTGCCAAGGGAGCTGCGAGAGTGAAAGCAAGGTGGGCGTCTGTCTTAGAAGAAAGGCACAGAGCCACAGTGTCATTTGCGATTTCCGAAGGCTGGTTGGAGAGGCGTGCTTTAGGAAAGCCTTCTGCTTTGACGCCTGCTCCTGGCTGAGCTCTAGTTGCAGGGACTCTGCAAGGCTGAACAACTAGGAAAGTGCCTATGTCCACGCTGTGGGATGAAGCACTATAGCTGCGGCTTCCTTTCTGGAGCAAGCAAGAATGCTCTCAGCCGACTCTGCTTGTGAACGAGCCCTTGCTGGTCTTGGGCAATTTGGTGCACTGCACACGCAAGCCCAGTGCTCTGCAGCTAAATTGTTTGCCTTAAGTGGTCTGGACTGAAGAGAAGGCCAGCGATGGCAGTGAACTTTGCTGCTTTTCCGCGTGCATGCTGCACCCACCAACGGTGCACCGTGCACGGTTTCTTTGCTCAGCTCGAGCTACAGCGACACCCTTTCGGTTTCGCTGAGTCCACGCTGCCCATGCAGCTCTCACTCAGCGAAGTGCGCCAGGGGAGAAGCACTTGCTGGAGAAGTCTTTCAATGTGCAAGGCTTTGAAGGCAGCACCCCAATCGGGACATGAGGAGGGCTGATGAAGAACGTGGTTCTTTCTTGGCAACTTTCTCCTGTGCGAGATGTCTACCGAAGATCTTTGCTCCTTGCCAGACTGCAGTGTGCACCAGAGTACACTCTGGCCGAGAAGGAGAAGGCAGACAGCACCCCCATCTGACGGGCCCTATGCAGGTTATGACAGAAAGCAGACTGCCCCTGGAAGGCACTGGCAGCTACGAGTTCCCCAAGTGTCAGGGGCAAATGCTGGGCGAGCTCGTCATCCTGGCACGGTTCTCTGTGCGAGAGCGACTTCTCAGCGGTCCTTCTCGTGGCCCCGATTGCGCTGCTGTGTTTTCAAAGTCCTGCACACTGAAAGACTCATCCAGCAAGTGCTTCTCCCCTTCAAGTTTCGCTGAGCGAGAGCTACCATGGGTAGTGTGGACGCCGCAAAACCGAAGGGGTCTCCCGCTAGCTCGAGCTGCGGAAAAACCGTGCACAGCACACTGACAAGCGGCAAAGCACAATGGCCTCGCTCGGCTTCTCTTCTGCCCAGACAACGAAAGGCGAAGAACGAAGCCTCAGAGCACCGGGCTTGTGCGTGCAGCATTGCAGAAAGCGCAGAGACGCCTATCGGGAATTTCGGTCCTTGCGAGAGAGTCTTGTGTGCCTCGTGGTGCTTCGAGCCGAGAAAGACCGGGCAGACAGCACCGCCACAGAGGGGGCGCTTTTGCACCTTGTAAAAGGCAAGAGGACTGCTCCTGGAAGGTGGTGCGAATCCCTGTTGCCACTAGTGTCAGGAGCAAAGTGCTTGCAAGCTTATTGTCCTGGCACAGCTCTCTGCGGGAGACGTAGCCGAGAAGCTTTCCGCTTAGCTTGGGATCGCAAGAGGGACAGATTGTGCTGCTACGTAGCGCTGGGAAGGAGAGGTGCAGGGCCCAGGCGTGTTTGGGCAGAAGCAGTGCACTGGAGCGCTTGGCTGCCGACACAGCGTTCCGTGCGAGAAGCAGACCGCTGTTCGCCTCCGGGAGAATGAAGGTACGGCGTGCTCGAAAAGGCGAAGGACGAAGCCGCAGAGCACCGGGCTGGTGTGCGCGTCGTATGGGCTTGCAAGACGAAGGGTGGCTGCTGCACTCCTGCCTGCTGAATTGACGTTCTAGCATTCGGAAGGAGGACGCTCAAGGGCACTTGCTTGTGCCGCTGCCTCTTCCTCTTCCAGCTCTAGGTGGAAGTGATTGTGCTTCTTCTCAAGATTCTTGTGGAAACTCTTTTGTTGAACTTTGGAGTGCAAAATCCTGGGAACTGAATGTTACATTCCATCTAGAACGAAAGTTTTATTCCTCAGTTTTTGTCAGGAACAGCTAGAATGGAAAACACATCTTGGCTTTTTGCATTCCCTTCAGAGAATATTAACACTACGCAAATCGATGCCACGATCTATTCTGTCACCTAAATTTACTGTTTCAATCATGCACTCATAGGCTGCTCGTCTGAAATTTTCTGTCCAGATTCATTTGACCTCACGCATCTTCTGTTTTGCAGTACCAACAAGTCTTGCTACAGAAAGACATGCTAGATCAGCAGCAGTGTTTAGGTAGGCCTTTGGTACGGCAGTATCTGAACAGCACGCAACTCATACCTCAGCAATTCTCCCTGTGGCTCTGCTATGCGTGCTCTCGCATTTTTTCTCTCTCACTGAGCCTAAACTGTAGAACAAAAACATCCAGGAACTGCTGCCATGGGAATGCACAAAGACCAAAATCCCAGAGGTGGCCTGTACATTCCCTTTGCAGCCCCTGAACCATATCAAACGCACTGCTGGTCTGTACTTTTCTTTCCAGTGACACATCACATTCAGTCGAGCGGATACTGCAGACAAACCGAATCACTTCCAGCTAGCGAGCTCCAATACGAAAATGTGGCCGCACAGGAAGCTTTCACTGGCCTTGCATGGTACAGTTGCAAACTTGCACTATGACTGCAGTCAAATGGTACTCAGGGCTTTTACATTGCGTCTGTACACTGCACACACCCGACGGTGTTCTGTGCCTTCACTGTCAGTTTGGCTACCATCAAGTACTTTCATGTTCCCAAGGTGCCTATTTGGCACAAAGAAAAAGATACCAGCCTTGCTGGACTGCGACTTCTTCTGCCAGTCTTTCACGTACACACTTCTCACTGGGGCTATGCACCTTTCTTCTAAGCTGTGTGGAAAGTCACATTCTTTACACTCACAGATGCCAGTTTCCATCCTTAAAAGAGCCCGCAGCTCTGCCCATGCAAGCAGTCTGAGAACCGAAGCCCGCTGGCAGCATTCAGCTTTGTCTCTTTTCAGAGCGTGTACTGCACACAGCACAGTATGCTGTGGGGGGTTTTCCTCCGTTATAAGTACAGTCATACTCTTTCTGTTCCACTAAGTCCACATCATCCATCTACCTCTCGCTCAGGGAAAGGCAGTAGGAGAGAGAAAAGCAGTTGCTGCATTGGTCTTTCCGAGTCCATGATTTTCAACAAACCGCCGCACTCTGGATGACAAGGGGGTGCAATGGGAGGGTCTGCTGTTCTTGCTCAAGCTGGCACTTTCATGAGCTAATGTTTGTGTAGGATGTTCACAAGTTAGTATCTGGACTCTGCGAGAGTGAAAGACAGCGCTGGGGAGCTCACATTGCCCTCTGAGTGTGGTGCAAATAAGAGTTTGTACCTGGAAGGGGGAGATCAGTGAAATCTTTTTGTCCTGACACGGTTGATTTGAGAGCAGTGGTGTTTTCAACTTGGCTCTGCACTTTGGGTGGTTTATAGCTAGGTGAGGGGCCTTTCCTTCTTTTGCAAGTCCCCCCTGCCATGCTGGGGTTGTTCTTCTGAGTGCTGACAGCACGCAGGTTAAAGTTAACTGCTCCTCATGGCGCCCAGCACCATTCATGTGGCAATAGTTTGTTCCTTTGCGAATCCTGGCTCTTCGAATGTCTTTTGATTTCGTCCGGAAGACACTTCCATGTGGAGACAGCAACAGGTTGCTGAATGGGCACCTTTTGTGACCAATATTTACACTTGATGAAATTAGTGCATCAGGATGGTGATAGGCAACCAATGACCACTCAATTAACACTTACAATATTACTAACTTAAGCGAAACGAGGTTTTGCAAATGGCAATCTCTCCTTTGTACTGATACAGCCCTAATTTAATTTTCTTCAATGCACCAGCCTCAAGCACGGTGCTCTGCATGATTGCAAGTAAGAATTGCAAGATTGCAAGTAGGAACATTTAGTTGGAAAGGAAAGCTGATGGCACAGGTTCACATGGCGCTGTTTCTATTCTTCAAAGTGAATGTGAAACCCACTCTAACTTATTATCCAAATAGGAGAGCACCAGGGAATGCTCATACTTTAAAGGTAGCAGGGAAAAGAGCTCAGAAGCTTGGCTCTTGCATTCCCTCTCTAACAGTTCAACAGCTCTAGCCCAGAGAACTGCCTACTAGGAAGAGCCATTAAATTCACATGCTCTTCTATGTGCACTTTCCTCCTCAGCTTTAAGTACCATCATAATCCTTCAGTCTCACAGAGTCAGGATGCAAACAGAATTTTATCAGGGGCTGCTAAAGTCAGCAGGATGCAAATTTGTTCAACAGCTTGGCTTTTTCATTCCTTCTCTAACAGTTCAACAGCTATAGCCCACAGAACTGCCCATGAGGAAAAGCCATTAATTCGCTGAGAACACCCTACATGCAGATCCAAAACTGCTTTCTTTGCCAAAGAGAGAAACTATGAGCCCATCTCAGAAGAACTGGGATCTCCTCCTCCAAAATAGAAAACATCCAGGAACTGCTCCCATCCAATGTGCCAGAACACTGTTACTGGACATTACCTGCCCTGGTGTCTAAATCAGCTGCACACCAAGGATGAGCATAGCTGCTTGTCTTGGCTTACTGCCAAGAGTTCAGAAGACCACCTTTCAGAAGTGGAAACGACATGCCAAAATTGACTTTTTCAGGAGACTGCCTTGAAAATAGGGCGTAGCAACTCCATACTTGTACAAATCAAGGCAGTGCTTCTACACCAAATATGCCAGGACAGAAAGTTGCTGCTGCCCTTTACCTCCACTAGGCAGCTTCTTATGTGCACCTGAAACACTGGGGCTAGGTGCTTTCCTTCCCATGGAAAAGCATTGTCATCCTCTCTGAGGAACTGGCGTGCTACCGCCAATATTGAATATATCTAAGAATTGCTCCTACACAAGAGGTGCCAGGAGAGAAATGTCTCAGTTGAGTTTACTTCCCCATGGGACCTTATCATCTGCTCCACCAACACTGGGATTCAGACCTTTGCATTCCAAGGGAAGGCATTATGAGTCACTTGGCCTTGCGTTGCCTTCAGTACCATTGCCTGGTTTTTCCTAGCCTACCCTTGCTTTGCCTTCCTTGGCTACGTCTCTCTTGCCTATGTCTCCCTTGCCCTGCCCTGCCCTGCCTATGATTTCCTTGCTTTGCCCTGCCTTGCCTTTTCTTCCATGCAGGCAAGGCAATGCAGTCAAAGCAAGTTTAGGCAATTCTAGTCAAGTCAAGGGAAAGTTAGGGAAAGCAAAGCAAGAGCAGTGAGCAGGCAGCAAAGTAGGGCCAATGAGTGCGAGGCAAGAGAAGGCCCAGAAGTTGTAGGGAAGGCAGGGCATAGGAAGGTAAGTCCAGTGATGCAGAGGGCAGGCAAAGACAAGAAAGGCTAGGCAAGGAAAGGCCAGCCAAGAAAGGGGTAGGCAAATAAAAACAGGGAATGCTTACACAAAGCAATGTGAAGCAAGGAACAGCTAGGCAAGTCAAGGCAAGAACACAGAAAGGTCAGTGGAGTAAGGCAAGCAAGGGAGAGATAGGAGAAGCAAGTTAAATCAAAGGACAGGAAGACAAGACATGGAAGGCCAGGGAAGGAGGCAGTAGGCAGGGGCTGGTTATGAAAGGCAGTGCAAGGCTGTTGCTGTTGAGACGGTCACGACACACATACACTCTCTGCCCCGAGCAATGGCAAAAAACCACTTGTATTATTTATGCATCTTCTCTTATGCACTTTTTTAGCTACATGTGCATGGACTATTATTTTGCTATAATACAATACTATTGGTTGTCTATAGTGTACACACATTCTTTGCTAAACATCAGCCAGTATCGTCCCTTTTGCAGCTGTTACAACTTCTTTCTGTTGTTTATCTTCTTGCTTCTGCAATTCTCACGGGTACAAAATGATTGTATCAACGGAAATGTCTGTGAGGCCTTCAGACCAGCTGTTGGTTCCCACAAAAGGCAAAGGAGTGGTAGACAAAAGAAGGCCAGGAATCTGTAGGCAAAGCAGGGATTGGGAGGGGTAGGCAAAGGAAAGCAAGGCCATGTTGGAAAGGGGCACAAATGTCAAGAAGGGCAAGGGTTATGCAAGGCAGTGCAAGGCAAGGGAAGGGTAGGCAGGCCAAGGCAAGACAAGAGCATGGAGGGGTGGTGCAGAAAAGGTGATGATCGGATGGATAGGCCAGTCAAAGGTGGGTAGGTGTGGGTAGACTAGGCGAGGGAAAGAGGGGTAGCAGGGCAAGGCAAGTGTTGGCTTTGCAAAGCAAGGCAAGAGAGACTTAGGCAAGGCCAAGAGAGTCATAGGAGAAGCAGGCAAGACAAGACCAGGAAACAAGGGGTAAGAAAGTCAAGGTGGGAGATTGGTGAACAAGGCCATGCAATGGAGACATAGGAAGGGCAAGGGAGGTACACAGAGGTGTCTGTAAGGCAATGCAAGGCTGGGCTCTGCATGGCAAGGGATGATCAGGTATGGCAATGCCTTCATGTACCCCACTGTTTCAGGAGAATATGAGAGGTGGCCCAGGGGTGGTCAAAGCCAGCAAGACCCATCTGTCCTGGCAGCTTTCCTCCAGGAGTAATCCTTGGTTGTATTGGATATGGGACATGCAATCACCATTTTAGCCATAGACTCCTGGACAAGAATGAAAGTTCTTTTCCCTGGGAAGGAAAACACGTAGACCCACTGTTTCAGGTGCAGATGAAAGACAGAACAAGGAAGGACAAGGCACTCGAAGAACGCCTTCTTTCTGGACGCGTCCTTCTGGGTGTGCTCAAGCTGCGTGGGCTCGGCAGCACTGAAGGTGTAAGAACCTGTTTCTGGCCAGGCAGTGTGCTGCAGTGCAAGGGCTGCGCCTTACTTTGTTGAAGCAGGCAGAGCATTCTCAGCTGAATCTGCTTGTTGAAGCAGCTCTGGGCTGGACATTTGCAAGTCGCTCCACTGAGCCCATGAAGCCGGTGCCCAGCTGCTTCGTTCTTCGCCTTCTGTGGTCCGGACAGGACTGAAGCGCAGCGATGGCTTGGAGCTTTGCCGCTCTTCAGCGTGAACACTGCACGCAGCCACAGGCTGCTGTGCACGGCTTTTCCTCAGCTCGACGTACAGTCATTCTCTTGCTGTTTCCCAGAGTCGAAAGTGTCCGTGTAGCTCTCTCGCTCAGCGAAAGGCGTCAGGAGAGAAACACTTGCTGGATGAGCTTTTCGCTGGCCAAGCCTTTCAACACAGCACCACCATTCGGGCAAAGGAGGAGGAGAAAGGAAAGAGCACCTTTTCGTCCCGGCACGTTCTTCTTTGCGAGACGCCTCTCCGCCTCTTCGCTCCCTGCAAGGCCGTAATGTGCGCGGTGGCACTTGGAAGCGAGAAGGCAGGTGCAGAGAGCACCGCGATCTGACGGCGCTGTGCCGGCTGGAAAGGAAAGAGGGCTGCCACTGGAATGCGGTGCAAATACAGGTTTGCACGCGTCGAGGGTAAGCGCCGGGTGAGCTTGCTGACCTAAAACCGTTCTCTGTGCCAGACACAGGCATTGAGAATCTTTCCGTTAAGAATCAGGCTGCCACGCAAACAGAACGTGGTGCTGCCTAGCGCTGCGAGGGAAAGTGCAGGCAGAGCATTCTCGGCTGAATCTGCTTGTTGAAGCAGCTCTTGGCTGGACATTTGCAAGTCGCGCCACTGAGTCCATGAAGCCGGTGCCCAGCTGCTTCGTTCTTCGCCTTCTGTGGTCCGGACAGGACTGAAGCGCAGCGATGGCTTGGAGCTTTGCCGCTCTTCAGATTGTTTACTGCAGGCATCTACATTTTTCTGTGCACGGATTTTCCTCAGCTGGACATAGAATTATTTTCTTGCTGTTTTACAGTGTCCAGACCATCTGTGTAGCTCTCGGTCAGGGAAATGCGTCAAGAGAGACGCCCTTGCTGGATGAGCTTTTCGCTGGCCAAGCCTTTCGACATCCCACCACAATTGGTCGAGGACGAGGAGAAAGGAGGGGTAACAGGGTAATATCTCTACAGTGCATCAGGTCATGTGAAATTTGTGCTGCTGCTGCCTAGTGCCCTTGCAGCTATCTGGGGAAGCAATTGCCCTTCCCTTCAGTCTCTGAGTTTCGGAGAACACGAATGCATGTAGGATGCAAGCGGAGGAGGGAAGTACAGAGTGCACCGGTGAGTTCGCTGTTGCTTACCTGGGGAGGGCGGAGGTGCAGCCCAGCACTGGCTTTGACGTCTACGGCCGTTCTCCAGGAGAGTAGCTGCTGGAGGCTGCCAAGGGAGCTGCGAGCACGAAAGTATAGCGGGCGTCTGTCTTAGAAGAAAGGCGCAGAGCCGCACTGTGATGCGCCCTTTCAGGAGGCTGCTTGGAGAAAGGGTGCTTTAGGAGGGCCTTCTGCTTTGACGCCTGCTCCTGGCTGAGCTCTAGCTGCAGGGACTCTGCAAGGCTGAACGACTAGGAAAGTGCCTATCTCCACGCTGTGGGATGAAGTGCTACGGCTCCGCGTTCCCTTTTGGAGACGCGAGGACTCCCTCAGCCGGCTTGGCTTGTGAACGAGCCTGCTGGACTTCTGCAACTCGGTGCACTGCACCTGCAAGCCCGGTGCTCTGCGGCTTCATTTTTCGCCTCACGTTATCCGCACGGAAGGGAAGCCCAGCGAGGGCACTGAACTTTGCCACTTTTGCTCGTGCATGCTGCACGCACCCTCGGTGTAGCGTGCACGATTTCTTTCCACAGCTCTATAGGAGAAAGGCTCGCGAAGGGTGTCTGGACTTCAGGCGGCTCTCTTGAAAGCTGTGTATTGCATAGGCGAAGTTACAGCATTTCAGGGAGTGGGTATCCAGAGCCAGCCCTACAGCTGTCAGCTACAGCTGGTAGGCATACCTGGAGCCGCTTTCTGTTCAAGTTAGAAAGCATTATGTATTTTTCTTTGCTGAGTATCTCAATACATAGCAACCAATAAGCACCATACAACAATACCTTTACATTTGCCTGTAGCCTATCATGACTACTACCATTACCATATTATAGTCATTCTTATCCAATCACAAGAGTAAGTATGTTACAATTTAAGCTTACAGTGGAAAATTCTCAGACCTCTCTTCTTCTTGCTACATCGACATTTCTTGTTTGCCTGCGATAGCTCTCTTTTTTGGTAAAAACATGTTTTCTATTTCCTTATGGCCTTCTTGAGACTTATTTACTTGGTGAAAAACATGTGCTTGTTTGTACTCACATACCGGTGTCCTAATAAAAAACATCTCCTTCCAACTCAATCTCCAACCTTTGCCTTCTCAGTTATTCAGTGATCAGTGTTTCAGCAAAACACCTTTTACTCTCTATCAAAACTCGTTTCCATTTCTACCTCATGCTAAGTTTCTACATTCAGAGATCTTTCTGTCAAGCCTACATAGCTGTGAAACTTTCTTACCAAACTTTCATCCTCTCCAACAAGCTCGAGCTACAAGGACACCCTTTCAGTTTCGCTGAGTCCACGCTGCCCACGTAGCTGTCGCTGAGCGAAGTGTGCCAGGGGAGAAGCACTTGCTGGAAGAGTCTTTCAATGCGCACGGCTTTGAAGGCAGCACCACAATGTGGGCCACGAGAAGGGGTGAGGAGGAATGTGGTGTCGTCCTGGCACCTTTCTCCTGTGTGAGCTGTCTACCGAAGCTCTTTGCTCCTTGCGAGACGGCAGCGTGCGCCGGAGTACACTCGAGCCGAGGAGCAGGCAGACAGCATCGCCATCTGACGGGCGCTTTGCAGCTTGCCGCAGAAAGCGCTGCACTGCCGGGCACAGTGTTCCGGGCGAGAAGCAGAAGACCGTCCGCCTCCGGGGGAACGAAGGTACGGCGTGCTCGAAAAGGCGAAGAACGAAGCCGCGGAGCGCCGGGCTCGCGTGCTCGTTGTACGGGCTGCAAGACGAGCGTGGCTGCCACTCTCCTGCCTGCTGAATTGACGTTATAGCCTTGGGAAGGAGGAAGTTCCACGGCACTTACCTGTGCTGCTGCTGCCTATTCCTCTTGTAGCTCTCTGTGGAAGCATTTGCGCTTCCCTTCAGTCTCCGTCTTTCCGAGAACACGATGGTAGTAGCATGCAGCGGAGGAGGGAAGAACAGAGCGCACCGGTGAGTCTGGTGCCGCTTACGTGCGGAAGGCGAAGGTGCAGCCCAGCCCTGGCTTCTACTTCTCGGGCCGTTCTCCAGGAAAGCAGCTGCTGGAGGCTGCCAAGGGAGCTGCGAGAGTGAAAGCAAGGTGGGCGTCTGTCTTAGAAGAAAGGCACAGAGCCACAGTGTCATTTGCGATTTCCGAAGGCTGGTTGGAGAGGCGTGCTTTAGGAAAGCCTTCTGCTTTGACGCCTGCTCCTGGCTGAGCTCTAGTTGCAGGGACTCTGCAAGGCTGAACAACTAGGAAAGTGCCTATGTCCACGCTGTGGGATGAAGCACTATAGCTGCGGCTTCCTTTCTGGAGCAAGCAAGAATGCTCTCAGCCGACTCTGCTTGTGAACGAGCCCTTGCTGGTCTTGGGCAATTTGGTGCACTGCACACGCAAGCCCAGTGCTCTGCAGCTAAATTGTTTGCCTTAAGTGGTCTGGACTGAAGAGAAGGCCAGCGATGGCAGTGAACTTTGCTGCTTTTCCGCGTGCATGCTGCACCCACCAACGGTGCACCGTGCACGGTTTCTTTGCTCAGCTCGAGCTACAGCGACACCCTTTCGGTTTCGCTGAGTCCACGCTGCCCATGCAGCTCTCACTCAGCGAAGTGCGCCAGGGGAGAAGCACTTGCTGGAGAAGTCTTTCAATGTGCAAGGCTTTGAAGGCAGCACCCCAATCGGGACATGAGGAGGGCTGATGAAGAACGTGGTTCTTTCTTGGCAACTTTCTCCTGTGCGAGATGTCTACCGAAGATCTTTGCTCCTTGCCAGACTGCAGTGTGCACCAGAGTACACTCTGGCCGAGAAGGAGAAGGCAGACAGCACCCCCATCTGATGGGCCCTATGCAGGTTATGACAGAAAGCAGACTGCCCCTGGAAGGCACTGGCAGCTACGAGTTCCCCAAGTGTCAGGGGCAAATGCTGGGCGAGCTCGTCATCCTGGCACGGTTCTCTGTGCGAGAGCGACTTCTCAGCGGTCCTTCTCGTGGCCCCGATTGCGCTGCTGTGTTTTCAAAGTCCTGCACACTGAAAGACTCATCCAGCAAGTGCTTCTCCCCTTCAAGTTTCGCTGAGCGAGAGCTACCATGGGTAGTGTGGACGCCGCGAAACCGAAGGGGTCTCCCGCTAGCTCGAGCTGCGGAAAAACCGTGCACAGCACACTGACAAGCGGCAAAGCACAATGGCCTCGCTCGGCTTCTCTTCTGCCCAGACAACGAAAGGCGAAGAACGAAGCCTCAGAGCACCGGGCTTGTGCGTGCAGCATTGCAGAAAGCCCAGAGACGCCTATCGGGAATTTCGGTCCTTGCGAGAGAGTCTTGTGTGCCTCGTGGTGCTTCGAGCCGAGAAAGACCGGGCAGACAGCACCGCCACAGAGGGGGCGCTTTTGCACCTTGTAAAAGGCAAGAGGACTGCTCCTGGAAGGTGGTGCGAATCCCTGTTGCCACTAGTGTCAGGAGCAAAGTGCTTGCAAGCTTATTGTCCTGGCACAGCTCTCTGCGGGAGACGTAGCCGAGAAGCTTTCCGCTTAGCTTGGGATCGCAAGAGGGACAGACTGTGCTGCTACGTAGCGCTGGGAAGGAGAGGTGCAGGGCCCAGGCGTGTTTGGGCAGAAGCAGTGCACTGGAGCGCTTGGCTGCCGACACAGCGTTCCATGCGAGAAGCAGACCGCTGTTCGCCTCCGGGAGAATGAAGGTACGGCGTGCTCAAAAAGGCGAAGGACGAAGCCGCAGAGCACCGGGCTGGTGTGCGCGTCGTATGGGCTTGCAAGACGAAGGGTGGCTGCTGCACTCCTGCCTGCTGAATTGACGTTCTAGCATTCGGAAGGAGGACGCTCAAGGGCACTTGCTTGTGCCGCTGCCTCTTCCTCTTCCAGCTCTAGGTGGAAGTGATTGTGCTTCTTCTCAAGATTCTTGTGGAAACTCTTTTGTTGAACTTTGGAGTGCAAAATCCTGGGAACTGAATGTTACATTCCATCTAGAACGAAAGTTTTATTCCTCAGTTTTTGTCAGGAACAGCTAGAATGGAAAACACATCTTGGCTTTTTGCATTCCCTTCAGAGAATATTAACACTACGCAAATCGATGCCACGATCTATTCTGTCACCTAAATTTACTGTTTCAATCATGCACTCATAGGCTGCTCATCTGAAATTTTCTGTCCAGATTCATTTGACCTCACGCATCTTCTGTTTTGCAGTACCAACAAGTCTTGCTACAGAAAGACATGCTAGATCAGCAGCAGTGTTCAGGTAGGCCTTTGGTACGGCAGTATCTGAACAGCACGCAACTCATACCTCAGCAATTCTCCCTGTGGCTCTGCTATGCGTGCTCTCGCATTTTTTCTCTCTCACTGAGCCTAAACTGTAGAACAAAAACATCCAGGAACTGCTGCCATGGGAATGCACAAAGACCAAAATCCCAGAGGTGGCCTGTACATTCCCTTTGCAGCCCCTGAACCATATCAAACGCACTGCTGGTCTGTACTTTTCTTTCCAGTGACACATCACATTCAGTCGAGCGGATACTGCAGACAAACCGAATCACTTCCAGCTAGCGAGCTCCAATACGAAAATGTGGCCGCACAGGAAGCTTTCACTGGCCTTGCATGGTACAGTTGCAAACTTGCACTATGACTGCAGTCAAATGGTACTCAGGGCTTTTACATTGCGTCTGTACACTGCACACACCCGACGGTGTTCTGTGCCTTCACTGTCAGTTTGGCTACCATCAAGTACTTTCATGTTCCCAAGGTGCCTATTTGGCACAAAGAAAAAGATACCAGCCTTGCTGGACTGCGACTTCTTCTGCCAGTCTTTCACGTACACACTTCTCACTGGGGCTATGCACCTTTCTTCTAAGCTGTGTGGAAAGTCACATTCTTTACACTCACAGATGCCAGTTTCCATCCTTAAAAGAGCCCGCAGCTCTGCCCATGCAAGCAGTCTGAGAACCGAAGCCCGCTGGCAGCATTCAGCTTTGTCTCTTTTCAGAGCGTGTACTGCACACAGCACAGTATGCTGTGGGGGGTTTTCCTCCGTTATAAGTACAGTCATACTCTTTCTGTTCCACTAAGTCCACATCATCCATCTACCTCTCGCTCAGGGAAAGGCAGTAGGAGAGAGAAAAGCAGTTGCTGCATTGGTCTTTCCGAGTCCATGATTTTCAACAAACCGCCGCACTCTGGATGACAAGGGGGTGCAATGGGAGGGTCTGCTGTTCTTGCTCAAGCTGGCACTTTCATGAGCTAATGTTTGTGTAGGATGTTCACAAGTTAGTATCTGGACTCTGCGAGAGTGAAAGACAGCGCTGGGGAGCTCACATTGCCCTCTGAGTGTGGTGCAAATAAGAGTTTGTACCTGGAAGGGGGAGATCAGTGAAATCTTTTTGTCCTGACACGGTTGATTTGAGAGCAGTGGTGTTTTCAACTTGGCTCTGCACTTTGGGTGGTTTATAGCTAGGTGAGGGGCCTTTCCTTCTTTTGCAAGTCCCCCCTGCCATGCTGGGGTTGTTCTTCTGAGTGCTGACAGCGCGCAGGTTAAAGTTAACTGCTCCTCATGGCGCCCAGCACCATTCATGTGGCAATAGTTTGTTCCTTTGCGAATCCTGGCTCTTCGAATGTCTTTTGATTTCGTCCGGAAGACACTTCCATGTGGAGACAGCAACAGGTTGCTGAATGGGCACCTTTTGTGACCAATATTTACACTTGATGAAATTAGTGCATCAGGATGGTGATAGGCAACCAATGACCACTCAATTAACACTTACAATATTACTAACTTAAGCGAAACGAGGTTTTGCAAATGGCAATCTCTCCTTTGTACTGATACAGCCCTAATTTAATTTTCTTCAATGCACCAGCCTCAAGCACGGTGCTCTGCATGATTGCAAGTAAGAATTGCAAGATTGCAAGTAGGAACATTTAGTTGGAAAGGAAAGCTGATGGCACAGGTTCACATGGCGCTGTTTCTATTCTTCAAAGTGAATGTGAAACCCACTCTAACTTATTATCCAAATAGGAGAGCACCAGGGAATGCTCATACTTTAAAGGTAGCAGGGAAAAGAGCTCAGAAGCTTGGCTCTTGCATTCCCTCTCTAACAGTTCAACAGCTCTAGCCCAGAGAACTGCCTACTAGGAAGAGCCATTAAATTCACATGCTCTTCTATGTGCACTTTCCTCCTCAGCTTTAAGTACCATCATAATCCTTCAGTCTCACAGAGTCAGGATGCAAACAGAATTTTATCAGGGGCTGCTAAAGTCAGCAGGATGCAAATTTGTTCAACAGCTTGGCTTTTTCATTCCTTCTCTAACAGTTCAACAGCTATAGCCCACAGAACTGCCCATGAGGAAAAGCCATTAATTCACTGAGAACACCCTACATGCAGATCCAAAACTGCTTTCTTTGCCAAAGAGAGAAACTATGAGCCCATCTCAGAAGAACTGGGATCTCCTCCTCCAAAATAGAAAACATCCAGGAACTGCTCCCATCCAATGTGCCAGAACACTGTTACTGGACATTACCTGCCCTGGTGTCTAAATCAGCTGCACACCAAGGATGAGCATAGCTGCTTGTCTTGGCTTACTGCCAAGAGTTCAGAAGACCACCTTTCAGAAGTGGAAACGACATGCCAAAATTGACTTTTTCAGGAGACTGCCTTGAAAATAGGGCGTAGCAACTCCATACTTGTACAAATCAAGGCAGTGCTTCTACACCAAATATGCCAGGACAGAAAGTTGCTGCTGCCCTTTACCTCCACTAGGCAGCTTCTTATGTGCACCTGAAACACTGGGGCTAGGTGCTTTCCTTCCCATGGAAAAGCATTGTCATCCTCTCTGAGGAACTGGCGTGCTACCGCCAATATTGAATATATCTAAGAATTGCTCCTACACAAGAGGTGCCAGGAGAGAAATGTCTCAGTTGAGTTTACTTCCCCATGGGACCTTATCATCTGCTCCACCAACACTGGGATTCAGACCTTTGCATTCCAAGGGAAGGCATTATGAGTCACTTGGCCTTGCGTTGCCTTCAGTACCATTGCCTGGTTTTTCCTAGCCTACCCTTGCTTTGCCTTCCTTGGCTACGTCTCTCTTGCCTATGTCTCCCTTGCCCTGCCCTGCCCTGCCTATGATTTCCTTGCTTTGCCCTGCCTTGCCTTTTCTTCCATGCAGGCAAGGCAATGCAGTCAAAGCAAGTTTAGGCAATTCTAGTCAAGTCAAGGGAAAGTTAGGGAAAGCAAAGCAAGAGCAGTGAGCAGGCAGCAAAGTAGGGCCAATGAGTGCGAGGCAAGAGAAGGCCCAGAAGTTGTAGGGAAGGCAGGGCATAGGAAGGTAAGTCCAGTGATGCAGAGGGCAGGCAAAGACAAGAAAGGCTAGGCAAGGAAAGGCCAGCCAAGAAAGGGGTAGGCAAATAAAAACAGGGAATGCTTACACAAAGCAATGTGAAGCAAGGAACAGCTAGGCAAGTCAAGGCAAGAACACAGAAAGGTCAGTGGAGTAAGGCAAGCAAGGGAGAGATAGGAGAAGCAAGTTAAATCAAAGGACAGGAAGACAAGACATGGAAGGCCAGGGAAGGAGGCAGTAGGCAGGGGCTGGTTATGAAAGGCAGTGCAAGGCTGTTGCTGTTGAGACGGTCACGACACACATACACTCTCTGCCCCGAGCAATGGCAAAAAACCACTTGTATTATTTATGCATCTTCTCTTATGCACTTTTTTAGTTACATGTGCATGGACTATTATTTTGCTATAATACAATACTATTGGTTGTCTATAGTGTACACACATTCTTTGCTAAACATCAGCCAGTATCGTCCCTTTTGCAGCTGTTACAACTTCTTTCTGTTGTTTATCTTCTTGCTTCTGCAATTCTCACGGGTACAAAATGATTGTATCAACAGAAATGTCTGTGAGGCCTTCAGACCAGTTGTTGGTTCCCACAAAAGGCAAAGGAGTGGTAGATAAAAGAAGGCCAGGAATCTGTAGGCAAAGCAGGGATTGGGAGGGGTAGGCAAAGGAAAGCAAGGCCATGTTGGAAAGGGGCACAAATGTCAAGAAGGGCAAGGGTTATGCAAGGCAGTGCAAGGCAAGGGAAGGGTAGGCAGGCCAAGGCAAGACAAGAGCATGGAGGGGTGGTGCAGAAAAGGTGATGATCGGATGGATAGGCCAGTCAAAGGTGGGTAGGTGTGGGTAGACTAGGCGAGGGAAAGAGGGGTAGCAGGGCAAGGCAAGTGTTGGCTTTGCAAAGCAAGGCAAGAGAGACTTAGGCAAGGCCAAGAGAGTCATAGGAGAAGCAGGCAAGACAAGACCAGGAAACAAGGGGTAAGAAAGTCAAGGTGGGAGATTGGTGAACAAGGCCATGCAATGGAGACATAGGAAGGGCAAGGGAGGTACACAGAGGTGTCTGTAAGGCAATGCAAGGCTGGGCTCTGCATGGCAAGGGATGATCAGGTATGGCAATGCCTTCATGTACCCCACTGTTTCAGGAGAATATGAGAGGTGGCCCAGGGGTGGTCAAAGCCAGCAAGACCCATCTGTCCTGGCAGCTTTCCTCCGGGAGTAATCCTTGGTTGTATTGGATATGGGACATGCAATCACCATTTTAGCCATAGACTCCTGGACAAGAATGAAAGTTCTTTTCCCTGGGAAGGAAAACACGTAGACCCACTGTTTCAGGTGCAGATGAAAGACAGAACAAGGAAGGACAAGGCACTCGAAGAACGCCTTCTTTCTGGACGCGTCCTTCTGGGTGTGCTCAAGCTGCGTGGGCTCGGCAGCACTGAAGGTGTAAGAACCTGTTTCTGGCCAGGCAGTGTGCTGCAGTGCAAGGGCTGCGCCTTACTTTGTTGAAGCAGGCAGAGCATTCTCAGCTGAATCTGCTTGTTGAAGCAGCTCTGGGCTGGACATTTGCAAGTCGCTCCACTGAGCCCATGAAGCCGGTGCCCAGCTGCTTCGTTCTTCGCCTTCTGTGGTCCGGACAGGACTGAAGCGCAGCGATGGCTTGGAGCTTTGCCGCTCTTCAGCGTGAACACTGCACGCAGCCACAGGCTGCTGTGCACGGCTTTTCCTCAGCTCGACGTACAGTCATTCTCTTGCTGTTTCCCAGAGTCGAAAGTGTCCGTGTAGCTCTCTCGCTCAGCGAAAGGCGTCAGGAGAGAAACACTTGCTGGATGAGCTTTTCGCTGGCCAAGCCTTTCAACACAGCACCACCATTCGGGCAAAGGAGGAGGAGAAAGGAAAGAGCACCTTTTCGTCCCGGCACGTTCTTCTTTGCGAGACGCCTCTCCGCCTCTTCGCTCCCTGCAAGGCCGTAATGTGCGCGGTGGCACTTGGAAGCGAGAAGGCAGGTGCAGAGAGCACCGCGATCTGACGGCGCTGTGCCGGCTGGAAAGGAAAGAGGGCTGCCACTGGAATGCGGTGCAAATACAGGTTTGCACGCGTCGAGGGTAAGCGCCGGGTGAGCTTGCTGACCTAAAACCGTTCTCTGTGCCAGACACAGGCATTGAGAATCTTTCCGTTAAGAATCAGGCTGCCACGCAAACAGAACGTGGTGCTGCCTAGCGCTGCGAGGGAAAGTGCAGGCAGAGCATTCTCGGCTGAATCTGCTTGTTGAAGCAGCTCTTGGCTGGACATTTGCAAGTCGCGCCACTGAGTCCATGAAGCCGGTGCCCAGATGCTTCGTTCTTCGCCTTCTGTGGTCCGGACAGGACTGAAGCGCAGCGATGGCTTGGAGCTTTGCCGCTCTTCAGATTGTTTACTGCAGGCATCTACATTTTTCTGTGCACGGATTTTCCTCAGCTGGACATAGAATTATTTTCTTGCTGTTTTACAGTGTCCAGACCATCTGTGTAGCTCTCGGTCAGGGAAATGCGTCAAGAGAGACGCCCTTGCTGGATGAGCTTTTCGCTGGCCAAGCCTTTCGACATCCCACCACAATTGGTCGAGGACGAGGAGAAAGGAGGGGTAACAGGGTAATATCTCTACAGTGCATCAGGTCATGTGAAATTTCTGCTGCTGCTGCCTAGTGCCCTTGCAGCTATCTGGGGAAGCAATTGCCCTTCCCTTCAGTCTCTGAGTTTCGGAGAACACGAATGCATGTAGGATGCAAGCGGAGGAGGGAAGTACAGAGTGCACCGGTGAGTTCGCTGTTGCTTACCTGGGGAGGGCGGAGGTGCAGCCCAGCACTGGCTTTGACGTCTACGGCCGTTCTCCAGGAGAGTAGCTGCTGGAGGCTGCCAAGGGAGCTGCGAGCACGAAAGTATAGCGGGCGTCTGTCTTAGAAGAAAGGCGCAGAGCCGCACTGTGATGCGCCCTTTCAGGAGGCTGCTTGGAGAAAGGGTGCTTTAGGAGGGCCTTCTGCTTTGACGCCTGCTCCTGGCTGAGCTCTAGCTGCAGGGACTCTGCAAGGCTGAACGACTAGGAAAGTGCCTATCTCCACGCTGTGGGATGAAGTGCTACGGCTCCGCGTTCCCTTTTGGAGACGCGAGGACTCCCTCAGCCGGCTTGGCTTGTGAACGAGCCTGCTGGACTTCTGCAACTCGGTGCACTGCACCTGCAAGCCCGGTGCTCTGCGGCTTCATTTTTCGCCTCACGTTATCCGCACGGAAGGGAAGCCCAGCGAGGGCACTGAACTTTGCCACTTTTGCTCGTGCATGCTGCACGCACCCTCGGTGTAGCGTGCACGATTTCTTTCCACAGCTCTATAGGAGAAAGGCTCGCGAAGGGTGTCTGGACTTCAGGCGGCTCTCTTGAAAGCTGTGTATTGCATAGGCGAAGTTACAGCATTTCAGGGAGTGGGTATCCAGAGCCAGCCCTACAGCTGTCAGCTACAGCTGGTAGGCATACCTGGAGCCGCTTTCTGTTCAAGTTAGAAAGCATTATGTATTTTTCTTTGCTGAGTATCTCAATACATAGCAACCAATAAGCACCATACAACAATACCTTTACATTTGCCTGTAGCCTATCATGACTACTACCATTACCATATTATAGTCATTCTTATCCAATCACAAGAGTAAGTATGTTACAATTTAAGCTTACAGTGGAAAATTCTCAGACCTCTCTTCTTCTTGCTACATCGACATTTCTTGTTTGCCTGCGATAGCTCTCTTTTTGGTAAAAACATGTTTTCTATTTCCTTATGGCCTTCTTGAGACTTATTTACTTGGTGAAAAACATGTGCTTGTTTGTACTCACATACCGGTGTCCTAATAAAAAACATCTCCTTCCAACTCAATCTCCAACCTTTGCCTTCTCAGTTATTCAGTGATCAGTGTTTCAGCAAAACACCTTTTACTCTCTATCAAAACTCGTTTCCATTTCTACCTCATGCTAAGTTTCTACATTCAGAGATCTTTCTGTCAAGCCTACATAGCTGTGAAACTTTCTTACCAAACTTTCATCCTGTCCAACAAGCTCGAGCTACAAGGACACCCTTTCAGTTTCGCTGAGTCCACGCTGCCCACGTAGCTGTCGCTGAGCGAAGTGTGCCAGGGGAGAAGCACTTGCTGGAAGAGTCTTTCAATGCGCACGGCTTTGAAGGCAGCACCACAATGTGGGCCACGAGAAGGGGTGAGGAGGAATGTGGTGTCGTCCTGGCACCTTTCTCCTGTGCGAGCTGTCTACCGAAGCTCTTTGCTCCTTGCGAGACGGCAGCGTGCGCCGGAGTACACTCGAGCCGAGGAGCGGGCAGACAGCATCGCCATCTGACGGGCGCTTTGCAGCTTGCCGCAGAAAGCGCTGCACTGCCGGGCACAGTGTTCCGGGCGAGAAGCAGAAGACCGTCCGCCTCCGGGGGAACGAAGGTACGGCGTGCTCGAAAAGGCGAAGAACGAAGCCGCGGAGCGCCGGGCTCGCGTGCTCGTTGTACGGGCTGCAAGACGAGCGTGGCTGCCACTCTCCTGCCTGCTGAATTGACGTTATAGCCTTGGGAAGGAGGAAGTTCCACGGCACTTACCTGTGCTGCTGCTGCCTATTCCTCTTGTAGCTCTCTGTGGAAGCATTTGCGCTTCCCTTCAGTCTCCGTCTTTCCGAGAACACGATGGTAGTAGCATGCAGCGGAGGAGGGAAGAACAGAGCGCACCGGTGAGTCTGGTGCCGCTTACGTGCGGAAGGCGAAGGTGCAGCCCAGCCCTGGCTTCTACTTCTCGGGCCGTTCTCCAGGAAAGCAGCTGCTGGAGGCTGCCAAGGGAGCTGCGAGAGTGAAAGCAAGGTGGGCGTCTGTCTTAGAAGAAAGGCACAGAGCCACAGTGTCATTTGCGACTTCCGAAGGCTGGTTGGAGAGGCGTGCTTTAGGAAAGCCTTCTGCTTTGACGCCTGCTCCTGGCTGAGCTCTAGTTGCAGGGACTCTGCAAGGCTGAACAACTAGGAAAGTGCCTATGTCCACGCTGTGGGATGAAGCACTATAGCTGCGGCTTCCTTTCTGGAGCAAGCAAGAATGCTCTCAGCCGACTCTGCTTGTGAACGAGCCCTTGCTGGTCTTGGGCAATTTGGTGCACTGCACACGCAAGCCCAGTGCTCTGCAGCTAAATTGTTTGCCTTAAGTGGTCTGGACTGAAGAGAAGGCCAGCGATGGCAGTGAACTTTGCTGCTTTTCCGCGTGCATGCTGCACCCACCAACGGTGCACCGTGCACGGTTTCTTTGCTCAGCTCGAGCTACAGCGACACCCTTTCGGTTTCGCTGAGTCCACGCTGCCCATGCAGCTCTCACTCAGCGAAGTGCGCCAGGGGAGAAGCACTTGCTGGAGAAGTCTTTCAATGTGCAAGGCTTTGAAGGCAGCACCCCAATCGGGACATGAGGAGGGCTGATGAAGAACGTGGTTCTTTCTTGGCAACTTTCTCCTGTGCGAGATGTCTACCGAAGATCTTTGCTCCTTGCCAGACTGCAGTGTGCACCAGAGTACACTCTGGCCGAGAAGGAGAAGGCAGACAGCACCACCATCTGACGGGCCCTATGCAGGTTATGACAGAAAGCAGACTGCCCCTGGAAGGCACTGGCAGCTACGAGTTCCCCAAGTGTCAGGGGCAAATGCTGGGCGAGCTCGTCATCCTGGCACGGTTCTCTGTGCGAGAGCGACTTCTCAGCGGTCCTTCTCGTGGCCCCGATTGCGCTGCTGTGTTTTCAAAGTCCTGCACACTGAAAGACTCATCCAGCAAGTGCTTCTCCCCTTCAAGTTTCGCTGAGCGAGAGCTACCATGGGTAGTGTGGACGCCGCGAAACCGAAGGGGTCTCCCGCTAGCTCGAGCTGCGGAAAAACCGTGCACAGCACACTGACAAGCGGCAAAGCACAATGGCCTCGCTCGGCTTCTCTTCTGCCCAGACAACGAAAGGCGAAGAACGAAGCCTCAGAGCACCGGGCTTGTGCGTGCAGCATTGCAGAAAGCGCAGAGACGCCTATCGGGAATTTCGGTCCTTGCGAGAGAGTCTTGTGTGCCTCGTGGTGCTTCGAGCCGAGAAAGACCGGGCAGACAGCACCGCCACAGAGGGGGCGCTTTTGCACCTTGTAAAAGGCAAGAGGACTGCTCCTGGAAGGTGGTGCGAATCCCTGTTGCCACTAGTGTCAGGAGCAAAGTGCTTGCAAGCTTATTGTCCTGGCACAGCTCTCTGCGGGAGACGTAGCCGAGAAGCTTTCCGCTTAGCTTGGGATCGCAAGAGGGACAGACTGTGCTGCTACGTAGCGCTGGGAAGGAGAGGTGCAGGGCCCAGGCGTGTTTGGGCAGAAGCAGTGCACTGGAGCGCTTGGCTGCCGACACAGCGTTCCGTGCGAGAAGCAGACCGCTGTTCGCCTCCGGGAGAATGAAGGTACGGCGTGCTCAAAAAGGCGAAGGACGAAGCCGCAGAGCACCGGGCTGGTGTGCGCGTCGTATGGGCTTGCAAGACGAAGGGTGGCTGCTGCACTCCTGCCTGCTGAATTGACGTTCTAGCATTCGGAAGGAGGACGCTCAAGGGCACTTGCTTGTGCCGCTGCCTCTTCCTCTTCCAGCTCTAGGTGGAAGTGATTGTGCTTCTTCTCAAGATTCTTGTGGAAACTCTTTTGTTGAACTTTGGAGTGCAAAATCCTGGGAACTGAATGTTACATTCCATCTAGAACGAAAGTTTTATTCCTCAGTTTTTGTCAGGAACAGCTAGAATGGAAAACACATCTTGGCTTTTTGCATTCCCTTCAGAGAATATTAACACTACGCAAATCGATGCCACGATCTATTCTGTCACCTAAATTTACTGTTTCAATCATGCACTCATAGGCTGCTCGTCTGAAATTTTCTGTCCAGATTCATTTGACCTCACGCATCTTCTGTTTTGCAGTACCAACAAGTCTTGCTACAGAAAGACATGCTAGATCAGCAGCAGTGTTCAGGTAGGCCTTTGGTACGGCAGTATCTGAACAGCACGCAACTCATACCTCAGCAATTCTCCCTGTGGCTCTGCTATGCGTGCTCTCGCATTTTTTCTCTCTCACTGAGCCTAAACAGTAGAACAAAAACATCCAGGAACTGCTGCCATGGGAATGCACAAAGACCAAAATCCCAGAGGTGGCCTGTACATTCCCTTTGCAGCCCCTGAACCATATCAAACGCACTGCTGGTCTGTACTTTTCTTTCCAGTGACACATCACATTCAGTCGAGCGGATACTGCAGACAAACCGAATCACTTCCAGCTAGCGAGCTCCAATACGAAAATGTGGCCGCACAGGAAGCTTTCACTGGCCTTGCATGGTACAGTTGCAAACTTGCACTATGACTGCAGTCAAATGGTACTCAGGGCTTTTACATTGCGTCTGTACACTGCACACACCCGACGGTGTTCTGTGCCTTCACTGTCAGTTTGGCTACCATCAAGTACTTTCATGTTCCCAAGGTGCCTATTTGGCACAAAGAAAAAGATACCAGCCTTGCTGGACTGCGACTTCTTCTGCCAGTCTTTCACGTACACACTTCTCACTGGGGCTATGCACCTTTCTTCTAAGCTGTGTGGAAAGTCACATTCTTTACACTCACAGATGCCAGTTTCCATCCTTAAAAGAGCCCGCAGCTCTGCCCATGCAAGCAGTCTGAGAACCGAAGCCCGCTGGCAGCATTCAGCTTTGTCTCTTTTCAGAGCGTGTACTGCACACAGCACAGTATGCTGTGGGGGGTTTTCCTCCGTTATAAGTACAGTCATACTCTTTCTGTTCCACTAAGTCCACATCATCCATCTACCTCTCGCTCAGGGAAAGGCAGTAGGAGAGAGAAAAGCAGTTGCTGCATTGGTCTTTCCGAGTCCATGATTTTCAACAAACCGCCGCACTCTGGATGACAAGGGGGTGCAATGGGAGGGTCTGCTGTTCTTGCTCAAGCTGGCACTTTCATGAGCTAATGTTTGTGTAGGATGTTCACAAGTTAGTATCTGGACTCTGCGAGAGTGAAAGACAGCGCTGGGGAGCTCACATTGCCCTCTGAGTGTGGTGCAAATAAGAGTTTGTACCTGGAAGGGGGAGATCAGTGAAATCTTTTTGTCCTGACACGGTTGATTTGAGAGCAGTGGTGTTTTCAACTTGGCTCTGCACTTTGGGTGGTTTATAGCTAGGTGAGGGGCCTTTCCTTCTTTTGCAAGTCCCCCCTGCCATGCTGGGGTTGTTCTTCTGAGTGCTGACAGCGCGCAGGTTAAAGTTAACTGCTCCTCATGGCGCCCAGCACCATTCATGTGGCAATAGTTTGTTCCTTTGCGAATCCTGGCTCTTCGAATGTCTTTTGATTTCGTCCGGAAGACACTTCCATGTGGAGACAGCAACAGGTTGCTGAATGGGCACCTTTTGTGACCAATATTTACACTTGATGAAATTAGTGCATCAGGATGGTGATAGGCAACCAATGACCACTCAATTAACACTTACAATATTACTAACTTAAGCGAAACGAGGTTTTGCAAATGGCAATCTCTCCTTTGTACTGATACAGCCCTAATTTAATTTTCTTCAATGCACCAGCCTCAAGCACGGTGCTCTGCATGATTGCAAGTAAGAATTGCAAGATTGCAAGTAGGAACATTTAGTTGGAAAGGAAAGCTGATGGCACAGGTTCACATGGCGCTGTTTCTATTCTTCAAAGTGAATGTGAAACCCACTCTAACTTATTATCCAAATAGGAGAGCACCAGGGAATGCTCATACTTTAAAGGTAGCAGGGAAAAGAGCTCAGAAGCTTGGCTCTTGCATTCCCTCTCTAACAGTTCAACAGCTCTAGCCCAGAGAACTGCCTACTAGGAAGAGCCATTAAATTCACATGCTCTTCTATGTGCACTTTCCTCCTCAGCTTTAAGTACCATCATAATCCTTCAGTCTCACAGAGTCAGGATGCAAACAGAATTTTATCAGGGGCTGCTAAAGTCAGCAGGATGCAAATTTGTTCAACAGCTTGGCTTTTTCATTCCTTCTCTAACAGTTCAACAGCTATAGCCCACAGAACTGCCCATGAGGAAAAGCCATTAATTCGCTGAGAACACCCTACATGCAGATCCAAAACTGCTTTCTTTGCCAAAGAGAGAAACTATGAGCCCATCTCAGAAGAACTGGGATCTCCTCCTCCAAAATAGAAAACATCCAGGAACTGCTCCCATCCAATGTGCCAGAACACTGTTACTGGACATTACCTGCCCTGGTGTCTAAATCAGCTGCACACCAAGGATGAGCATAGCTGCTTGTCTTGGCTTACTGCCAAGAGTTCAGAAGACCACCTTTCAGAAGTGGAAACGACATGCCAAAATTGACTTTTTCAGGAGACTGCCTTGAAAATAGGGCGTAGCAACTCCATACTTGTACAAATCAAGGCAGTGCTTCTACACCAAATATGCCAGGACAGAAAGTTGCTGCTGCCCTTTACCTCCACTAGGCAGCTTCTTATGTGCACCTGAAACACTGGGGCTAGGTGCTTTCCTTCCCATGGAAAAGCATTGTCATCCTCTCTGAGGAACTGGCGTGCTACCGCCAATATTGAATATATCTAAGAATTGCTCCTACACAAGAGGTGCCAGGAGAGAAATGTCTCAGTTGAGTTTACTTCCCCATGGGACCTTATCATCTGCTCCACCAACACTGGGATTCAGACCTTTGCATTCCAAGGGAAGGCATTATGAGTCACTTGGCCTTGCGTTGCCTTCAGTACCATTGCCTGGTTTTTCCTAGCCTACCCTTGCTTTGCCTTCCTTGGCTACGTCTCTCTTGCCTATGTCTCCCTTGCCCTGCCCTGCCCTGCCTATGATTTCCTTGCTTTGCCCTGCCTTGCCTTTTCTTCCATGCAGGCAAGGCAATGCAGTCAAAGCAAGTTTAGGCAATTCTAGTCAAGTCAAGGGAAAGTTAGGGAAAGCAAAGCAAGAGCAGTGAGCAGGCAGCAAAGTAGGGCCAATGAGTGCGAGGCAAGAGAAGGCCCAGAAGTTGTAGGGAAGGCAGGGCATAGGAAGGTAAGTCCAGTGATGCAGAGGGCAGGCAAAGACAAGAAAGGCTAGGCAAGGAAAGGCCAGCCAAGAAAGGGGTAGGCAAATAAAAACAGGGAATGCTTACACAAAGCAATGTGAAGCAAGGAACAGCTAGGCAAGTCAAGGCAAGAACACAGAAAGGTCAGTGGAGTAAGGCAAGCAAGGGAGAGATAGGAGAAGCAAGTTAAATCAAAGGACAGGAAGACAAGACATGGAAGGCCAGGGAAGGAGGCAGTAGGCAGGGGCTGGTTATGAAAGGCAGTGCAAGGCTGTTGCTGTTGAGACGGTCACGACACACATACACTCTCTGCCCCGAGCAATGGCAAAAAACCACTTGTATTATTTATGCATCTTCTCTTATGCACTTTTTTAGCTACATGTGCATGGACTATTATTTTGCTATAATACAATACTATTGGTTGTCTATAGTGTACACACATTCTTTGCTAAACATCAGCCAGTATCGTCCCTTTTGCAGCTGTTACAACTTCTTTCTGTTGTTTATCTTCTTGCTTCTGCAATTCTCACGGGTACAAAATGATTGTATCAACGGAAATGTCTGTGAGGCCTTCAGACCAGCTGTTGGTTCCCACAAAAGGCAAAGGAGTGGTAGACAAAAGAAGGCCAGGAATCTGTAGGCAAAGCAGGGATTGGGAGGGGTAGGCAAAGGAAAGCAAGGCCATGTTGGAAAGGGGCACAAATGTCAAGAAGGGCAAGGGTTATGCAAGGCAGTGCAAGGCAAGGGAAGGGTAGGCAGGCCAAGGCAAGACAAGAGCATGGAGGGGTGGTGCAGAAAAGGTGATGATCGGATGGATAGGCCAGTCAAAGGTGGGTAGGTGTGGGTAGACTAGGCGAGGGAAAGAGGGGTAGCAGGGCAAGGCAAGTGTTGGCTTTGCAAAGCAAGGCAAGAGAGACTTAGGCAAGGCCAAGAGAGTCATAGGAGAAGCAGGCAAGACAAGACCAGGAAACAAGGGGTAAGAAAGTCAAGGTGGGAGATTGGTGAACAAGGCCATGCAATGGAGACATAGGAAGGGCAAGGGAGGTACACAGAGGTGTCTGTAAGGCAATGCAAGGCTGGGCTCTGCATGGCAAGGGATGATCAGGTATGGCAATGCCTTCATGTACCCCACTGTTTCAGGAGAATATGAGAGGTGGCCCAGGGGTGGTCAAAGCCAGCAAGACCCATCTGTCCTGGCAGCTTTCCTCCGGGAGTAATCCTTGGTTGTATTGGATATGGGACATGCAATCACCATTTTAGCCATAGACTCCTGGACAAGAATGAAAGTTCTTTTCCCTGGGAAGGAAAACACGTAGACCCACTGTTTCAGGTGCAGATGAAAGACAGAACAAGGAAGGACAAGGCACTCGAAGAACGCCTTCTTTCTGGACGCGTCCTTCTGGGTGTGCTCAAGCTGCGTGGGCTCGGCAGCACTGAAGGTGTAAGAACCTGTTTCTGGCCAGGCAGTGTGCTGCAGTGCAAGGGCTGCGCCTTACTTTGTTGAAGCAGGCAGAGCATTCTCAGCTGAATCTGCTTGTTGAAGCAGCTCTTGGCTGGACATTTGCAAGTCGCTCCACTGAGCCCATGAAGCCGGTGCCCAGCTGCTTCGTTCTTCGCCTTCTGTGGTCCGGACAGGACTGAAGCGCAGCGATGGCTTGGAGCTTTGCCGCTCTTCAGCGTGAACACTGCACGCAGCCACAGGCTGCTGTGCACGGCTTTTCCTCAGCTCGACGTACAGTCATTCTCTTGCTGTTTCCCCGAGTCGAAAGTGTCCGTGTAGCTCTCTCGCTCAGCGAAAGGCGTCAGGAGAGAAACACTTGCTGGATGAGCTTTTCGCTGGCCAAGCCTTTCAACACAGCACCACCATTCGGGCAAAGGAGGAGGAGAAAGGAAAGAGCACCTTTTCGTCCCGGCACGTTCTTCTTTGCGAGACGCCTCTCCGCCTCTTCGCTCCCTGCAAGGCTGTAATGTGCGCGGTGGCACTTGGAAGCGAGAAGGCAGGTGCAGAGAGCACCGCGATCTGACGGCGCTGTGCCGGCTGGAAAGGAAAGAGGGCTGCCACTGGAATGCGGTGCAAATACAGGTTTGCACGCGTCGAGGGTAAGCGCCGGGTGAGCTTGCTGACCTAAAACCGTTCTCTGTGCCAGACACAGGCATTGAGAATCTTTCCGTTAAGAATCAGGCTGCCACGCAAACAGAACGTGGTGCTGCCTAGCGCTGCGAGGGAAAGTGCAGGCAGAGCATTCTCGGCTGAATCTGCTTGTTGAAGCAGCTCTTGGCTGGACATTTGCAAGTCGCGCCACTGAGTCCATGAAGCCGGTGCCCAGCTGCTTCGTTCTTCGCCTTCTGTGGTCCGGACAGGACTGAAGCGCAGCGATGGCTTGGAGCTTTGCCGCTCTTCAGATTGTTTACTGCAGGCATCTACATTTTTCTGTGCACGGATTTTCCTCAGCTGGACATAGAATTATTTTCTTGCTGTTTTACAGTGTCCAGACCATCTGTGTAGCTCTCGGTCAGGGAAATGCGTCAAGAGAGACGCCCTTGCTGGATGAGCTTTTTGCTGGCCAAGCCTTTCGACATCCCACCACAATTGGTCGAGGACGAGGAGAAAGGAGGGGTAACAGGGTAATATCTCTACAGTGCATCAGGTCATGTGAAATTTGTGCTGCTGCTGCCTAGTGCCCTTGCAGCTATCTGGGGAAGCAATTGCCCTTCCCTTCAGTCTCTGAGTTTCGGAGAACACGAATGCATGTAGGATGCAAGCGGAGGAGGGAAGTACAGAGTGCACCGGTGAGTTCGCTGTTGCTTACCTGGGGAGGGCGGAGGTGCAGCCCAGCACTGGCTTTGACGTCTACGGCCGTTCTCCAGGAGAGTAGCTGCTGGAGGCTGCCAAGGGAGCTGCGAGCACGAAAGTATAACGGGCGTCTGTCTTAGAAGAAAGGCGCAGAGCCGCACTGTGATGCGCCCTTTCAGGAGGCTGCTTGGAGAAAGGGTGCTTTAGGAGGGCCTTCTGCTTTGACGCCTGCTCCTGGCTGAGCTCTAGCTGCAGGGACTCTGCAAGGCTGAACGACTAGGAAAGTGCCTATCTCCACGCTGTGGGATGAAGTGCTACGGCTCCGCGTTCCCTTTTGGAGACGCGAGGACTCCCTCAGCCGGCTTGGCTTGTGAACGAGCCTGCTGGACTTCTGCAACTCGGTGCACTACACCTGCAAGCCCGGTGCTCTGCGGCTTCATTTTTCGCCTCACGTTATCCGCACGGAAGGGAAGCCCAGCGAGGGCACTGAACTTTGCCGCTTTTGCTCGTGCATGCTGCACGCACCCTCGGTGTAGCGTGCACGATTTCTTTCCACAGCTCTATAGGAGAAAGGCTCGCGAAGGGTGTCTGGACTTCAGGCGGCTCTCTTGAAAGCTGTGTATTGCATAGGCGAAGTTACAGCATTTCAGGGAGTGGGTATCCAGAGCCAGCCCTACAGCTGTCAGCTACAGCTGGTAGGCATACCTGGAGCCGCTTTCTGTTCAAGTTAGAAAGCATTATGTATTTTTCTTTGCTGAGTATCTCAATACATAGCAACCAATAAGCACCATACAACAATACCTTTACATTTGCCTGTAGCCTATCATGACTACTACCATTACCATATTATAGTCATTCTTATCCAATCACAAGAGTAAGTATGTTACAATTTAAGCTTACAGTGGAAAATTCTCAGACCTCTCTTCTTCTTGCTACATCGACATTTCTTGTTTGCCTGCGATAGCTCTCTTTTTGGTAAAAACATGTTTTCTATTTCCTTATGGCCTTCTTGAGACTTATTTACTTGGTGAAAAACATGTGCTTGTTTGTACTCACATACCGGTGTCCTAATAAAAAACATCTCCTTCCAACTCAATCTCCAACCTTTGCCTTCTCAGTTATTCAGTGATCAGTGTTTCAGCAAAACACCTTTTACTCTCTATCAAAACTCGTTTCCATTTCCTCCTCATGCTAAGTTTCTACATTCAGAGATCTTTCTGTCAAGCCTACATAGCTGTGAAACTTTCTTACCAAACTTTCATCCTCTCCAACAAGCTCGAGCTACAAGGACACCCTTTCAGTTTCGCTGAGTCCACGCTGCCCACGTAGCTGTCGCTGAGCGAAGTGTGCCAGGGGAGAAGCACTTGCTGGAAGAGTCTTTCAATGCGCACGGCTTTGAAGGCAGCACCACAATGTGGGCCACGAGAAGGGGTGAGGAGGAATGTGGTGTCGTCCTGGCACCTTTCTCCTGTGTGAGCTGTCTACCGAAGCTCTTTGCTCCTTGCGAGACGGCAGCGTGCGCCGGAGTACACTCGAGCCGAGGAGCGGGCAGACAGCATCGCCATCTGACGGGCGCTTTGCAGCTTGCCGCAGAAAGCGCTGCACTGCCGGGCACAGTGTTCCGGGCGAGAAGCAGAAGACCGTCCGCCTCCGGGGGAACGAAGGTACGGCGTGCTCGAAAAGGCGAAGAACGAAGCCGCGGAGCGCCGGGCTCGCGTGCTCGTTGTACGGGCTGCAAGACGAGCGTGGCTGCCACTCTCCTGCCTGCTGAATTGACGTTATAGCCTTGGGAAGGAGGAAGTTCCACGGCACTTTCCTGTGCTGCTGCTGCCTATTCCTCTTGTAGCTCTCTGTGGAAGCATTTGCGCTTCCCTTCAGTCTCCGTCTTTCCGAGAACACGATGGTAGTAGCATGCAGCGGAGGAGGGAAGAACAGAGCGCACCAGTGAGTCTGGTGCCGCTTACGTGCGGAAGGCGAAGGTGCAGCCCAGCCCTGGCTTCTACTTCTCGGGCCGTTCTCCAGGAAAGCAGCTGCTGGAGGCTGCCAAGGGAGCTGCGAGAGTGAAAGCAAGGTGGGCGTCTGTCTTAGAAGAAAGGCACAGAGCCACAGTGTCATTTGCGATTTCCAAAGGCTGGTTGGAGAGGCGTGCTTTAGGAAAGCCTTCTGCTTTGACGCCTGCTCCTGGCTGAGCTCTAGTTGCAGGGACTCTGCAAGGCTGAACAACTAGGAAAGTGCCTATGTCCACGCTGTGGGATGAAGCACTATAGCTGCGGCTTCCTTTCTGGAGCAAGCAAGAATGCTCTCAGCCGACTCTGCTTGTGAACGAGCCCTTGCTGGTCTTGGGCAATTTGGTGCACTGCACACGCAAGCCCAGTGCTCTGCAGCTAAATTGTTTGCCTTAAGTGGTCTGGACTGAAGAGAAGGCCAGCGATGGCAGTGAACTTTGCTGCTTTTCCGCGTGCATGCTGCACCCACCAACGGTGCACCGTGCACGGTTTCTTTGCTCAGCTCGAGCTACAGCGACACCCTTTCGGTTTCGCTGAGTCCACGCTGCCCATGCAGCTCTCACTCAGCGAAGTGCGCCAGGGGAGAAGCACTTGCTGGAGAAGTCTTTCAATGTGCAAGGCTTTGAAGGCAGCACCCCAATCGGGACATGAGGAGGGCTGATGAAGAACGTGGTTCTTTCTTGGCAACTTTCTCCTGTGCGAGATGTCTACCGAAGATCTTTGCTCCTTGCCAGACTGCAGTGTGCACCAGAGTACACTCTGGCCGAGAAGGAGAAGGCAGACAGCACCACCATCTGACGGGCCCTATGCAGGTTATGACAGAAAGCAGACTGCCCCTGGAAGGCACTGGCAGCTACGAGTTCCCCAAGTGTCAGGGGCAAATGCTGGGCGAGCTCGTCATCCTGGCACGGTTCTCTGTGCGAGAGCGACTTCTCAGCGGTCCTTCTCGTGGCCCCGATTGCGCTGCTGTGTTTTCAAAGTCCTGCACACTGAAAGACTCATCCAGCAAGTGCTTCTCCCCTTCAAGTTTCGCTGAGCGAGAGCTACCATGGGTAGTGTGGACGCCGCGAAACCGAAGGGGTCTCCCGCTAGCTCGAGCTGCGGAAAAACCGTGCACAGCACACTGACAAGCGGCAAAGCACAATGGCCTCGCTCGGCTTCTCTTCTGCCCAGACAACGAAAGGCGAAGAACGAAGCCTCAGAGCACTGGGCTTGTGCGTGCAGCATTGCAGAAAGCGCAGAGACGCCTATCGGGAATTTCGGTCCTTGCGAGAGAGTCTTGTGTGCCTCGTGGTGCTTCGAGCCGAGAAAGACCGGGCAGACAGCACCGCCACAGAGGGGGCGCTTTTGCACCTTGTAAAAGGCAAGAGGACTGCTCCTGGAAGGTGGTGCGAATCCCTGTTGCCACTAGTGTCAGGAGCAAAGTGCTTGCAAGCTTATTGTCCTGGCACAGCTCTCTGCGGGAGACGTAGCCGAGAAGCTTTCTGCTTAGCTTGGGATCGCAAGAGGGACAGATTGTGCTGCTACGTAGCGCTGGGAAGGAGAGGTGCAGGGCCCAGGCGTGTTTGGGCAGAAGCAGTGCACTGGAGCGCTTGGCTGCCGACACAGCGTTCCGTGCGAGAAGCAGACCGCTGTTCGCCTCCGGGAGAATGAAGGTACGGCGTGCTCAAAAAGGCGAAGGACGAAGCCGCAGAGCACCGGGCTGGTGTGCGCGTCGTATGGGCTTGCAAGACGAAGGGTGGCTGCTGCACTCCTGCCTGCTGAATTGACGTTCTAGCATTCGGAAGGAGGACGCTCAAGGGCACTTGCTTGTGCCGCTGCCTCTTCCTCTTCCAGCTCTAGGTGGAAGTGATTGTGCTTCTTCTCAAGATTCTTGTGGAAACTCTTTTGTTGAACTTTGGAGTGCAAAATCCTGGGAACTGAATGTTACATTCCATCTAGAACGAAAGTTTTATTCCTCAGTTTTTGTCAGGAACAGCTAGAATGGAAAACACATCTTGGCTTTTTGCATTCCCTTCAGAGAATATTAACACTACGCAAATCGATGCCACGATCTATTCTGTCACCTAAATTTACTGTTTCAATCATGCACTCATAGGCTGCTCGTCTGAAATTTTCTGTCCAGATTCATTTGACCTCACGCATCTTCTGTTTTGCAGTACCAACAAGTCTTGCTACAGAAAGACATGCTAGATCAGCAGCAGTGTTTAGGTAGGCCTTTGGTACGGCAGTATCTGAACAGCACGCAACTCATACCTCAGCAATTCTCCCTGTGGCTCTGCTATGCGTGCTCTCGCATTTTTTCTCTCTCACTGAGCCTAAACTGTAGAACAAAAACATCCAGGAACTGCTGCCATGGGAATGCACAAAGACCAAAATCCCAGAGGTGGCCTGTACATTCCCTTTGCAGCCCCTGAACCATATCAAACGCACTGCTGGTCTGTACTTTTCTTTCCAGTGACACATCACATTCAGTCGAGCGGATACTGCAGACAAACCGAATCACTTCCAGCTAGCGAGCTCCAATACGAAAATGTGGCCGCACAGGAAGCTTTCACTGGCCTTGCATGGTACAGTTGCAAACTTGCACTATGACTGCAGTCAAATGGTACTCAGGGCTTTTACATTGCGTCTGTACACTGCACACACCCGACGGTGTTCTGTGCCTTCACTGTCAGTTTGGCTACCATCAAGTACTTTCATGTTCCCAAGGTGCCTATTTGGCACAAAGAAAAAGATACCAGCCTTGCTGGACTGCGACTTCTTCTGCCAGTCTTTCACGTACACACTTCTCACTGGGGCTATGCACCTTTCTTCTAAGCTGTGTGGAAAGTCACATTCTTTACACTCACAGATGCCAGTTTCCATCCTTAAAAGAGCCCGCAGCTCTGCCCATGCAAGCAGTCTGAGAACCGAAGCCCGCTGGCAGCATTCAGCTTTGTCTCTTTTCAGAGCGTGTACTGCACACAGCACAGTATGCTGTGGGGGGTTTTCCTCCATTATAAGTACAGTCATACTCTTTCTGTTCCACTAAGTCCACATCATCCATCTACCTCTCGCTCAGGGAAAGGCAGTAGGAGAGAGAAAAGCAGTTGCTGCATTGGTCTTTCCGAGTCCATGATTTTCAACAAACCGCCGCACTCTGGATGACAAGGGGGTGCAATGGGAGGGTCTGCTGTTCTTGCTCAAGCTGGCACTTTCATGAGCTAATGTTTGTGTAGGATGTTCACAAGTTAGTATCTGGACTCTGCGAGAGTGAAAGACAGCGCTGGGGAGCTCACATTGCCCTCTGAGTGTGGTGCAAATAAGAGTTTGTACCTGGAAGGGGGAGATCAGTGAAATCTTTTTGTCCTGACACGGTTGATTTGAGAGCAGTGGTGTTTTCAACTTGGCTCTGCACTTTGGGTGGTTTATAGCTAGGTGAGGGGCCTTTCCTTCTTTTGCAAGTCCCCCCTGCCATGCTGGGGTTGTTCTTCTGAGTGCTGACAGCACGCAGGTTAAAGTTAACTGCTCCTCATGGCGCCCAGCACCATTCATGTGGCAATAGTTTGTTCCTTTGCGAATCCTGGCTCTTCGAATGTCTTTTGATTTCGTCCGGAAGACACTTCCATGTGGAGACAGCAACAGGTTGCTGAATGGGCACCTTTTGTGACCAATATTTACACTTGATGAAATTAGTGCATCAGGATGGTGATAGGCAACCAATGACCACTCAATTAACACTTACAATATTACTAACTTAAGCGAAACGAGGTTTTGCAAATGGCAATCTCTCCTTTGTACTGATACAGCCCTAATTTAATTTTCTTCAATGCACCAGCCTCAAGCACGGTGCTCTGCATGATTGCAAGTAAGAATTGCAAGATTGCAAGTAGGAACATTTAGTTGGAAAGGAAAGCTGATGGCACAGGTTCACATGGCGCTGTTTCTATTCTTCAAAGTGAATGTGAAACCCACTCTAACTTATTATCCAAATAGGAGAGCACCAGGGAATGCTCATACTTTAAAGGTAGCAGGGAAAAGAGCTCAGAAGCTTGGCTCTTGCATTCCCTCTCTAACAGTTCAACAGCTCTAGCCCAGAGAACTGCCTACTAGGAAGAGCCATTAAATTCACATGCTCTTCTATGTGCACTTTCCTCCTCAGCTTTAAGTACCATCATAATCCTTCAGTCTCACAGAGTCAGGATGCAAACAGAATTTTATCAGGGGCTGCTAAAGTCAGCAGGATGCAAATTTGTTCAACAGCTTGGCTTTTTCATTCCTTCTCTAACAGTTCAACAGCTATAGCCCACAGAACTGCCCATGAGGAAAAGCCATTAATTCGCTGAGAACACCCTACATGCAGATCCAAAACTGCTTTCTTTGCCAAAGAGAGAAACTATGAGCCCATCTCAGAAGAACTGGGATCTCCTCCTCCAAAATAGAAAACATCCAGGAACTGCTCCCATCCAATGTGCCAGAACACTGTTACTGGACATTACCTGCCCTGGTGTCTAAATCAGCTGCACACCAAGGATGAGCATAGCTGCTTGTCTTGGCTTACTGCCAAGAGTTCAGAAGACCACCTTTCAGAAGTGGAAACGACATGCCAAAATTGACTTTTTCAGGAGACTGCCTTGAAAATAGGGCGTAGCAACTCCATACTTGTACAAATCAAGGCAGTGCTTCTACACCAAATATGCCAGGACAGAAAGTTGCTGCTGCCCTTTACCTCCACTAGGCAGCTTCTTATGTGCACCTGAAACACTGGGGCTAGGTGCTTTCCTTCCCATGGAAAAGCATTGTCATCCTCTCTGAGGAACTGGCGTGCTACCGCCAATATTGAATATATCTAAGAATTGCTCCTACACAAGAGGTGCCAGGAGAGAAATGTCTCAGTTGAGTTTACTTCCCCATGGGACCTTATCATCTGCTCCACCAACACTGGGATTCAGACCTTTGCATTCCAAGGGAAGGCATTATGAGTCACTTGGCCTTGCGTTGCCTTCAGTACCATTGCCTGGTTTTTCCTAGCCTACCCTTGCTTTGCCTTCCTTGGCTACGTCTCTCTTGCCTATGTCTCCCTTGCCCTGCCCTGCCCTGCCTATGATTTCCTTGCTTTGCCCTGCCTTGCCTTTTCTTCCATGCAGGCAAGGCAATGCAGTCAAAGCAAGTTTAGGCAATTCTAGTCAAGTCAAGGGAAAGTTAGGGAAAGCAAAGCAAGAGCAGTGAGCAGGCAGCAAAGTAGGGCCAATGAGTGCGAGGCAAGAGAAGGCCCAGAAGTTGTAGGGAAGGCAGGGCATAGGAAGGTAAGTCCAGTGATGCAGAGGGCAGGCAAAGACAAGAAAGGCTAGGCAAGGAAAGGCCAGCCAAGAAAGGGGTAGGCAAATAAAAACAGGGAATGCTTACACAAAGCAATGTGAAGCAAGGAACAGCTAGGCAAGTCAAGGCAAGAACACAGAAAGGTCAGTGGAGTAAGGCAAGCAAGGGAGAGATAGGAGAAGCAAGTTAAATCAAAGGACAGGAAGACAAGACATGGAAGGCCAGGGAAGGAGGCAGTAGGCAGGGGCTGGTTATGAAAGGCAGTGCAAGGCTGTTGCTGTTGAGACGGTCACGACACACATACACTCTCTGCCCCGAGCAATGGCAAAAAACCACTTGTATTATTTATGCATCTTCTCTTATGCACTTTTTTAGCTACATGTGCATGGACTATTATTTTGCTATAATACAATACTATTGGTTGTCTATAGTGTACACACATTCTTTGCTAAACATCAGCCAGTATCGTCCCTTTTGCAGCTGTTACAACTTCTTTCTGTTGTTTATCTTCTTGCTTCTGCAATTCTCACGGGTACAAAATGATTGTATCAACGGAAATGTCTGTGAGGCCTTCAGACCAGCTGTTGGTTCCCACAAAAGGCAAAGGAGTGGTAGACAAAAGAAGGCCAGGAATCTGTAGGCAAAGCAGGGATTGGGAGGGGTAGGCAAAGGAAAGCAAGGCCATGTTGGAAAGGGGCACAAATGTCAAGAAGGGCAAGGGTTATGCAAGGCAGTGCAAGGCAAGGGAAGGGTAGGCAGGCCAAGGCAAGACAAGAGCATGGAGGGGTGGTGCAGAAAAGGTGATGATCGGATGGATAGGCCAGTCAAAGGTGGGTAGGTGTGGGTAGACTAGGCGAGGGAAAGAGGGGTAGCAGGGCAAGGCAAGTGTTGGCTTTGCAAAGCAAGGCAAGAGAGACTTAGGCAAGGCCAAGAGAGTCATAGGAGAAGCAGGCAAGACAAGACCAGGAAACAAGGGGTAAGAAAGTCAAGGTGGGAGATTGGTGAACAAGGCCATGCAATGGAGACATAGGAAGGGCAAGGGAGGTACACAGAGGTGTCTGTAAGGCAATGCAAGGCTGGGCTCTGCATGGCAAGGGATGATCAGGTATGGCAATGCCTTCATGTACCCCACTGTTTCAGGAGAATATGAGAGGTGGCCCAGGGGTGGTCAAAGCCAGCAAGACCCATCTGTCCTGGCAGCTTTCCTCCGGGAGTAATCCTTGGTTGTATTGGATATGGGACATGCAATCACCATTTTAGCCATAGACTCCTGGACAAGAATGAAAGTTCTTTTCCCTGGGAAGGAAAACACGTAGACCCACTGTTTCAGGTGCAGATGAAAGACAGAACAAGGAAGGACAAGGCACTCGAAGAACGCCTTCTTTCTGGACGCGTCCTTCTGGGTGTGCTCAAGCTGCGTGGGCTCGGCAGCACTGAAGGTGTAAGAACCTGTTTCTGGCCAGGCAGTGTGCTGCAGTGCAAGGGCTGCGCCTTACTTTGTTGAAGCAGGCAGAGCATTCTCAGCTGAATCTGCTTGTTGAAGCAGCTCTTGGCTGGACATTTGCAAGTCGCTCCACTGAGCCCATGAAGCCGGTGCCCAGCTGCTTCGTTCTTCGCCTTCTGTGGTCCGGACAGGACTGAAGCGCAGCGATGGCTTGGAGCTTTGCCGCTCTTCAGCGTGAACACTGCACGCAGCCACAGGCTGCTGTGCACGGCTTTTCCTCAGCTCGACGTACAGTCATTCTCTTGCTGTTTCCCCGAGTCGAAAGTGTCCGTGTAGCTCTCTCGCTCAGCGAAAGGCGTCAGGAGAGAAACACTTGCTGGATGAGCTTTTCGCTGGCCAAGCCTTTCAACACAGCACCACCATTCGGGCAAAGGAGGAGGAGAAAGGAAAGAGCACCTTTTCGTCCCGGCACGTTCTTCTTTGCGAGACGCCTCTCCGCCTCTTCGCTCCCTGCAAGGCTGTAATGTGCGCGGTGGCACTTGGAAGCGAGAAGGCAGGTGCAGAGAGCACCGCGATCTGACGGCGCTGTGCCGGCTGGAAAGGAAAGAGGGCTGCCACTGGAATGCGGTGCAAATACAGGTTTGCACGCGTCGAGGGTAAGCGCCGGGTGAGCTTGCTGACCTAAAACCGTTCTCTGTGCCAGACACAGGCATTGAGAATCTTTCCGTTAAGAATCAGGCTGCCACGCAAACAGAACGTGGTGCTGCCTAGCGCTGCGAGGGAAAGTGCAGGCAGAGCATTCTCGGCTGAATCTGCTTGTTGAAGCAGCTCTTGGCTGGACATTTGCAAGTCGCGCCACTGAGTCCATGAAGCCGGTGCCCAGCTGCTTCGTTCTTCGCCTTCTGTGGTCCGGACAGGACTGAAGCGCAGCGATGGCTTGGAGCTTTGCCGCTCTTCAGATTGTTTACTGCAGGCATCTACATTTTTCTGTGCACGGATTTTCCTCAGCTGGACATAGAATTATTTTCTTGCTGTTTTACAGTGTCCAGACCATCTGTGTAGCTCTCGGTCAGGGAAATGCGTCAAGAGAGACGCCCTTGCTGGATGAGCTTTTTGCTGGCCAAGCCTTTCGACATCCCACCACAATTGGTCGAGGACGAGGAGAAAGGAGGGGTAACAGGGTAATATCTCTACAGTGCATCAGGTCATGTGAAATTTGTGCTGCTGCTGCCTAGTGCCCTTGCAGCTATCTGGGGAAGCAATTGCCCTTCCCTTCAGTCTCTGAGTTTCGGAGAACACGAATGCATGTAGGATGCAAGCGGAGGAGGGAAGTACAGAGTGCACCGGTGAGTTCGCTGTTGCTTACCTGGGGAGGGCGGAGGTGCAGCCCAGCACTGGCTTTGACGTCTACGGCCGTTCTCCAGGAGAGTAGCTGCTGGAGGCTGCCAAGGGAGCTGCGAGCACGAAAGTATAGCGGGCGTCTGTCTTAGAAGAAAGGCGCAGAGCCGCACTGTGATGCGCCCTTTCAGGAGGCTGCTTGGAGAAAGGGTGCTTTAGGAGGGCCTTCTGCTTTGACGCCTGCTCCTGGCTGAGCTCTAGCTGCAGGGACTCTGCAAGGCTGAACGACTAGGAAAGTGCCTATCTCCACGCTGTGGGATGAAGTGCTACGGCTCCGCGTTCCCTTTTGGAGACGCGAGGACTCCCTCAGCCGGCTTGGCTTGTGAACGAGCCTGCTGGACTTCTGCAACTCGGTGCACTACACCTGCAAGCCCGGTGCTCTGCGGCTTCATTTTTCGCCTCACGTTATCCGCACGGAAGGGAAGCCCAGCGAGGGCACTGAACTTTGCCGCTTTTGCTCGTGCATGCTGCACGCACCCTCGGTGTAGCGTGCACGATTTCTTTCCACAGCTCTATAGGAGAAAGGCTCGCGAAGGGTGTCTGGACTTCAGGCGGCTCTCTTGAAAGCTGTGTATTGCATAGGCGAAGTTACAGCATTTCAGGGAGTGGGTATCCAGAGCCAGCCCTACAGCTGTCAGCTACAGCTGGTAGGCATACCTGGAGCCGCTTTCTGTTCAAGTTAGAAAGCATTATGTATTTTTCTTTGCTGAGTATCTCAATACATAGCAACCAATAAGCACCATACAACAATACCTTTACATTTGCCTGTAGCCTATCATGACTACTACCATTACCATATTATAGTCATTCTTATCCAATCACAAGAGTAAGTATGTTACAATTTAAGCTTACAGTGGAAAATTCTCAGACCTCTCTTCTTCTTGCTACATCGACATTTCTTGTTTGCCTGCGATAGCTCTCTTTTTGGTAAAAACATGTTTTCTATTTCCTTATGGCCTTCTTGAGACTTATTTACTTGGTGAAAAACATGTGCTTGTTTGTACTCACATACCGGTGTCCTAATAAAAAACATCTCCTTCCAACTCAATCTCCAACCTTTGCCTTCTCAGTTATTCAGTGATCAGTGTTTCAGCAAAACACCTTTTACTCTCTATCAAAACTCGTTTCCATTTCCTCCTCATGCTAAGTTTCTACATTCAGAGATCTTTCTGTCAAGCCTACATAGCTGTGAAACTTTCTTACCAAACTTTCATCCTCTCCAACAAGCTCGAGCTACAAGGACACCCTTTCAGTTTCGCTGAGTCCACGCTGCCCACGTAGCTGTCGCTGAGCGAAGTGTGCCAGGGGAGAAGCACTTGCTGGAAGAGTCTTTCAATGCGCACGGCTTTGAAGGCAGCACCACAATGTGGGCCACGAGAAGGGGTGAGGAGGAATGTGGTGTCGTCCTGGCACCTTTCTCCTGTGTGAGCTGTCTACCGAAGCTCTTTGCTCCTTGCGAGACGGCAGCGTGCGCCGGAGTACACTCGAGCCGAGGAGCGGGCAGACAGCATCGCCATCTGACGGGCGCTTTGCAGCTTGCCGCAGAAAGCGCTGCACTGCCGGGCACAGTGTTCCGGGCGAGAAGCAGAAGACCGTCCGCCTCCGGGGGAACGAAGGTACGGCGTGCTCGAAAAGGCGAAGAACGAAGCCGCGGAGCGCCGGGCTCGCGTGCTCGTTGTACGGGCTGCAAGACGAGCGTGGCTGCCACTCTCCTGCCTGCTGAATTGACGTTATAGCCTTGGGAAGGAGGAAGTTCCACGGCACTTACCTGTGCTGCTGCTGCCTATTCCTCTTGTAGCTCTCTGTGGAAGCATTTGCGCTTCCCTTCAGTCTCCGTCTTTCCGAGAACACGATGGTAGTAGCATGCAGCGGAGGAGGGAAGAACAGAGCGCACCAGTGAGTCTGGTGCCGCTTACGTGCGGAAGGCGAAGGTGCAGCCCAGCCCTGGCTTCTACTTCTCGGGCCGTTCTCCAGGAAAGCAGCTGCTGGAGGCTGCCAAGGGAGCTGCGAGAGTGAAAGCAAGGTGGGCGTCTGTCTTAGAAGAAAGGCACAGAGCCACAGTGTCATTTGCGATTTCCAAAGGCTGGTTGGAGAGGCGTGCTTTAGGAAAGCCTTCTGCTTTGACGCCTGCTCCTGGCTGAGCTCTAGTTGCAGGGACTCTGCAAGGCTGAACAACTAGGAAAGTGCCTATGTCCACGCTGTGGGATGAAGCACTATAGCTGCGGCTTCCTTTCTGGAGCAAGCAAGAATGCTCTCAGCCGACTCTGCTTGTGAACGAGCCCTTGCTGGTCTTGGGCAATTTGGTGCACTGCACACGCAAGCCCAGTGCTCTGCAGCTAAATTGTTTGCCTTAAGTGGTCTGGACTGAAGAGAAGGCCAGCGATGGCAGTGAACTTTGCTGCTTTTCCGCGTGCATGCTGCACCCACCAACGGTGCACCGTGCACGGTTTCTTTGCTCAGCTCGAGCTACAGCGACACCCTTTCGGTTTCGCTGAGTCCACGCTGCCCATGCAGCTCTCACTCAGCGAAGTGCGCCAGGGGAGAAGCACTTGCTGGAGAAGTCTTTCAATGTGCAAGGCTTTGAAGGCAGCACCCCAATCGGGACATGAGGAGGGCTGATGAAGAACGTGGTTCTTTCTTGGCAACTTTCTCCTGTGCGAGATGTCTACCGAAGATCTTTGCTCCTTGCCAGACTGCAGTGTGCACCAGAGTACACTCTGGCCGAGAAGGAGAAGGCAGACAGCACCACCATCTGACGGGCCCTATGCAGGTTATGACAGAAAGCAGACTGCCCCTGGAAGGCACTGGCAGCTACGAGTTCCCCAAGTGTCAGGGGCAAATGCTGGGCGAGCTCGTCATCCTGGCACGGTTCTCTGTGCGAGAGCGACTTCTCAGCGGTCCTTCTCGTGGCCCCGATTGCGCTGCTGTGTTTTCAAAGTCCTGCACACTGAAAGACTCATCCAGCAAGTGCTTCTCCCCTTCAAGTTTCGCTGAGCGAGAGCTACCATGGGTAGTGTGGACGCCGCGAAACCGAAGGGGTCTCCCGCTAGCTCGAGCTGCGGAAAAACCGTGCACAGCACACTGACAAGCGGCAAAGCACAATGGCCTCGCTCGGCTTCTCTTCTGCCCAGACAACGAAAGGCGAAGAACGAAGCCTCAGAGCACTGGGCTTGTGCGTGCAGCATTGCAGAAAGCGCAGAGACGCCTATCGGGAATTTCGGTCCTTGCGAGAGAGTCTTGTGTGCCTCGTGGTGCTTCGAGCCGAGAAAGACCGGGCAGACAGCACCGCCACAGAGGGGGCGCTTTTGCACCTTGTAAAAGGCAAGAGGACTGCTCCTGGAAGGTGGTGCGAATCCCTGTTGCCACTAGTGTCAGGAGCAAAGTGCTTGCAAGCTTATTGTCCTGGCACAGCTCTCTGCGGGAGACGTAGCCGAGAAGCTTTCCGCTTAGCTTGGGATCGCAAGAGGGACAGATTGTGCTGCTACGTAGCGCTGGGAAGGAGAGGTGCAGGGCCCAGGCGTGTTTGGGCAGAAGCAGTGCACTGGAGCGCTTGGCTGCCGACACAGCGTTCCGTGCGAGAAGCAGACCGCTGTTCGCCTCCGGGAGAATGAAGGTACGGCGTGCTCAAAAAGGCGAAGGACGAAGCCGCAGAGCACCGGGCTGGTGTGCGCGTCGTATGGGCTTGCAAGACGAAGGGTGGCTGCTGCACTCCTGCCTGCTGAATTGACGTTCTAGCATTCGGAAGGAGGACGCTCAAGGGCACTTGCTTGTGCCGCTGCCTCTTCCTCTTCCAGCTCTAGGTGGAAGTGATTGTGCTTCTTCTCAAGATTCTTGTGGAAACTCTTTTGTTGAACTTTGGAGTGCAAAATCCTGGGAACTGAATGTTACATTCCATCTAGAACGAAAGTTTTATTCCTCAGTTTTTGTCAGGAACAGCTAGAATGGAAAACACATCTTGGCTTTTTGCATTCCCTTCAGAGAATATTAACACTACGCAAATCGATGCCACGATCTATTCTGTCACCTAAATTTACTGTTTCAATCATGCACTCATAGGCTGCTCGTCTGAAATTTTCTGTCCAGATTCATTTGACCTCACGCATCTTCTGTTTTGCAGTACCAACAAGTCTTGCTACAGAAAGACATGCTAGATCAGCAGCAGTGTTTAGGTAGGCCTTTGGTACGGCAGTATCTGAACAGCACGCAACTCATACCTCAGCAATTCTCCCTGTGGCTCTGCTATGCGTGCTCTCGCATTTTTTCTCTCTCACTGAGCCTAAACTGTAGAACAAAAACATCCAGGAACTGCTGCCATGGGAATGCACAAAGACCAAAATCCCAGAGGTGGCCTGTACATTCCCTTTGCAGCCCCTGAACCATATCAAACGCACTGCTGGTCTGTACTTTTCTTTCCAGTGACACATCACATTCAGTCGAGCGGATACTGCAGACAAACCGAATCACTTCCAGCTAGCGAGCTCCAATACGAAAATGTGGCCGCACAGGAAGCTTTCACTGGCCTTGCATGGTACAGTTGCAAACTTGCACTATGACTGCAGTCAAATGGTACTCAGGGCTTTTACATTGCGTCTGTACACTGCACACACCCGACGGTGTTCTGTGCCTTCACTGTCAGTTTGGCTACCATCAAGTACTTTCATGTTCCCAAGGTGCCTATTTGGCACAAAGAAAAAGATACCAGCCTTGCTGGACTGCGACTTCTTCTGCCAGTCTTTCACGTACACACTTCTCACTGGGGCTATGCACCTTTCTTCTAAGCTGTGTGGAAAGTCACATTCTTTACACTCACAGATGCCAGTTTCCATCCTTAAAAGAGCCCGCAGCTCTGCCCATGCAAGCAGTCTGAGAACCGAAGCCCGCTGGCAGCATTCAGCTTTGTCTCTTTTCAGAGCGTGTACTGCACACAGCACAGTATGCTGTGGGGGGTTTTCCTCCGTTATAAGTACAGTCATACTCTTTCTGTTCCACTAAGTCCACATCATCCATCTACCTCTCGCTCAGGGAAAGGCAGTAGGAGAGAGAAAAGCAGTTGCTGCATTGGTCTTTCCGAGTCCATGATTTTCAACAAACCGCCGCACTCTGGATGACAAGGGGGTGCAATGGGAGGGTCTGCTGTTCTTGCTCAAGCTGGCACTTTCATGAGCTAATGTTTGTGTAGGATGTTCACAAGTTAGTATCTGGACTCTGCGAGAGTGAAAGACAGCGCTGGGGAGCTCACATTGCCCTCTGAGTGTGGTGCAAATAAGAGTTTGTACCTGGAAGGGGGAGATCAGTGAAATCTTTTTGTCCTGACACGGTTGATTTGAGAGCAGTGGTGTTTTCAACTTGGCTCTGCACTTTGGGTGGTTTATAGCTAGGTGAGGGGCCTTTCCTTCTTTTGCAAGTCCCCCCTGCCATGCTGGGGTTGTTCTTCTGAGTGCTGACAGCACGCAGGTTAAAGTTAACTGCTCCTCATGGCGCCCAGCACCATTCATGTGGCAATAGTTTGTTCCTTTGCGAATCCTGGCTCTTCGAATGTCTTTTGATTTCGTCCGGAAGACACTTCCATGTGGAGACAGCAACAGGTTGCTGAATGGGCACCTTTTGTGACCAATATTTACACTTGATGAAATTAGTGCATCAGGATGGTGATAGGCAACCAATGACCACTCAATTAACACTTACAATATTACTAACTTAAGCGAAACGAGGTTTTGCAAATGGCAATCTCTCCTTTGTACTGATACAGCCCTAATTTAATTTTCTTCAATGCACCAGCCTCAAGCACGGTGCTCTGCATGATTGCAAGTAAGAATTGCAAGATTGCAAGTAGGAACATTTAGTTGGAAAGGAAAGCTGATGGCACAGGTTCACATGGCGCTGTTTCTATTCTTCAAAGTGAATGTGAAACCCACTCTAACTTATTATCCAAATAGGAGAGCACCAGGGAATGCTCATACTTTAAAGGTAGCAGGGAAAAGAGCTCAGAAGCTTGGCTCTTGCATTCCCTCTCTAACAGTTCAACAGCTCTAGCCCAGAGAACTGCCTACTAGGAAGAGCCATTAAATTCACATGCTCTTCTATGTGCACTTTCCTCCTCAGCTTTAAGTACCATCATAATCCTTCAGTCTCACAGAGTCAGGATGCAAACAGAATTTTATCAGGGGCTGCTAAAGTCAGCAGGATGCAAATTTGTTCAACAGCTTGGCTTTTTCATTCCTTCTCTAACAGTTCAACAGCTATAGCCCACAGAACTGCCCATGAGGAAAAGCCATTAATTCGCTGAGAACACCCTACATGCAGATCCAAAACTGCTTTCTTTGCCAAAGAGAGAAACTATGAGCCCATCTCAGAAGAACTGGGATCTCCTCCTCCAAAATAGAAAACATCCAGGAACTGCTCCCATCCAATGTGCCAGAACACTGTTACTGGACATTACCTGCCCTGGTGTCTAAATCAGCTGCACACCAAGGATGAGCATAGCTGCTTGTCTTGGCTTACTGCCAAGAGTTCAGAAGACCACCTTTCAGAAGTGGAAACGACATGCCAAAATTGACTTTTTCAGGAGACTGCCTTGAAAATAGGGCGTAGCAACTCCATACTTGTACAAATCAAGGCAGTGCTTCTACACCAAATATGCCAGGACAGAAAGTTGCTGCTGCCCTTTACCTCCACTAGGCAGCTTCTTATGTGCACCTGAAACACTGGGGCTAGGTGCTTTCCTTCCCATGGAAAAGCATTGTCATCCTCTCTGAGGAACTGGCGTGCTACCGCCAATATTGAATATATCTAAGAATTGCTCCTACACAAGAGGTGCCAGGAGAGAAATGTCTCAGTTGAGTTTACTTCCCCATGGGACCTTATCATCTGCTCCACCAACACTGGGATTCAGACCTTTGCATTCCAAGGGAAGGCATTATGAGTCACTTGGCCTTGCGTTGCCTTCAGTACCATTGCCTGGTTTTTCCTAGCCTACCCTTGCTTTGCCTTCCTTGGCTACGTCTCTCTTGCCTATGTCTCCCTTGCCCTGCCCTGCCTATGATTTCCTTGCTTTGCCCTGCCTTGCCTTTTCTTCCATGCAGGCAAGGCAATGCAGTCAAAGCAAGTTTAGGCAATTCTAGTCAAGTCAAGGGAAAGTTAGGGAAAGCAAAGCAAGAGCAGTGAGCAGGCAGCAAAGTAGGGCCAATGAGTGCGAGGCAAGAGAAGGCCCAGAAGTTGTAGGGAAGGCAGGGCATAGGAAGGTAAGTCCAGTGATGCAGAGGGCAGGCAAAGACAAGAAAGGCTAGGCAAGGAAAGGCCAGCCAAGAAAGGGGTAGGCAAATAAAAACAGGGAATGCTTACACAAAGCAATGTGAAGCAAGGAACAGCTAGGCAAGTCAAGGCAAGAACACAGAAAGGTCAGTGGAGTAAGGCAAGCAAGGGAGAGATAGGAGAAGCAAGTTAAATCAAAGGACAGGAAGACAAGACATGGAAGGCCAGGGAAGGAGGCAGTAGGCAGGGGCTGGTTATGAAAGGCAGTGCAAGGCTGTTGCTGTTGAGACGGTCACGACACACATACACTCTCTGCCCCGAGCAATGGCAAAAAACCACTTGTATTATTTATGCATCTTCTCTTATGCACTTTTTTAGCTACATGTGCATGGACTATTATTTTGCTATAATACAATACTATTGGTTGTCTATAGTGTACACACATTCTTTGCTAAACATCAGCCAGTATCGTCCCTTTTGCAGCTGTTACAACTTCTTTCTGTTGTTTATCTTCTTGCTTCTGCAATTCTCACGGGTACAAAATGATTGTATCAACGGAAATGTCTGTGAGGCCTTCAGACCAGCTGTTGGTTCCCACAAAAGGCAAAGGAGTGGTAGACAAAAGAAGGCCAGGAATCTGTAGGCAAAGCAGGGATTGGGAGGGGTAGGCAAAGGAAAGCAAGGCCATGTTGGAAAGGGGCACAAATGTCAAGAAGGGCAAGGGTTATGCAAGGCAGTGCAAGGCAAGGGAAGGGTAGGCAGGCCAAGGCAAGACAAGAGCATGGAGGGGTGGTGCAGAAAAGGTGATGATCGGATGGATAGGCCAGTCAAAGGTGGGTAGGTGTGGGTAGACTAGGCGAGGGAAAGAGGGGTAGCAGGGCAAGGCAAGTGTTGGCTTTGCAAAGCAAGGCAAGAGAGACTTAGGCAAGGCCAAGAGAGTCATAGGAGAAGCAGGCAAGACAAGACCAGGAAACAAGGGGTAAGAAAGTCAAGGTGGGAGATTGGTGAACAAGGCCATGCAATGGAGACATAGGAAGGGCAAGGGAGGTACACAGAGGTGTCTGTAAGGCAATGCAAGGCTGGGCTCTGCATGGCAAGGGATGATCAGGTATGGCAATGCCTTCATGTACCCCACTGTTTCAGGAGAATATGAGAGGTGGCCCAGGGGTGGTCAAAGCCAGCAAGACCCATCTGTCCTGGCAGCTTTCCTCCGGGAGTAATCCTTGGTTGTATTGGATATGGGACATGCAATCACCATTTTAGCCATAGACTCCTGGACAAGAATGAAAGTTCTTTTCCCTGGGAAGGAAAACACGTAGACCCACTGTTTCAGGTGCAGATGAAAGACAGAACAAGGAAGGACAAGGCACTCGAAGAAGGCCTTCTTTCTGGACGCGTCCTTCTGGGTGTGCTCAAGCTGCGTGGGCTCGGCAGCACTGAAGGTGTAAGAACCTGTTTCTGGCCAGGCAGTGTGCTGCAGTGCAAGGGCTGCGCCTTACTTTGTTGAAGCAGGCAGAGCATTCTCAGCTGAATCTGCTTGTTGAAGCAGCTCTGGGCTGGACATTTGCAAGTCGCTCCACTGAGCCCATGAAGCCGGTGCCCAGCTGCTTCGTTCTTCGCCTTCTGTGGTCCGGACAGGACTGAAGCGCAGCGATGGCTTGGAGCTTTGCCGCTCTTCAGCGTGAACACTGCACGCAGCCACAGGCTGCTGTGCACGGCTTTTCCTCAGCTCGACGTACAGTCATTCTCTTGCTGTTTCCCCGAGTCGAAAGTGTCCGTGTAGCTCTCTCGCTCAGCGAAAGGCGTCAGGAGAGAAACACTTGCTGGATGAGCTTTTCGCTGGCCAAGCCTTTCAACACAGCACCACCATTCGGGCAAAGGAGGAGGAGAAAGGAAAGAGCACCTTTTCGTCCCGGCACGTTCTTCTTTGCGAGACGCCTCTCCGCCTCTTCGCTCCCTGCAAGGCTGTAATGTGCGCGGTGGCACTTGGAAGCGAGAAGGCAGGTGCAGAGAGCACCGCGATCTGACGGCGCTGTGCCGGCTGGAAAGGAAAGAGGGCTGCCACTGGAATGCGGTGCAAATACAGGTTTGCACGCGTCGAGGGTAAGCGCCGGGTGAGCTTGCTGACCTAAAACCGTTCTCTGTGCCAGACACAGGCATTGAGAATCTTTCCGTTAAGAATCAGGCTGCCACGCAAACAGAACGTGGTGCTGCCTAGCGCTGCGAGGGAAAGTGCAGGCAGAGCATTCTCGGCTGAATCTGCTTGTTGAAGCAGCTCTTGGCTGGACATTTGCAAGTCGCGCCACTGAGTCCATGAAGCCGGTGCCCAGATGCTTCGTTCTTCGCCTTCTGTGGTCCGGACAGGACTGAAGCGCAGCGATGGCTTGGAGCTTTGCCGCTCTTCAGATTGTTTACTGCAGGCATCTACATTTTTCTGTGCACGGATTTTCCTCAGCTGGACATAGAATTATTTTCTTGCTGTTTTACAGTGTCCAGACCATCTGTGTAGCTCTCGGTCAGGGAAATGCGTCAAGAGAGACGCCCTTGCTGGATGAGCTTTTTGCTGGCCAAGCCTTTCGACATCCCACCACAATTGGTCGAGGACGAGGAGAAAGGAGGGGTAACAGGGTAATATCTCTACAGTGCATCAGGTCATGTGAAATTTGTGCTGCTGCTGCCTAGTGCCCTTGCAGCTATCTGGGGAAGCAATTGCCCTTCCCTTCAGTCTCTGAGTTTCGGAGAACACGAATGCATGTAGGATGCAAGCGGAGGAGGGAAGTACAGAGTGCACCGGTGAGTTCGCTGTTGCTTACCTGGGGAGGGCGGAGGTGCAGCCCAGCACTGGCTTTGACGTCTACGGCCGTTCTCCAGGAGAGTAGCTGCTGGAGGCTGCCAAGGGAGCTGCGAGCACGAAAGTATAGCGGGCGTCTGTCTTAGAAGAAAGGCGCAGAGCCGCACTGTGATGCGCCCTTTCAGGAGGCTGCTTGGAGAAAGGGTGCTTTAGGAGGGCCTTCTGCTTTGACGCCTGCTCCTGGCTGAGCTCTAGCTGCAGGGACTCTGCAAGGCTGAACGACTAGGAAAGTGCCTATCTCCACGCTGTGGGATGAAGTGCTACGGCTCCGCGTTCCCTTTTGGAGACGCGAGGACTCCCTCAGCCGGCTTGGCTTGTGAACGAGCCTGCTGGACTTCTGCAACTCGGTGCACTACACCTGCAAGCCCGGTGCTCTGCGGCTTCATTTTTCGCCTCACGTTATCCGCACGGAAGGGAAGCCCAGCGAGGGCACTGAACTTTGCCGCTTTTGCTCGTGCATGCTGCACGCACCCTCGGTGTAGCGTGCACGATTTCTTTCCACAGCTCTATAGGAGAAAGGCTCGCGAAGGGTGTCTGGACTTCAGGCGGCTCTCTTGAAAGCTGTGTATTGCATAGGCGAAGTTACAGCATTTCAGGGAGTGGGTATCCAGAGCCAGCCCTACAGCTGTCAGCTACAGCTGGTAGGCATACCTGGAGCCGCTTTCTGTTCAAGTTAGAAAGCATTATGTATTTTTCTTTGCTGAGTATCTCAATACATAGCAACCAATAAGCACCATACAACAATACCTTTACATTTGCCTGTAGCCTATCATGACTACTACCATTACCATATTATAGTCATTCTTATCCAATCACAAGAGTAAGTATGTTACAATTTAAGCTTACAGTGGAAAATTCTCAGACCTCTCTTCTTCTTGCTACATCGACATTTCTTGTTTGCCTGCGATAGCTCTCTTTTTGGTAAAAACATGTTTTCTATTTCCTTATGGCCTTCTTGAGACTTATTTACTTGGTGAAAAACATGTGCTTGTTTGTACTCACATACCGGTGTCCTAATAAAAAACATCTCCTTCCAACTCAATCTCCAACCTTTGCCTTCTCAGTTATTCAGTGATCAGTGTTTCAGCAAAACACCTTTTACTCTCTATCAAAACTCGTTTCCATTTCCTCCTCATGCTAAGTTTCTACATTCAGAGATCTTTCTGTCAAGCCTACATAGCTGTGAAACTTTCTTACCAAACTTTCATCCTCTCCAACAAGCTCGAGCTACAAGGACACCCTTTCAGTTTCGCTGAGTCCACGCTGCCCACGTAGCTGTCGCTGAGCGAAGTGTGCCAGGGGAGAAGCACTTGCTGGAAGAGTCTTTCAATGCGCACGGCTTTGAAGGCAGCACCACAATGTGGGCCACGAGAAGGGGTGAGGAGGAATGTGGTGTCGTCCTGGCACCTTTCTCCTGTGTGAGCTGTCTACCGAAGCTCTTTGCTCCTTGCGAGACGGCAGCGTGCGCCGGAGTACACTCGAGCCGAGGAGCGGGCAGACAGCATCGCCATCTGACGGGCGCTTTGCAGCTTGCCGCAGAAAGCGCTGCACTGCCGGGCACAGTGTTCCGGGCGAGAAGCAGAAGACCGTCCGCCTCCGGGGGAACGAAGGTACGGCGTGCTCGAAAAGGCGAAGAACGAAGCCGCGGAGCGCCGGGCTCGCGTGCTCGTTGTACGGGCTGCAAGACGAGCGTGGCTGCCACTCTCCTGCCTGCTGAATTGACGTTATAGCCTTGGGAAGGAGGAAGTTCCACGGCACTTTCCTGTGCTGCTGCTGCCTATTCCTCTTGTAGCTCTCTGTGGAAGCATTTGCGCTTCCCTTCAGTCTCCGTCTTTCCGAGAACACGATGGTAGTAGCATGCAGCGGAGGAGGGAAGAACAGAGCGCACCAGTGAGTCTGGTGCCGCTTACGTGCGGAAGGCGAAGGTGCAGCCCAGCCCTGGCTTCTACTTCTCGGGCCGTTCTCCAGGAAAGCAGCTGCTGGAGGCTGCCAAGGGAGCTGCGAGAGTGAAAGCAAGGTGGGCGTCTGTCTTAGAAGAAAGGCACAGAGCCACAGTGTCATTTGCGATTTCCAAAGGCTGGTTGGAGAGGCGTGCTTTAGGAAAGCCTTCTGCTTTGACGCCTGCTCCTGGCTGAGCTCTAGTTGCAGGGACTCTGCAAGGCTGAACAACTAGGAAAGTGCCTATGTCCACGCTGTGGGATGAAGCACTATAGCTGCGGCTTCCTTTCTGGAGCAAGCAAGAATGCTCTCAGCCGACTCTGCTTGTGAACGAGCCCTTGCTGGTCTTGGGCAATTTGGTGCACTGCACACGCAAGCCCAGTGCTCTGCAGCTAAATTGTTTGCCTTAAGTGGTCTGGACTGAAGAGAAGGCCAGCGATGGCAGTGAACTTTGCTGCTTTTCCGCGTGCATGCTGCACCCACCAACGGTGCACCGTGCACGGTTTCTTTGCTCAGCTCGAGCTACAGCGACACCCTTTCGGTTTCGCTGAGTCCACGCTGCCCATGCAGCTCTCACTCAGCGAAGTGCGCCAGGGGAGAAGCACTTGCTGGAGAAGTCTTTCAATGTGCAAGGCTTTGAAGGCAGCACCCCAATCGGGACATGAGGAGGGCTGATGAAGAACGTGGTTCTTTCTTGGCAACTTTCTCCTGTGCGAGATGTCTACCGAAGATCTTTGCTCCTTGCCAGACTGCAGTGTGCACCAGAGTACACTCTGGCCGAGAAGGAGAAGGCAGACAGCACCACCATCTGACGGGCCCTATGCAGGTTATGACAGAAAGCAGACTGCCCCTGGAAGGCACTGGCAGCTACGAGTTCCCCAAGTGTCAGGGGCAAATGCTGGGCGAGCTCGTCATCCTGGCACGGTTCTCTGTGCGAGAGCGACTTCTCAGCGGTCCTTCTCGTGGCCCCGATTGCGCTGCTGTGTTTTCAAAGTCCTGCACACTGAAAGACTCATCCAGCAAGTGCTTCTCCCCTTCAAGTTTCGCTGAGCGAGAGCTACCATGGGTAGTGTGGACGCCGCGAAACCGAAGGGGTCTCCCGCTAGCTCGAGCTGCGGAAAAACCGTGCACAGCACACTGACAAGCGGCAAAGCACAATGGCCTCGCTCGGCTTCTCTTCTGCCCAGACAACGAAAGGCGAAGAACGAAGCCTCAGAGCACTGGGCTTGTGCGTGCAGCATTGCAGAAAGCGCAGAGACGCCTATCGGGAATTTCGGTCCTTGCGAGAGAGTCTTGTGTGCCTCGTGGTGCTTCGAGCCGAGAAAGACCGGGCAGACAGCACCGCCACAGAGGGGGCGCTTTTGCACCTTGTAAAAGGCAAGAGGACTGCTCCTGGAAGGTGGTGCGAATCCCTGTTGCCACTAGTGTCAGGAGCAAAGTGCTTGCAAGCTTATTGTCCTGGCACAGCTCTCTGCGGGAGACGTAGCCGAGAAGCTTTCCGCTTAGCTTGGGATCGCAAGAGGGACAGATTGTGCTGCTACGTAGCGCTGGGAAGGAGAGGTGCAGGGCCCAGGCGTGTTTGGGCAGAAGCAGTGCACTGGAGCGCTTGGCTGCCGACACAGCGTTCCGTGCGAGAAGCAGACCGCTGTTCGCCTCCGGGAGAATGAAGGTACGGCGTGCTCAAAAAGGCGAAGGACGAAGCCGCAGAGCACCGGGCTGGTGTGCGCGTCGTATGGGCTTGCAAGACGAAGGGTGGCTGCTGCACTCCTGCCTGCTGAATTGACGTTCTAGCATTCGGAAGGAGGACGCTCAAGGGCACTTGCTTGTGCCGCTGCCTCTTCCTCTTCCAGCTCTAGGTGGAAGTGATTGTGCTTCTTCTCAAGATTCTTGTGGAAACTCTTTTGTTGAACTTTGGAGTGCAAAATCCTGGGAACTGAATGTTACATTCCATCTAGAACGAAAGTTTTATTCCTCAGTTTTTGTCAGGAACAGCTAGAATGGAAAACACATCTTGGCTTTTTGCATTCCCTTCAGAGAATATTAACACTACGCAAATCGATGCCACGATCTATTCTGTCACCTAAATTTACTGTTTCAATCATGCACTCATAGGCTGCTCGTCTGAAATTTTCTGTCCAGATTCATTTGACCTCACGCATCTTCTGTTTTGCAGTACCAACAAGTCTTGCTACAGAAAGACATGCTAGATCAGCAGCAGTGTTTAGGTAGGCCTTTGGTACGGCAGTATCTGAACAGCACGCAACTCATACCTCAGCAATTCTCCCTGTGGCTCTGCTATGCGTGCTCTCGCATTTTTTCTCTCTCACTGAGCCTAAACTGTAGAACAAAAACATCCAGGAACTGCTGCCATGGGAATGCACAAAGACCAAAATCCCAGAGGTGGCCTGTACATTCCCTTTGCAGCCCCTGAACCATATCAAACGCACTGCTGGTCTGTACTTTTCTTTCCAGTGACACATCACATTCAGTCGAGCGGATACTGCAGACAAACCGAATCACTTCCAGCTAGCGAGCTCCAATACGAAAATGTGGCCGCACAGGAAGCTTTCACTGGCCTTGCATGGTACAGTTGCAAACTTGCACTATGACTGCAGTCAAATGGTACTCAGGGCTTTTACATTGCGTCTGTACACTGCACACACCCGACGGTGTTCTGTGCCTTCACTGTCAGTTTGGCTACCATCAAGTACTTTCATGTTCCCAAGGTGCCTATTTGGCACAAAGAAAAAGATACCAGCCTTGCTGGACTGCGACTTCTTCTGCCAGTCTTTCACGTACACACTTCTCACTGGGGCTATGCACCTTTCTTCTAAGCTGTGTGGAAAGTCACATTCTTTACACTCACAGATGCCAGTTTCCATCCTTAAAAGAGCCCGCAGCTCTGCCCATGCAAGCAGTCTGAGAACCGAAGCCCGCTGGCAGCATTCAGCTTTGTCTCTTTTCAGAGCGTGTACTGCACACAGCACAGTATGCTGTGGGGGGTTTTCCTCCGTTATAAGTACAGTCATACTCTTTCTGTTCCACTAAGTCCACATCATCCATCTACCTCTCGCTCAGGGAAAGGCAGTAGGAGAGAGAAAAGCAGTTGCTGCATTGGTCTTTCCGAGTCCATGATTTTCAACAAACCGCCGCACTCTGGATGACAAGGGGGTGCAATGGGAGGGTCTGCTGTTCTTGCTCAAGCTGGCACTTTCATGAGCTAATGTTTGTGTAGGATGTTCACAAGTTAGTATCTGGACTCTGCGAGAGTGAAAGACAGCGCTGGGGAGCTCACATTGCCCTCTGAGTGTGGTGCAAATAAGAGTTTGTACCTGGAAGGGGGAGATCAGTGAAATCTTTTTGTCCTGACACGGTTGATTTGAGAGCAGTGGTGTTTTCAACTTGGCTCTGCACTTTGGGTGGTTTATAGCTAGGTGAGGGGCCTTTCCTTCTTTTGCAAGTCCCCCCTGCCATGCTGGGGTTGTTCTTCTGAGTGCTGACAGCGCGCAGGTTAAAGTTAACTGCTCCTCATGGCGCCCAGCACCATTCATGTGGCAATAGTTTGTTCCTTTGCGAATCCTGGCTCTTCGAATGTCTTTTGATTTCGTCCGGAAGACACTTCCATGTGGAGACAGCAACAGGTTGCTGAATGGGCACCTTTTGTGACCAATATTTACACTTGATGAAATTAGTGCATCAGGATGGTGATAGGCAACCAATGACCACTCAATTAACACTTACAATATTACTAACTTAAGCGAAACGAGGTTTTGCAAATGGCAATCTCTCCTTTGTACTGATACAGCCCTAATTTAATTTTCTTCAATGCACCAGCCTCAAGCACGGTGCTCTGCATGATTGCAAGTAAGAATTGCAAGATTGCAAGTAGGAACATTTAGTTGGAAAGGAAAGCTGATGGCACAGGTTCACATGGCGCTGTTTCTATTCTTCAAAGTGAATGTGAAACCCACTCTAACTTATTATCCAAATAGGAGAGCACCAGGGAATGCTCATACTTTAAAGGTAGCAGGGAAAAGAGCTCAGAAGCTTGGCTCTTGCATTCCCTCTCTAACAGTTCAACAGCTCTAGCCCAGAGAACTGCCTACTAGGAAGAGCCATTAAATTCACATGCTCTTCTATGTGCACTTTCCTCCTCAGCTTTAAGTACCATCATAATCCTTCAGTCTCACAGAGTCAGGATGCAAACAGAATTTTATCAGGGGCTGCTAAAGTCAGCAGGATGCAAATTTGTTCAACAGCTTGGCTTTTTCATTCCTTCTCTAACAGTTCAACAGCTATAGCCCACAGAACTGCCCATGAGGAAAAGCCATTAATTCGCTGAGAACACCCTACATGCAGATCCAAAACTGCTTTCTTTGCCAAAGAGAGAAACTATGAGCCCATCTCAGAAGAACTGGGATCTCCTCCTCCAAAATAGAAAACATCCAGGAACTGCTCCCATCCAATGTGCCAGAACACTGTTACTGGACATTACCTGCCCTGGTGTCTAAATCAGCTGCACACCAAGGATGAGCATAGCTGCTTGTCTTGGCTTACTGCCAAGAGTTCAGAAGACCACCTTTCAGAAGTGGAAACGACATGCCAAAATTGACTTTTTCAGGAGACTGCCTTGAAAATAGGGCGTAGCAACTCCATACTTGTACAAATCAAGGCAGTGCTTCTACACCAAATATGCCAGGACAGAAAGTTGCTGCTGCCCTTTACCTCCACTAGGCAGCTTCTTATGTGCACCTGAAACACTGGGGCTAGGTGCTTTCCTTCCCATGGAAAAGCATTGTCATCCTCTCTGAGGAACTGGCGTGCTACCGCCAATATTGAATATATCTAAGAATTGCTCCTACACAAGAGGTGCCAGGAGAGAAATGTCTCAGTTGAGTTTACTTCCCCATGGGACCTTATCATCTGCTCCACCAACACTGGGATTCAGACCTTTGCATTCCAAGGGAAGGCATTATGAGTCACTTGGCCTTGCGTTGCCTTCAGTACCATTGCCTGGTTTTTCCTAGCCTACCCTTGCTTTGCCTTCCTTGGCTACGTCTCTCTTGCCTATGTCTCCCTTGCCCTGCCCTGCCCTGCCTATGATTTCCTTGCTTTGCCCTGCCTTGCCTTTTCTTCCATGCAGGCAAGGCAATGCAGTCAAAGCAAGTTTAGGCAATTCTAGTCAAGTCAAGGGAAAGTTAGGGAAAGCAAAGCAAGAGCAGTGAGCAGGCAGCAAAGTAGGGCCAATGAGTGCGAGGCAAGAGAAGGCCCAGAAGTTGTAGGGAAGGCAGGGCATAGGAAGGTAAGTCCAGTGATGCAGAGGGCAGGCAAAGACAAGAAAGGCTAGGCAAGGAAAGGCCAGCCAAGAAAGGGGTAGGCAAATAAAAACAGGGAATGCTTACACAAAGCAATGTGAAGCAAGGAACAGCTAGGCAAGTCAAGGCAAGAACACAGAAAGGTCAGTGGAGTAAGGCAAGCAAGGGAGAGATAGGAGAAGCAAGTTAAATCAAAGGACAGGAAGACAAGACATGGAAGGCCAGGGAAGGAGGCAGTAGGCAGGGGCTGGTTATGAAAGGCAGTGCAAGGCTGTTGCTGTTGAGACGGTCACGACACACATACACTCTCTGCCCCGAGCAATGGCAAAAAACCACTTGTATTATTTATGCATCTTCTCTTATGCACTTTTTTAGCTACATGTGCATGGACTATTATTTTGCTATAATACAATACTATTGGTTGTCTATAGTGTACACACATTCTTTGCTAAACATCAGCCAGTATCGTCCCTTTTGCAGCTGTTACAACTTCTTTCTGTTGTTTATCTTCTTGCTTCTGCAATTCTCACGGGTACAAAATGATTGTATCAACGGAAATGTCTGTGAGGCCTTCAGACCAGCTGTTGGTTCCCACAAAAGGCAAAGGAGTGGTAGACAAAAGAAGGCCAGGAATCTGTAGGCAAAGCAGGGATTGGGAGGGGTAGGCAAAGGAAAGCAAGGCCATGTTGGAAAGGGGCACAAATGTCAAGAAGGGCAAGGGTTATGCAAGGCAGTGCAAGGCAAGGGAAGGGTAGGCAGGCCAAGGCAAGACAAGAGCATGGAGGGGTGGTGCAGAAAAGGTGATGATCGGATGGATAGGCCAGTCAAAGGTGGGTAGGTGTGGGTAGACTAGGCGAGGGAAAGAGGGGTAGCAGGGCAAGGCAAGTGTTGGCTTTGCAAAGCAAGGCAAGAGAGACTTAGGCAAGGCCAAGAGAGTCATAGGAGAAGCAGGCAAGACAAGACCAGGAAACAAGGGGTAAGAAAGTCAAGGTGGGAGATTGGTGAACAAGGCCATGCAATGGAGACATAGGAAGGGCAAGGGAGGTACACAGAGGTGTCTGTAAGGCAATGCAAGGCTGGGCTCTGCATGGCAAGGGATGATCAGGTATGGCAATGCCTTCATGTACCCCACTGTTTCAGGAGAATATGAGAGGTGGCCCAGGGGTGGTCAAAGCCAGCAAGACCCATCTGTCCTGGCAGCTTTCCTCCGGGAGTAATCCTTGGTTGTATTGGATATGGGACATGCAATCACCATTTTAGCCATAGACTCCTGGACAAGAATGAAAGTTCTTTTCCCTGGGAAGGAAAACACGTAGACCCACTGTTTCAGGTGCAGATGAAAGACAGAACAAGGAAGGACAAGGCACTCGAAGAACGCCTTCTTTCTGGACGCGTCCTTCTGGGTGTGCTCAAGCTGCGTGGGCTCGGCAGCACTGAAGGTGTAAGAACCTGTTTCTGGCCAGGCAGTGTGCTGCAGTGCAAGGGCTGCGCCTTACTTTGTTGAAGCAGGCAGAGCATTCTCAGCTGAATCTGCTTGTTGAAGCAGCTCTGGGCTGGACATTTGCAAGTCGCTCCACTGAGCCCATGAAGCCGGTGCCCAGCTGCTTCGTTCTTCGCCTTCTGTGGTCCGGACAGGACTGAAGCGCAGCGATGGCTTGGAGCTTTGCCGCTCTTCAGCGTGAACACTGCACGCAGCCACAGGCTGCTGTGCACGGCTTTTCCTCAGCTCGACGTACAGTCATTCTCTTGCTGTTTCCCCGAGTCGAAAGTGTCCGTGTAGCTCTCTCGCTCAGCGAAAGGCGTCAGGAGAGAAACACTTGCTGGATGAGCTTTTCGCTGGCCAAGCCTTTCAACACAGCACCACCATTCGGGCAAAGGAGGAGGAGAAAGGAAAGAGCACCTTTTCGTCCCGGCACGTTCTTCTTTGCGAGACGCCTCTCCGCCTCTTCGCTCCCTGCAAGGCTGTAATGTGCGCGGTGGCACTTGGAAGCGAGAAGGCAGGTGCAGAGAGCACCGCGATCTGACGGCGCTGTGCCGGCTGGAAAGGAAAGAGGGCTGCCACTGGAATGCGGTGCAAATACAGGTTTGCACGCGTCGAGGGTAAGCGCCGGGTGAGCTTGCTGACCTAAAACCGTTCTCTGTGCCAGACACAGGCATTGAGAATCTTTCCGTTAAGAATCAGGCTGCCACGCAAACAGAACGTGGTGCTGCCTAGCGCTGCGAGGGAAAGTGCAGGCAGAGCATTCTCGGCTGAATCTGCTTGTTGAAGCAGCTCTTGGCTGGACATTTGCAAGTCGCGCCACTGAGTCCATGAAGCCGGTGCCCAGCTGCTTCGTTCTTCGCCTTCTGTGGTCCGGACAGGACTGAAGCGCAGCGATGGCTTGGAGCTTTGCCGCTCTTCAGATTGTTTACTGCAGGCATCTACATTTTTCTGTGCACGGATTTTCCTCAGCTGGACATAGAATTATTTTCTTGCTGTTTTACAGTGTCCAGACCATCTGTGTAGCTCTCGGTCAGGGAAATGCGTCAAGAGAGACGCCCTTGCTGGATGAGCTTTTTGCTGGCCAAGCCTTTCGACATCCCACCACAATTGGTCGAGGACGAGGAGAAAGGAGGGGTAACAGGGTAATATCTCTACAGTGCATCAGGTCATGTGAAATTTCTGCTGCTGCTGCCTAGTGCCCTTGCAGCTATCTGGGGAAGCAATTGCCCTTCCCTTCAGTCTCTGAGTTTCGGAGAACACGAATGCATGTAGGATGCAAGCGGAGGAGGGAAGTACAGAGTGCACCGGTGAGTTCGCTGTTGCTTACCTGGGGAGGGCGGAGGTGCAGCCCAGCACTGGCTTTGACGTCTACGGCCGTTCTCCAGGAGAGTAGCTGCTGGAGGCTGCCAAGGGAGCTGCGAGCACGAAAGTATAGCGGGCGTCTGTCTTAGAAGAAAGGCGCAGAGCCGCACTGTGATGCGCCCTTTCAGGAGGCTGCTTGGAGAAAGGGTGCTTTAGGAGGGCCTTCTGCTTTGACGCCTGCTCCTGGCTGAGCTCTAGCTGCAGGGACTCTGCAAGGCTGAACGACTAGGAAAGTGCCTATCTCCACGCTGTGGGATGAAGTGCTACGGCTCCGCGTTCCCTTTTGGAGACGCGAGGACTCCCTCAGCCGGCTTGGCTTGTGAACGAGCCTGCTGGACTTCTGCAACTCGGTGCACTACACCTGCAAGCCCGGTGCTCTGCGGCTTCATTTTTCGCCTCACGTTATCCGCACGGAAGGGAAGCCCAGCGAGGGCACTGAACTTTGCCGCTTTTGCTCGTGCATGCTGCACGCACCCTCGGTGTAGCGTGCACGATTTCTTTCCACAGCTCTATAGGAGAAAGGCTCGCGAAGGGTGTCTGGACTTCAGGCGGCTCTCTTGAAAGCTGTGTATTGCATAGGCGAAGTTACAGCATTTCAGGGAGTGGGTATCCAGAGCCAGCCCTACAGCTGTCAGCTACAGCTGGTAGGCATACCTGGAGCCGCTTTCTGTTCAAGTTAGAAAGCATTATGTATTTTTCTTTGCTGAGTATCTCAATACATAGCAACCAATAAGCACCATACAACAATACCTTTACATTTGCCTGTAGCCTATCATGACTACTACCATTACCATATTATAGTCATTCTTATCCAATCACAAGAGTAAGTATGTTACAATTTAAGCTTACAGTGGAAAATTCTCAGACCTCTCTTCTTCTTGCTACATCGACATTTCTTGTTTGCCTGCGATAGCTCTCTTTTTGGTAAAAACATGTTTTCTATTTCCTTATGGCCTTCTTGAGACTTATTTACTTGGTGAAAAACATGTGCTTGTTTGTACTCACATACCGGTGTCCTAATAAAAAACATCTCCTTCCAACTCAATCTCCAACCTTTGCCTTCTCAGTTATTCAGTGATCAGTGTTTCAGCAAAACACCTTTTACTCTCTATCAAAACTCGTTTCCATTTCCTCCTCATGCTAAGTTTCTACATTCAGAGATCTTTCTGTCAAGCCTACATAGCTGTGAAACTTTCTTACCAAACTTTCATCCTCTCCAACAAGCTCGAGCTACAAGGACACCCTTTCAGTTTCGCTGAGTCCACGCTGCCCACGTAGCTGTCGCTGAGCGAAGTGTGCCAGGGGAGAAGCACTTGCTGGAAGAGTCTTTCAATGCGCACGGCTTTGAAGGCAGCACCACAATGTGGGCCACGAGAAGGGGTGAGGAGGAATGTGGTGTCGTCCTGGCACCTTTCTCCTGTGTGAGCTGTCTACCGAAGCTCTTTGCTCCTTGCGAGACGGCAGCGTGCGCCGGAGTACACTCGAGCCGAGGAGCGGGCAGACAGCATCGCCATCTGACGGGCGCTTTGCAGCTTGCCGCAGAAAGCGCTGCACTGCCGGGCACAGTGTTCCGGGCGAGAAGCAGAAGACCGTCCGCCTCCGGGGGAACGAAGGTACGGCGTGCTCGAAAAGGCGAAGAACGAAGCCGCGGAGCGCCGGGCTCGCGTGCTCGTTGTACGGGCTGCAAGACGAGCGTGGCTGCCACTCTCCTGCCTGCTGAATTGACGTTATAGCCTTGGGAAGGAGGAAGTTCCACGGCACTTTCCTGTGCTGCTGCTGCCTATTCCTCTTGTAGCTCTCTGTGGAAGCATTTGCGCTTCCCTTCAGTCTCCGTCTTTCCGAGAACACGATGGTAGTAGCATGCAGCGGAGGAGGGAAGAACAGAGCGCACCGGTGAGTCTGGTGCCGCTTACGTGCGGAAGGCGAAGGTGCAGCCCAGCCCTGGCTTCTACTTCTCGGGCCGTTCTCCAGGAAAGCAGCTGCTGGAGGCTGCCAAGGGAGCTGCGAGAGTGAAAGCAAGGTGGGCGTCTGTCTTAGAAGAAAGGCACAGAGCCACAGTGTCATTTGCGATTTCCAAAGGCTGGTTGGAGAGGCGTGCTTTAGGAAAGCCTTCTGCTTTGACGCCTGCTCCTGGCTGAGCTCTAGTTGCAGGGACTCTGCAAGGCTGAACAACTAGGAAAGTGCCTATGTCCACGCTGTGGGATGAAGCACTATAGCTGCGGCTTCCTTTCTGGAGCAAGCAAGAATGCTCTCAGCCGACTCTGCTTGTGAACGAGCCCTTGCTGCTCTTGGGCAATTTGGTGCACTGCACACGCAAGCCCAGTGCTCTGCAGCTAAATTGTTTGCCTTAAGTGGTCTGGACTGAAGAGAAGGCCAGCGATGGCAGTGAACTTTGCTGCTTTTCCGCGTGCATGCTGCACCCACCAACGGTGCACCGTGCACGGTTTCTTTGCTCAGCTCGAGCTACAGCGACACCCTTTCGGTTTCGCTGAGTCCACGCTGCCCATGCAGCTCTCACTCAGCGAAGTGCGCCAGGGGAGAAGCACTTGCTGGAGAAGTCTTTCAATGTGCAAGGCTTTGAAGGCAGCACCCCAATCGGGACATGAGGAGGGCTGATGAAGAACGTGGTTCTTTCTTGGCAACTTTCTCCTGTGCGAGATGTCTACCGAAGATCTTTGCTCCTTGCCAGACTGCAGTGTGCACCAGAGTACACTCTGGCCGAGAAGGAGAAGGCAGACAGCACCACCATCTGACGGGCCCTATGCAGGTTATGACAGAAAGCAGACTGCCCCTGGAAGGCACTGGCAGCTACGAGTTCCCCAAGTGTCAGGGGCAAATGCTGGGCGAGCTCGTCATCCTGGCACGGTTCTCTGTGCGAGAGCGACTTCTCAGCGGTCCTTCTCGTGGCCCCGATTGCGCTGCTGTGTTTTCAAAGTCCTGCACACTGAAAGACTCATCCAGCAAGTGCTTCTCCCCTTCAAGTTTCGCTGAGCGAGAGCTACCATGGGTAGTGTGGACGCCGCGAAACCGAAGGGGTCTCCCGCTAGCTCGAGCTGCGGAAAAACCGTGCACAGCACACTGACAAGCGGCAAAGCACAATGGCCTCGCTCGGCTTCTCTTCTGCCCAGACAACGAAAGGCGAAGAACGAAGCCTCAGAGCACTGGGCTTGTGCGTGCAGCATTGCAGAAAGCGCAGAGACGCCTATCGGGAATTTCGGTCCTTGCGAGAGAGTCTTGTGTGCCTCGTGGTGCTTCGAGCCGAGAAAGACCGGGCAGACAGCACCGCCACAGAGGGGGCGCTTTTGCACCTTGTAAAAGGCAAGAGGACTGCTCCTGGAAGGTGGTGCGAATCCCTGTTGCCACTAGTGTCAGGAGCAAAGTGCTTGCAAGCTTATTGTCCTGGCACAGCTCTCTGCGGGAGACGTAGCCGAGAAGCTTTCCGCTTAGCTTGGGATCGCAAGAGGGACAGATTGTGCTGCTACGTAGCGCTGGGAAGGAGAGGTGCAGGGCCCAGGCGTGTTTGGGCAGAAGCAGTGCACTGGAGCGCTTGGCTGCCGACACAGCGTTCCGTGCGAGAAGCAGACCGCTGTTCGCCTCCGGGAGAATGAAGGTACGGCGTGCTCAAAAAGGCGAAGGACGAAGCCGCAGAGCACCGGGCTGGTGTGCGCGTCGTATGGGCTTGCAAGACGAAGGGTGGCTGCTGCACTCCTGCCTGCTGAATTGACGTTCTAGCATTCGGAAGGAGGACGCTCAAGGGCACTTGCTTGTGCCGCTGCCTCTTCCTCTTCCAGCTCTAGGTGGAAGTGATTGTGCTTCTTCTCAAGATTCTTGTGGAAACTCTTTTGTTGAACTTTGGAGTGCAAAATCCTGGGAACTGAATGTTACATTCCATCTAGAACGAAAGTTTTATTCCTCAGTTTTTGTCAGGAACAGCTAGAATGGAAAACACATCTTGGCTTTTTGCATTCCCTTCAGAGAATATTAACACTACGCAAATCGATGCCACGATCTATTCTGTCACCTAAATTTACTGTTTCAATCATGCACTCATAGGCTGCTCGTCTGAAATTTTCTGTCCAGATTCATTTGACCTCACGCATCTTCTGTTTTGCAGTACCAACAAGTCTTGCTACAGAAAGACATGCTAGATCAGCAGCAGTGTTTAGGTAGGCCTTTGGTACGGCAGTATCTGAACAGCACGCAACTCATACCTCAGCAATTCTCCCTGTGGCTCTGCTATGCGTGCTCTCGCATTTTTTCTCTCTCACTGAGCCTAAACTGTAGAACAAAAACATCCAGGAACTGCTGCCATGGGAATGCACAAAGACCAAAATCCCAGAGGTGGCCTGTACATTCCCTTTGCAGCCCCTGAACCATATCAAACGCACTGCTGGTCTGTACTTTTCTTTCCAGTGACACATCACATTCAGTCGAGCGGATACTGCAGACAAACCGAATCACTTCCAGCTAGCGAGCTCCAATACGAAAATGTGGCCGCACAGGAAGCTTTCACTGGCCTTGCATGGTACAGTTGCAAACTTGCACTATGACTGCAGTCAAATGGTACTCAGGGCTTTTACATTGCGTCTGTACACTGCACACACCCGACGGTGTTCTGTGCCTTCACTGTCAGTTTGGCTACCATCAAGTACTTTCATGTTCCCAAGGTGCCTATTTGGCACAAAGAAAAAGATACCAGCCTTGCTGGACTGCGACTTCTTCTGCCAGTCTTTCACGTACACACTTCTCACTGGGGCTATGCACCTTTCTTCTAAGCTGTGTGGAAAGTCACATTCTTTACACTCACAGATGCCAGTTTCCATCCTTAAAAGAGCCCGCAGCTCTGCCCATGCAAGCAGTCTGAGAACCGAAGCCCGCTGGCAGCATTCAGCTTTGTCTCTTTTCAGAGCGTGTACTGCACACAGCACAGTATGCTGTGGGGGGTTTTCCTCCGTTATAAGTACAGTCATACTCTTTCTGTTCCACTAAGTCCACATCATCCATCTACCTCTCGCTCAGGGAAAGGCAGTAGGAGAGAGAAAAGCAGTTGCTGCATTGGTCTTTCCGAGTCCATGATTTTCAACAAACCGCCGCACTCTGGATGACAAGGGGGTGCAATGGGAGGGTCTGCTGTTCTTGCTCAAGCTGGCACTTTCATGAGCTAATGTTTGTGTAGGATGTTCACAAGTTAGTATCTGGACTCTGCGAGAGTGAAAGACAGCGCTGGGGAGCTCACATTGCCCTCTGAGTGTGGTGCAAATAAGAGTTTGTACCTGGAAGGGGGAGATCAGTGAAATCTTTTTGTCCTGACACGGTTGATTTGAGAGCAGTGGTGTTTTCAACTTGGCTCTGCACTTTGGGTGGTTTATAGCTAGGTGAGGGGCCTTTCCTTCTTTTGCAAGTCCCCCCTGCCATGCTGGGGTTGTTCTTCTGAGTGCTGACAGCGCGCAGGTTAAAGTTAACTGCTCCTCATGGCGCCCAGCACCATTCATGTGGCAATAGTTTGTTCCTTTGCGAATCCTGGCTCTTCGAATGTCTTTTGATTTCGTCCGGAAGACACTTCCATGTGGAGACAGCAACAGGTTGCTGAATGGGCACCTTTTGTGACCAATATTTACACTTGATGAAATTAGTGCATCAGGATGGTGATAGGCAACCAATGACCACTCAATTAACACTTACAATATTACTAACTTAAGCGAAACGAGGTTTTGCAAATGGCAATCTCTCCTTTGTACTGATACAGCCCTAATTTAATTTTCTTCAATGCACCAGCCTCAAGCACGGTGCTCTGCATGATTGCAAGTAAGAATTGCAAGATTGCAAGTAGGAACATTTAGTTGGAAAGGAAAGCTGATGGCACAGGTTCACATGGCGCTGTTTCTATTCTTCAAAGTGAATGTGAAACCCACTCTAACTTATTATCCAAATAGGAGAGCACCAGGGAATGCTCATACTTTAAAGGTAGCAGGGAAAAGAGCTCAGAAGCTTGGCTCTTGCATTCCCTCTCTAACAGTTCAACAGCTCTAGCCCAGAGAACTGCCTGCTAGGAAGAGCCATTAAATTCACATGCTCTTCTATGTGCACTTTCCTCCTCAGCTTTAAGTACCATCATAATCCTTCAGTCTCACAGAGTCAGGATGCAAACAGAATTTTATCAGGGGCTGCTAAAGTCAGCAGGATGCAAATTTGTTCAACAGCTTGGCTTTTTCATTCCTTCTCTAACAGTTCAACAGCTATAGCCCACAGAACTGCCCATGAGGAAAAGCCATTAATTCGCTGAGAACACCCTACATGCAGATCCAAAACTGCTTTCTTTGCCAAAGAGAGAAACTATGAGCCCATCTCAGAAGAACTGGGATCTCCTCCTCCAAAATAGAAAACATCCAGGAACTGCTCCCATCCAATGTGCCAGAACACTGTTACTGGACATTACCTGCCCTGGTGTCTAAATCAGCTGCACACCAAGGATGAGCATAGCTGCTTGTCTTGGCTTACTGCCAAGAGTTCAGAAGACCACCTTTCAGAAGTGGAAACGACATGCCAAAATTGACTTTTTCAGGAGACTGCCTTGAAAATAGGGCGTAGCAACTCCATACTTGTACAAATCAAGGCAGTGCTTCTACACCAAATATGCCAGGACAGAAAGTTGCTGCTGCCCTTTACCTCCACTAGGCAGCTTCTTATGTGCACCTGAAACACTGGGGCTAGGTGCTTTCCTTCCCATGGAAAAGCATTGTCATCCTCTCTGAGGAACTGGCGTGCTACCGCCAATATTGAATATATCTAAGAATTGCTCCTACACAAGAGGTGCCAGGAGAGAAATGTCTCAGTTGAGTTTACTTCCCCATGGGACCTTATCATCTGCTCCACCAACACTGGGATTCAGACCTTTGCATTCCAAGGGAAGGCATTATGAGTCACTTGGCCTTGCGTTGCCTTCAGTACCATTGCCTGGTTTTTCCTAGCCTACCCTTGCTTTGCCTTCCTTGGCTACGTCTCTCTTGCCTATGTCTCCCTTGCCCTGCCCTGCCCTGCCTATGATTTCCTTGCTTTGCCCTGCCTTGCCTTTTCTTCCATGCAGGCAAGGCAATGCAGTCAAAGCAAGTTTAGGCAATTCTAGTCAAGTCAAGGGAAAGTTAGGGAAAGCAAAGCAAGAGCAGTGAGCAGGCAGCAAAGTAGGGCCAATGAGTGCGAGGCAAGAGAAGGCCCAGAAGTTGTAGGGAAGGCAGGGCATAGGAAGGTAAGTCCAGTGATGCAGAGGGCAGGCAAAGACAAGAAAGGCTAGGCAAGGAAAGGCCAGCCAAGAAAGGGGTAGGCAAATAAAAACAGGGAATGCTTACACAAAGCAATGTGAAGCAAGGAACAGCTAGGCAAGTCAAGGCAAGAACACAGAAAGGTCAGTGGAGTAAGGCAAGCAAGGGAGAGATAGGAGAAGCAAGTTAAATCAAAGGACAGGAAGACAAGACATGGAAGGCCAGGGAAGGAGGCAGTAGGCAGGGGCTGGTTATGAAAGGCAGTGCAAGGCTGTTGCTGTTGAGACGGTCACGACACACATACACTCTCTGCCCCGAGCAATGGCAAAAAACCACTTGTATTATTTATGCATCTTCTCTTATGCACTTTTTTAGCTACATGTGCATGGACTATTATTTTGCTATAATACAATACTATTGGTTGTCTATAGTGTACACACATTCTTTGCTAAACATCAGCCAGTATCGTCCCTTTTGCAGCTGTTACAACTTCTTTCTGTTGTTTATCTTCTTGCTTCTGCAATTCTCACGGGTACAAAATGATTGTATCAACGGAAATGTCTGTGAGGCCTTCAGACCAGCTGTTGGTTCCCACAAAAGGCAAAGGAGTGGTAGACAAAAGAAGGCCAGGAATCTGTAGGCAAAGCAGGGATTGGGAGGGGTAGGCAAAGGAAAGCAAGGCCATGTTGGAAAGGGGCACAAATGTCAAGAAGGGCAAGGGTTATGCAAGGCAGTGCAAGGCAAGGGAAGGGTAGGCAGGCCAAGGCAAGACAAGAGCATGGAGGGGTGGTGCAGAAAAGGTGATGATCGGATGGATAGGCCAGTCAAAGGTGGGTAGGTGTGGGTAGACTAGGCGAGGGAAAGAGGGGTAGCAGGGCAAGGCAAGTGTTGGCTTTGCAAAGCAAGGCAAGAGAGACTTAGGCAAGGCCAAGAGAGTCATAGGAGAAGCAGGCAAGACAAGACCAGGAAACAAGGGGTAAGAAAGTCAAGGTGGGAGATTGGTGAACAAGGCCATGCAATGGAGACATAGGAAGGGCAAGGGAGGTACACAGAGGTGTCTGTAAGGCAATGCAAGGCTGGGCTCTGCATGGCAAGGGATGATCAGGTATGGCAATGCCTTCATGTACCCCACTGTTTCAGGAGAATATGAGAGGTGGCCCAGGGGTGGTCAAAGCCAGCAAGACCCATCTGTCCTGGCAGCTTTCCTCCGGGAGTAATCCTTGGTTGTATTGGATATGGGACATGCAATCACCATTTTAGCCATAGACTCCTGGACAAGAATGAAAGTTCTTTTCCCTGGGAAGGAAAACACGTAGACCCACTGTTTCAGGTGCAGATGAAAGACAGAACAAGGAAGGACAAGGCACTCGAAGAACGCCTTCTTTCTGGACGCGTCCTTCTGGGTGTGCTCAAGCTGCGTGGGCTCGGCAGCACTGAAGGTGTAAGAACCTGTTTCTGGCCAGGCAGTGTGCTGCAGTGCAAGGGCTGCGCCTTACTTTGTTGAAGCAGGCAGAGCATTCTCAGCTGAATCTGCTTGTTGAAGCAGCTCTGGGCTGGACATTTGCAAGTCGCTCCACTGAGCCCATGAAGCCGGTGCCCAGCTGCTTCGTTCTTCGCCTTCTGTGGTCCGGACAGGACTGAAGCGCAGCGATGGCTTGGAGCTTTGCCGCTCTTCAGCGTGAACACTGCACGCAGCCACAGGCTGCTGTGCACGGCTTTTCCTCAGCTCGACGTACAGTCATTCTCTTGCTGTTTCCCCGAGTCGAAAGTGTCCGTGTAGCTCTCTCGCTCAGCGAAAGGCGTCAGGAGAGAAACACTTGCTGGATGAGCTTTTCGCTGGCCAAGCCTTTCAACACAGCACCACCATTCGGGCAAAGGAGGAGGAGAAAGGAAAGAGCACCTTTTCGTCCCGGCACGTTCTTCTTTGCGAGACGCCTCTCCGCCTCTTCGCTCCCTGCAAGGCTGTAATGTGCGCGGTGGCACTTGGAAGCGAGAAGGCAGGTGCAGAGAGCACCGCGATCTGACGGCGCTGTGCCGGCTGGAAAGGAAAGAGGGCTGCCACTGGAATGCGGTGCAAATACAGGTTTGCACGCGTCGAGGGTAAGCGCCGGGTGAGCTTGCTGACCTAAAACCGTTCTCTGTGCCAGACACAGGCATTGAGAATCTTTCCGTTAAGAATCAGGCTGCCACGCAAACAGAACGTGGTGCTGCCTAGCGCTGCGAGGGAAAGTGCAGGCAGAGCATTCTCGGCTGAATCTGCTTGTTGAAGCAGCTCTTGGCTGGACATTTGCAAGTCGCGCCACTGAGTCCATGAAGCCGGTGCCCAGCTGCTTCGTTCTTCGCCTTCTGTGGTCCGGACAGGACTGAAGCGCAGCGATGGCTTGGAGCTTTGCCGCTCTTCAGATTGTTTACTGCAGGCATCTACATTTTTCTGTGCACGGATTTTCCTCAGCTGGACATAGAATTATTTTCTTGCTGTTTTACAGTGTCCAGACCATCTGTGTAGCTCTCGGTCAGGGAAATGCGTCAAGAGAGACGCCCTTGCTGGATGAGCTTTTTGCTGGCCAAGCCTTTCGACATCCCACCACAATTGGTCGAGGACGAGGAGAAAGGAGGGGTAACAGGGTAATATCTCTACAGTGCATCAGGTCATGTGAAATTTGTGCTGCTGCTGCCTAGTGCCCTTGCAGCTATCTGGGGAAGCAATTGCCCTTCCCTTCAGTCTCTGAGTTTCGGAGAACACGAATGCATGTAGGATGCAAGCGGAGGAGGGAAGTACAGAGTGCACCGGTGAGTTCGCTGTTGCTTACCTGGGGAGGGCGGAGGTGCAGCCCAGCACTGGCTTTGACGTCTACGGCCGTTCTCCAGGAGAGTAGCTGCTGGAGGCTGCCAAGGGAGCTGCGAGCACGAAAGTATAGCGGGCGTCTGTCTTAGAAGAAAGGCGCAGAGCCGCACTGTGATGCGCCCTTTCAGGAGGCTGCTTGGAGAAAGGGTGCTTTAGGAGGGCCTTCTGCTTTGACGCCTGCTCCTGGCTGAGCTCTAGCTGCAGGGACTCTGCAAGGCTGAACGACTAGGAAAGTGCCTATCTCCACGCTGTGGGATGAAGTGCTACGGCTCCGCGTTCCCTTTTGGAGACGCGAGGACTCCCTCAGCCGGCTTGGCTTGTGAACGAGCCTGCTGGACTTCTGCAACTCGGTGCACTACACCTGCAAGCCCGGTGCTCTGCGGCTTCATTTTTCGCCTCACGTTATCCGCACGGAAGGGAAGCCCAGCGAGGGCACTGAACTTTGCCGCTTTTGCTCGTGCATGCTGCACGCACCCTCGGTGTAGCGTGCACGATTTCTTTCCACAGCTCTATAGGAGAAAGGCTCGCGAAGGGTGTCTGGACTTCAGGCGGCTCTCTTGAAAGCTGTGTATTGCATAGGCGAAGTTACAGCATTTCAGGGAGTGGGTATCCAGAGCCAGCCCTACAGCTGTCAGCTACAGCTGGTAGGCATACCTGGAGCCGCTTTCTGTTCAAGTTAGAAAGCATTATGTATTTTTCTTTGCTGAGTATCTCAATACATAGCAACCAATAAGCACCATACAACAATACCTTTACATTTGCCTGTAGCCTATCATGACTACTACCATTACCATATTATAGTCATTCTTATCCAATCACAAGAGTAAGTATGTTACAATTTAAGCTTACAGTGGAAAATTCTCAGACCTCTCTTCTTCTTGCTACATCGACATTTCTTGTTTGCCTGCGATAGCTCTCTTTTTGGTAAAAACATGTTTTCTATTTCCTTATGGCCTTCTTGAGACTTATTTACTTGGTGAAAAACATGTGCTTGTTTGTACTCACATACCGGTGTCCTAATAAAAAACATCTCCTTCCAACTCAATCTCCAACCTTTGCCTTCTCAGTTATTCAGTGATCAGTGTTTCAGCAAAACACCTTTTACTCTCTATCAAAACTCGTTTCCATTTCCTCCTCATGCTAAGTTTCTACATTCAGAGATCTTTCTGTCAAGCCTACATAGCTGTGAAACTTTCTTACCAAACTTTCATCCTCTCCAACAAGCTCGAGCTACAAGGACACCCTTTCAGTTTCGCTGAGTCCACGCTGCCCACGTAGCTGTCGCTGAGCGAAGTGTGCCAGGGGAGAAGCACTTGCTGGAAGAGTCTTTCAATGCGCACGGCTTTGAAGGCAGCACCACAATGTGGGCCACGAGAAGGGGTGAGGAGGAATGTGGTGTCGTCCTGGCACCTTTCTCCTGTGTGAGCTGTCTACCGAAGCTCTTTGCTCCTTGCGAGACGGCAGCGTGCGCCGGAGTACACTCGAGCCGAGGAGCGGGCAGACAGCATCGCCATCTGACGGGCGCTTTGCAGCTTGCCGCAGAAAGCGCTGCACTGCCGGGCACAGTGTTCCGGGCGAGAAGCAGAAGACCGTCCGCCTCCGGGGGAACGAAGGTACGGCGTGCTCGAAAAGGCGAAGAACGAAGCCGCGGAGCGCCGGGCTCGCGTGCTCGTTGTACGGGCTGCAAGACGAGCGTGGCTGCCACTCTCCTGCCTGCTGAATTGACGTTATAGCCTTGGGAAGGAGGAAGTTCCACGGCACTTTCCTGTGCTGCTGCTGCCTATTCCTCTTGTAGCTCTCTGTGGAAGCATTTGCGCTTCCCTTCAGTCTCCGTCTTTCCGAGAACACGATGGTAGTAGCATGCAGCGGAGGAGGGAAGAACAGAGCGCACCGGTGAGTCTGGTGCCGCTTACGTGCGGAAGGCGAAGGTGCAGCCCAGCCCTGGCTTCTACTTCTCGGGCCGTTCTCCAGGAAAGCAGCTGCTGGAGGCTGCCAAGGGAGCTGCGAGAGTGAAAGCAAGGTGGGCGTCTGTCTTAGAAGAAAGGCACAGAGCCACAGTGTCATTTGCGATTTCCAAAGGCTGGTTGGAGAGGCGTGCTTTAGGAAAGCCTTCTGCTTTGACGCCTGCTCCTGGCTGAGCTCTAGTTGCAGGGACTCTGCAAGGCTGAACAACTAGGAAAGTGCCTATGTCCACGCTGTGGGATGAAGCACTATAGCTGCGGCTTCCTTTCTGGAGCAAGCAAGAATGCTCTCAGCCGACTCTGCTTGTGAACGAGCCCTTGCTGCTCTTGGGCAATTTGGTGCACTGCACACGCAAGCCCAGTGCTCTGCAGCTAAATTGTTTGCCTTAAGTGGTCTGGACTGAAGAGAAGGCCAGCGATGGCAGTGAACTTTGCTGCTTTTCCGCGTGCATGCTGCACCCACCAACGGTGCACCGTGCACGGTTTCTTTGCTCAGCTCGAGCTACAGCGACACCCTTTCGGTTTCGCTGAGTCCACGCTGCCCATGCAGCTCTCACTCAGCGAAGTGCGCCAGGGGAGAAGCACTTGCTGGAGAAGTCTTTCAATGTGCAAGGCTTTGAAGGCAGCACCCCAATCGGGACATGAGGAGGGCTGATGAAGAACGTGGTTCTTTCTTGGCAACTTTCTCCTGTGCGAGATGTCTACCGAAGATCTTTGCTCCTTGCCAGACTGCAGTGTGCACCAGAGTACACTCTGGCCGAGAAGGAGAAGGCAGACAGCACCACCATCTGACGGGCCCTATGCAGGTTATGACAGAAAGCAGACTGCCCCTGGAAGGCACTGGCAGCTACGAGTTCCCCAAGTGTCAGGGGCAAATGCTGGGCGAGCTCGTCATCCTGGCACGGTTCTCTGTGCGAGAGCGACTTCTCAGCGGTCCTTCTCGTGGCCCCGATTGCGCTGCTGTGTTTTCAAAGTCCTGCACACTGAAAGACTCATCCAGCAAGTGCTTCTCCCCTTCAAGTTTCGCTGAGCGAGAGCTACCATGGGTAGTGTGGACGCCGCGAAACCGAAGGGGTCTCCCGCTAGCTCGAGCTGCGGAAAAACCGTGCACAGCACACTGACAAGCGGCAAAGCACAATGGCCTCGCTCGGCTTCTCTTCTGCCCAGACAACGAAAGGCGAAGAACGAAGCCTCAGAGCACTGGGCTTGTGCGTGCAGCATTGCAGAAAGCGCAGAGACGCCTATCGGGAATTTCGGTCCTTGCGAGAGAGTCTTGTGTGCCTCGTGGTGCTTCGAGCCGAGAAAGACCGGGCAGACAGCACCGCCACAGAGGGGGCGCTTTTGCACCTTGTAAAAGGCAAGAGGACTGCTCCTGGAAGGTGGTGCGAATCCCTGTTGCCACTAGTGTCAGGAGCAAAGTGCTTGCAAGCTTATTGTCCTGGCACAGCTCTCTGCGGGAGACGTAGCCGAGAAGCTTTCCGCTTAGCTTGGGATCGCAAGAGGGACAGATTGTGCTGCTACGTAGCGCTGGGAAGGAGAGGTGCAGGGCCCAGGCGTGTTTGGGCAGAAGCAGTGCACTGGAGCGCTTGGCTGCCGACACAGCGTTCCGTGCGAGAAGCAGACCGCTGTTCGCCTCCGGGAGAATGAAGGTACGGCGTGCTCAAAAAGGCGAAGGACGAAGCCGCAGAGCACCGGGCTGGTGTGCGCGTCGTATGGGCTTGCAAGACGAAGGGTGGCTGCTGCACTCCTGCCTGCTGAATTGACGTTCTAGCATTCGGAAGGAGGACGCTCAAGGGCACTTGCTTGTGCCGCTGCCTCTTCCTCTTCCAGCTCTAGGTGGAAGTGATTGTGCTTCTTCTCAAGATTCTTGTGGAAACTCTTTTGTTGAACTTTGGAGTGCAAAATCCTGGGAACTGAATGTTACATTCCATCTAGAACGAAAGTTTTATTCCTCAGTTTTTGTCAGGAACAGCTAGAATGGAAAACACATCTTGGCTTTTTGCATTCCCTTCAGAGAATATTAACACTACGCAAATCGATGCCACGATCTATTCTGTCACCTAAATTTACTGTTTCAATCATGCACTCATAGGCTGCTCGTCTGAAATTTTCTGTCCAGATTCATTTGACCTCACGCATCTTCTGTTTTGCAGTACCAACAAGTCTTGCTACAGAAAGACATGCTAGATCAGCAGCAGTGTTTAGGTAGGCCTTTGGTACGGCAGTATCTGAACAGCACGCAACTCATACCTCAGCAATTCTCCCTGTGGCTCTGCTATGCGTGCTCTCGCATTTTTTCTCTCTCACTGAGCCTAAACTGTAGAACAAAAACATCCAGGAACTGCTGCCATGGGAATGCACAAAGACCAAAATCCCAGAGGTGGCCTGTACATTCCCTTTGCAGCCCCTGAACCATATCAAACGCACTGCTGGTCTGTACTTTTCTTTCCAGTGACACATCACATTCAGTCGAGCGGATACTGCAGACAAACCGAATCACTTCCAGCTAGCGAGCTCCAATACGAAAATGTGGCCGCACAGGAAGCTTTCACTGGCCTTGCATGGTACAGTTGCAAACTTGCACTATGACTGCAGTCAAATGGTACTCAGGGCTTTTACATTGCGTCTGTACACTGCACACACCCGACGGTGTTCTGTGCCTTCACTGTCAGTTTGGCTACCATCAAGTACTTTCATGTTCCCAAGGTGCCTATTTGGCACAAAGAAAAAGATACCAGCCTTGCTGGACTGCGACTTCTTCTGCCAGTCTTTCACGTACACACTTCTCACTGGGGCTATGCACCTTTCTTCTAAGCTGTGTGGAAAGTCACATTCTTTACACTCACAGATGCCAGTTTCCATCCTTAAAAGAGCCCGCAGCTCTGCCCATGCAAGCAGTCTGAGAACCGAAGCCCGCTGGCAGCATTCAGCTTTGTCTCTTTTCAGAGCGTGTACTGCACACAGCACAGTATGCTGTGGGGGGTTTTCCTCCGTTATAAGTACAGTCATACTCTTTCTGTTCCACTAAGTCCACATCATCCATCTACCTCTCGCTCAGGGAAAGGCAGTAGGAGAGAGAAAAGCAGTTGCTGCATTGGTCTTTCCGAGTCCATGATTTTCAACAAACCGCCGCACTCTGGATGACAAGGGGGTGCAATGGGAGGGTCTGCTGTTCTTGCTCAAGCTGGCACTTTCATGAGCTAATGTTTGTGTAGGATGTTCACAAGTTAGTATCTGGACTCTGCGAGAGTGAAAGACAGCGCTGGGGAGCTCACATTGCCCTCTGAGTGTGGTGCAAATAAGAGTTTGTACCTGGAAGGGGGAGATCAGTGAAATCTTTTTGTCCTGACACGGTTGATTTGAGAGCAGTGGTGTTTTCAACTTGGCTCTGCACTTTGGGTGGTTTATAGCTAGGTGAGGGGCCTTTCCTTCTTTTGCAAGTCCCCCCTGCCATGCTGGGGTTGTTCTTCTGAGTGCTGACAGCGCGCAGGTTAAAGTTAACTGCTCCTCATGGCGCCCAGCACCATTCATGTGGCAATAGTTTGTTCCTTTGCGAATCCTGGCTCTTCGAATGTCTTTTGATTTCGTCCGGAAGACACTTCCATGTGGAGACAGCAACAGGTTGCTGAATGGGCACCTTTTGTGACCAATATTTACACTTGATGAAATTAGTGCATCAGGATGGTGATAGGCAACCAATGACCACTCAATTAACACTTACAATATTACTAACTTAAGCGAAACGAGGTTTTGCAAATGGCAATCTCTCCTTTGTACTGATACAGCCCTAATTTAATTTTCTTCAATGCACCAGCCTCAAGCACGGTGCTCTGCATGATTGCAAGTAAGAATTGCAAGATTGCAAGTAGGAACATTTAGTTGGAAAGGAAAGCTGATGGCACAGGTTCACATGGCGCTGTTTCTATTCTTCAAAGTGAATGTGAAACCCACTCTAACTTATTATCCAAATAGGAGAGCACCAGGGAATGCTCATACTTTAAAGGTAGCAGGGAAAAGAGCTCAGAAGCTTGGCTCTTGCATTCCCTCTCTAACAGTTCAACAGCTCTAGCCCAGAGAACTGCCTGCTAGGAAGAGCCATTAAATTCACATGCTCTTCTATGTGCACTTTCCTCCTCAGCTTTAAGTACCATCATAATCCTTCAGTCTCACAGAGTCAGGATGCAAACAGAATTTTATCAGGGGCTGCTAAAGTCAGCAGGATGCAAATTTGTTCAACAGCTTGGCTTTTTCATTCCTTCTCTAACAGTTCAACAGCTATAGCCCACAGAACTGCCCATGAGGAAAAGCCATTAATTCGCTGAGAACACCCTACATGCAGATCCAAAACTGCTTTCTTTGCCAAAGAGAGAAACTATGAGCCCATCTCAGAAGAACTGGGATCTCCTCCTCCAAAATAGAAAACATCCAGGAACTGCTCCCATCCAATGTGCCAGAACACTGTTACTGGACATTACCTGCCCTGGTGTCTAAATCAGCTGCACACCAAGGATGAGCATAGCTGCTTGTCTTGGCTTACTGCCAAGAGTTCAGAAGACCACCTTTCAGAAGTGGAAACGACATGCCAAAATTGACTTTTTCAGGAGACTGCCTTGAAAATAGGGCGTAGCAACTCCATACTTGTACAAATCAAGGCAGTGCTTCTACACCAAATATGCCAGGACAGAAAGTTGCTGCTGCCCTTTACCTCCACTAGGCAGCTTCTTATGTGCACCTGAAACACTGGGGCTAGGTGCTTTCCTTCCCATGGAAAAGCATTGTCATCCTCTCTGAGGAACTGGCGTGCTACCGCCAATATTGAATATATCTAAGAATTGCTCCTACACAAGAGGTGCCAGGAGAGAAATGTCTCAGTTGAGTTTACTTCCCCATGGGACCTTATCATCTGCTCCACCAACACTGGGATTCAGACCTTTGCATTCCAAGGGAAGGCATTATGAGTCACTTGGCCTTGCGTTGCCTTCAGTACCATTGCCTGGTTTTTCCTAGCCTACCCTTGCTTTGCCTTCCTTGGCTACGTCTCTCTTGCCTATGTCTCCCTTGCCCTGCCCTGCCCTGCCTATGATTTCCTTGCTTTGCCCTGCCTTGCCTTTTCTTCCATGCAGGCAAGGCAATGCAGTCAAAGCAAGTTTAGGCAATTCTAGTCAAGTCAAGGGAAAGTTAGGGAAAGCAAAGCAAGAGCAGTGAGCAGGCAGCAAAGTAGGGCCAATGAGTGCGAGGCAAGAGAAGGCCCAGAAGTTGTAGGGAAGGCAGGGCATAGGAAGGTAAGTCCAGTGATGCAGAGGGCAGGCAAAGACAAGAAAGGCTAGGCAAGGAAAGGCCAGCCAAGAAAGGGGTAGGCAAATAAAAACAGGGAATGCTTACACAAAGCAATGTGAAGCAAGGAACAGCTAGGCAAGTCAAGGCAAGAACACAGAAAGGTCAGTGGAGTAAGGCAAGCAAGGGAGAGATAGGAGAAGCAAGTTAAATCAAAGGACAGGAAGACAAGACATGGAAGGCCAGGGAAGGAGGCAGTAGGCAGGGGCTGGTTATGAAAGGCAGTGCAAGGCTGTTGCTGTTGAGACGGTCACGACACACATACACTCTCTGCCCCGAGCAATGGCAAAAAACCACTTGTATTATTTATGCATCTTCTCTTATGCACTTTTTTAGCTACATGTGCATGGACTATTATTTTGCTATAATACAATACTATTGGTTGTCTATAGTGTACACACATTCTTTGCTAAACATCAGCCAGTATCGTCCCTTTTGCAGCTGTTACAACTTCTTTCTGTTGTTTATCTTCTTGCTTCTGCAATTCTCACGGGTACAAAATGATTGTATCAACGGAAATGTCTGTGAGGCCTTCAGACCAGCTGTTGGTTCCCACAAAAGGCAAAGGAGTGGTAGACAAAAGAAGGCCAGGAATCTGTAGGCAAAGCAGGGATTGGGAGGGGTAGGCAAAGGAAAGCAAGGCCATGTTGGAAAGGGGCACAAATGTCAAGAAGGGCAAGGGTTATGCAAGGCAGTGCAAGGCAAGGGAAGGGTAGGCAGGCCAAGGCAAGACAAGAGCATGGAGGGGTGGTGCAGAAAAGGTGATGATCGGATGGATAGGCCAGTCAAAGGTGGGTAGGTGTGGGTAGACTAGGCGAGGGAAAGAGGGGTAGCAGGGCAAGGCAAGTGTTGGCTTTGCAAAGCAAGGCAAGAGAGACTTAGGCAAGGCCAAGAGAGTCATAGGAGAAGCAGGCAAGACAAGACCAGGAAACAAGGGGTAAGAAAGTCAAGGTGGGAGATTGGTGAACAAGGCCATGCAATGGAGACATAGGAAGGGCAAGGGAGGTACACAGAGGTGTCTGTAAGGCAATGCAAGGCTGGGCTCTGCATGGCAAGGGATGATCAGGTATGGCAATGCCTTCATGTACCCCACTGTTTCAGGAGAATATGAGAGGTGGCCCAGGGGTGGTCAAAGCCAGCAAGACCCATCTGTCCTGGCAGCTTTCCTCCGGGAGTAATCCTTGGTTGTATTGGATATGGGACATGCAATCACCATTTTAGCCATAGACTCCTGGACAAGAATGAAAGTTCTTTTCCCTGGGAAGGAAAACACGTAGACCCACTGTTTCAGGTGCAGATGAAAGACAGAACAAGGAAGGACAAGGCACTCGAAGAACGCCTTCTTTCTGGACGCGTCCTTCTGGGTGTGCTCAAGCTGCGTGGGCTCGGCAGCACTGAAGGTGTAAGAACCTGTTTCTGGCCAGGCAGTGTGCTGCAGTGCAAGGGCTGCGCCTTACTTTGTTGAAGCAGGCAGAGCATTCTCAGCTGAATCTGCTTGTTGAAGCAGCTCTGGGCTGGACATTTGCAAGTCGCTCCACTGAGCCCATGAAGCCGGTGCCCAGCTGCTTCGTTCTTCGCCTTCTGTGGTCCGGACAGGACTGAAGCGCAGCGATGGCTTGGAGCTTTGCCGCTCTTCAGCGTGAACACTGCACGCAGCCACAGGCTGCTGTGCACGGCTTTTCCTCAGCTCGACGTACAGTCATTCTCTTGCTGTTTCCCCGAGTCGAAAGTGTCCGTGTAGCTCTCTCGCTCAGCGAAAGGCGTCAGGAGAGAAACACTTGCTGGATGAGCTTTTCGCTGGCCAAGCCTTTCAACACAGCACCACCATTCGGGCAAAGGAGGAGGAGAAAGGAAAGAGCACCTTTTCGTCCCGGCACGTTCTTCTTTGCGAGACGCCTCTCCGCCTCTTCGCTCCCTGCAAGGCTGTAATGTGCGCGGTGGCACTTGGAAGCGAGAAGGCAGGTGCAGAGAGCACCGCGATCTGACGGCGCTGTGCCGGCTGGAAAGGAAAGAGGGCTGCCACTGGAATGCGGTGCAAATACAGGTTTGCACGCGTCGAGGGTAAGCGCCGGGTGAGCTTGCTGACCTAAAACCGTTCTCTGTGCCAGACACAGGCATTGAGAATCTTTCCGTTAAGAATCAGGCTGCCACGCAAACAGAACGTGGTGCTGCCTAGCGCTGCGAGGGAAAGTGCAGGCAGAGCATTCTCGGCTGAATCTGCTTGTTGAAGCAGCTCTTGGCTGGACATTTGCAAGTCGCGCCACTGAGTCCATGAAGCCGGTGCCCAGCTGCTTCGTTCTTCGCCTTCTGTGGTCCGGACAGGACTGAAGCGCAGCGATGGCTTGGAGCTTTGCCGCTCTTCAGATTGTTTACTGCAGGCATCTACATTTTTCTGTGCACGGATTTTCCTCAGCTGGACATAGAATTATTTTCTTGCTGTTTTACAGTGTCCAGACCATCTGTGTAGCTCTCGGTCAGGGAAATGCGTCAAGAGAGACGCCCTTGCTGGATGAGCTTTTCGCTGGCCAAGCCTTTCGACATCCCACCACAATTGGTCGAGGACGAGGAGAAAGGAGGGGTAACAGGGTAATATCTCTACAGTGCATCAGGTCATGTGAAATTTCTGCTGCTGCTGCCTAGTGCCCTTGCAGCTATCTGGGGAAGCAATTGCCCTTCCCTTCAGTCTCTGAGTTTCGGAGAACACGAATGCATGTAGGATGCAAGCGGAGGAGGGAAGTACAGAGTGCACCGGTGAGTTCGCTGTTGCTTACCTGGGGAGGGCGGAGGTGCAGCCCAGCACTGGCTTTGACGTCTACGGCCGTTCTCCAGGAGAGTAGCTGCTGGAGGCTGCCAAGGGAGCTGCGAGCACGAAAGTATAGCGGGCGTCTGTCTTAGAAGAAAGGCGCAGAGCCGCACTGTGATGCGCCCTTTCAGGAGGCTGCTTGGAGAAAGGGTGCTTTAGGAGGGCCTTCTGCTTTGACGCCTGCTCCTGGCTGAGCTCTAGCTGCAGGGACTCTGCAAGGCTGAACGACTAGGAAAGTGCCTATCTCCACGCTGTGGGATGAAGTGCTACGGCTCCGCGTTCCCTTTTGGAGACGCGAGGACTCCCTCAGCCGGCTTGGCTTGTGAACGAGCCTGCTGGACTTCTGCAACTCGGTGCACTACACCTGCAAGCCCGGTGCTCTGCGGCTTCATTTTTCGCCTCACGTTATCCGCACGGAAGGGAAGCCCAGCGAGGGCACTGAACTTTGCCGCTTTTGCTCGTGCATGCTGCACGCACCCTCGGTGTAGCGTGCACGATTTCTTTCCACAGCTCTATAGGAGAAAGGCTCGCGAAGGGTGTCTGGACTTCAGGCGGCTCTCTTGAAAGCTGTGTATTGCATAGGCGAAGTTACAGCATTTCAGGGAGTGGGTATCCAGAGCCAGCCCTACAGCTGTCAGCTACAGCTGGTAGGCATACCTGGAGCCGCTTTCTGTTCAAGTTAGAAAGCATTATGTATTTTTCTTTGCTGAGTATCTCAATACATAGCAACCAATAAGCACCATACAACAATACCTTTACATTTGCCTGTAGCCTATCATGACTACTACCATTACCATATTATAGTCATTCTTATCCAATCACAAGAGTAAGTATGTTACAATTTAAGCTTACAGTGGAAAATTCTCAGACCTCTCTTCTTCTTGCTACATCGACATTTCTTGTTTGCCTGCGATAGCTCTCTTTTTGGTAAAAACATGTTTTCTATTTCCTTATGGCCTTCTTGAGACTTATTTACTTGGTGAAAAACATGTGCTTGTTTGTACTCACATACCGGTGTCCTAATAAAAAACATCTCCTTCCAACTCAATCTCCAACCTTTGCCTTCTCAGTTATTCAGTGATCAGTGTTTCAGCAAAACACCTTTTACTCTCTATCAAAACTCGTTTCCATTTCCTCCTCATGCTAAGTTTCTACATTCAGAGATCTTTCTGTCAAGCCTACATAGCTGTGAAACTTTCTTACCAAACTTTCATCCTCTCCAACAAGCTCGAGCTACAAGGACACCCTTTCAGTTTCGCTGAGTCCACGCTGCCCACGTAGCTGTCGCTGAGCGAAGTGTGCCAGGGGAGAAGCACTTGCTGGAAGAGTCTTTCAATGCGCACGGCTTTGAAGGCAGCACCACAATGTGGGCCACGAGAAGGGGTGAGGAGGAATGTGGTGTCGTCCTGGCACCTTTCTCCTGTGTGAGCTGTCTACCGAAGCTCTTTGCTCCTTGCGAGACGGCAGCGTGCGCCGGAGTACACTCGAGCCGAGGAGCGGGCAGACAGCATCGCCATCTGACGGGCGCTTTGCAGCTTGCCGCAGAAAGCGCTGCACTGCCGGGCACAGTGTTCCGGGCGAGAAGCAGAAGACCGTCCGCCTCCGGGGGAACGAAGGTACGGCGTGCTCGAAAAGGCGAAGAACGAAGCCGCGGAGCGCCGGGCTCGCGTGCTCGTTGTACGGGCTGCAAGACGAGCGTGGCTGCCACTCTCCTGCCTGCTGAATTGACGTTATAGCCTTGGGAAGGAGGAAGTTCCACGGCACTTTCCTGTGCTGCTGCTGCCTATTCCTCTTGTAGCTCTCTGTGGAAGCATTTGCGCTTCCCTTCAGTCTCCGTCTTTCCGAGAACACGATGGTAGTAGCATGCAGCGGAGGAGGGAAGAACAGAGCGCACCAGTGAGTCTGGTGCCGCTTACGTGCGGAAGGCGAAGGTGCAGCCCAGCCCTGGCTTCTACTTCTCGGGCCGTTCTCCAGGAAAGCAGCTGCTGGAGGCTGCCAAGGGAGCTGCGAGAGTGAAAGCAAGGTGGGCGTCTGTCTTAGAAGAAAGGCACAGAGCCACAGTGTCATTTGCGATTTCCAAAGGCTGGTTGGAGAGGCGTGCTTTAGGAAAGCCTTCTGCTTTGACGCCTGCTCCTGGCTGAGCTCTAGTTGCAGGGACTCTGCAAGGCTGAACAACTAGGAAAGTGCCTATGTCCACGCTGTGGGATGAAGCACTATAGCTGCGGCTTCCTTTCTGGAGCAAGCAAGAATGCTCTCAGCCGACTCTGCTTGTGAACGAGCCCTTGCTGGTCTTGGGCAATTTGGTGCACTGCACACGCAAGCCCAGTGCTCTGCAGCTAAATTGTTTGCCTTAAGTGGTCTGGACTGAAGAGAAGGCCAGCGATGGCAGTGAACTTTGCTGCTTTTCCGCGTGCATGCTGCACCCACCAACGGTGCACCGTGCACGGTTTCTTTGCTCAGCTCGAGCTACAGCGACACCCTTTCGGTTTCGCTGAGTCCACGCTGCCCATGCAGCTCTCACTCAGCGAAGTGCGCCAGGGGAGAAGCACTTGCTGGAGAAGTCTTTCAATGTGCAAGGCTTTGAAGGCAGCACCCCAATCGGGACATGAGGAGGGCTGATGAAGAACGTGGTTCTTTCTTGGCAACTTTCTCCTGTGCGAGATGTCTACCGAAGATCTTTGCTCCTTGCCAGACTGCAGTGTGCACCAGAGTACACTCTGGCCGAGAAGGAGAAGGCAGACAGCACCACCATCTGACGGGCCCTATGCAGGTTATGACAGAAAGCAGACTGCCCCTGGAAGGCACTGGCAGCTACGAGTTCCCCAAGTGTCAGGGGCAAATGCTGGGCGAGCTCGTCATCCTGGCACGGTTCTCTGTGCGAGAGCGACTTCTCAGCGGTCCTTCTCGTGGCCCCGATTGCGCTGCTGTGTTTTCAAAGTCCTGCACACTGAAAGACTCATCCAGCAAGTGCTTCTCCCCTTCAAGTTTCGCTGAGCGAGAGCTACCATGGGTAGTGTGGACGCCGCGAAACCGAAGGGGTCTCCCGCTAGCTCGAGCTGCGGAAAAACCGTGCACAGCACACTGACAAGCGGCAAAGCACAATGGCCTCGCTCGGCTTCTCTTCTGCCCAGACAACGAAAGGCGAAGAACGAAGCCTCAGAGCACTGGGCTTGTGCGTGCAGCATTGCAGAAAGCGCAGAGACGCCTATCGGGAATTTCGGTCCTTGCGAGAGAGTCTTGTGTGCCTCGTGGTGCTTCGAGCCGAGAAAGACCGGGCAGACAGCACCGCCACAGAGGGGGCGCTTTTGCACCTTGTAAAAGGCAAGAGGACTGCTCCTGGAAGGTGGTGCGAATCCCTGTTGCCACTAGTGTCAGGAGCAAAGTGCTTGCAAGCTTATTGTCCTGGCACAGCTCTCTGCGGGAGACGTAGCCGAGAAGCTTTCCGCTTAGCTTGGGATCGCAAGAGGGACAGATTGTGCTGCTACGTAGCGCTGGGAAGGAGAGGTGCAGGGCCCAGGCGTGTTTGGGCAGAAGCAGTGCACTGGAGCGCTTGGCTGCCGACACAGCGTTCCGTGCGAGAAGCAGACCGCTGTTCGCCTCCGGGAGAATGAAGGTACGGCGTGCTCAAAAAGGCGAAGGACGAAGCCGCAGAGCACCGGGCTGGTGTGCGCGTCGTATGGGCTTGCAAGACGAAGGGTGGCTGCTGCACTCCTGCCTGCTGAATTGACGTTCTAGCATTCGGAAGGAGGACGCTCAAGGGCACTTGCTTGTGCCGCTGCCTCTTCCTCTTCCAGCTCTAGGTGGAAGTGATTGTGCTTCTTCTCAAGATTCTTGTGGAAACTCTTTTGTTGAACTTTGGAGTGCAAAATCCTGGGAACTGAATGTTACATTCCATCTAGAACGAAAGTTTTATTCCTCAGTTTTTGTCAGGAACAGCTAGAATGGAAAACACATCTTGGCTTTTTGCATTCCCTTCAGAGAATATTAACACTACGCAAATCGATGCCACGATCTATTCTGTCACCTAAATTTACTGTTTCAATCATGCACTCATAGGCTGCTCGTCTGAAATTTTCTGTCCAGATTCATTTGACCTCACGCATCTTCTGTTTTGCAGTACCAACAAGTCTTGCTACAGAAAGACATGCTAGATCAGCAGCAGTGTTTAGGTAGGCCTTTGGTACGGCAGTATCTGAACAGCACGCAACTCATACCTCAGCAATTCTCCCTGTGGCTCTGCTATGCGTGCTCTCGCATTTTTTCTCTCTCACTGAGCCTAAACTGTAGAACAAAAACATCCAGGAACTGCTGCCATGGGAATGCACAAAGACCAAAATCCCAGAGGTGGCCTGTACATTCCCTTTGCAGCCCCTGAACCATATCAAACGCACTGCTGGTCTGTACTTTTCTTTCCAGTGACACATCACATTCAGTCGAGCGGATACTGCAGACAAACCGAATCACTTCCAGCTAGCGAGCTCCAATACGAAAATGTGGCCGCACAGGAAGCTTTCACTGGCCTTGCATGGTACAGTTGCAAACTTGCACTATGACTGCAGTCAAATGGTACTCAGGGCTTTTACATTGCGTCTGTACACTGCACACACCCGACGGTGTTCTGTGCCTTCACTGTCAGTTTGGCTACCATCAAGTACTTTCATGTTCCCAAGGTGCCTATTTGGCACAAAGAAAAAGATACCAGCCTTGCTGGACTGCGACTTCTTCTGCCAGTCTTTCACGTACACACTTCTCACTGGGGCTATGCACCTTTCTTCTAAGCTGTGTGGAAAGTCACATTCTTTACACTCACAGATGCCAGTTTCCATCCTTAAAAGAGCCCGCAGCTCTGCCCATGCAAGCAGTCTGAGAACCGAAGCCCGCTGGCAGCATTCAGCTTTGTCTCTTTTCAGAGCGTGTACTGCACACAGCACAGTATGCTGTGGGGGGTTTTCCTCCGTTATAAGTACAGTCATACTCTTTCTGTTCCACTAAGTCCACATCATCCATCTACCTCTCGCTCAGGGAAAGGCAGTAGGAGAGAGAAAAGCAGTTGCTGCATTGGTCTTTCCGAGTCCATGATTTTCAACAAACCGCCGCACTCTGGATGACAAGGGGGTGCAATGGGAGGGTCTGCTGTTCTTGCTCAAGCTGGCACTTTCATGAGCTAATGTTTGTGTAGGATGTTCACAAGTTAGTATCTGGACTCTGCGAGAGTGAAAGACAGCGCTGGGGAGCTCACATTGCCCTCTGAGTGTGGTGCAAATAAGAGTTTGTACCTGGAAGGGGGAGATCAGTGAAATCTTTTTGTCCTGACACGGTTGATTTGAGAGCAGTGGTGTTTTCAACTTGGCTCTGCACTTTGGGTGGTTTATAGCTAGGTGAGGGGCCTTTCCTTCTTTTGCAAGTCCCCCCTGCCATGCTGGGGTTGTTCTTCTGAGTGCTGACAGCGCGCAGGTTAAAGTTAACTGCTCCTCATGGCGCCCAGCACCATTCATGTGGCAATAGTTTGTTCCTTTGCGAATCCTGGCTCTTCGAATGTCTTTTGATTTCGTCCGGAAGACACTTCCATGTGGAGACAGCAACAGGTTGCTGAATGGGCACCTTTTGTGACCAATATTTACACTTGATGAAATTAGTGCATCAGGATGGTGATAGGCAACCAATGACCACTCAATTAACACTTACAATATTACTAACTTAAGCGAAACGAGGTTTTGCAAATGGCAATCTCTCCTTTGTACTGATACAGCCCTAATTTAATTTTCTTCAATGCACCAGCCTCAAGCACGGTGCTCTGCATGATTGCAAGTAAGAATTGCAAGATTGCAAGTAGGAACATTTAGTTGGAAAGGAAAGCTGATGGCACAGGTTCACATGGCGCTGTTTCTATTCTTCAAAGTGAATGTGAAACCCACTCTAACTTATTATCCAAATAGGAGAGCACCAGGGAATGCTCATACTTTAAAGGTAGCAGGGAAAAGAGCTCAGAAGCTTGGCTCTTGCATTCCCTCTCTAACAGTTCAACAGCTCTAGCCCAGAGAACTGCCTACTAGGAAGAGCCATTAAATTCACATGCTCTTCTATGTGCACTTTCCTCCTCAGCTTTAAGTACCATCATAATCCTTCAGTCTCACAGAGTCAGGATGCAAACAGAATTTTATCAGGGGCTGCTAAAGTCAGCAGGATGCAAATTTGTTCAACAGCTTGGCTTTTTCATTCCTTCTCTAACAGTTCAACAGCTATAGCCCACAGAACTGCCCATGAGGAAAAGCCATTAATTCGCTGAGAACACCCTACATGCAGATCCAAAACTGCTTTCTTTGCCAAAGAGAGAAACTATGAGCCCATCTCAGAAGAACTGGGATCTCCTCCTCCAAAATAGAAAACATCCAGGAACTGCTCCCATCCAATGTGCCAGAACACTGTTACTGGACATTACCTGCCCTGGTGTCTAAATCAGCTGCACACCAAGGATGAGCATAGCTGCTTGTCTTGGCTTACTGCCAAGAGTTCAGAAGACCACCTTTCAGAAGTGGAAACGACATGCCAAAATTGACTTTTTCAGGAGACTGCCTTGAAAATAGGGCGTAGCAACTCCATACTTGTACAAATCAAGGCAGTGCTTCTACACCAAATATGCCAGGACAGAAAGTTGCTGCTGCCCTTTACCTCCACTAGGCAGCTTCTTATGTGCACCTGAAACACTGGGGCTAGGTGCTTTCCTTCCCATGGAAAAGCATTGTCATCCTCTCTGAGGAACTGGCGTGCTACCGCCAATATTGAATATATCTAAGAATTGCTCCTACACAAGAGGTGCCAGGAGAGAAATGTCTCAGTTGAGTTTACTTCCCCATGGGACCTTATCATCTGCTCCACCAACACTGGGATTCAGACCTTTGCATTCCAAGGGAAGGCATTATGAGTCACTTGGCCTTGCGTTGCCTTCAGTACCATTGCCTGGTTTTTCCTAGCCTACCCTTGCTTTGCCTTCCTTGGCTACGTCTCTCTTGCCTATGTCTCCCTTGCCCTGCCCTGCCCTGCCTATGATTTCCTTGCTTTGCCCTGCCTTGCCTTTTCTTCCATGCAGGCAAGGCAATGCAGTCAAAGCAAGTTTAGGCAATTCTAGTCAAGTCAAGGGAAAGTTAGGGAAAGCAAAGCAAGAGCAGTGAGCAGGCAGCAAAGTAGGGCCAATGAGTGCGAGGCAAGAGAAGGCCCAGAAGTTGTAGGGAAGGCAGGGCATAGGAAGGTAAGTCCAGTGATGCAGAGGGCAGGCAAAGACAAGAAAGGCTAGGCAAGGAAAGGCCAGCCAAGAAAGGGGTAGGCAAATAAAAACAGGGAATGCTTACACAAAGCAATGTGAAGCAAGGAACAGCTAGGCAAGTCAAGGCAAGAACACAGAAAGGTCAGTGGAGTAAGGCAAGCAAGGGAGAGATAGGAGAAGCAAGTTAAATCAAAGGACAGGAAGACAAGACATGGAAGGCCAGGGAAGGAGGCAGTAGGCAGGGGCTGGTTATGAAAGGCAGTGCAAGGCTGTTGCTGTTGAGACGGTCACGACACACATACACTCTCTGCCCCGAGCAATGGCAAAAAACCACTTGTATTATTTATGCATCTTCTCTTATGCACTTTTTTAGCTACATGTGCATGGACTATTATTTTGCTATAATACAATACTATTGGTTGTCTATAGTGTACACACATTCTTTGCTAAACATCAGCCAGTATCGTCCCTTTTGCAGCTGTTACAACTTCTTTCTGTTGTTTATCTTCTTGCTTCTGCAATTCTCACGGGTACAAAATGATTGTATCAACGGAAATGTCTGTGAGGCCTTCAGACCAGCTGTTGGTTCCCACAAAAGGCAAAGGAGTGGTAGACAAAAGAAGGCCAGGAATCTGTAGGCAAAGCAGGGATTGGGAGGGGTAGGCAAAGGAAAGCAAGGCCATGTTGGAAAGGGGCACAAATGTCAAGAAGGGCAAGGGTTATGCAAGGCAGTGCAAGGCAAGGGAAGGGTAGGCAGGCCAAGGCAAGACAAGAGCATGGAGGGGTGGTGCAGAAAAGGTGATGATCGGATGGATAGGCCAGTCAAAGGTGGGTAGGTGTGGGTAGACTAGGCGAGGGAAAGAGGGGTAGCAGGGCAAGGCAAGTGTTGGCTTTGCAAAGCAAGGCAAGAGAGACTTAGGCAAGGCCAAGAGAGTCATAGGAGAAGCAGGCAAGACAAGACCAGGAAACAAGGGGTAAGAAAGTCAAGGTGGGAGATTGGTGAACAAGGCCATGCAATGGAGACATAGGAAGGGCAAGGGAGGTACACAGAGGTGTCTGTAAGGCAATGCAAGGCTGGGCTCTGCATGGCAAGGGATGATCAGGTATGGCAATGCCTTCATGTACCCCACTGTTTCAGGAGAATATGAGAGGTGGCCCAGGGGTGGTCAAAGCCAGCAAGACCCATCTGTCCTGGCAGCTTTCCTCCGGGAGTAATCCTTGGTTGTATTGGATATGGGACATGCAATCACCATTTTAGCCATAGACTCCTGGACAAGAATGAAAGTTCTTTTCCCTGGGAAGGAAAACACGTAGACCCACTGTTTCAGGTGCAGATGAAAGACAGAACAAGGAAGGACAAGGCACTCGAAGAACGCCTTCTTTCTGGACGCGTCCTTCTGGGTGTGCTCAAGCTGCGTGGGCTCGGCAGCACTGAAGGTGTAAGAACCTGTTTCTGGCCAGGAAGTGTGCTGCAGTGCAAGGGCTGCGCCTTACTTTGTTGAAGCAGGCAGAGCATTCTCAGCTGAATCTGCTTGTTGAAGCAGCTCTGGGCTGGACATTTGCAAGTCGCTCCACTGAGCCCATGAAGCCGGTGCCCAGCTGCTTCGTTCTTCGCCTTCTGTGGTCCGGACAGGACTGAAGCGCAGCGATGGCTTGGAGCTTTGCCGCTCTTCAGCGTGAACACTGCACGCAGCCACAGGCTGCTGTGCACGGCTTTTCCTCAGCTCGACGTACAGTCATTCTCTTGCTGTTTCCCCGAGTCGAAAGTGTCCGTGTAGCTCTCTCGCTCAGCGAAAGGCGTCAGGAGAGAAACACTTGCTGGATGAGCTTTTCGCTGGCCAAGCCTTTCAACACAGCACCACCATTCGGGCAAAGGAGGAGGAGAAAGGAAAGAGCACCTTTTCGTCCCGGCACGTTCTTCTTTGCGAGACGCCTCTCCGCCTCTTCGCTCCCTGCAAGGCTGTAATGTGCGCGGTGGCACTTGGAAGCGAGAAGGCAGGTGCAGAGAGCACCGCGATCTGACGGCGCTGTGCCGGCTGGAAAGGAAAGAGGGCTGCCACTGGAATGCGGTGCAAATACAGGTTTGCACGCGTCGAGGGTAAGCGCCGGGTGAGCTTGCTGACCTAAAACCGTTCTCTGTGCCAGACACAGGCATTGAGAATCTTTCCGTTAAGAATCAGGCTGCCACGCAAACAGAACGTGGTGCTGCCTAGCGCTGCGAGGGAAAGTGCAGGCAGAGCATTCTCGGCTGAATCTGCTTGTTGAAGCAGCTCTTGGCTGGACATTTGCAAGTCGCGCCACTGAGTCCATGAAGCCGGTGCCCAGCTGCTTCGTTCTTCGCCTTCTGTGGTCCGGACAGGACTGAAGCGCAGCGATGGCTTGGAGCTTTGCCGCTCTTCAGATTGTTTACTGCAGGCATCTACATTTTTCTGTGCACGGATTTTCCTCAGCTGGACATAGAATTATTTTCTTGCTGTTTTACAGTGTCCAGACCATCTGTGTAGCTCTCGGTCAGGGAAATGCGTCAAGAGAGACGCCCTTGCTGGATGAGCTTTTTGCTGGCCAAGCCTTTCGACATCCCACCACAATTGGTCGAGGACGAGGAGAAAGGAGGGGTAACAGGGTAATATCTCTACAGTGCATCAGGTCATGTGAAATTTGTGCTGCTGCTGCCTAGTGCCCTTGCAGCTATCTGGGGAAGCAATTGCCCTTCCCTTCAGTCTCTGAGTTTCGGAGAACACGAATGCATGTAGGATGCAAGCGGAGGAGGGAAGTACAGAGTGCACCGGTGAGTTCGCTGTTGCTTACCTGGGGAGGGCGGAGGTGCAGCCCAGCACTGGCTTTGACGTCTACGGCCGTTCTCCAGGAGAGTAGCTGCTGGAGGCTGCCAAGGGAGCTGCGAGCACGAAAGTATAGCGGGCGTCTGTCTTAGAAGAAAGGCGCAGAGCCGCACTGTGATGCGCCCTTTCAGGAGGCTGCTTGGAGAAAGGGTGCTTTAGGAGGGCCTTCTGCTTTGACGCCTGCTCCTGGCTGAGCTCTAGCTGCAGGGACTCTGCAAGGCTGAACGACTAGGAAAGTGCCTATCTCCACGCTGTGGGATGAAGTGCTACGGCTCCGCGTTCCCTTTTGGAGACGCGAGGACTCCCTCAGCCGGCTTGGCTTGTGAACGAGCCTGCTGGACTTCTGCAACTCGGTGCACTACACCTGCAAGCCCGGTGCTCTGCGGCTTCATTTTTCGCCTCACGTTATCCACACGGAAGGGAAGCCCAGCGAGGGCACTGAACTTTGCCGCTTTTGCTCGTGCATGCTGCACGCACCCTCGGTGTAGCGTGCACGATTTCTTTCCACAGCTCTATAGGAGAAAGGCTCGCGAAGGGTGTCTGGACTTCAGGCGGCTCTCTTGAAAGCTGTGTATTGCATAGGCGAAGTTACAGCATTTCAGGGAGTGGGTATCCAGAGCCAGCCCTACAGCTGTCAGCTACAGCTGGTAGGCATACCTGGAGCCGCTTTCTGTTCAAGTTAGAAAGCATTATGTATTTTTCTTTGCTGAGTATCTCAATACATAGCAACCAATAAGCACCATACAACAATACCTTTACATTTGCCTGTAGCCTATCATGACTACTACCATTACCATATTATAGTCATTCTTATCCAATCACAAGAGTAAGTATGTTACAATTTAAGCTTACAGTGGAAAATTCTCAGACCTCTCTTCTTCTTGCTACATCGACATTTCTTGTTTGCCTGCGATAGCTCTCTTTTTGGTAAAAACATGTTTTCTATTTCCTTATGGCCTTCTTGAGACTTATTTACTTGGTGAAAAACATGTGCTTGTTTGTACTCACATACCGGTGTCCTAATAAAAAACATCTCCTTCCAACTCAATCTCCAACCTTTGCCTTCTCAGTTATTCAGTGATCAGTGTTTCAGCAAAACACCTTTTACTCTCTATCAAAACTCATTTCCATTTCCTCCTCATGCTAAGTTTCTACATTCAGAGATCTTTCTGTCAAGCCTACATAGCTGTGAAACTTTCTTACCAAACTTTCATCCTCTCCAACAAGCTCGAGCTACAAGGACACCCTTTCAGTTTCGCTGAGTCCACGCTGCCCACGTAGCTGTCGCTGAGCGAAGTGTGCCAGGGGAGAAGCACTTGCTGGAAGAGTCTTTCAATGCGCACGGCTTTGAAGGCAGCACCACAATGTGGGCCACGAGAAGGGGTGAGGAGGAATGTGGTGTCGTCCTGGCACCTTTCTCCTGTGTGAGCTGTCTACCGAAGCTCTTTGCTCCTTGCGAGACGGCAGCGTGCGCCGGAGTACACTCGAGCCGAGGAGCGGGCAGACAGCATCGCCATCTGACGGGCGCTTTGCAGCTTGCCGCAGAAAGCGCTGCACTGCCGGGCACAGTGTTCCGGGCGAGAAGCAGAAGACCGTCCGCCTCCGGGGGAACGAAGGTACGGCGTGCTCGAAAAGGCGAAGAACGAAGCCGCGGAGCGCCGGGCTCGCGTGCTCGTTGTACGGGCTGCAAGACGAGCGTGGCTGCCACTCTCCTGCCTGCTGAATTGACGTTATAGCCTTGGGAAGGAGGAAGTTCCACGGCACTTTCCTGTGCTGCTGCTGCCTATTCCTCTTGTAGCTCTCTGTGGAAGCATTTGCGCTTCCCTTCAGTCTCCGTCTTTCCGAGAACACGATGGTAGTAGCATGCAGCGGAGGAGGGAAGAACAGAGCGCACCGGTGAGTCTGGTGCCGCTTACGTGCGGAAGGCGAAGGTGCAGCCCAGCCCTGGCTTCTACTTCTCGGGCCGTTCTCCAGGAAAGCAGCTGCTGGAGGCTGCCAAGGGAGCTGCGAGAGTGAAAGCAAGGTGGGCGTCTGTCTTAGAAGAAAGGCACAGAGCCACAGTGTCATTTGCGATTTCCAAAGGCTGGTTGGAGAGGCGTGCTTTAGGAAAGCCTTCTGCTTTGACGCCTGCTCCTGGCTGAGCTCTAGTTGCAGGGACTCTGCAAGGCTGAACAACTAGGAAAGTGCCTATGTCCACGCTGTGGGATGAAGCACTATAGCTGCGGCTTCCTTTCTGGAGCAAGCAAGAATGCTCTCAGCCGACTCTGCTTGTGAACGAGCCCTTGCTGGTCTTGGGCAATTTGGTGCACTGCACACGCAAGCCCAGTGCTCTGCAGCTAAATTGTTTGCCTTAAGTGGTCTGGACTGAAGAGAAGGCCAGCGATGGCAGTGAACTTTGCTGCTTTTCCGCGTGCATGCTGCACCCACCAACGGTGCACCGTGCACGGTTTCTTTGCTCAGCTCGAGCTACAGCGACACCCTTTCGGTTTCGCTGAGTCCACGCTGCCCATGCAGCTCTCACTCAGCGAAGTGCGCCAGGGGAGAAGCACTTGCTGGAGAAGTCTTTCAATGTGCAAGGCTTTGAAGGCAGCACCCCAATCGGGACATGAGGAGGGCTGATGAAGAACGTGGTTCTTTCTTGGCAACTTTCTCCTGTGCGAGATGTCTACCGAAGATCTTTGCTCCTTGCCAGACTGCAGTGTGCACCAGAGTACACTCTGGCCGAGAAGGAGAAGGCAGACAGCACCACCATCTGACGGGCCCTATGCAGGTTATGACAGAAAGCAGACTGCCCCTGGAAGGCACTGGCAGCTACGAGTTCCCCAAGTGTCAGGGGCAAATGCTGGGCGAGCTCGTCATCCTGGCACGGTTCTCTGTGCGAGAGCGACTTCTCAGCGGTCCTTCTCGTGGCCCCGATTGCGCTGCTGTGTTTTCAAAGTCCTGCACACTGAAAGACTCATCCAGCAAGTGCTTCTCCCCTTCAAGTTTCGCTGAGCGAGAGCTACCATGGGTAGTGTGGACGCCGCGAAACCGAAGGGGTCTCCCGCTAGCTCGAGCTGCGGAAAAACCGTGCACAGCACACTGACAAGCGGCAAAGCACAATGGCCTCGCTCGGCTTCTCTTCTGCCCAGACAACGAAAGGCGAAGAACGAAGCCTCAGAGCACTGGGCTTGTGCGTGCAGCATTGCAGAAAGCGCAGAGACGCCTATCGGGAATTTCGGTCCTTGCGAGAGAGTCTTGTGTGCCTCGTGGTGCTTCGAGCCGAGAAAGACCGGGCAGACAGCACCGCCACAGAGGGGGCGCTTTTGCACCTTGTAAAAGGCAAGAGGACTGCTCCTGGAAGGTGGTGCGAATCCCTGTTGCCACTAGTGTCAGGAGCAAAGTGCTTGCAAGCTTATTGTCCTGGCACAGCTCTCTGCGGGAGACGTAGCCGAGAAGCTTTCCGCTTAGCTTGGGATCGCAAGAGGGACAGATTGTGCTGCTACGTAGCGCTGGGAAGGAGAGGTGCAGGGCCCAGGCGTGTTTGGGCAGAAGCAGTGCACTGGAGCGCTTGGCTGCCGACACAGCGTTCCGTGCGAGAAGCAGACCGCTGTTCGCCTCCGGGAGAATGAAGGTACGGCGTGCTCAAAAAGGCGAAGGACGAAGCCGCAGAGCACCGGGCTGGTGTGCGCGTCGTATGGGCTTGCAAGACGAAGGGTGGCTGCTGCACTCCTGCCTGCTGAATTGACGTTCTAGCATTCGGAAGGAGGACGCTCAAGGGCACTTGCTTGTGCCGCTGCCTCTTCCTCTTCCAGCTCTAGGTGGAAGTGATTGTGCTTCTTCTCAAGATTCTTGTGGAAACTCTTTTGTTGAACTTTGGAGTGCAAAATCCTGGGAACTGAATGTTACATTCCATCTAGAACGAAAGTTTTATTCCTCAGTTTTTGTCAGGAACAGCTAGAATGGAAAACACATCTTGGCTTTTTGCATTCCCTTCAGAGAATATTAACACTACGCAAATCGATGCCACGATCTATTCTGTCACCTAAATTTACTGTTTCAATCATGCACTCATAGGCTGCTCGTCTGAAATTTTCTGTCCAGATTCATTTGACCTCACGCATCTTCTGTTTTGCAGTACCAACAAGTCTTGCTACAGAAAGACATGCTAGATCAGCAGCAGTGTTTAGGTAGGCCTTTGGTACGGCAGTATCTGAACAGCACGCAACTCATACCTCAGCAATTCTCCCTGTGGCTCTGCTATGCGTGCTCTCGCATTTTTTCTCTCTCACTGAGCCTAAACTGTAGAACAAAAACATCCAGGAACTGCTGCCATGGGAATGCACAAAGACCAAAATCCCAGAGGTGGCCTGTACATTCCCTTTGCAGCCCCTGAACCATATCAAACGCACTGCTGGTCTGTACTTTTCTTTCCAGTGACACATCACATTCAGTCGAGCGGATACTGCAGACAAACCGAATCACTTCCAGCTAGCGAGCTCCAATACGAAAATGTGGCCGCACAGGAAGCTTTCACTGGCCTTGCATGGTACAGTTGCAAACTTGCACTATGACTGCAGTCAAATGGTACTCAGGGCTTTTACATTGCGTCTGTACACTGCACACACCCGACGGTGTTCTGTGCCTTCACTGTCAGTTTGGCTACCATCAAGTACTTTCATGTTCCCAAGGTGCCTATTTGGCACAAAGAAAAAGATACCAGCCTTGCTGGACTGCGACTTCTTCTGCCAGTCTTTCACGTACACACTTCTCACTGGGGCTATGCACCTTTCTTCTAAGCTGTGTGGAAAGTCACATTCTTTACACTCACAGATGCCAGTTTCCATCCTTAAAAGAGCCCGCAGCTCTGCCCATGCAAGCAGTCTGAGAACCGAAGCCCGCTGGCAGCATTCAGCTTTGTCTCTTTTCAGAGCGTGTACTGCACACAGCACAGTATGCTGTGGGGGGTTTTCCTCCGTTATAAGTACAGTCATACTCTTTCTGTTCCACTAAGTCCACATCATCCATCTACCTCTCGCTCAGGGAAAGGCAGTAGGAGAGAGAAAAGCAGTTGCTGCATTGGTCTTTCCGAGTCCATGATTTTCAACAAACCGCCGCACTCTGGATGACAAGGGGGTGCAATGGGAGGGTCTGCTGTTCTTGCTCAAGCTGGCACTTTCATGAGCTAATGTTTGTGTAGGATGTTCACAAGTTAGTATCTGGACTCTGCGAGAGTGAAAGACAGCGCTGGGGAGCTCACATTGCCCTCTGAGTGTGGTGCAAATAAGAGTTTGTACCTGGAAGGGGGAGATCAGTGAAATCTTTTTGTCCTGACACGGTTGATTTGAGAGCAGTGGTGTTTTCAACTTGGCTCTGCACTTTGGGTGGTTTATAGCTAGGTGAGGGGCCTTTCCTTCTTTTGCAAGTCCCCCCTGCCATGCTGGGGTTGTTCTTCTGAGTGCTGACAGCGCGCAGGTTAAAGTTAACTGCTCCTCATGGCGCCCAGCACCATTCATGTGGCAATAGTTTGTTCCTTTGCGAATCCTGGCTCTTCGAATGTCTTTTGATTTCGTCCGGAAGACACTTCCATGTGGAGACAGCAACAGGTTGCTGAATGGGCACCTTTTGTGACCAATATTTACACTTGATGAAATTAGTGCATCAGGATGGTGATAGGCAACCAATGACCACTCAATTAACACTTACAATATTACTAACTTAAGCGAAACGAGGTTTTGCAAATGGCAATCTCTCCTTTGTACTGATACAGCCCTAATTTAATTTTCTTCAATGCACCAGCCTCAAGCACGGTGCTCTGCATGATTGCAAGTAAGAATTGCAAGATTGCAAGTAGGAACATTTAGTTGGAAAGGAAAGCTGATGGCACAGGTTCACATGGCGCTGTTTCTATTCTTCAAAGTGAATGTGAAACCCACTCTAACTTATTATCCAAATAGGAGAGCACCAGGGAATGCTCATACTTTAAAGGTAGCAGGGAAAAGAGCTCAGAAGCTTGGCTCTTGCATTCCCTCTCTAACAGTTCAACAGCTCTAGCCCAGAGAACTGCCTACTAGGAAGAGCCATTAAATTCACATGCTCTTCTATGTGCACTTTCCTCCTCAGCTTTAAGTACCATCATAATCCTTCAGTCTCACAGAGTCAGGATGCAAACAGAATTTTATCAGGGGCTGCTAAAGTCAGCAGGATGCAAATTTGTTCAACAGCTTGGCTTTTTCATTCCTTCTCTAACAGTTCAACAGCTATAGCCCACAGAACTGCCCATGAGGAAAAGCCATTAATTCGCTGAGAACACCCTACATGCAGATCCAAAACTGCTTTCTTTGCCAAAGAGAGAAACTATGAGCCCATCTCAGAAGAACTGGGATCTCCTCCTCCAAAATAGAAAACATCCAGGAACTGCTCCCATCCAATGTGCCAGAACACTGTTACTGGACATTACCTGCCCTGGTGTCTAAATCAGCTGCACACCAAGGATGAGCATAGCTGCTTGTCTTGGCTTACTGCCAAGAGTTCAGAAGACCACCTTTCAGAAGTGGAAACGACATGCCAAAATTGACTTTTTCAGGAGACTGCCTTGAAAATAGGGCGTAGCAACTCCATACTTGTACAAATCAAGGCAGTGCTTCTACACCAAATATGCCAGGACAGAAAGTTGCTGCTGCCCTTTACCTCCACTAGGCAGCTTCTTATGTGCACCTGAAACACTGGGGCTAGGTGCTTTCCTTCCCATGGAAAAGCATTGTCATCCTCTCTGAGGAACTGGCGTGCTACCGCCAATATTGAATATATCTAAGAATTGCTCCTACACAAGAGGTGCCAGGAGAGAAATGTCTCAGTTGAGTTTACTTCCCCATGGGACCTTATCATCTGCTCCACCAACACTGGGATTCAGACCTTTGCATTCCAAGGGAAGGCATTATGAGTCACTTGGCCTTGCGTTGCCTTCAGTACCATTGCCTGGTTTTTCCTAGCCTACCCTTGCTTTGCCTTCCTTGGCTACGTCTCTCTTGCCTATGTCTCCCTTGCCCTGCCCTGCCCTGCCTATGATTTCCTTGCTTTGCCCTGCCTTGCCTTTTCTTCCATGCAGGCAAGGCAATGCAGTCAAAGCAAGTTTAGGCAATTCTAGTCAAGTCAAGGGAAAGTTAGGGAAAGCAAAGCAAGAGCAGTGAGCAGGCAGCAAAGTAGGGCCAATGAGTGCGAGGCAAGAGAAGGCCCAGAAGTTGTAGGGAAGGCAGGGCATAGGAAGGTAAGTCCAGTGATGCAGAGGGCAGGCAAAGACAAGAAAGGCTAGGCAAGGAAAGGCCAGCCAAGAAAGGGGTAGGCAAATAAAAACAGGGAATGCTTACACAAAGCAATGTGAAGCAAGGAACAGCTAGGCAAGTCAAGGCAAGAACACAGAAAGGTCAGTGGAGTAAGGCAAGCAAGGGAGAGATAGGAGAAGCAAGTTAAATCAAAGGACAGGAAGACAAGACATGGAAGGCCAGGGAAGGAGGCAGTAGGCAGGGGCTGGTTATGAAAGGCAGTGCAAGGCTGTTGCTGTTGAGACGGTCACGACACACATACACTCTCTGCCCCGAGCAATGGCAAAAAACCACTTGTATTATTTATGCATCTTCTCTTATGCACTTTTTTAGCTACATGTGCATGGACTATTATTTTGCTATAATACAATACTATTGGTTGTCTATAGTGTACACACATTCTTTGCTAAACATCAGCCAGTATCGTCCCTTTTGCAGCTGTTACAACTTCTTTCTGTTGTTTATCTTCTTGCTTCTGCAATTCTCACGGGTACAAAATGATTGTATCAACGGAAATGTCTGTGAGGCCTTCAGACCAGCTGTTGGTTCCCACAAAAGGCAAAGGAGTGGTAGACAAAAGAAGGCCAGGAATCTGTAGGCAAAGCAGGGATTGGGAGGGGTAGGCAAAGGAAAGCAAGGCCATGTTGGAAAGGGGCACAAATGTCAAGAAGGGCAAGGGTTATGCAAGGCAGTGCAAGGCAAGGGAAGGGTAGGCAGGCCAAGGCAAGACAAGAGCATGGAGGGGTGGTGCAGAAAAGGTGATGATCGGATGGATAGGCCAGTCAAAGGTGGGTAGGTGTGGGTAGACTAGGCGAGGGAAAGAGGGGTAGCAGGGCAAGGCAAGTGTTGGCTTTGCAAAGCAAGGCAAGAGAGACTTAGGCAAGGCCAAGAGAGTCATAGGAGAAGCAGGCAAGACAAGACCAGGAAACAAGGGGTAAGAAAGTCAAGGTGGGAGATTGGTGAACAAGGCCATGCAATGGAGACATAGGAAGGGCAAGGGAGGTACACAGAGGTGTCTGTAAGGCAATGCAAGGCTGGGCTCTGCATGGCAAGGGATGATCAGGTATGGCAATGCCTTCATGTACCCCACTGTTTCAGGAGAATATGAGAGGTGGCCCAGGGGTGGTCAAAGCCAGCAAGACCCATCTGTCCTGGCAGCTTTCCTCCGGGAGTAATCCTTGGTTGTATTGGATATGGGACATGCAATCACCATTTTAGCCATAGACTCCTGGACAAGAATGAAAGTTCTTTTCCCTGGGAAGGAAAACACGTAGACCCACTGTTTCAGGTGCAGATGAAAGACAGAACAAGGAAGGACAAGGCACTCGAAGAACGCCTTCTTTCTGGACGCGTCCTTCTGGGTGTGCTCAAGCTGCGTGGGCTCGGCAGCACTGAAGGTGTAAGAACCTGTTTCTGGCCAGGAAGTGTGCTGCAGTGCAAGGGCTGCGCCTTACTTTGTTGAAGCAGGCAGAGCATTCTCAGCTGAATCTGCTTGTTGAAGCAGCTCTGGGCTGGACATTTGCAAGTCGCTCCACTGAGCCCATGAAGCCGGTGCCCAGCTGCTTCGTTCTTCGCCTTCTGTGGTCCGGACAGGACTGAAGCGCAGCGATGGCTTGGAGCTTTGCCGCTCTTCAGCGTGAACACTGCACGCAGCCACAGGCTGCTGTGCACGGCTTTTCCTCAGCTCGACGTACAGTCATTCTCTTGCTGTTTCCCCGAGTCGAAAGTGTCCGTGTAGCTCTCTCGCTCAGCGAAAGGCGTCAGGAGAGAAACACTTGCTGGATGAGCTTTTCGCTGGCCAAGCCTTTCAACACAGCACCACCATTCGGGCAAAGGAGGAGGAGAAAGGAAAGAGCACCTTTTCGTCCCGGCACGTTCTTCTTTGCGAGACGCCTCTCCGCCTCTTCGCTCCCTGCAAGGCTGTAATGTGCGCGGTGGCACTTGGAAGCGAGAAGGCAGGTGCAGAGAGCACCGCGATCTGACGGCGCTGTGCCGGCTGGAAAGGAAAGAGGGCTGCCACTGGAATGCGGTGCAAATACAGGTTTGCACGCGTCGAGGGTAAGCGCCGGGTGAGCTTGCTGACCTAAAACCGTTCTCTGTGCCAGACACAGGCATTGAGAATCTTTCCGTTAAGAATCAGGCTGCCACGCAAACAGAACGTGGTGCTGCCTAGCGCTGCGAGGGAAAGTGCAGGCAGAGCATTCTCGGCTGAATCTGCTTGTTGAAGCAGCTCTTGGCTGGACATTTGCAAGTCGCGCCACTGAGTCCATGAAGCCGGTGCCCAGCTGCTTCGTTCTTCGCCTTCTGTGGTCCGGACAGGACTGAAGCGCAGCGATGGCTTGGAGCTTTGCCGCTCTTCAGATTGTTTACTGCAGGCATCTACATTTTTCTGTGCACGGATTTTCCTCAGCTGGACATAGAATTATTTTCTTGCTGTTTTACAGTGTCCAGACCATCTGTGTAGCTCTCGGTCAGGGAAATGCGTCAAGAGAGACGCCCTTGCTGGATGAGCTTTTTGCTGGCCAAGCCTTTCGACATCCCACCACAATTGGTCGAGGACGAGGAGAAAGGAGGGGTAACAGGGTAATATCTCTACAGTGCATCAGGTCATGTGAAATTTGTGCTGCTGCTGCCTAGTGCCCTTGCAGCTATCTGGGGAAGCAATTGCCCTTCCCTTCAGTCTCTGAGTTTCGGAGAACACGAATGCATGTAGGATGCAAGCGGAGGAGGGAAGTACAGAGTGCACCGGTGAGTTCGCTGTTGCTTACCTGGGGAGGGCGGAGGTGCAGCCCAGCACTGGCTTTGACGTCTACGGCCGTTCTCCAGGAGAGTAGCTGCTGGAGGCTGCCAAGGGAGCTGCGAGCACGAAAGTATAGCGGGCGTCTGTCTTAGAAGAAAGGCGCAGAGCCGCACTGTGATGCGCCCTTTCAGGAGGCTGCTTGGAGAAAGGGTGCTTTAGGAGGGCCTTCTGCTTTGACGCCTGCTCCTGGCTGAGCTCTAGCTGCAGGGACTCTGCAAGGCTGAACGACTAGGAAAGTGCCTATCTCCACGCTGTGGGATGAAGTGCTACGGCTCCGCGTTCCCTTTTGGAGACGCGAGGACTCCCTCAGCCGGCTTGGCTTGTGAACGAGCCTGCTGGACTTCTGCAACTCGGTGCACTACACCTGCAAGCCCGGTGCTCTGCGGCTTCATTTTTCGCCTCACGTTATCCACACGGAAGGGAAGCCCAGCGAGGGCACTGAACTTTGCCGCTTTTGCTCGTGCATGCTGCACGCACCCTCGGTGTAGCGTGCACGATTTCTTTCCACAGCTCTATAGGAGAAAGGCTCGCGAAGGGTGTCTGGACTTCAGGCGGCTCTCTTGAAAGCTGTGTATTGCATAGGCGAAGTTACAGCATTTCAGGGAGTGGGTATCCAGAGCCAGCCCTACAGCTGTCAGCTACAGCTGGTAGGCATACCTGGAGCCGCTTTCTGTTCAAGTTAGAAAGCATTATGTATTTTTCTTTGCTGAGTATCTCAATACATAGCAACCAATAAGCACCATACAACAATACCTTTACATTTGCCTGTAGCCTATCATGACTACTACCATTACCATATTATAGTCATTCTTATCCAATCACAAGAGTAAGTATGTTACAATTTAAGCTTACAGTGGAAAATTCTCAGACCTCTCTTCTTCTTGCTACATCGACATTTCTTGTTTGCCTGCGATAGCTCTCTTTTTGGTAAAAACATGTTTTCTATTTCCTTATGGCCTTCTTGAGACTTATTTACTTGGTGAAAAACATGTGCTTGTTTGTACTCACATACCGGTGTCCTAATAAAAAACATCTCCTTCCAACTCAATCTCCAACCTTTGCCTTCTCAGTTATTCAGTGATCAGTGTTTCAGCAAAACACCTTTTACTCTCTATCAAAACTCATTTCCATTTCCTCCTCATGCTAAGTTTCTACATTCAGAGATCTTTCTGTCAAGCCTACATAGCTGTGAAACTTTCTTACCAAACTTTCATCCTCTCCAACAAGCTCGAGCTACAAGGACACCCTTTCAGTTTCGCTGAGTCCACGCTGCCCACGTAGCTGTCGCTGAGCGAAGTGTGCCAGGGGAGAAGCACTTGCTGGAAGAGTCTTTCAATGCGCACGGCTTTGAAGGCAGCACCACAATGTGGGCCACGAGAAGGGGTGAGGAGGAATGTGGTGTCGTCCTGGCACCTTTCTCCTGTGTGAGCTGTCTACCGAAGCTCTTTGCTCCTTGCGAGACGGCAGCGTGCGCCGGAGTACACTCGAGCCGAGGAGCGGGCAGACAGCATCGCCATCTGACGGGCGCTTTGCAGCTTGCCGCAGAAAGCGCTGCACTGCCGGGCACAGTGTTCCGGGCGAGAAGCAGAAGACCGTCCGCCTCCGGGGGAACGAAGGTACGGCGTGCTCGAAAAGGCGAAGAACGAAGCCGCGGAGCGCCGGGCTCGCGTGCTCGTTGTACGGGCTGCAAGACGAGCGTGGCTGCCACTCTCCTGCCTGCTGAATTGACGTTATAGCCTTGGGAAGGAGGAAGTTCCACGGCACTTTCCTGTGCTGCTGCTGCCTATTCCTCTTGTAGCTCTCTGTGGAAGCATTTGCGCTTCCCTTCAGTCTCCGTCTTTCCGAGAACACGATGGTAGTAGCATGCAGCGGAGGAGGGAAGAACAGAGCGCACCGGTGAGTCTGGTGCCGCTTACGTGCGGAAGGCGAAGGTGCAGCCCAGCCCTGGCTTCTACTTCTCGGGCCGTTCTCCAGGAAAGCAGCTGCTGGAGGCTGCCAAGGGAGCTGCGAGAGTGAAAGCAAGGTGGGCGTCTGTCTTAGAAGAAAGGCACAGAGCCACAGTGTCATTTGCGATTTCCAAAGGCTGGTTGGAGAGGCGTGCTTTAGGAAAGCCTTCTGCTTTGACGCCTGCTCCTGGCTGAGCTCTAGTTGCAGGGACTCTGCAAGGCTGAACAACTAGGAAAGTGCCTATGTCCACGCTGTGGGATGAAGCACTATAGCTGCGGCTTCCTTTCTGGAGCAAGCAAGAATGCTCTCAGCCGACTCTGCTTGTGAACGAGCCCTTGCTGGTCTTGGGCAATTTGGTGCACTGCACACGCAAGCCCAGTGCTCTGCAGCTAAATTGTTTGCCTTAAGTGGTCTGGACTGAAGAGAAGGCCAGCGATGGCAGTGAACTTTGCTGCTTTTCCGCGTGCATGCTGCACCCACCAACGGTGCACCGTGCACGGTTTCTTTGCTCAGCTCGAGCTACAGCGACACCCTTTCGGTTTCGCTGAGTCCACGCTGCCCATGCAGCTCTCACTCAGCGAAGTGCGCCAGGGGAGAAGCACTTGCTGGAGAAGTCTTTCAATGTGCAAGGCTTTGAAGGCAGCACCCCAATCGGGACATGAGGAGGGCTGATGAAGAACGTGGTTCTTTCTTGGCAACTTTCTCCTGTGCGAGATGTCTACCGAAGATCTTTGCTCCTTGCCAGACTGCAGTGTGCACCAGAGTACACTCTGGCCGAGAAGGAGAAGGCAGACAGCACCACCATCTGACGGGCCCTATGCAGGTTATGACAGAAAGCAGACTGCCCCTGGAAGGCACTGGCAGCTACGAGTTCCCCAAGTGTCAGGGGCAAATGCTGGGCGAGCTCGTCATCCTGGCACGGTTCTCTGTGCGAGAGCGACTTCTCAGCGGTCCTTCTCGTGGCCCCGATTGCGCTGCTGTGTTTTCAAAGTCCTGCACACTGAAAGACTCATCCAGCAAGTGCTTCTCCCCTTCAAGTTTCGCTGAGCGAGAGCTACCATGGGTAGTGTGGACGCCGCGAAACCGAAGGGGTCTCCCGCTAGCTCGAGCTGCGGAAAAACCGTGCACAGCACACTGACAAGCGGCAAAGCACAATGGCCTCGCTCGGCTTCTCTTCTGCCCAGACAACGAAAGGCGAAGAACGAAGCCTCAGAGCACTGGGCTTGTGCGTGCAGCATTGCAGAAAGCGCAGAGACGCCTATCGGGAATTTCGGTCCTTGCGAGAGAGTCTTGTGTGCCTCGTGGTGCTTCGAGCCGAGAAAGACCGGGCAGACAGCACCGCCACAGAGGGGGCGCTTTTGCACCTTGTAAAAGGCAAGAGGACTGCTCCTGGAAGGTGGTGCGAATCCCTGTTGCCACTAGTGTCAGGAGCAAAGTGCTTGCAAGCTTATTGTCCTGGCACAGCTCTCTGCGGGAGACGTAGCCGAGAAGCTTTCCGCTTAGCTTGGGATCGCAAGAGGGACAGATTGTGCTGCTACGTAGCGCTGGGAAGGAGAGGTGCAGGGCCCAGGCGTGTTTGGGCAGAAGCAGTGCACTGGAGCGCTTGGCTGCCGACACAGCGTTCCGTGCGAGAAGCAGACCGCTGTTCGCCTCCGGGAGAATGAAGGTACGGCGTGCTCAAAAAGGCGAAGGACGAAGCCGCAGAGCACCGGGCTGGTGTGCGCGTCGTATGGGCTTGCAAGACGAAGGGTGGCTGCTGCACTCCTGCCTGCTGAATTGACGTTCTAGCATTCGGAAGGAGGACGCTCAAGGGCACTTGCTTGTGCCGCTGCCTCTTCCTCTTCCAGCTCTAGGTGGAAGTGATTGTGCTTCTTCTCAAGATTCTTGTGGAAACTCTTTTGTTGAACTTTGGAGTGCAAAATCCTGGGAACTGAATGTTACATTCCATCTAGAACGAAAGTTTTATTCCTCAGTTTTTGTCAGGAACAGCTAGAATGGAAAACACATCTTGGCTTTTTGCATTCCCTTCAGAGAATATTAACACTACGCAAATCGATGCCACGATCTATTCTGTCACCTAAATTTACTGTTTCAATCATGCACTCATAGGCTGCTCGTCTGAAATTTTCTGTCCAGATTCATTTGACCTCACGCATCTTCTGTTTTGCAGTACCAACAAGTCTTGCTACAGAAAGACATGCTAGATCAGCAGCAGTGTTTAGGTAGGCCTTTGGTACGGCAGTATCTGAACAGCACGCAACTCATACCTCAGCAATTCTCCCTGTGGCTCTGCTATGCGTGCTCTCGCATTTTTTCTCTCTCACTGAGCCTAAACTGTAGAACAAAAACATCCAGGAACTGCTGCCATGGGAATGCACAAAGACCAAAATCCCAGAGGTGGCCTGTACATTCCCTTTGCAGCCCCTGAACCATATCAAACGCACTGCTGGTCTGTACTTTTCTTTCCAGTGACACATCACATTCAGTCGAGCGGATACTGCAGACAAACCGAATCACTTCCAGCTAGCGAGCTCCAATACGAAAATGTGGCCGCACAGGAAGCTTTCACTGGCCTTGCATGGTACAGTTGCAAACTTGCACTATGACTGCAGTCAAATGGTACTCAGGGCTTTTACATTGCGTCTGTACACTGCACACACCCGACGGTGTTCTGTGCCTTCACTGTCAGTTTGGCTACCATCAAGTACTTTCATGTTCCCAAGGTGCCTATTTGGCACAAAGAAAAAGATACCAGCCTTGCTGGACTGCGACTTCTTCTGCCAGTCTTTCACGTACACACTTCTCACTGGGGCTATGCACCTTTCTTCTAAGCTGTGTGGAAAGTCACATTCTTTACACTCACAGATGCCAGTTTCCATCCTTAAAAGAGCCCGCAGCTCTGCCCATGCAAGCAGTCTGAGAACCGAAGCCCGCTGGCAGCATTCAGCTTTGTCTCTTTTCAGAGCGTGTACTGCACACAGCACAGTATGCTGTGGGGGGTTTTCCTCCGTTATAAGTACAGTCATACTCTTTCTGTTCCACTAAGTCCACATCATCCATCTACCTCTCGCTCAGGGAAAGGCAGTAGGAGAGAGAAAAGCAGTTGCTGCATTGGTCTTTCCGAGTCCATGATTTTCAACAAACCGCCGCACTCTGGATGACAAGGGGGTGCAATGGGAGGGTCTGCTGTTCTTGCTCAAGCTGGCACTTTCATGAGCTAATGTTTGTGTAGGATGTTCACAAGTTAGTATCTGGACTCTGCGAGAGTGAAAGACAGCGCTGGGGAGCTCACATTGCCCTCTGAGTGTGGTGCAAATAAGAGTTTGTACCTGGAAGGGGGAGATCAGTGAAATCTTTTTGTCCTGACACGGTTGATTTGAGAGCAGTGGTGTTTTCAACTTGGCTCTGCACTTTGGGTGGTTTATAGCTAGGTGAGGGGCCTTTCCTTCTTTTGCAAGTCCCCCCTGCCATGCTGGGGTTGTTCTTCTGAGTGCTGACAGCGCGCAGGTTAAAGTTAACTGCTCCTCATGGCGCCCAGCACCATTCATGTGGCAATAGTTTGTTCCTTTGCGAATCCTGGCTCTTCGAATGTCTTTTGATTTCGTCCGGAAGACACTTCCATGTGGAGACAGCAACAGGTTGCTGAATGGGCACCTTTTGTGACCAATATTTACACTTGATGAAATTAGTGCATCAGGATGGTGATAGGCAACCAATGACCACTCAATTAACACTTACAATATTACTAACTTAAGCGAAACGAGGTTTTGCAAATGGCAATCTCTCCTTTGTACTGATACAGCCCTAATTTAATTTTCTTCAATGCACCAGCCTCAAGCACGGTGCTCTGCATGATTGCAAGTAAGAATTGCAAGATTGCAAGTAGGAACATTTAGTTGGAAAGGAAAGCTGATGGCACAGGTTCACATGGCGCTGTTTCTATTCTTCAAAGTGAATGTGAAACCCACTCTAACTTATTATCCAAATAGGAGAGCACCAGGGAATGCTCATACTTTAAAGGTAGCAGGGAAAAGAGCTCAGAAGCTTGGCTCTTGCATTCCCTCTCTAACAGTTCAACAGCTCTAGCCCAGAGAACTGCCTACTAGGAAGAGCCATTAAATTCACATGCTCTTCTATGTGCACTTTCCTCCTCAGCTTTAAGTACCATCATAATCCTTCAGTCTCACAGAGTCAGGATGCAAACAGAATTTTATCAGGGGCTGCTAAAGTCAGCAGGATGCAAATTTGTTCAACAGCTTGGCTTTTTCATTCCTTCTCTAACAGTTCAACAGCTATAGCCCACAGAACTGCCCATGAGGAAAAGCCATTAATTCGCTGAGAACACCCTACATGCAGATCCAAAACTGCTTTCTTTGCCAAAGAGAGAAACTATGAGCCCATCTCAGAAGAACTGGGATCTCCTCCTCCAAAATAGAAAACATCCAGGAACTGCTCCCATCCAATGTGCCAGAACACTGTTACTGGACATTACCTGCCCTGGTGTCTAAATCAGCTGCACACCAAGGATGAGCATAGCTGCTTGTCTTGGCTTACTGCCAAGAGTTCAGAAGACCACCTTTCAGAAGTGGAAACGACATGCCAAAATTGACTTTTTCAGGAGACTGCCTTGAAAATAGGGCGTAGCAACTCCATACTTGTACAAATCAAGGCAGTGCTTCTACACCAAATATGCCAGGACAGAAAGTTGCTGCTGCCCTTTACCTCCACTAGGCAGCTTCTTATGTGCACCTGAAACACTGGGGCTAGGTGCTTTCCTTCCCATGGAAAAGCATTGTCATCCTCTCTGAGGAACTGGCGTGCTACCGCCAATATTGAATATATCTAAGAATTGCTCCTACACAAGAGGTGCCAGGAGAGAAATGTCTCAGTTGAGTTTACTTCCCCATGGGACCTTATCATCTGCTCCACCAACACTGGGATTCAGACCTTTGCATTCCAAGGGAAGGCATTATGAGTCACTTGGCCTTGCGTTGCCTTCAGTACCATTGCCTGGTTTTTCCTAGCCTACCCTTGCTTTGCCTTCCTTGGCTACGTCTCTCTTGCCTATGTCTCCCTTGCCCTGCCCTGCCCTGCCTATGATTTCCTTGCTTTGCCCTGCCTTGCCTTTTCTTCCATGCAGGCAAGGCAATGCAGTCAAAGCAAGTTTAGGCAATTCTAGTCAAGTCAAGGGAAAGTTAGGGAAAGCAAAGCAAGAGCAGTGAGCAGGCAGCAAAGTAGGGCCAATGAGTGCGAGGCAAGAGAAGGCCCAGAAGTTGTAGGGAAGGCAGGGCATAGGAAGGTAAGTCCAGTGATGCAGAGGGCAGGCAAAGACAAGAAAGGCTAGGCAAGGAAAGGCCAGCCAAGAAAGGGGTAGGCAAATAAAAACAGGGAATGCTTACACAAAGCAATGTGAAGCAAGGAACAGCTAGGCAAGTCAAGGCAAGAACACAGAAAGGTCAGTGGAGTAAGGCAAGCAAGGGAGAGATAGGAGAAGCAAGTTAAATCAAAGGACAGGAAGACAAGACATGGAAGGCCAGGGAAGGAGGCAGTAGGCAGGGGCTGGTTATGAAAGGCAGTGCAAGGCTGTTGCTGTTGAGACGGTCACGACACACATACACTCTCTGCCCCGAGCAATGGCAAAAAACCACTTGTATTATTTATGCATCTTCTCTTATGCACTTTTTTAGCTACATGTGCATGGACTATTATTTTGCTATAATACAATACTATTGGTTGTCTATAGTGTACACACATTCTTTGCTAAACATCAGCCAGTATCGTCCCTTTTGCAGCTGTTACAACTTCTTTCTGTTGTTTATCTTCTTGCTTCTGCAATTCTCACGGGTACAAAATGATTGTATCAACGGAAATGTCTGTGAGGCCTTCAGACCAGCTGTTGGTTCCCACAAAAGGCAAAGGAGTGGTAGACAAAAGAAGGCCAGGAATCTGTAGGCAAAGCAGGGATTGGGAGGGGTAGGCAAAGGAAAGCAAGGCCATGTTGGAAAGGGGCACAAATGTCAAGAAGGGCAAGGGTTATGCAAGGCAGTGCAAGGCAAGGGAAGGGTAGGCAGGCCAAGGCAAGACAAGAGCATGGAGGGGTGGTGCAGAAAAGGTGATGATCGGATGGATAGGCCAGTCAAAGGTGGGTAGGTGTGGGTAGACTAGGCGAGGGAAAGAGGGGTAGCAGGGCAAGGCAAGTGTTGGCTTTGCAAAGCAAGGCAAGAGAGACTTAGGCAAGGCCAAGAGAGTCATAGGAGAAGCAGGCAAGACAAGACCAGGAAACAAGGGGTAAGAAAGTCAAGGTGGGAGATTGGTGAACAAGGCCATGCAATGGAGACATAGGAAGGGCAAGGGAGGTACACAGAGGTGTCTGTAAGGCAATGCAAGGCTGGGCTCTGCATGGCAAGGGATGATCAGGTATGGCAATGCCTTCATGTACCCCACTGTTTCAGGAGAATATGAGAGGTGGCCCAGGGGTGGTCAAAGCCAGCAAGACCCATCTGTCCTGGCAGCTTTCCTCCGGGAGTAATCCTTGGTTGTATTGGATATGGGACATGCAATCACCATTTTAGCCATAGACTCCTGGACAAGAATGAAAGTTCTTTTCCCTGGGAAGGAAAACACGTAGACCCACTGTTTCAGGTGCAGATGAAAGACAGAACAAGGAAGGACAAGGCACTCGAAGAACGCCTTCTTTCTGGACGCGTCCTTCTGGGTGTGCTCAAGCTGCGTGGGCTCGGCAGCACTGAAGGTGTAAGAACCTGTTTCTGGCCAGGCAGTGTGCTGCAGTGCAAGGGCTGCGCCTTACTTTGTTGAAGCAGGCAGAGCATTCTCAGCTGAATCTGCTTGTTGAAGCAGCTCTGGGCTGGACATTTGCAAGTCGCTCCACTGAGCCCATGAAGCCGGTGCCCAGCTGCTTCGTTCTTCGCCTTCTGTGGTCCGGACAGGACTGAAGCGCAGCGATGGCTTGGAGCTTTGCCGCTCTTCAGCGTGAACACTGCACGCAGCCACAGGCTGCTGTGCACGGCTTTTCCTCAGCTCGACGTACAGTCATTCTCTTGCTGTTTCCCCGAGTCGAAAGTGTCCGTGTAGCTCTCTCGCTCAGCGAAAGGCGTCAGGAGAGAAACACTTGCTGGATGAGCTTTTCGCTGGCCAAGCCTTTCAACACAGCACCACCATTCGGGCAAAGGAGGAGGAGAAAGGAAAGAGCACCTTTTCGTCCCGGCACGTTCTTCTTTGCGAGACGCCTCTCCGCCTCTTCGCTCCCTGCAAGGCTGTAATGTGCGCGGTGGCACTTGGAAGCGAGAAGGCAGGTGCAGAGAGCACCGCGATCTGACGGCGCTGTGCCGGCTGGAAAGGAAAGAGGGCTGCCACTGGAATGCGGTGCAAATACAGGTTTGCACGCGTCGAGGGTAAGCGCCGGGTGAGCTTGCTGACCTAAAACCGTTCTCTGTGCCAGACACAGGCATTGAGAATCTTTCCGTTAAGAATCAGGCTGCCACGCAAACAGAACGTGGTGCTGCCTAGCGCTGCGAGGGAAAGTGCAGGCAGAGCATTCTCGGCTGAATCTGCTTGTTGAAGCAGCTCTTGGCTGGACATTTGCAAGTCGCGCCACTGAGTCCATGAAGCCGGTGCCCAGCTGCTTCGTTCTTCGCCTTCTGTGGTCCGGACAGGACTGAAGCGCAGCGATGGCTTGGAGCTTTGCCGCTCTTCAGATTGTTTACTGCAGGCATCTACATTTTTCTGTGCACGGATTTTCCTCAGCTGGACATAGAATTATTTTCTTGCTGTTTTACAGTGTCCAGACCATCTGTGTAGCTCTCGGTCAGGGAAATGCGTCAAGAGAGACGCCCTTGCTGGATGAGCTTTTTGCTGGCCAAGCCTTTCGACATCCCACCACAATTGGTCGAGGACGAGGAGAAAGGAGGGGTAACAGGGTAATATCTCTACAGTGCATCAGGTCATGTGAAATTTCTGCTGCTGCTGCCTAGTGCCCTTGCAGCTATCTGGGGAAGCAATTGCCCTTCCCTTCAGTCTCTGAGTTTCGGAGAACACGAATGCATGTAGGATGCAAGCGGAGGAGGGAAGTACAGAGTGCACCGGTGAGTTCGCTGTTGCTTACCTGGGGAGGGCGGAGGTGCAGCCCAGCACTGGCTTTGACGTCTACGGCCGTTCTCCAGGAGAGTAGCTGCTGGAGGCTGCCAAGGGAGCTGCGAGCACGAAAGTATAGCGGGCGTCTGTCTTAGAAGAAAGGCGCAGAGCCGCACTGTGATGCGCCCTTTCAGGAGGCTGCTTGGAGAAAGGGTGCTTTAGGAGGGCCTTCTGCTTTGACGCCTGCTCCTGGCTGAGCTCTAGCTGCAGGGACTCTGCAAGGCTGAACGACTAGGAAAGTGCCTATCTCCACGCTGTGGGATGAAGTGCTACGGCTCCGCGTTCCCTTTTGGAGACGCGAGGACTCCCTCAGCCGGCTTGGCTTGTGAACGAGCCTGCTGGACTTCTGCAACTCGGTGCACTACACCTGCAAGCCCGGTGCTCTGCGGCTTCATTTTTCGCCTCACGTTATCCGCACGGAAGGGAAGCCCAGCGAGGGCACTGAACTTTGCCGCTTTTGCTCGTGCATGCTGCACGCACCCTCGGTGTAGCGTGCACGATTTCTTTCCACAGCTCTATAGGAGAAAGGCTCGCGAAGGGTGTCTGGACTTCAGGCGGCTCTCTTGAAAGCTGTGTATTGCATAGGCGAAGTTACAGCATTTCAGGGAGTGGGTATCCAGAGCCAGCCCTACAGCTGTCAGCTACAGCTGGTAGGCATACCTGGAGCCGCTTTCTGTTCAAGTTAGAAAGCATTATGTATTTTTCTTTGCTGAGTATCTCAATACATAGCAACCAATAAGCACCATACAACAATACCTTTACATTTGCCTGTAGCCTATCATGACTACTACCATTACCATATTATAGTCATTCTTATCCAATCACAAGAGTAAGTATGTTACAATTTAAGCTTACAGTGGAAAATTCTCAGACCTCTCTTCTTCTTGCTACATCGACATTTCTTGTTTGCCTGCGATAGCTCTCTTTTTGGTAAAAACATGTTTTCTATTTCCTTATGGCCTTCTTGAGACTTATTTACTTGGTGAAAAACATGTGCTTGTTTGTACTCACATACCGGTGTCCTAATAAAAAACATCTCCTTCCAACTCAATCTCCAACCTTTGCCTTCTCAGTTATTCAGTGATCAGTGTTTCAGCAAAACACCTTTTACTCTCTATCAAAACTCGTTTCCATTTCCTCCTCATGCTAAGTTTCTACATTCAGAGATCTTTCTGTCAAGCCTACATAGCTGTGAAACTTTCTTACCAAACTTTCATCCTCTCCAACAAGCTCGAGCTACAAGGACACCCTTTCAGTTTCGCTGAGTCCACGCTGCCCACGTAGCTGTCGCTGAGCGAAGTGTGCCAGGGGAGAAGCACTTGCTGGAAGAGTCTTTCAATGCGCACGGCTTTGAAGGCAGCACCACAATGTGGGCCACGAGAAGGGGTGAGGAGGAATGTGGTGTCGTCCTGGCACCTTTCTCCTGTGTGAGCTGTCTACCGAAGCTCTTTGCTCCTTGCGAGACGGCAGCGTGCGCCGGAGTACACTCGAGCCGAGGAGCGGGCAGACAGCATCGCCATCTGACGGGCGCTTTGCAGCTTGCCGCAGAAAGCGCTGCACTGCCGGGCACAGTGTTCCGGGCGAGAAGCAGAAGACCGTCCGCCTCCGGGGGAACGAAGGTACGGCGTGCTCGAAAAGGCGAAGAACGAAGCCGCGGAGCGCCGGGCTCGCGTGCTCGTTGTACGGGCTGCAAGACGAGCGTGGCTGCCACTCTCCTGCCTGCTGAATTGACGTTATAGCCTTGGGAAGGAGGAAGTTCCACGGCACTTTCCTGTGCTGCTGCTGCCTATTCCTCTTGTAGCTCTCTGTGGAAGCATTTGCGCTTCCCTTCAGTCTCCGTCTTTCCGAGAACACGATGGTAGTAGCATGCAGCGGAGGAGGGAAGAACAGAGCGCACCGGTGAGTCTGGTGCCGCTTACGTGCGGAAGGCGAAGGTGCAGCCCAGCCCTGGCTTCTACTTCTCGGGCCGTTCTCCAGGAAAGCAGCTGCTGGAGGCTGCCAAGGGAGCTGCGAGAGTGAAAGCAAGGTGGGCGTCTGTCTTAGAAGAAAGGCACAGAGCCACAGTGTCATTTGCGATTTCCAAAGGCTGGTTGGAGAGGCGTGCTTTAGGAAAGCCTTCTGCTTTGACGCCTGCTCCTGGCTGAGCTCTAGTTGCAGGGACTCTGCAAGGCTGAACAACTAGGAAAGTGCCTATGTCCACGCTGTGGGATGAAGCACTATAGCTGCGGCTTCCTTTCTGGAGCAAGCAAGAATGCTCTCAGCCGACTCTGCTTGTGAACGAGCCCTTGCTGGTCTTGGGCAATTTGGTGCACTGCACACGCAAGCCCAGTGCTCTGCAGCTAAATTGTTTGCCTTAAGTGGTCTGGACTGAAGAGAAGGCCAGCGATGGCAGTGAACTTTGCTGCTTTTCCGCGTGCATGCTGCACCCACCAACGGTGCACCGTGCACGGTTTCTTTGCTCAGCTCGAGCTACAGCGACACCCTTTCGGTTTCGCTGAGTCCACGCTGCCCATGCAGCTCTCACTCAGCGAAGTGCGCCAGGGGAGAAGCACTTGCTGGAGAAGTCTTTCAATGTGCAAGGCTTTGAAGGCAGCACCCCAATCGGGACATGAGGAGGGCTGATGAAGAACGTGGTTCTTTCTTGGCAACTTTCTCCTGTGCGAGATGTCTACCGAAGATCTTTGCTCCTTGCCAGACTGCAGTGTGCACCAGAGTACACTCTGGCCGAGAAGGAGAAGGCAGACAGCACCACCATCTGACGGGCCCTATGCAGGTTATGACAGAAAGCAGACTGCCCCTGGAAGGCACTGGCAGCTACGAGTTCCCCAAGTGTCAGGGGCAAATGCTGGGCGAGCTCGTCATCCTGGCACGGTTCTCTGTGCGAGAGCGACTTCTCAGCGGTCCTTCTCGTGGCCCCGATTGCGCTGCTGTGTTTTCAAAGTCCTGCACACTGAAAGACTCATCCAGCAAGTGCTTCTCCCCTTCAAGTTTCGCTGAGCGAGAGCTACCATGGGTAGTGTGGACGCCGCGAAACCGAAGGGGTCTCCCGCTAGCTCGAGCTGCGGAAAAACCGTGCACAGCACACTGACAAGCGGCAAAGCACAATGGCCTCGCTCGGCTTCTCTTCTGCCCAGACAACGAAAGGCGAAGAACGAAGCCTCAGAGCACTGGGCTTGTGCGTGCAGCATTGCAGAAAGCGCAGAGACGCCTATCGGGAATTTCGGTCCTTGCGAGAGAGTCTTGTGTGCCTCGTGGTGCTTCGAGCCGAGAAAGACCGGGCAGACAGCACCGCCACAGAGGGGGCGCTTTTGCACCTTGTAAAAGGCAAGAGGACTGCTCCTGGAAGGTGGTGCGAATCCCTGTTGCCACTAGTGTCAGGAGCAAAGTGCTTGCAAGCTTATTGTCCTGGCACAGCTCTCTGCGGGAGACGTAGCCGAGAAGCTTTCCGCTTAGCTTGGGATCGCAAGAGGGACAGATTGTGCTGCTACGTAGCGCTGGGAAGGAGAGGTGCAGGGCCCAGGCGTGTTTGGGCAGAAGCAGTGCACTGGAGCGCTTGGCTGCCGACACAGCGTTCCGTGCGAGAAGCAGACCGCTGTTCGCCTCCGGGAGAATGAAGGTACGGCGTGCTCAAAAAGGCGAAGGACGAAGCCGCAGAGCACCGGGCTGGTGTGCGCGTCGTATGGGCTTGCAAGACGAAGGGTGGCTGCTGCACTCCTGCCTGCTGAATTGACGTTCTAGCATTCGGAAGGAGGACGCTCAAGGGCACTTGCTTGTGCCGCTGCCTCTTCCTCTTCCAGCTCTAGGTGGAAGTGATTGTGCTTCTTCTCAAGATTCTTGTGGAAACTCTTTTGTTGAACTTTGGAGTGCAAAATCCTGGGAACTGAATGTTACATTCCATCTAGAACGAAAGTTTTATTCCTCAGTTTTTGTCAGGAACAGCTAGAATGGAAAACACATCTTGGCTTTTTGCATTCCCTTCAGAGAATATTAACACTACGCAAATCGATGCCACGATCTATTCTGTCACCTAAATTTACTGTTTCAATCATGCACTCATAGGCTGCTCGTCTGAAATTTTCTGTCCAGATTCATTTGACCTCACGCATCTTCTGTTTTGCAGTACCAACAAGTCTTGCTACAGAAAGACATGCTAGATCAGCAGCAGTGTTTAGGTAGGCCTTTGGTACGGCAGTATCTGAACAGCACGCAACTCATACCTCAGCAATTCTCCCTGTGGCTCTGCTATGCGTGCTCTCGCATTTTTTCTCTCTCACTGAGCCTAAACTGTAGAACAAAAACATCCAGGAACTGCTGCCATGGGAATGCACAAAGACCAAAATCCCAGAGGTGGCCTGTACATTCCCTTTGCAGCCCCTGAACCATATCAAACGCACTGCTGGTCTGTACTTTTCTTTCCAGTGACACATCACATTCAGTCGAGCGGATACTGCAGACAAACCGAATCACTTCCAGCTAGCGAGCTCCAATACGAAAATGTGGCCGCACAGGAAGCTTTCACTGGCCTTGCATGGTACAGTTGCAAACTTGCACTATGACTGCAGTCAAATGGTACTCAGGGCTTTTACATTGCGTCTGTACACTGCACACACCCGACGGTGTTCTGTGCCTTCACTGTCAGTTTGGCTACCATCAAGTACTTTCATGTTCCCAAGGTGCCTATTTGGCACAAAGAAAAAGATACCAGCCTTGCTGGACTGCGACTTCTTCTGCCAGTCTTTCACGTACACACTTCTCACTGGGGCTATGCACCTTTCTTCTAAGCTGTGTGGAAAGTCACATTCTTTACACTCACAGATGCCAGTTTCCATCCTTAAAAGAGCCCGCAGCTCTGCCCATGCAAGCAGTCTGAGAACCGAAGCCCGCTGGCAGCATTCAGCTTTGTCTCTTTTCAGAGCGTGTACTGCACACAGCACAGTATGCTGTGGGGGGTTTTCCTCCGTTATAAGTACAGTCATACTCTTTCTGTTCCACTAAGTCCACATCATCCATCTACCTCTCGCTCAGGGAAAGGCAGTAGGAGAGAGAAAAGCAGTTGCTGCATTGGTCTTTCCGAGTCCATGATTTTCAACAAACCGCCGCACTCTGGATGACAAGGGGGTGCAATGGGAGGGTCTGCTGTTCTTGCTCAAGCTGGCACTTTCATGAGCTAATGTTTGTGTAGGATGTTCACAAGTTAGTATCTGGACTCTGCGAGAGTGAAAGACAGCGCTGGGGAGCTCACATTGCCCTCTGAGTGTGGTGCAAATAAGAGTTTGTACCTGGAAGGGGGAGATCAGTGAAATCTTTTTGTCCTGACACGGTTGATTTGAGAGCAGTGGTGTTTTCAACTTGGCTCTGCACTTTGGGTGGTTTATAGCTAGGTGAGGGGCCTTTCCTTCTTTTGCAAGTCCCCCCTGCCATGCTGGGGTTGTTCTTCTGAGTGCTGACAGCGCGCAGGTTAAAGTTAACTGCTCCTCATGGCGCCCAGCACCATTCATGTGGCAATAGTTTGTTCCTTTGCGAATCCTGGCTCTTCGAATGTCTTTTGATTTCGTCCGGAAGACACTTCCATGTGGAGACAGCAACAGGTTGCTGAATGGGCACCTTTTGTGACCAATATTTACACTTGATGAAATTAGTGCATCAGGATGGTGATAGGCAACCAATGACCACTCAATTAACACTTACAATATTACTAACTTAAGCGAAACGAGGTTTTGCAAATGGCAATCTCTCCTTTGTACTGATACAGCCCTAATTTAATTTTCTTCAATGCACCAGCCTCAAGCACGGTGCTCTGCATGATTGCAAGTAAGAATTGCAAGATTGCAAGTAGGAACATTTAGTTGGAAAGGAAAGCTGATGGCACAGGTTCACATGGCGCTGTTTCTATTCTTCAAAGTGAATGTGAAACCCACTCTAACTTATTATCCAAATAGGAGAGCACCAGGGAATGCTCATACTTTAAAGGTAGCAGGGAAAAGAGCTCAGAAGCTTGGCTCTTGCATTCCCTCTCTAACAGTTCAACAGCTCTAGCCCAGAGAACTGCCTACTAGGAAGAGCCATTAAATTCACATGCTCTTCTATGTGCACTTTCCTCCTCAGCTTTAAGTACCATCATAATCCTTCAGTCTCACAGAGTCAGGATGCAAACAGAATTTTATCAGGGGCTGCTAAAGTCAGCAGGATGCAAATTTGTTCAACAGCTTGGCTTTTTCATTCCTTCTCTAACAGTTCAACAGCTATAGCCCACAGAACTGCCCATGAGGAAAAGCCATTAATTCGCTGAGAACACCCTACATGCAGATCCAAAACTGCTTTCTTTGCCAAAGAGAGAAACTATGAGCCCATCTCAGAAGAACTGGGATCTCCTCCTCCAAAATAGAAAACATCCAGGAACTGCTCCCATCCAATGTGCCAGAACACTGTTACTGGACATTACCTGCCCTGGTGTCTAAATCAGCTGCACACCAAGGATGAGCATAGCTGCTTGTCTTGGCTTACTGCCAAGAGTTCAGAAGACCACCTTTCAGAAGTGGAAACGACATGCCAAAATTGACTTTTTCAGGAGACTGCCTTGAAAATAGGGCGTAGCAACTCCATACTTGTACAAATCAAGGCAGTGCTTCTACACCAAATATGCCAGGACAGAAAGTTGCTGCTGCCCTTTACCTCCACTAGGCAGCTTCTTATGTGCACCTGAAACACTGGGGCTAGGTGCTTTCCTTCCCATGGAAAAGCATTGTCATCCTCTCTGAGGAACTGGCGTGCTACCGCCAATATTGAATATATCTAAGAATTGCTCCTACACAAGAGGTGCCAGGAGAGAAATGTCTCAGTTGAGTTTACTTCCCCATGGGACCTTATCATCTGCTCCACCAACACTGGGATTCAGACCTTTGCATTCCAAGGGAAGGCATTATGAGTCACTTGGCCTTGCGTTGCCTTCAGTACCATTGCCTGGTTTTTCCTAGCCTACCCTTGCTTTGCCTTCCTTGGCTACGTCTCTCTTGCCTATGTCTCCCTTGCCCTGCCCTGCCCTGCCTATGATTTCCTTGCTTTGCCCTGCCTTGCCTTTTCTTCCATGCAGGCAAGGCAATGCAGTCAAAGCAAGTTTAGGCAATTCTAGTCAAGTCAAGGGAAAGTTAGGGAAAGCAAAGCAAGAGCAGTGAGCAGGCAGCAAAGTAGGGCCAATGAGTGCGAGGCAAGAGAAGGCCCAGAAGTTGTAGGGAAGGCAGGGCATAGGAAGGTAAGTCCAGTGATGCAGAGGGCAGGCAAAGACAAGAAAGGCTAGGCAAGGAAAGGCCAGCCAAGAAAGGGGTAGGCAAATAAAAACAGGGAATGCTTACACAAAGCAATGTGAAGCAAGGAACAGCTAGGCAAGTCAAGGCAAGAACACAGAAAGGTCAGTGGAGTAAGGCAAGCAAGGGAGAGATAGGAGAAGCAAGTTAAATCAAAGGACAGGAAGACAAGACATGGAAGGCCAGGGAAGGAGGCAGTAGGCAGGGGCTGGTTATGAAAGGCAGTGCAAGGCTGTTGCTGTTGAGACGGTCACGACACACATACACTCTCTGCCCCGAGCAATGGCAAAAAACCACTTGTATTATTTATGCATCTTCTCTTATGCACTTTTTTAGCTACATGTGCATGGACTATTATTTTGCTATAATACAATACTATTGGTTGTCTATAGTGTACACACATTCTTTGCTAAACATCAGCCAGTATCGTCCCTTTTGCAGCTGTTACAACTTCTTTCTGTTGTTTATCTTCTTGCTTCTGCAATTCTCACGGGTACAAAATGATTGTATCAACGGAAATGTCTGTGAGGCCTTCAGACCAGCTGTTGGTTCCCACAAAAGGCAAAGGAGTGGTAGACAAAAGAAGGCCAGGAATCTGTAGGCAAAGCAGGGATTGGGAGGGGTAGGCAAAGGAAAGCAAGGCCATGTTGGAAAGGGGCACAAATGTCAAGAAGGGCAAGGGTTATGCAAGGCAGTGCAAGGCAAGGGAAGGGTAGGCAGGCCAAGGCAAGACAAGAGCATGGAGGGGTGGTGCAGAAAAGGTGATGATCGGATGGATAGGCCAGTCAAAGGTGGGTAGGTGTGGGTAGACTAGGCGAGGGAAAGAGGGGTAGCAGGGCAAGGCAAGTGTTGGCTTTGCAAAGCAAGGCAAGAGAGACTTAGGCAAGGCCAAGAGAGTCATAGGAGAAGCAGGCAAGACAAGACCAGGAAACAAGGGGTAAGAAAGTCAAGGTGGGAGATTGGTGAACAAGGCCATGCAATGGAGACATAGGAAGGGCAAGGGAGGTACACAGAGGTGTCTGTAAGGCAATGCAAGGCTGGGCTCTGCATGGCAAGGGATGATCAGGTATGGCAATGCCTTCATGTACCCCACTGTTTCAGGAGAATATGAGAGGTGGCCCAGGGGTGGTCAAAGCCAGCAAGACCCATCTGTCCTGGCAGCTTTCCTCCGGGAGTAATCCTTGGTTGTATTGGATATGGGACATGCAATCACCATTTTAGCCATAGACTCCTGGACAAGAATGAAAGTTCTTTTCCCTGGGAAGGAAAACACGTAGACCCACTGTTTCAGGTGCAGATGAAAGACAGAACAAGGAAGGACAAGGCACTCGAAGAACGCCTTCTTTCTGGACGCGTCCTTCTGGGTGTGCTCAAGCTGCGTGGGCTCGGCAGCACTGAAGGTGTAAGAACCTGTTTCTGGCCAGGCAGTGTGCTGCAGTGCAAGGGCTGCGCCTTACTTTGTTGAAGCAGGCAGAGCATTCTCAGCTGAATCTGCTTGTTGAAGCAGCTCTGGGCTGGACATTTGCAAGTCGCTCCACTGAGCCCATGAAGCCGGTGCCCAGCTGCTTCGTTCTTCGCCTTCTGTGGTCCGGACAGGACTGAAGCGCAGCGATGGCTTGGAGCTTTGCCGCTCTTCAGCGTGAACACTGCACGCAGCCACAGGCTGCTGTGCACGGCTTTTCCTCAGCTCGACGTACAGTCATTCTCTTGCTGTTTCCCCGAGTCGAAAGTGTCCGTGTAGCTCTCTCGCTCAGCGAAAGGCGTCAGGAGAGAAACACTTGCTGGATGAGCTTTTCGCTGGCCAAGCCTTTCAACACAGCACCACCATTCGGGCAAAGGAGGAGGAGAAAGGAAAGAGCACCTTTTCGTCCCGGCACGTTCTTCTTTGCGAGACGCCTCTCCGCCTCTTCGCTCCCTGCAAGGCTGTAATGTGCGCGGTGGCACTTGGAAGCGAGAAGGCAGGTGCAGAGAGCACCGCGATCTGACGGCGCTGTGCCGGCTGGAAAGGAAAGAGGGCTGCCACTGGAATGCGGTGCAAATACAGGTTTGCACGCGTCGAGGGTAAGCGCCGGGTGAGCTTGCTGACCTAAAACCGTTCTCTGTGCCAGACACAGGCATTGAGAATCTTTCCGTTAAGAATCAGGCTGCCACGCAAACAGAACGTGGTGCTGCCTAGCGCTGCGAGGGAAAGTGCAGGCAGAGCATTCTCGGCTGAATCTGCTTGTTGAAGCAGCTCTTGGCTGGACATTTGCAAGTCGCGCCACTGAGTCCATGAAGCCGGTGCCCAGCTGCTTCGTTCTTCGCCTTCTGTGGTCCGGACAGGACTGAAGCGCAGCGATGGCTTGGAGCTTTGCCGCTCTTCAGATTGTTTACTGCAGGCATCTACATTTTTCTGTGCACGGATTTTCCTCAGCTGGACATAGAATTATTTTCTTGCTGTTTTACAGTGTCCAGACCATCTGTGTAGCTCTCGGTCAGGGAAATGCGTCAAGAGAGACGCCCTTGCTGGATGAGCTTTTTGCTGGCCAAGCCTTTCGACATCCCACCACAATTGGTCGAGGACGAGGAGAAAGGAGGGGTAACAGGGTAATATCTCTACAGTGCATCAGGTCATGTGAAATTTCTGCTGCTGCTGCCTAGTGCCCTTGCAGCTATCTGGGGAAGCAATTGCCCTTCCCTTCAGTCTCTGAGTTTCGGAGAACACGAATGCATGTAGGATGCAAGCGGAGGAGGGAAGTACAGAGTGCACCGGTGAGTTCGCTGTTGCTTACCTGGGGAGGGCGGAGGTGCAGCCCAGCACTGGCTTTGACGTCTACGGCCGTTCTCCAGGAGAGTAGCTGCTGGAGGCTGCCAAGGGAGCTGCGAGCACGAAAGTATAGCGGGCGTCTGTCTTAGAAGAAAGGCGCAGAGCCGCACTGTGATGCGCCCTTTCAGGAGGCTGCTTGGAGAAAGGGTGCTTTAGGAGGGCCTTCTGCTTTGACGCCTGCTCCTGGCTGAGCTCTAGCTGCAGGGACTCTGCAAGGCTGAACGACTAGGAAAGTGCCTATCTCCACGCTGTGGGATGAAGTGCTACGGCTCCGCGTTCCCTTTTGGAGACGCGAGGACTCCCTCAGCCGGCTTGGCTTGTGAACGAGCCTGCTGGACTTCTGCAACTCGGTGCACTACACCTGCAAGCCCGGTGCTCTGCGGCTTCATTTTTCGCCTCACGTTATCCGCACGGAAGGGAAGCCCAGCGAGGGCACTGAACTTTGCCGCTTTTGCTCGTGCATGCTGCACGCACCCTCGGTGTAGCGTGCACGATTTCTTTCCACAGCTCTATAGGAGAAAGGCTCGCGAAGGGTGTCTGGACTTCAGGCGGCTCTCTTGAAAGCTGTGTATTGCATAGGCGAAGTTACAGCATTTCAGGGAGTGGGTATCCAGAGCCAGCCCTACAGCTGTCAGCTACAGCTGGTAGGCATACCTGGAGCCGCTTTCTGTTCAAGTTAGAAAGCATTATGTATTTTTCTTTGCTGAGTATCTCAATACATAGCAACCAATAAGCACCATACAACAATACCTTTACATTTGCCTGTAGCCTATCATGACTACTACCATTACCATATTATAGTCATTCTTATCCAATCACAAGAGTAAGTATGTTACAATTTAAGCTTACAGTGGAAAATTCTCAGACCTCTCTTCTTCTTGCTACATCGACATTTCTTGTTTGCCTGCGATAGCTCTCTTTTTGGTAAAAACATGTTTTCTATTTCCTTATGGCCTTCTTGAGACTTATTTACTTGGTGAAAAACATGTGCTTGTTTGTACTCACATACCGGTGTCCTAATAAAAAACATCTCCTTCCAACTCAATCTCCAACCTTTGCCTTCTCAGTTATTCAGTGATCAGTGTTTCAGCAAAACACCTTTTACTCTCTATCAAAACTCGTTTCCATTTCCTCCTCATGCTAAGTTTCTACATTCAGAGATCTTTCTGTCAAGCCTACATAGCTGTGAAACTTTCTTACCAAACTTTCATCCTCTCCAACAAGCTCGAGCTACAAGGACACCCTTTCAGTTTCGCTGAGTCCACGCTGCCCACGTAGCTGTCGCTGAGCGAAGTGTGCCAGGGGAGAAGCACTTGCTGGAAGAGTCTTTCAATGCGCACGGCTTTGAAGGCAGCACCACAATGTGGGCCACGAGAAGGGGTGAGGAGGAATGTGGTGTCGTCCTGGCACCTTTCTCCTGTGTGAGCTGTCTACCGAAGCTCTTTGCTCCTTGCGAGACGGCAGCGTGCGCCGGAGTACACTCGAGCCGAGGAGCGGGCAGACAGCATCGCCATCTGACGGGCGCTTTGCAGCTTGCCGCAGAAAGCGCTGCACTGCCGGGCACAGTGTTCCGGGCGAGAAGCAGAAGACCGTCCGCCTCCGGGGGAACGAAGGTACGGCGTGCTCGAAAAGGCGAAGAACGAAGCCGCGGAGCGCCGGGCTCGCGTGCTCGTTGTACGGGCTGCAAGACGAGCGTGGCTGCCACTCTCCTGCCTGCTGAATTGACGTTATAGCCTTGGGAAGGAGGAAGTTCCACGGCACTTTCCTGTGCTGCTGCTGCCTATTCCTCTTGTAGCTCTCTGTGGAAGCATTTGCGCTTCCCTTCAGTCTCCGTCTTTCCGAGAACACGATGGTAGTAGCATGCAGCGGAGGAGGGAAGAACAGAGCGCACCGGTGAGTCTGGTGCCGCTTACGTGCGGAAGGCGAAGGTGCAGCCCAGCCCTGGCTTCTACTTCTCGGGCCGTTCTCCAGGAAAGCAGCTGCTGGAGGCTGCCAAGGGAGCTGCGAGAGTGAAAGCAAGGTGGGCGTCTGTCTTAGAAGAAAGGCACAGAGCCACAGTGTCATTTGCGATTTCCGAAGGCTGGTTGGAGAGGCGTGCTTTAGGAAAGCCTTCTGCTTTGACGCCTGCTCCTGGCTGAGCTCTAGTTGCAGGGACTCTGCAAGGCTGAACAACTAGGAAAGTGCCTATGTCCACGCTGTGGGATGAAGCACTATAGCTGCGGCTTCCTTTCTGGAGCAAGCAAGAATGCTCTCAGCCGACTCTGCTTGTGAACGAGCCCTTGCTGGTCTTGGGCAATTTGGTGCACTGCACACGCAAGCCCAGTGCTCTGCAGCTAAATTGTTTGCCTTAAGTGGTCTGGACTGAAGAGAAGGCCAGCGATGGCAGTGAACTTTGCTGCTTTTCCGCGTGCATGCTGCACCCACCAACGGTGCACCGTGCACGGTTTCTTTGCTCAGCTCGAGCTACAGCGACACCCTTTCGGTTTCGCTGAGTCCACGCTGCCCATGCAGCTCTCACTCAGCGAAGTGCGCCAGGGGAGAAGCACTTGCTGGAGAAGTCTTTCAATGTGCAAGGCTTTGAAGGCAGCACCCCAATCGGGACATGAGGAGGGCTGATGAAGAACGTGGTTCTTTCTTGGCAACTTTCTCCTGTGCGAGATGTCTACCGAAGATCTTTGCTCCTTGCCAGACTGCAGTGTGCACCAGAGTACACTCTGGCCGAGAAGGAGAAGGCAGACAGCACCACCATCTGACGGGCCCTATGCAGGTTATGACAGAAAGCAGACTGCCCCTGGAAGGCACTGGCAGCTACGAGTTCCCCAAGTGTCAGGGGCAAATGCTGGGCGAGCTCGTCATCCTGGCACGGTTCTCTGTGCGAGAGCGACTTCTCAGCGGTCCTTCTCGTGGCCCCGATTGCGCTGCTGTGTTTTCAAAGTCCTGCACACTGAAAGACTCATCCAGCAAGTGCTTCTCCCCTTCAAGTTTCGCTGAGCGAGAGCTACCATGGGTAGTGTGGACGCCGCGAAACCGAAGGGGTCTCCCGCTAGCTCGAGCTGCGGAAAAACCGTGCACAGCACACTGACAAGCGGCAAAGCACAATGGCCTCGCTCGGCTTCTCTTCTGCCCAGACAACGAAAGGCGAAGAACGAAGCCTCAGAGCACTGGGCTTGTGCGTGCAGCATTGCAGAAAGCGCAGAGACGCCTATCGGGAATTTCGGTCCTTGCGAGAGAGTCTTGTGTGCCTCGTGGTGCTTCGAGCCGAGAAAGACCGGGCAGACAGCACCGCCACAGAGGGGGCGCTTTTGCACCTTGTAAAAGGCAAGAGGACTGCTCCTGGAAGGTGGTGCGAATCCCTGTTGCCACTAGTGTCAGGAGCAAAGTGCTTGCAAGCTTATTGTCCTGGCACAGCTCTCTGCGGGAGACGTAGCCGAGAAGCTTTCCGCTTAGCTTGGGATCGCAAGAGGGACAGATTGTGCTGCTACGTAGCGCTGGGAAGGAGAGGTGCAGGGCCCAGGCGTGTTTGGGCAGAAGCAGTGCACTGGAGCGCTTGGCTGCCGACACAGCGTTCCGTGCGAGAAGCAGACCGCTGTTCGCCTCCGGGAGAATGAAGGTACGGCGTGCTCAAAAAGGCGAAGGACGAAGCCGCAGAGCACCGGGCTGGTGTGCGCGTCGTATGGGCTTGCAAGACGAAGGGTGGCTGCTGCACTCCTGCCTGCTGAATTGACGTTCTAGCATTCGGAAGGAGGACGCTCAAGGGCACTTGCTTGTGCCGCTGCCTCTTCCTCTTCCAGCTCTAGGTGGAAGTGATTGTGCTTCTTCTCAAGATTCTTGTGGAAACTCTTTTGTTGAACTTTGGAGTGCAAAATCCTGGGAACTGAATGTTACATTCCATCTAGAACGAAAGTTTTATTCCTCAGTTTTTGTCAGGAACAGCTAGAATGGAAAACACATCTTGGCTTTTTGCATTCCCTTCAGAGAATATTAACACTACGCAAATCGATGCCACGATCTATTCTGTCACCTAAATTTACTGTTTCAATCATGCACTCATAGGCTGCTCGTCTGAAATTTTCTGTCCAGATTCATTTGACCTCACGCATCTTCTGTTTTGCAGTACCAACAAGTCTTGCTACAGAAAGACATGCTAGATCAGCAGCAGTGTTTAGGTAGGCCTTTGGTACGGCAGTATCTGAACAGCACGCAACTCATACCTCAGCAATTCTCCCTGTGGCTCTGCTATGCGTGCTCTCGCATTTTTTCTCTCTCACTGAGCCTAAACTGTAGAACAAAAACATCCAGGAACTGCTGCCATGGGAATGCACAAAGACCAAAATCCCAGAGGTGGCCTGTACATTCCCTTTGCAGCCCCTGAACCATATCAAACGCACTGCTGGTCTGTACTTTTCTTTCCAGTGACACATCACATTCAGTCGAGCGGATACTGCAGACAAACCGAATCACTTCCAGCTAGCGAGCTCCAATACGAAAATGTGGCCGCACAGGAAGCTTTCACTGGCCTTGCATGGTACAGTTGCAAACTTGCACTATGACTGCAGTCAAATGGTACTCAGGGCTTTTACATTGCGTCTGTACACTGCACACACCCGACGGTGTTCTGTGCCTTCACTGTCAGTTTGGCTACCATCAAGTACTTTCATGTTCCCAAGGTGCCTATTTGGCACAAAGAAAAAGATACCAGCCTTGCTGGACTGCGACTTCTTCTGCCAGTCTTTCACGTACACACTTCTCACTGGGGCTATGCACCTTTCTTCTAAGCTGTGTGGAAAGTCACATTCTTTACACTCACAGATGCCAGTTTCCATCCTTAAAAGAGCCCGCAGCTCTGCCCATGCAAGCAGTCTGAGAACCGAAGCCCGCTGGCAGCATTCAGCTTTGTCTCTTTTCAGAGCGTGTACTGCACACAGCACAGTATGCTGTGGGGGGTTTTCCTCCGTTATAAGTACAGTCATACTCTTTCTGTTCCACTAAGTCCACATCATCCATCTACCTCTCGCTCAGGGAAAGGCAGTAGGAGAGAGAAAAGCAGTTGCTGCATTGGTCTTTCCGAGTCCATGATTTTCAACAAACCGCCGCACTCTGGATGACAAGGGGGTGCAATGGGAGGGTCTGCTGTTCTTGCTCAAGCTGGCACTTTCATGAGCTAATGTTTGTGTAGGATGTTCACAAGTTAGTATCTGGACTCTGCGAGAGTGAAAGACAGCGCTGGGGAGCTCACATTGCCCTCTGAGTGTGGTGCAAATAAGAGTTTGTACCTGGAAGGGGGAGATCAGTGAAATCTTTTTGTCCTGACACGGTTGATTTGAGAGCAGTGGTGTTTTCAACTTGGCTCTGCACTTTGGGTGGTTTATAGCTAGGTGAGGGGCCTTTCCTTCTTTTGCAAGTCCCCCCTGCCATGCTGGGGTTGTTCTTCTGAGTGCTGACAGCGCGCAGGTTAAAGTTAACTGCTCCTCATGGCGCCCAGCACCATTCATGTGGCAATAGTTTGTTCCTTTGCGAATCCTGGCTCTTCGAATGTCTTTTGATTTCGTCCGGAAGACACTTCCATGTGGAGACAGCAACAGGTTGCTGAATGGGCACCTTTTGTGACCAATATTTACACTTGATGAAATTAGTGCATCAGGATGGTGATAGGCAACCAATGACCACTCAATTAACACTTACAATATTACTAACTTAAGCGAAACGAGGTTTTGCAAATGGCAATCTCTCCTTTGTACTGATACAGCCCTAATTTAATTTTCTTCAATGCACCAGCCTCAAGCACGGTGCTCTGCATGATTGCAAGTAAGAATTGCAAGATTGCAAGTAGGAACATTTAGTTGGAAAGGAAAGCTGATGGCACAGGTTCACATGGCGCTGTTTCTATTCTTCAAAGTGAATGTGAAACCCACTCTAACTTATTATCCAAATAGGAGAGCACCAGGGAATGCTCATACTTTAAAGGTAGCAGGGAAAAGAGCTCAGAAGCTTGGCTCTTGCATTCCCTCTCTAACAGTTCAACAGCTCTAGCCCAGAGAACTGCCTACTAGGAAGAGCCATTAAATTCACATGCTCTTCTATGTGCACTTTCCTCCTCAGCTTTAAGTACCATCATAATCCTTCAGTCTCACAGAGTCAGGATGCAAACAGAATTTTATCAGGGGCTGCTAAAGTCAGCAGGATGCAAATTTGTTCAACAGCTTGGCTTTTTCATTCCTTCTCTAACAGTTCAACAGCTATAGCCCACAGAACTGCCCATGAGGAAAAGCCATTAATTCGCTGAGAACACCCTACATGCAGATCCAAAACTGCTTTCTTTGCCAAAGAGAGAAACTATGAGCCCATCTCAGAAGAACTGGGATCTCCTCCTCCAAAATAGAAAACATCCAGGAACTGCTCCCATCCAATGTGCCAGAACACTGTTACTGGACATTACCTGCCCTGGTGTCTAAATCAGCTGCACACCAAGGATGAGCATAGCTGCTTGTCTTGGCTTACTGCCAAGAGTTCAGAAGACCACCTTTCAGAAGTGGAAACGACATGCCAAAATTGACTTTTTCAGGAGACTGCCTTGAAAATAGGGCGTAGCAACTCCATACTTGTACAAATCAAGGCAGTGCTTCTACACCAAATATGCCAGGACAGAAAGTTGCTGCTGCCCTTTACCTCCACTAGGCAGCTTCTTATGTGCACCTGAAACACTGGGGCTAGGTGCTTTCCTTCCCATGGAAAAGCATTGTCATCCTCTCTGAGGAACTGGCGTGCTACCGCCAATATTGAATATATCTAAGAATTGCTCCTACACAAGAGGTGCCAGGAGAGAAATGTCTCAGTTGAGTTTACTTCCCCATGGGACCTTATCATCTGCTCCACCAACACTGGGATTCAGACCTTTGCATTCCAAGGGAAGGCATTATGAGTCACTTGGCCTTGCGTTGCCTTCAGTACCATTGCCTGGTTTTTCCTAGCCTACCCTTGCTTTGCCTTCCTTGGCTACGTCTCTCTTGCCTATGTCTCCCTTGCCCTGCCCTGCCCTGCCTATGATTTCCTTGCTTTGCCCTGCCTTGCCTTTTCTTCCATGCAGGCAAGGCAATGCAGTCAAAGCAAGTTTAGGCAATTCTAGTCAAGTCAAGGGAAAGTTAGGGAAAGCAAAGCAAGAGCAGTGAGCAGGCAGCAAAGTAGGGCCAATGAGTGCGAGGCAAGAGAAGGCCCAGAAGTTGTAGTTCGGAAGGCAGGGCATAGGAAGGTAAGTCCAGTGATGCAGAGGGCAGGCAAAGACAAGAAAGGCTAGGCAAGGAAAGGCCAGCCAAGAAAGGGGTAGGCAAATAAAAACAGGGAATGCTTACACAAAGCAATGTGAAGCAAGGAACAGCTAGGCAAGTCAAGGCAAGAACACAGAAAGGTCAGTGGAGTAAGGCAAGCAAGGGAGAGATAGGAGAAGCAAGTTAAATCAAAGGACAGGAAGACAAGACATGGAAGGCCAGGGAAGGAGGCAGTAGGCAGGGGCTGGTTATGAAAGGCAGTGCAAGGCTGTTGCTGTTGAGACGGTCACGACACACATACACTCTCTGCCCCGAGCAATGGCAAAAAACCACTTGTATTATTTATGCATCTTCTCTTATGCACTTTTTTAGCTACATGTGCATGGACTATTATTTTGCTATAATACAATACTATTGGTTGTCTATAGTGTACACACATTCTTTGCTAAACATCAGCCAGTATCGTCCCTTTTGCAGCTGTTACAACTTCTTTCTGTTGTTTATCTTCTTGCTTCTGCAATTCTCACGGGTACAAAATGATTGTATCAACGGAAATGTCTGTGAGGCCTTCAGACCAGCTGTTGGTTCCCACAAAAGGCAAAGGAGTGGTAGACAAAAGAAGGCCAGGAATCTGTAGGCAAAGCAGGGATTGGGAGGGGTAGGCAAAGGAAAGCAAGGCCATGTTGGAAAGGGGCACAAATGTCAAGAAGGGCAAGGGTTATGCAAGGCAGTGCAAGGCAAGGGAAGGGTAGGCAGGCCAAGGCAAGACAAGAGCATGGAGGGGTGGTGCAGAAAAGGTGATGATCGGATGGATAGGCCAGTCAAAGGTGGGTAGGTGTGGGTAGACTAGGCGAGGGAAAGAGGGGTAGCAGGGCAAGGCAAGTGTTGGCTTTGCAAAGCAAGGCAAGAGAGACTTAGGCAAGGCCAAGAGAGTCATAGGAGAAGCAGGCAAGACAAGACCAGGAAACAAGGGGTAAGAAAGTCAAGGTGGGAGATTGGTGAACAAGGCCATGCAATGGAGACATAGGAAGGGCAAGGGAGGTACACAGAGGTGTCTGTAAGGCAATGCAAGGCTGGGCTCTGCATGGCAAGGGATGATCAGGTATGGCAATGCCTTCATGTACCCCACTGTTTCAGGAGAATATGAGAGGTGGCCCAGGGGTGGTCAAAGCCAGCAAGACCCATCTGTCCTGGCAGCTTTCCTCCGGGAGTAATCCTTGGTTGTATTGGATATGGGACATGCAATCACCATTTTAGCCATAGACTCCTGGACAAGAATGAAAGTTCTTTTCCCTGGGAAGGAAAACACGTAGACCCACTGTTTCAGGTGCAGATGAAAGACAGAACAAGGAAGGACAAGGCACTCGAAGAACGCCTTCTTTCTGGACGCGTCCTTCTGGGTGTGCTCAAGCTGCGTGGGCTCGGCAGCACTGAAGGTGTAAGAACCTGTTTCTGGCCAGGCAGTGTGCTGCAGTGCAAGGGCTGCGCCTTACTTTGTTGAAGCAGGCAGAGCATTCTCAGCTGAATCTGCTTGTTGAAGCAGCTCTTGGCTGGACATTTGCAAGTCGCTCCACTGAGCCCATGAAGCCGGTGCCCAGCTGCTTCGTTCTTCGCCTTCTGTGGTCCGGACAGGACTGAAGCGCAGCGATGGCTTGGAGCTTTGCCGCTCTTCAGCGTGAACACTGCACGCAGCCACAGGCTGCTGTGCACGGCTTTTCCTCAGCTCGACGTACAGTCATTCTCTTGCTGTTTCCCCGAGTCGAAAGTGTCCGTGTAGCTCTCTCGCTCAGCGAAAGGCGTCAGGAGAGAAACACTTGCTGGATGAGCTTTTCGCTGGCCAAGCCTTTCAACACAGCACCACCATTCGGGCAAAGGAGGAGGAGAAAGGAAAGAGCACCTTTTCGTCCCGGCACGTTCTTCTTTGCGAGACGCCTCTCCGCCTCTTCGCTCCCTGCAAGGCTGTAATGTGCGCGGTGGCACTTGGAAGCGAGAAGGCAGGTGCAGAGAGCACCGCGATCTGACGGCGCTGTGCCGGCTGGAAAGGAAAGAGGGCTGCCACTGGAATGCGGTGCAAATACAGGTTTGCACGCGTCGAGGGTAAGCGCCGGGTGAGCTTGCTGACCTAAAACCGTTCTCTGTGCCAGACACAGGCATTGAGAATCTTTCCGTTAAGAATCAGGCTGCCACGCAAACAGAACGTGGTGCTGCCTAGCGCTGCGAGGGAAAGTGCAGGCAGAGCATTCTCGGCTGAATCTGCTTGTTGAAGCAGCTCTTGGCTGGACATTTGCAAGTCGCGCCACTGAGTCCATGAAGCCGGTGCCCAGCTGCTTCGTTCTTCGCCTTCTGTGGTCCGGACAGGACTGAAGCGCAGCGATGGCTTGGAGCTTTGCCGCTCTTCAGATTGTTTACTGCAGGCATCTACATTTTTCTGTGCACGGATTTTCCTCAGCTGGACATAGAATTATTTTCTTGCTGTTTTACAGTGTCCAGACCATCTGTGTAGCTCTCGGTCAGGGAAATGCGTCAAGAGAGACGCCCTTGCTGGATGAGCTTTTTGCTGGCCAAGCCTTTCGACATCCCACCACAATTGGTCGAGGACGAGGAGAAAGGAGGGGTAACAGGGTAATATCTCTACAGTGCATCAGGTCATGTGAAATTTGTGCTGCTGCTGCCTAGTGCCCTTGCAGCTATCTGGGGAAGCAATTGCCCTTCCCTTCAGTCTCTGAGTTTCGGAGAACACGAATGCATGTAGGATGCAAGCGGAGGAGGGAAGTACAGAGTGCACCGGTGAGTTCGCTGTTGCTTACCTGGGGAGGGCGGAGGTGCAGCCCAGCACTGGCTTTGACGTCTACGGCCGTTCTCCAGGAGAGTAGCTGCTGGAGGCTGCCAAGGGAGCTGCGAGCACGAAAGTATAGCGGGCGTCTGTCTTAGAAGAAAGGCGCAGAGCCGCACTGTGATGCGCCCTTTCAGGAGGCTGCTTGGAGAAAGGGTGCTTTAGGAGGGCCTTCTGCTTTGACGCCTGCTCCTGGCTGAGCTCTAGCTGCAGGGACTCTGCAAGGCTGAACGACTAGGAAAGTGCCTATCTCCACGCTGTGGGATGAAGTGCTACGGCTCCGCGTTCCCTTTTGGAGACGCGAGGACTCCCTCAGCCGGCTTGGCTTGTGAACGAGCCTGCTGGACTTCTGCAACTCGGTGCACTACACCTGCAAGCCCGGTGCTCTGCGGCTTCATTTTTCGCCTCACGTTATCCGCACGGAAGGGAAGCCCAGCGAGGGCACTGAACTTTGCCGCTTTTGCTCGTGCATGCTGCACGCACCCTCGGTGTAGCGTGCACGATTTCTTTCCACAGCTCTATAGGAGAAAGGCTCGCGAAGGGTGTCTGGACTTCAGGCGGCTCTCTTGAAAGCTGTGTATTGCATAGGCGAAGTTACAGCATTTCAGGGAGTGGGTATCCAGAGCCAGCCCTACAGCTGTCAGCTACAGCTGGTAGGCATACCTGGAGCCGCTTTCTGTTCAAGTTAGAAAGCATTATGTATTTTTCTTTGCTGAGTATCTCAATACATAGCAACCAATAAGCACCATACAACAATACCTTTACATTTGCCTGTAGCCTATCATGACTACTACCATTACCATATTATAGTCATTCTTATCCAATCACAAGAGTAAGTATGTTACAATTTAAGCTTACAGTGGAAAATTCTCAGACCTCTCTTCTTCTTGCTACATCGACATTTCTTGTTTGCCTGCGATAGCTCTCTTTTTGGTAAAAACATGTTTTCTATTTCCTTATGGCCTTCTTGAGACTTATTTACTTGGTGAAAAACATGTGCTTGTTTGTACTCACATACCGGTGTCCTAATAAAAAACATCTCCTTCCAACTCAATCTCCAACCTTTGCCTTCTCAGTTATTCAGTGATCAGTGTTTCAGCAAAACACCTTTTACTCTCTATCAAAACTCGTTTCCATTTCCTCCTCATGCTAAGTTTCTACATTCAGAGATCTTTCTGTCAAGCCTACATAGCTGTGAAACTTTCTTACCAAACTTTCATCCTCTCCAACAAGCTCGAGCTACAAGGACACCCTTTCAGTTTCGCTGAGTCCACGCTGCCCACGTAGCTGTCGCTGAGCGAAGTGTGCCAGGGGAGAAGCACTTGCTGGAAGAGTCTTTCAATGCGCACGGCTTTGAAGGCAGCACCACAATGTGGGCCACGAGAAGGGGTGAGGAGGAATGTGGTGTCGTCCTGGCACCTTTCTCCTGTGTGAGCTGTCTACCGAAGCTCTTTGCTCCTTGCGAGACGGCAGCGTGCGCCGGAGTACACTCGAGCCGAGGAGCGGGCAGACAGCATCGCCATCTGACGGGCGCTTTGCAGCTTGCCGCAGAAAGCGCTGCACTGCCGGGCACAGTGTTCCGGGCGAGAAGCAGAAGACCGTCCGCCTCCGGGGGAACGAAGGTACGGCGTGCTCGAAAAGGCGAAGAACGAAGCCGCGGAGCGCCGGGCTCGCGTGCTCGTTGTACGGGCTGCAAGACGAGCGTGGCTGCCACTCTCCTGCCTGCTGAATTGACGTTATAGCCTTGGGAAGGAGGAAGTTCCACGGCACTTTCCTGTGCTGCTGCTGCCTATTCCTCTTGTAGCTCTCTGTGGAAGCATTTGCGCTTCCCTTCAGTCTCCGTCTTTCCGAGAACACGATGGTAGTAGCATGCAGCGGAGGAGGGAAGAACAGAGCGCACCGGTGAGTCTGGTGCCGCTTACGTGCGGAAGGCGAAGGTGCAGCCCAGCCCTGGCTTCTACTTCTCGGGCCGTTCTCCAGGAAAGCAGCTGCTGGAGGCTGCCAAGGGAGCTGCGAGAGTGAAAGCAAGGTGGGCGTCTGTCTTAGAAGAAAGGCACAGAGCCACAGTGTCATTTGCGATTTCCGAAGGCTGGTTGGAGAGGCGTGCTTTAGGAAAGCCTTCTGCTTTGACGCCTGCTCCTGGCTGAGCTCTAGTTGCAGGGACTCTGCAAGGCTGAACAACTAGGAAAGTGCCTATGTCCACGCTGTGGGATGAAGCACTATAGCTGCGGCTTCCTTTCTGGAGCAAGCAAGAATGCTCTCAGCCGACTCTGCTTGTGAACGAGCCCTTGCTGGTCTTGGGCAATTTGGTGCACTGCACACGCAAGCCCAGTGCTCTGCAGCTAAATTGTTTGCCTTAAGTGGTCTGGACTGAAGAGAAGGCCAGCGATGGCAGTGAACTTTGCTGCTTTTCCGCGTGCATGCTGCACCCACCAACGGTGCACCGTGCACGGTTTCTTTGCTCAGCTCGAGCTACAGCGACACCCTTTCGGTTTCGCTGAGTCCACGCTGCCCATGCAGCTCTCACTCAGCGAAGTGCGCCAGGGGAGAAGCACTTGCTGGAGAAGTCTTTCAATGTGCAAGGCTTTGAAGGCAGCACCCCAATCGGGACATGAGGAGGGCTGATGAAGAACGTGGTTCTTTCTTGGCAACTTTCTCCTGTGCGAGATGTCTACCGAAGATCTTTGCTCCTTGCCAGACTGCAGTGTGCACCAGAGTACACTCTGGCCGAGAAGGAGAAGGCAGACAGCACCACCATCTGACGGGCCCTATGCAGGTTATGACAGAAAGCAGACTGCCCCTGGAAGGCACTGGCAGCTACGAGTTCCCCAAGTGTCAGGGGCAAATGCTGGGCGAGCTCGTCATCCTGGCACGGTTCTCTGTGCGAGAGCGACTTCTCAGCGGTCCTTCTCGTGGCCCCGATTGCGCTGCTGTGTTTTCAAAGTCCTGCACACTGAAAGACTCATCCAGCAAGTGCTTCTCCCCTTCAAGTTTCGCTGAGCGAGAGCTACCATGGGTAGTGTGGACGCCGCGAAACCGAAGGGGTCTCCCGCTAGCTCGAGCTGCGGAAAAACCGTGCACAGCACACTGACAAGCGGCAAAGCACAATGGCCTCGCTCGGCTTCTCTTCTGCCCAGACAACGAAAGGCGAAGAACGAAGCCTCAGAGCACTGGGCTTGTGCGTGCAGCATTGCAGAAAGCGCAGAGACGCCTATCGGGAATTTCGGTCCTTGCGAGAGAGTCTTGTGTGCCTCGTGGTGCTTCGAGCCGAGAAAGACCGGGCAGACAGCACCGCCACAGAGGGGGCGCTTTTGCACCTTGTAAAAGGCAAGAGGACTGCTCCTGGAAGGTGGTGCGAATCCCTGTTGCCACTAGTGTCAGGAGCAAAGTGCTTGCAAGCTTATTGTCCTGGCACAGCTCTCTGCGGGAGACGTAGCCGAGAAGCTTTCCGCTTAGCTTGGGATCGCAAGAGGGACAGATTGTGCTGCTACGTAGCGCTGGGAAGGAGAGGTGCAGGGCCCAGGCGTGTTTGGGCAGAAGCAGTGCACTGGAGCGCTTGGCTGCCGACACAGCGTTCCGTGCGAGAAGCAGACCGCTGTTCGCCTCCGGGAGAATGAAGGTACGGCGTGCTCAAAAAGGCGAAGGACGAAGCCGCAGAGCACCGGGCTGGTGTGCGCGTCGTATGGGCTTGCAAGACGAAGGGTGGCTGCTGCACTCCTGCCTGCTGAATTGACGTTCTAGCATTCGGAAGGAGGACGCTCAAGGGCACTTGCTTGTGCCGCTGCCTCTTCCTCTTCCAGCTCTAGGTGGAAGTGATTGTGCTTCTTCTCAAGATTCTTGTGGAAACTCTTTTGTTGAACTTTGGAGTGCAAAATCCTGGGAACTGAATGTTACATTCCATCTAGAACGAAAGTTTTATTCCTCAGTTTTTGTCAGGAACAGCTAGAATGGAAAACACATCTTGGCTTTTTGCATTCCCTTCAGAGAATATTAACACTACGCAAATCGATGCCACGATCTATTCTGTCACCTAAATTTACTGTTTCAATCATGCACTCATAGGCTGCTCGTCTGAAATTTTCTGTCCAGATTCATTTGACCTCACGCATCTTCTGTTTTGCAGTACCAACAAGTCTTGCTACAGAAAGACATGCTAGATCAGCAGCAGTGTTTAGGTAGGCCTTTGGTACGGCAGTATCTGAACAGCACGCAACTCATACCTCAGCAATTCTCCCTGTGGCTCTGCTATGCGTGCTCTCGCATTTTTTCTCTCTCACTGAGCCTAAACTGTAGAACAAAAACATCCAGGAACTGCTGCCATGGGAATGCACAAAGACCAAAATCCCAGAGGTGGCCTGTACATTCCCTTTGCAGCCCCTGAACCATATCAAACGCACTGCTGGTCTGTACTTTTCTTTCCAGTGACACATCACATTCAGTCGAGCGGATACTGCAGACAAACCGAATCACTTCCAGCTAGCGAGCTCCAATACGAAAATGTGGCCGCACAGGAAGCTTTCACTGGCCTTGCATGGTACAGTTGCAAACTTGCACTATGACTGCAGTCAAATGGTACTCAGGGCTTTTACATTGCGTCTGTACACTGCACACACCCGACGGTGTTCTGTGCCTTCACTGTCAGTTTGGCTACCATCAAGTACTTTCATGTTCCCAAGGTGCCTATTTGGCACAAAGAAAAAGATACCAGCCTTGCTGGACTGCGACTTCTTCTGCCAGTCTTTCACGTACACACTTCTCACTGGGGCTATGCACCTTTCTTCTAAGCTGTGTGGAAAGTCACATTCTTTACACTCACAGATGCCAGTTTCCATCCTTAAAAGAGCCCGCAGCTCTGCCCATGCAAGCAGTCTGAGAACCGAAGCCCGCTGGCAGCATTCAGCTTTGTCTCTTTTCAGAGCGTGTACTGCACACAGCACAGTATGCTGTGGGGGGTTTTCCTCCGTTATAAGTACAGTCATACTCTTTCTGTTCCACTAAGTCCACATCATCCATCTACCTCTCGCTCAGGGAAAGGCAGTAGGAGAGAGAAAAGCAGTTGCTGCATTGGTCTTTCCGAGTCCATGATTTTCAACAAACCGCCGCACTCTGGATGACAAGGGGGTGCAATGGGAGGGTCTGCTGTTCTTGCTCAAGCTGGCACTTTCATGAGCTAATGTTTGTGTAGGATGTTCACAAGTTAGTATCTGGACTCTGCGAGAGTGAAAGACAGCGCTGGGGAGCTCACATTGCCCTCTGAGTGTGGTGCAAATAAGAGTTTGTACCTGGAAGGGGGAGATCAGTGAAATCTTTTTGTCCTGACACGGTTGATTTGAGAGCAGTGGTGTTTTCAACTTGGCTCTGCACTTTGGGTGGTTTATAGCTAGGTGAGGGGCCTTTCCTTCTTTTGCAAGTCCCCCCTGCCATGCTGGGGTTGTTCTTCTGAGTGCTGACAGCGCGCAGGTTAAAGTTAACTGCTCCTCATGGCGCCCAGCACCATTCATGTGGCAATAGTTTGTTCCTTTGCGAATCCTGGCTCTTCGAATGTCTTTTGATTTCGTCCGGAAGACACTTCCATGTGGAGACAGCAACAGGTTGCTGAATGGGCACCTTTTGTGACCAATATTTACACTTGATGAAATTAGTGCATCAGGATGGTGATAGGCAACCAATGACCACTCAATTAACACTTACAATATTACTAACTTAAGCGAAACGAGGTTTTGCAAATGGCAATCTCTCCTTTGTACTGATACAGCCCTAATTTAATTTTCTTCAATGCACCAGCCTCAAGCACGGTGCTCTGCATGATTGCAAGTAAGAATTGCAAGATTGCAAGTAGGAACATTTAGTTGGAAAGGAAAGCTGATGGCACAGGTTCACATGGCGCTGTTTCTATTCTTCAAAGTGAATGTGAAACCCACTCTAACTTATTATCCAAATAGGAGAGCACCAGGGAATGCTCATACTTTAAAGGTAGCAGGGAAAAGAGCTCAGAAGCTTGGCTCTTGCATTCCCTCTCTAACAGTTCAACAGCTCTAGCCCAGAGAACTGCCTACTAGGAAGAGCCATTAAATTCACATGCTCTTCTATGTGCACTTTCCTCCTCAGCTTTAAGTACCATCATAATCCTTCAGTCTCACAGAGTCAGGATGCAAACAGAATTTTATCAGGGGCTGCTAAAGTCAGCAGGATGCAAATTTGTTCAACAGCTTGGCTTTTTCATTCCTTCTCTAACAGTTCAACAGCTATAGCCCACAGAACTGCCCATGAGGAAAAGCCATTAATTCGCTGAGAACACCCTACATGCAGATCCAAAACTGCTTTCTTTGCCAAAGAGAGAAACTATGAGCCCATCTCAGAAGAACTGGGATCTCCTCCTCCAAAATAGAAAACATCCAGGAACTGCTCCCATCCAATGTGCCAGAACACTGTTACTGGACATTACCTGCCCTGGTGTCTAAATCAGCTGCACACCAAGGATGAGCATAGCTGCTTGTCTTGGCTTACTGCCAAGAGTTCAGAAGACCACCTTTCAGAAGTGGAAACGACATGCCAAAATTGACTTTTTCAGGAGACTGCCTTGAAAATAGGGCGTAGCAACTCCATACTTGTACAAATCAAGGCAGTGCTTCTACACCAAATATGCCAGGACAGAAAGTTGCTGCTGCCCTTTACCTCCACTAGGCAGCTTCTTATGTGCACCTGAAACACTGGGGCTAGGTGCTTTCCTTCCCATGGAAAAGCATTGTCATCCTCTCTGAGGAACTGGCGTGCTACCGCCAATATTGAATATATCTAAGAATTGCTCCTACACAAGAGGTGCCAGGAGAGAAATGTCTCAGTTGAGTTTACTTCCCCATGGGACCTTATCATCTGCTCCACCAACACTGGGATTCAGACCTTTGCATTCCAAGGGAAGGCATTATGAGTCACTTGGCCTTGCGTTGCCTTCAGTACCATTGCCTGGTTTTTCCTAGCCTACCCTTGCTTTGCCTTCCTTGGCTACGTCTCTCTTGCCTATGTCTCCCTTGCCCTGCCCTGCCCTGCCTATGATTTCCTTGCTTTGCCCTGCCTTGCCTTTTCTTCCATGCAGGCAAGGCAATGCAGTCAAAGCAAGTTTAGGCAATTCTAGTCAAGTCAAGGGAAAGTTAGGGAAAGCAAAGCAAGAGCAGTGAGCAGGCAGCAAAGTAGGGCCAATGAGTGCGAGGCAAGAGAAGGCCCAGAAGTTGTAGTTCGGAAGGCAGGGCATAGGAAGGTAAGTCCAGTGATGCAGAGGGCAGGCAAAGACAAGAAAGGCTAGGCAAGGAAAGGCCAGCCAAGAAAGGGGTAGGCAAATAAAAACAGGGAATGCTTACACAAAGCAATGTGAAGCAAGGAACAGCTAGGCAAGTCAAGGCAAGAACACAGAAAGGTCAGTGGAGTAAGGCAAGCAAGGGAGAGATAGGAGAAGCAAGTTAAATCAAAGGACAGGAAGACAAGACATGGAAGGCCAGGGAAGGAGGCAGTAGGCAGGGGCTGGTTATGAAAGGCAGTGCAAGGCTGTTGCTGTTGAGACGGTCACGACACACATACACTCTCTGCCCCGAGCAATGGCAAAAAACCACTTGTATTATTTATGCATCTTCTCTTATGCACTTTTTTAGCTACATGTGCATGGACTATTATTTTGCTATAATACAATACTATTGGTTGTCTATAGTGTACACACATTCTTTGCTAAACATCAGCCAGTATCGTCCCTTTTGCAGCTGTTACAACTTCTTTCTGTTGTTTATCTTCTTGCTTCTGCAATTCTCACGGGTACAAAATGATTGTATCAACGGAAATGTCTGTGAGGCCTTCAGACCAGCTGTTGGTTCCCACAAAAGGCAAAGGAGTGGTAGACAAAAGAAGGCCAGGAATCTGTAGGCAAAGCAGGGATTGGGAGGGGTAGGCAAAGGAAAGCAAGGCCATGTTGGAAAGGGGCACAAATGTCAAGAAGGGCAAGGGTTATGCAAGGCAGTGCAAGGCAAGGGAAGGGTAGGCAGGCCAAGGCAAGACAAGAGCATGGAGGGGTGGTGCAGAAAAGGTGATGATCGGATGGATAGGCCAGTCAAAGGTGGGTAGGTGTGGGTAGACTAGGCGAGGGAAAGAGGGGTAGCAGGGCAAGGCAAGTGTTGGCTTTGCAAAGCAAGGCAAGAGAGACTTAGGCAAGGCCAAGAGAGTCATAGGAGAAGCAGGCAAGACAAGACCAGGAAACAAGGGGTAAGAAAGTCAAGGTGGGAGATTGGTGAACAAGGCCATGCAATGGAGACATAGGAAGGGCAAGGGAGGTACACAGAGGTGTCTGTAAGGCAATGCAAGGCTGGGCTCTGCATGGCAAGGGATGATCAGGTATGGCAATGCCTTCATGTACCCCACTGTTTCAGGAGAATATGAGAGGTGGCCCAGGGGTGGTCAAAGCCAGCAAGACCCATCTGTCCTGGCAGCTTTCCTCCGGGAGTAATCCTTGGTTGTATTGGATATGGGACATGCAATCACCATTTTAGCCATAGACTCCTGGACAAGAATGAAAGTTCTTTTCCCTGGGAAGGAAAACACGTAGACCCACTGTTTCAGGTGCAGATGAAAGACAGAACAAGGAAGGACAAGGCACTCGAAGAACGCCTTCTTTCTGGACGCGTCCTTCTGGGTGTGCTCAAGCTGCGTGGGCTCGGCAGCACTGAAGGTGTAAGAACCTGTTTCTGGCCAGGCAGTGTGCTGCAGTGCAAGGGCTGCGCCTTACTTTGTTGAAGCAGGCAGAGCATTCTCAGCTGAATCTGCTTGTTGAAGCAGCTCTTGGCTGGACATTTGCAAGTCGCTCCACTGAGCCCATGAAGCCGGTGCCCAGCTGCTTCGTTCTTCGCCTTCTGTGGTCCGGACAGGACTGAAGCGCAGCGATGGCTTGGAGCTTTGCCGCTCTTCAGCGTGAACACTGCACGCAGCCACAGGCTGCTGTGCACGGCTTTTCCTCAGCTCGACGTACAGTCATTCTCTTGCTGTTTCCCCGAGTCGAAAGTGTCCGTGTAGCTCTCTCGCTCAGCGAAAGGTGTCAGGAGAGAAACACTTGCTGGATGAGCTTTTCGCTGGCCAAGCCTTTCAACACAGCACCACCATTCGGGCAAAGGAGGAGGAGAAAGGAAAGAGCACCTTTTCGTCCCGGCACGTTCTTCTTTGCGAGACGCCTCTCCGCCTCTTCGCTCCCTGCAAGGCTGTAATGTGCGCGGTGGCACTTGGAAGCGAGAAGGCAGGTGCAGAGAGCACCGCGATCTGACGGCGCTGTGCCGGCTGGAAAGGAAAGAGGGCTGCCACTGGAATGCGGTGCAAATACAGGTTTGCACGCGTCGAGGGTAAGCGCCGGGTGAGCTTGCTGACCTAAAACCGTTCTCTGTGCCAGACACAGGCATTGAGAATCTTTCCGTTAAGAATCAGGCTGCCACGCAAACAGAACGTGGTGCTGCCTAGCGCTGCGAGGGAAAGTGCAGGCAGAGCATTCTCGGCTGAATCTGCTTGTTGAAGCAGCTCTTGGCTGGACATTTGCAAGTCGCGCCACTGAGTCCATGAAGCCGGTGCCCAGCTGCTTCGTTCTTCGCCTTCTGTGGTCCGGACAGGACTGAAGCGCAGCGATGGCTTGGAGCTTTGCCGCTCTTCAGATTGTTTACTGCAGGCATCTACATTTTTCTGTGCACGGATTTTCCTCAGCTGGACATAGAATTATTTTCTTGCTGTTTTACAGTGTCCAGACCATCTGTGTAGCTCTCGGTCAGGGAAATGCGTCAAGAGAGACGCCCTTGCTGGATGAGCTTTTTGCTGGCCAAGCCTTTCGACATCCCACCACAATTGGTCGAGGACGAGGAGAAAGGAGGGGTAACAGGGTAATATCTCTACAGTGCATCAGGTCATGTGAAATTTGTGCTGCTGCTGCCTAGTGCCCTTGCAGCTATCTGGGGAAGCAATTGCCCTTCCCTTCAGTCTCTGAGTTTCGGAGAACACGAATGCATGTAGGATGCAAGCGGAGGAGGGAAGTACAGAGTGCACCGGTGAGTTCGCTGTTGCTTACCTGGGGAGGGCGGAGGTGCAGCCCAGCACTGGCTTTGACGTCTACGGCCGTTCTCCAGGAGAGTAGCTGCTGGAGGCTGCCAAGGGAGCTGCGAGCACGAAAGTATAGCGGGCGTCTGTCTTAGAAGAAAGGCGCAGAGCCGCACTGTGATGCGCCCTTTCAGGAGGCTGCTTGGAGAAAGGGTGCTTTAGGAGGGCCTTCTGCTTTGACGCCTGCTCCTGGCTGAGCTCTAGCTGCAGGGACTCTGCAAGGCTGAACGACTAGGAAAGTGCCTATCTCCACGCTGTGGGATGAAGTGCTACGGCTCCGCGTTCCCTTTTGGAGACGCGAGGACTCCCTCAGCCGGCTTGGCTTGTGAACGAGCCTGCTGGACTTCTGCAACTCGGTGCACTACACCTGCAAGCCCGGTGCTCTGCGGCTTCATTTTTCGCCTCACGTTATCCGCACGGAAGGGAAGCCCAGCGAGGGCACTGAACTTTGCCGCTTTTGCTCGTGCATGCTGCACGCACCCTCGGTGTAGCGTGCACGATTTCTTTCCACAGCTCTATAGGAGAAAGGCTCGCGAAGGGTGTCTGGACTTCAGGCGGCTCTCTTGAAAGCTGTGTATTGCATAGGCGAAGTTACAGCATTTCAGGGAGTGGGTATCCAGAGCCAGCCCTACAGCTGTCAGCTACAGCTGGTAGGCATACCTGGAGCCGCTTTCTGTTCAAGTTAGAAAGCATTATGTATTTTTCTTTGCTGAGTATCTCAATACATAGCAACCAATAAGCACCATACAACAATACCTTTACATTTGCCTGTAGCCTATCATGACTACTACCATTACCATATTATAGTCATTCTTATCCAATCACAAGAGTAAGTATGTTACAATTTAAGCTTACAGTGGAAAATTCTCAGACCTCTCTTCTTCTTGCTACATCGACATTTCTTGTTTGCCTGCGATAGCTCTCTTTTTGGTAAAAACATGTTTTCTATTTCCTTATGGCCTTCTTGAGACTTATTTACTTGGTGAAAAACATGTGCTTGTTTGTACTCACATACCGGTGTCCTAATAAAAAACATCTCCTTCCAACTCAATCTCCAACCTTTGCCTTCTCAGTTATTCAGTGATCAGTGTTTCAGCAAAACACCTTTTACTCTCTATCAAAACTCGTTTCCATTTCCTCCTCATGCTAAGTTTCTACATTCAGAGATCTTTCTGTCAAGCCTACATAGCTGTGAAACTTTCTTACCAAACTTTCATCCTCTCCAACAAGCTCGAGCTACAAGGACACCCTTTCAGTTTCGCTGAGTCCACGCTGCCCACGTAGCTGTCGCTGAGCGAAGTGTGCCAGGGGAGAAGCACTTGCTGGAAGAGTCTTTCAATGCGCACGGCTTTGAAGGCAGCACCACAATGTGGGCCACGAGAAGGGGTGAGGAGGAATGTGGTGTCGTCCTGGCACCTTTCTCCTGTGTGAGCTGTCTACCGAAGCTCTTTGCTCCTTGCGAGACGGCAGCGTGCGCCGGAGTACACTCGAGCCGAGGAGCGGGCAGACAGCATCGCCATCTGACGGGCGCTTTGCAGCTTGCCGCAGAAAGCGCTGCACTGCCGGGCACAGTGTTCCGGGCGAGAAGCAGAAGACCGTCCGCCTCCGGGGGAACGAAGGTACGGCGTGCTCGAAAAGGCGAAGAACGAAGCCGCGGAGCGCCGGGCTCGCGTGCTCGTTGTACGGGCTGCAAGACGAGCGTGGCTGCCACTCTCCTGCCTGCTGAATTGACGTTATAGCCTTGGGAAGGAGGAAGTTCCACGGCACTTACCTGTGCTGCTGCTGCCTATTCCTCTTGTAGCTCTCTGTGGAAGCATTTGCGCTTCCCTTCAGTCTCCGTCTTTCCGAGAACACGATGGTAGTAGCATGCAGCGGAGGAGGGAAGAACAGAGCGCACCAGTGAGTCTGGTGCCGCTTACGTGCGGAAGGCGAAGGTGCAGCCCAGCCCTGGCTTCTACTTCTCGGGCCGTTCTCCAGGAAAGCAGCTGCTGGAGGCTGCCAAGGGAGCTGCGAGAGTGAAAGCAAGGTGGGCGTCTGTCTTAGAAGAAAGGCACAGAGCCACAGTGTCATTTGCGATTTCCAAAGGCTGGTTGGAGAGGCGTGCTTTAGGAAAGCCTTCTGCTTTGACGCCTGCTCCTGGCTGAGCTCTAGTTGCAGGGACTCTGCAAGGCTGAACAACTAGGAAAGTGCCTATGTCCACGCTGTGGGATGAAGCACTATAGCTGCGGCTTCCTTTCTGGAGCAAGCAAGAATGCTCTCAGCCGACTCTGCTTGTGAACGAGCCCTTGCTGGTCTTGGGCAATTTGGTGCACTGCACACGCAAGCCCAGTGCTCTGCAGCTAAATTGTTTGCCTTAAGTGGTCTGGACTGAAGAGAAGGCCAGCGATGGCAGTGAACTTTGCTGCTTTTCCGCGTGCATGCTGCACCCACCAACGGTGCACCGTACACGGTTTCTTTGCTCAGCTCGAGCTACAGCGACACCCTTTCGGTTTCGCTGAGTCCACGCTGCCCATGCAGCTCTCACTCAGCGAAGTGCGCCAGGGGAGAAGCACTTGCTGGAGAAGTCTTTCAATGTGCAAGGCTTTGAAGGCAGCACCCCAATCGGGACATGAGGAGGGCTGACGAAGAACGTGGTTCTTTCTTGGCAACTTTCTCCTGTGCGAGATGTCTACCGAAGATCTTTGCTCCTTGCCAGACTGCAGTGTGCACCAGAGTACACTCTGGCCGAGAAGGAGAAGGCAGACAGCACCACCATCTGACGGGCCCTATGCAGGTTATGACAGAAAGCAGACTGCCCCTGGAAGGCACTGGCAGCTACGAGTTCCCCAAGTGTCAGGGGCAAATGCTGGGCGAGCTCGTCATCCTGGCACGGTTCTCTGTGCGAGAGCGACTTCTCAGCGGTCCTTCTCGTGGCCCCGATTGCGCTGCTGTGTTTTCAAAGTCCTGCACACTGAAAGACTCATCCAGCAAGTGCTTCTCCCCTTCAAGTTTCGCTGAGCGAGAGCTACCATGGGTAGTGTGGACGCCGCGAAACCGAAGGGGTCTCCCGCTAGCTCGAGCTGCGGAAAAACCGTGCACAGCACACTGACAAGCGGCAAAGCACAATGGCCTCGCTCGGCTTCTCTTCTGCCCAGACAACGAAAGGCGAAGAACGAAGCCTCAGAGCACTGGGCTTGTGCGTGCAGCATTGCAGAAAGCGCAGAGACGCCTATCGGGAATTTCGGTCCTTGCGAGAGAGTCTTGTGTGCCTCGTGGTGCTTCGAGCCGAGAAAGACCGGGCAGACAGCACCGCCACAGAGGGGGCGCTTTTGCACCTTGTAAAAGGCAAGAGGACTGCTCCTGGAAGGTGGTGCGAATCCCTGTTGCCACTAGTGTCAGGAGCAAAGTGCTTGCAAGCTTATTGTCCTGGCACAGCTCTCTGCGGGAGACGTAGCCGAGAAGCTTTCCGCTTAGCTTGGGATCGCAAGAGGGACAGATTGTGCTGCTACGTAGCGCTGGGAAGGAGAGGTGCAGGGCCCAGGCGTGTTTGGGCAGAAGCAGTGCACTGGAGCGCTTGGCTGCCGACACAGCGTTCCGTGCGAGAAGCAGACCGCTGTTCGCCTCCGGGAGAATGAAGGTACGGCGTGCTCGAAAAGGCGAAGGACGAAGCCGCAGAGCACCGGGCTGGTGTGCGCGTCGTATGGGCTTGCAAGACGAAGGGTGGCTGCTGCACTCCTGCCTGCTGAATTGACGTTCTAGCATTCGGAAGGAGGACGCTCAAGGGCACTTGCTTGTGCCGCTGCCTCTTCCTCTTCCAGCTCTAGGTGGAAGTGATTGTGCTTCTTCTCAAGATTCTTGTGGAAACTCTTTTGTTGAACTTTGGAGTGCAAAATCCTGGGAACTGAATGTTACATTCCATCTAGAACGAAAGTTTTATTCCTCAGTTTTTGTCAGGAACAGCTAGAATGGAAAACACATCTTGGCTTTTTGCATTCCCTTCAGAGAATATTAACACTACGCAAATCGATGCCACGATCTATTCTGTCACCTAAATTTACTGTTTCAATCATGCACTCATAGGCTGCTCGTCTGAAATTTTCTGTCCAGATTCATTTGACCTCACGCATCTTCTGTTTTGCAGTACCAACAAGTCTTGCTACAGAAAGACATGCTAGATCAGCAGCAGTGTTTAGGTAGGCCTTTGGTACGGCAGTATCTGAACAGCACGCAACTCATACCTCAGCAATTCTCCCTGTGGCTCTGCTATGCGTGCTCTCGCATTTTTTCTCTCTCACTGAGCCTAAACTGTAGAACAAAAACATCCAGGAACTGCTGCCATGGGAATGCACAAAGACCAAAATCCCAGAGGTGGCCTGTACATTCCCTTTGCAGCCCCTGAACCATATCAAACGCACTGCTGGTCTGTACTTTTCTTTCCAGTGACACATCACATTCAGTCGAGCGGATACTGCAGACAAACCGAATCACTTCCAGCTAGCGAGCTCCAATACGAAAATGTGGCCGCACAGGAAGCTTTCACTGGCCTTGCATGGTACAGTTGCAAACTTGCACTATGACTGCAGTCAAATGGTACTCAGGGCTTTTACATTGCGTCTGTACACTGCACACACCCGACGGTGTTCTGTGCCTTCACTGTCAGTTTGGCTACCATCAAGTACTTTCATGTTCCCAAGGTGCCTATTTGGCACAAAGAAAAAGATACCAGCCTTGCTGGACTGCGACTTCTTCTGCCAGTCTTTCACGTACACACTTCTCACTGGGGCTATGCACCTTTCTTCTAAGCTGTGTGGAAAGTCACATTCTTTACACTCACAGATGCCAGTTTCCATCCTTAAAAGAGCCCGCAGCTCTGCCCATGCAAGCAGTCTGAGAACCGAAGCCCGCTGGCAGCATTCAGCTTTGTCTCTTTTCAGAGCGTGTACTGCACACAGCACAGTATGCTGTGGGGGGTTTTCCTCCGTTATAAGTACAGTCATACTCTTTCTGTTCCACTAAGTCCACATCATCCATCTACCTCTCGCTCAGGGAAAGGCAGTAGGAGAGAGAAAAGCAGTTGCTGCATTGGTCTTTCCGAGTCCATGATTTTCAACAAACCGCCGCACTCTGGATGACAAGGGGGTGCAATGGGAGGGTCTGCTGTTCTTGCTCAAGCTGGCACTTTCATGAGCTAATGTTTGTGTAGGATGTTCACAAGTTAGTATCTGGACTCTGCGAGAGTGAAAGACAGCGCTGGGGAGCTCACATTGCCCTCTGAGTGTGGTGCAAATAAGAGTTTGTACCTGGAAGGGGGAGATCAGTGAAATCTTTTTGTCCTGACACGGTTGATTTGAGAGCAGTGGTGTTTTCAACTTGGCTCTGCACTTTGGGTGGTTTATAGCTAGGTGAGGGGCCTTTCCTTCTTTTGCAAGTCCCCCCTGCCATGCTGGGGTTGTTCTTCTGAGTGCTGACAGCGCGCAGGTTAAAGTTAACTGCTCCTCATGGCGCCCAGCACCATTCATGTGGCAATAGTTTGTTCCTTTGCGAATCCTGGCTCTTCGAATGTCTTTTGATTTCGTCCGGAAGACACTTCCATGTGGAGACAGCAACAGGTTGATGAATGGGCACCTTTTGTGACCAATATTTACACTTGATGAAATTAGTGCATCAGGATGGTGATAGGCAACCAATGACCACTCAATTAACACTTACAATATTACTAACTTAAGCGAAACGAGGTTTTGCAAATGGCAATCTCTCCTTTGTACTGATACAGCCCTAATTTAATTTTCTTCAATGCACCAGCCTCAAGCACGGTGCTCTGCATGATTGCAAGTAAGAATTGCAAGATTGCAAGTAGGAACATTTAGTTGGAAAGGAAAGCTGATGGCACAGGTTCACATGGCGCTGTTTCTATTCTTCAAAGTGAATGTGAAACCCACTCTAACTTATTATCCAAATAGGAGAGCACCAGGGAATGCTCATACTTTAAAGGTAGCAGGGAAAAGAGCTCAGAAGCTTGGCTCTTGCATTCCCTCTCTAACAGTTCAACAGCTCTAGCCCAGAGAACTGCCTACTAGGAAGAGCCATTAAATTCACATGCTCTTCTATGTGCACTTTCCTCCTCAGCTTTAAGTACCATCATAATCCTTCAGTCTCACAGAGTCAGGATGCAAACAGAATTTTATCAGGGGCTGCTAAAGTCAGCAGGATGCAAATTTGTTCAACAGCTTGGCTTTTTCATTCCTTCTCTAACAGTTCAACAGCTATAGCCCACAGAACTGCCCATGAGGAAAAGCCATTAATTCGCTGAGAACACCCTACATGCAGATCCAAAACTGCTTTCTTTGCCAAAGAGAGAAACTATGAGCCCATCTCAGAAGAACTGGGATCTCCTCCTCCAAAATAGAAAACATCCAGGAACTGCTCCCATCCAATGTGCCAGAACACTGTTACTGGACATTACCTGCCCTGGTGTCTAAATCAGCTGCACACCAAGGATGAGCATAGCTGCTTGTCTTGGCTTACTGCCAAGAGTTCAGAAGACCACCTTTCAGAAGTGGAAACGACATGCCAAAATTGACTTTTTCAGGAGACTGCCTTGAAAATAGGGCGTAGCAACTCCATACTTGTACAAATCAAGGCAGTGCTTCTACACCAAATATGCCAGGACAGAAAGTTGCTGCTGCCCTTTACCTCCACTAGGCAGCTTCTTATGTGCACCTGAAACACTGGGGCTAGGTGCTTTCCTTCCCATGGAAAAGCATTGTCATCCTCTCTGAGGAACTGGCGTGCTACCGCCAATATTGAATATATCTAAGAATTGCTCCTACACAAGAGGTGCCAGGAGAGAAATGTCTCAGTTGAGTTTACTTCCCCATGGGACCTTATCATCTGCTCCACCAACACTGGGATTCAGACCTTTGCATTCCAAGGGAAGGCATTATGAGTCACTTGGCCTTGCGTTGCCTTCAGTACCATTGCCTGGTTTTTCCTAGCCTACCCTTGCTTTGCCTTCCTTGGCTACGTCTCTCTTGCCTATGTCTCCCTTGCCCTGCCCTGCCCTGCCTATGATTTCCTTGCTTTGCCCTGCCTTGCCTTTTCTTCCATGCAGGCAAGGCAATGCAGTCAAAGCAAGTTTAGGCAATTCTAGTCAAGTCAAGGGAAAGTTAGGGAAAGCAAAGCAAGAGCAGTGAGCAGGCAGCAAAGTAGGGCCAATGAGTGCGAGGCAAGAGAAGGCCCAGAAGTTGTAGGGAAGGCAGGGCATAGGAAGGTAAGTCCAGTGATGCAGAGGGCAGGCAAAGACAAGAAAGGCTAGGCAAGGAAAGGCCAGCCAAGAAAGGGGTAGGCAAATAAAAACAGGGAATGCTTACACAAAGCAATGTGAAGCAAGGAACAGCTAGGCAAGTCAAGGCAAGAACACAGAAAGGTCAGTGGAGTAAGGCAAGCAAGGGAGAGATAGGAGAAGCAAGTTAAATCAAAGGACAGGAAGACAAGACATGGAAGGCCAGGGAAGGAGGCAGTAGGCAGGGGCTGGTTATGAAAGGCAGTGCAAGGCTGTTGCTGTTGAGACGGTCACGACACACATACACTCTCTGCCCCGAGCAATGGCAAAAAACCACTTGTATTATTTATGCATCTTCTCTTATGCACTTTTTTAGCTACATGTGCATGGACTATTATTTTGCTATAATACAATACTATTGGTTGTCTATAGTGTACACACATTCTTTGCTAAACATCAGCCAGTATCGTCCCTTTTGCAGCTGTTACAACTTCTTTCTGTTGTTTATCTTCTTGCTTCTGCAATTCTCACGGGTACAAAATGATTGTATCAACGGAAATGTCTGTGAGGCCTTCAGACCAGCTGTTGGTTCCCACAAAAGGCAAAGGAGTGGTAGACAAAAGAAGGCCAGGAATCTGTAGGCAAAGCAGGGATTGGGAGGGGTAGGCAAAGGAAAGCAAGGCCATGTTGGAAAGGGGCACAAATGTCAAGAAGGGCAAGGGTTATGCAAGGCAGTGCAAGGCAAGGGAAGGGTAGGCAGGCCAAGGCAAGACAAGAGCATGGAGGGGTGGTGCAGAAAAGGTGATGATCGGATGGATAGGCCAGTCAAAGGTGGGTAGGTGTGGGTAGACTAGGCGAGGGAAAGAGGGGTAGCAGGGCAAGGCAAGTGTTGGCTTTGCAAAGCAAGGCAAGAGAGACTTAGGCAAGGCCAAGAGAGTCATAGGAGAAGCAGGCAAGACAAGACCAGGAAACAAGGGGTAAGAAAGTCAAGGTGGGAGATTGGTGAACAAGGCCATGCAATGGAGACATAGGAAGGGCAAGGGAGGTACACAGAGGTGTCTGTAAGGCAATGCAAGGCTGGGCTCTGCATGGCAAGGGATGATCAGGTATGGCAATGCCTTCATGTACCCCACTGTTTCAGGAGAATATGAGAGGTGGCCCAGGGGTGGTCAAAGCCAGCAAGACCCATCTGTCCTGGCAGCTTTCCTCCGGGAGTAATCCTTGGTTGTATTGGATATGGGACATGCAATCACCATTTTAGCCATAGACTCCTGGACAAGAATGAAAGTTCTTTTCCCTGGGAAGGAAAACACGTAGACCCACTGTTTCAGGTGCAGATGAAAGACAGAACAAGGAAGGACAAGGCACTCGAAGAACGCCTTCTTTCTGGACGCGTCCTTCTGGGTGTGCTCAAGCTGCGTGGGCTCGGCAGCACTGAAGGTGTAAGAACCTGTTTCTGGCCAGGCAGTGTGCTGCAGTGCAAGGGCTGCGCCTTACTTTGTTGAAGCAGGCAGAGCATTCTCAGCTGAATCTGCTTGTTGAAGCAGCTCTGGGCTGGACATTTGCAAGTCGCTCCACTGAGCCCATGAAGCCGGTGCCCAGCTGCTTCGTTCTTCGCCTTCTGTGGTCCGGACAGGACTGAAGCGCAGCGATGGCTTGGAGCTTTGCCGCTCTTCAGCGTGAACACTGCACGCAGCCACAGGCTGCTGTGCACGGCTTTTCCTCAGCTCGACGTACAGTCATTCTCTTGCTGTTTCCCCGAGTCGAAAGTGTCCGTGTAGCTCTCTCGCTCAGCGAAAGGCGTCAGGAGAGAAACACTTGCTGGATGAGCTTTTCGCTGGCCAAGCCTTTCAACACAGCACCACCATTCGGGCAAAGGAGGAGGAGAAAGGAAAGAGCACCTTTTCGTCCCGGCACGTTCTTCTTTGCGAGACGCCTCTCCGCCTCTTCGCTCCCTGCAAGGCTGTAATGTGCGCGGTGGCACTTGGAAGCGAGAAGGCAGGTGCAGAGAGCACCGCGATCTGACGGCGCTGTGCCGGCTGGAAAGGAAAGAGGGCTGCCACTGGAATGCGGTGCAAATACAGGTTTGCACGCGTCGAGGGTAAGCGCCGGGTGAGCTTGCTGACCTAAAACCGTTCTCTGTGCCAGACACAGGCATTGAGAATCTTTCCGTTAAGAATCAGGCTGCCACGCAAACAGAACGTGGTGCTGCCTAGCGCTGCGAGGGAAAGTGCAGGCAGAGCATTCTCGGCTGAATCTGCTTGTTGAAGCAGCTCTTGGCTGGACATTTGCAAGTCGCGCCACTGAGTCCATGAAGCCGGTGCCCAGCTGCTTCGTTCTTCGCCTTCTGTGGTCCGGACAGGACTGAAGCGCAGCGATGGCTTGGAGCTTTGCCGCTCTTCAGATTGTTTACTGCAGGCATCTACATTTTTCTGTGCACGGATTTTCCTCAGCTGGACATAGAATTATTTTCTTGCTGTTTTACAGTGTCCAGACCATCTGTGTAGCTCTCGGTCAGGGAAATGCGTCAAGAGAGACGCCCTTGCTGGATGAGCTTTTTGCTGGCCAAGCCTTTCGACATCCCACCACAATTGGTCGAGGACGAGGAGAAAGGAGGGGTAACAGGGTAATATCTCTACAGTGCATCAGGTCATGTGAAATTTGTGCTGCTGCTGCCTAGTGCCCTTGCAGCTATCTGGGGAAGCAATTGCCCTTCCCTTCAGTCTCTGAGTTTCGGAGAACACGAATGCATGTAGGATGCAAGCGGAGGAGGGAAGTACAGAGTGCACCGGTGAGTTCGCTGTTGCTTACCTGGGGAGGGCGGAGGTGCAGCCCAGCACTGGCTTTGACGTCTACGGCCGTTCTCCAGGAGAGTAGCTGCTGGAGGCTGCCAAGGGAGCTGCGAGCACGAAAGTATAGCGGGCGTCTGTCTTAGAAGAAAGGCGCAGAGCCGCACTGTGATGCGCCCTTTCAGGAGGCTGCTTGGAGAAAGGGTGCTTTAGGAGGGCCTTCTGCTTTGACGCCTGCTCCTGGCTGAGCTCTAGCTGCAGGGACTCTGCAAGGCTGAACGACTAGGAAAGTGCCTATCTCCACGCTGTGGGATGAAGTGCTACGGCTCCGCGTTCCCTTTTGGAGACGCGAGGACTCCCTCAGCCGGCTTGGCTTGTGAACGAGCCTGCTGGACTTCTGCAACTCGGTGCACTACACCTGCAAGCCCGGTGCTCTGCGGCTTCATTTTTCGCCTCACGTTATCCGCACGGAAGGGAAGCCCAGCGAGGGCACTGAACTTTGCCGCTTTTGCTCGTGCATGCTGCACGCACCCTCGGTGTAGCGTGCACGATTTCTTTCCACAGCTCTATAGGAGAAAGGCTCGCGAAGGGTGTCTGGACTTCAGGCGGCTCTCTTGAAAGCTGTGTATTGCATAGGCGAAGTTACAGCATTTCAGGGAGTGGGTATCCAGAGCCAGCCCTACAGCTGTCAGCTACAGCTGGTAGGCATACCTGGAGCCGCTTTCTGTTCAAGTTAGAAAGCATTATGTATTTTTCTTTGCTGAGTATCTCAATACATAGCAACCAATAAGCACCATACAACAATACCTTTACATTTGCCTGTAGCCTATCATGACTACTACCATTACCATATTATAGTCATTCTTATCCAATCACAAGAGTAAGTATGTTACAATTTAAGCTTACAGTGGAAAATTCTCAGACCTCTCTTCTTCTTGCTACATCGACATTTCTTGTTTGCCTGAGATAGCTCTCTTTTTGGTAAAAACATGTTTTCTATTTCCTTATGGCCTTCTTGAGACTTATTTACTTGGTGAAAAACATGTGCTTGTTTGTACTCACATACCGGTGTCCTAATAAAAAACATCTCCTTCCAACTCAATCTCCAACCTTTGCCTTCTCAGTTATTCAGTGATCAGTGTTTCAGCAAAACACCTTTTACTCTCTATCAAAACTCGTTTCCATTTCCTCCTCATGCTAAGTTTCTACATTCAGAGATCTTTCTGTCAAGCCTACATAGCTGTGAAACTTTCTTACCAAACTTTCATCCTCTCCAACAAGCTCGAGCTACAAGGACACCCTTTCAGTTTCGCTGAGTCCACGCTGCCCACGTAGCTGTCGCTGAGCGAAGTGTGCCAGGGGAGAAGCACTTGCTGGAAGAGTCTTTCAATGCGCACGGCTTTGAAGGCAGCACCACAATGTGGGCCACGAGAAGGGGTGAGGAGGAATGTGGTGTCGTCCTGGCACCTTTCTCCTGTGTGAGCTGTCTACCGAAGCTCTTTGCTCCTTGCGAGACGGCAGCGTGCGCCGGAGTACACTCGAGCCGAGGAGCGGGCAGACAGCATCGCCATCTGACGGGCGCTTTGCAGCTTGCCGCAGAAAGCGCTGCACTGCCGGGCACAGTGTTCCGGGCGAGAAGCAGAAGACCGTCCGCCTCCGGGGGAACGAAGGTACGGCGTGCTCGAAAAGGCGAAGAACGAAGCCGCGGAGCGCCGGGCTCGCGTGCTCGTTGTACGGGCTGCAAGACGAGCGTGGCTGCCACTCTCCTGCCTGCTGAATTGACGTTATAGCCTTGGGAAGGAGGAAGTTCCACGGCACTTTCCTGTGCTGCTGCTGCCTATTCCTCTTGTAGCTCTCTGTGGAAGCATTTGCGCTTCCCTTCAGTCTCCGTCTTTCCGAGAACACGATGGTAGTAGCATGCAGCGGAGGAGGGAAGAACAGAGCGCACCGGTGAGTCTGGTGCCGCTTACGTGCGGAAGGCGAAGGTGCAGCCCAGCCCTGGCTTCTACTTCTCGGGCCGTTCTCCAGGAAAGCAGCTGCTGGAGGCTGCCAAGGGAGCTGCGAGAGTGAAAGCAAGGTGGGCGTCTGTCTTAGAAGAAAGGCACAGAGCCACAGTGTCATTTGCGATTTCCAAAGGCTGGTTGGAGAGGCGTGCTTTAGGAAAGCCTTCTGCTTTGACGCCTGCTCCTGGCTGAGCTCTAGTTGCAGGGACTCTGCAAGGCTGAACAACTAGGAAAGTGCCTATGTCCACGCTGTGGGATGAAGCACTATAGCTGCGGCTTCCTTTCTGGAGCAAGCAAGAATGCTCTCAGCCGACTCTGCTTGTGAACGAGCCCTTGCTGGTCTTGGGCAATTTGGTGCACTGCACACGCAAGCCCAGTGCTCTGCAGCTAAATTGTTTGCCTTAAGTGGTCTGGACTGAAGAGAAGGCCAGCGATGGCAGTGAACTTTGCTGCTTTTCCGCGTGCATGCTGCACCCACCAACGGTGCACCGTGCACGGTTTCTTTGCTCAGCTCGAGCTACAGCGACACCCTTTCGGTTTCGCTGAGTCCACGCTGCCCATGCAGCTCTCACTCAGCGAAGTGCGCCAGGGGAGAAGCACTTGCTGGAGAAGTCTTTCAATGTGCAAGGCTTTGAAGGCAGCACCCCAATCGGGACATGAGGAGGGCTGATGAAGAACGTGGTTCTTTCTTGGCAACTTTCTCCTGTGCGAGATGTCTACCGAAGCTCTTTGCTCCTTGCGAGACGGCAGCGTGCGCCGGAGTACACTCGAGCCGAGGAGCGGGCAGACAGCATCGCCATCTGACGGGCGCTTTGCAGCTTGCCGCAGAAAGCGCTGCACTGCCGGGCACAGTGTTCCGGGCGAGAAGCAGAAGACCGTCCGCCTCCGGGGGAACGAAGGTACGGCGTGCTCGAAAAGGCGAAGAACGAAGCCGCGGAGCGCCGGGCTCGCGTGCTCGTTGTACGGGCTGCAAGACGAGCGTGGCTGCCACTCTCCTGCCTGCTGAATTGACGTTATAGCCTTGGGAAGGAGGAAGTTCCACGGCACTTACCTGTGCTGCTGCTGCCTATTCCTCTTGTAGCTCTCTGTGGAAGCATTTGCGCTTCCCTTCAGTCTCCGTCTTTCCGAGAACACGATGGTAGTAGCATGCAGCGGAGGAGGGAAGAACAGAGCGCACCGGTGAGTCTGGTGCCGCTTACGTGCGGAAGGCGAAGGTGCAGCCCAGCCCTGGCTTCTACTTCTCGGGCCGTTCTCCAGGAAAGCAGCTGCTGGAGGCTGCCAAGGGAGCTGCGAGAGTGAAAGCAAGGTGGGCGTCTGTCTTAGAAGAAAGGCACAGAGCCACAGTGTCATTTGCGATTTCCGAAGGCTGGTTGGAGAGGCGTGCTTTAGGAAAGCCTTCTGCTTTGACGCCTGCTCCTGGCTGAGCTCTAGTTGCAGGGACTCTGCAAGGCTGAACAACTAGGAAAGTGCCTATGTCCACGCTGTGGGATGAAGCACTATAGCTGCGGCTTCCTTTCTGGAGCAAGCAAGAATGCTCTCAGCCGACTCTGCTTGTGAACGAGCCCTTGCTGGTCTTGGGCAATTTGGTGCACTGCACACGCAAGCCCAGTGCTCTGCAGCTAAATTGTTTGCCTTAAGTGGTCTGGACTGAAGAGAAGGCCAGCGATGGCAGTGAACTTTGCTGCTTTTCCGCGTGCATGCTGCACCCACCAACGGTGCACCGTGCACGGTTTCTTTGCTCAGCTCGAGCTACAGCGACACCCTTTCGGTTTCGCTGAGTCCACGCTGCCCATGCAGCTCTCACTCAGCGAAGTGCGCCAGGGGAGAAGCACTTGCTGGAGAAGTCTTTCAATGTGCAAGGCTTTGAAGGCAGCACCCCAATCGGGACATGAGGAGGGCTGATGAAGAACGTGGTTCTTTCTTGGCAACTTTCTCCTGTGCGAGATGTCTACCGAAGCTCTTTGCTCCTTGCGAGACGGCAGCGTGCGCCGGAGTACACTCGAGCCGAGGAGCGGGCAGACAGCATCGCCATCTGACGGGCGCTTTGCAGCTTGCCGCAGAAAGCGCTGCACTGCCGGGCACAGTGTTCCGGGCGAGAAGCAGAAGACCGTCCGCCTCCGGGGGAACGAAGGTACGGCGTGCTCGAAAAGGCGAAGAACGAAGCCGCGGAGCGCCGGGCTCGCGTGCTCGTTGTACGGGCTGCAAGACGAGCGTGGCTGCCACTCTCCTGCCTGCTGAATTGACGTTATAGCCTTGGGAAGGAGGAAGTTCCACGGCACTTTCCTGTGCTGCTGCTGCCTATTCCTCTTGTAGCTCTCTGTGGAAGCATTTGCGCTTCCCTTCAGTCTCCGTCTTTCCGAGAACACGATGGTAGTAGCATGCAGCGGAGGAGGGAAGAACAGAGCGCACCGGTGAGTCTGGTGCCGCTTACGTGCGGAAGGCGAAGGTGCAGCCCAGCCCTGGCTTCTACTTCTCGGGCCGTTCTCCAGGAAAGCAGCTGCTGGAGGCTGCCAAGGGAGCTGCGAGAGTGAAAGCAAGGTGGGCGTCTGTCTTAGAAGAAAGGCACAGAGCCACAGTGTCATTTGCGATTTCCGAAGGCTGGTTGGAGAGGCGTGCTTTAGGAAAGCCTTCTGCTTTGACGCCTGCTCCTGGCTGAGCTCTAGTTGCAGGGACTCTGCAAGGCTGAACAACTAGGAAAGTGCCTATGTCCACGCTGTGGGATGAAGCACTATAGCTGCGGCTTCCTTTCTGGAGCAAGCAAGAATGCTCTCAGCCGACTCTGCTTGTGAACGAGCCCTTGCTGGTCTTGGGCAATTTGGTGCACTGCACACGCAAGCCCAGTGCTCTGCAGCTAAATTGTTTGCCTTAAGTGGTCTGGACTGAAGAGAAGGCCAGCGATGGCAGTGAACTTTGCTGCTTTTCCGCGTGCATGCTGCACCCACCAACGGTGCACCGTGCACGGTTTCTTTGCTCAGCTCGAGCTACAGCGACACCCTTTCGGTTTCGCTGAGTCCACGCTGCCCATGCAGCTCTCACTCAGCGAAGTGCGCCAGGGGAGAAGCACTTGCTGGAGAAGTCTTTCAATGTGCAAGGCTTTGAAGGCAGCACCCCAATCGGGACATGAGGAGGGCTGATGAAGAACGTGGTTCTTTCTTGGCAACTTTCTCCTGTGCGAGATGTCTACCGAAGCTCTTTGCTCCTTGCGAGACGGCAGCGTGCGCCGGAGTACACTCGAGCCGAGGAGCGGGCAGACAGCATCGCCATCTGACGGGCGCTTTGCAGCTTGCCGCAGAAAGCGCTGCACTGCCGGGCACAGTGTTCCGGGCGAGAAGCAGAAGACCGTCCGCCTCCGGGGGAACGAAGGTACGGCGTGCTCGAAAAGGCGAAGAACGAAGCCGCGGAGCGCCGGGCTCGCGTGCTCGTTGTACGGGCTGCAAGACGAGCGTGGCTGCCACTCTCCTGCCTGCTGAATTGACGTTATAGCCTTGGGAAGGAGGAAGTTCCACGGCACTTTCCTGTGCTGCTGCTGCCTATTCCTCTTGTAGCTCTCTGTGGAAGCATTTGCGCTTCCCTTCAGTCTCCGTCTTTCCGAGAACACGATGGTAGTAGCATGCAGCGGAGGAGGGAAGAACAGAGCGCACCGGTGAGTCTGGTGCCGCTTACGTGCGGAAGGCGAAGGTGCAGCCCAGCCCTGGCTTCTACTTCTCGGGCCGTTCTCCAGGAAAGCAGCTGCTGGAGGCTGCCAAGGGAGCTGCGAGAGTGAAAGCAAGGTGGGCGTCTGTCTTAGAAGAAAGGCACAGAGCCACAGTGTCATTTGCGATTTCCGAAGGCTGGTTGGAGAGGCGTGCTTTAGGAAAGCCTTCTGCTTTGACGCCTGCTCCTGGCTGAGCTCTAGTTGCAGGGACTCTGCAAGGCTGAACAACTAGGAAAGTGCCTATGTCCACGCTGTGGGATGAAGCACTATAGCTGCGGCTTCCTTTCTGGAGCAAGCAAGAATGCTCTCAGCCGACTCTGCTTGTGAACGAGCCCTTGCTGGTCTTGGGCAATTTGGTGCACTGCACACGCAAGCCCAGTGCTCTGCAGCTAAATTGTTTGCCTTAAGTGGTCTGGACTGAAGAGAAGGCCAGCGATGGCAGTGAACTTTGCTGCTTTTCCGCGTGCATGCTGCACCCACCAACGGTGCACCGTGCACGGTTTCTTTGCTCAGCTCGAGCTACAGCGACACCCTTTCGGTTTCGCTGAGTCCACGCTGCCCATGCAGCTCTCACTCAGCGAAGTGCGCCAGGGGAGAAGCACTTGCTGGAGAAGTCTTTCAATGTGCAAGGCTTTGAAGGCAGCACCCCAATCGGGACATGAGGAGGGCTGATGAAGAACGTGGTTCTTTCTTGGCAACTTTCTCCTGTGCGAGATGTCTACCGAAGCTCTTTGCTCCTTGCGAGACGGCAGCGTGCGCCGGAGTACACTCGAGCCGAGGAGCGGGCAGACAGCATCGCCATCTGACGGGCGCTTTGCAGCTTGCCGCAGAAAGCGCTGCACTGCCGGGCACAGTGTTCCGGGCGAGAAGCAGAAGACCGTCCGCCTCCGGGGGAACGAAGGTACGGCGTGCTCGAAAAGGCGAAGAACGAAGCCGCGGAGCGCCGGGCTCGCGTGCTCGTTGTACGGGCTGCAAGACGAGCGTGGCTGCCACTCTCCTGCCTGCTGAATTGACGTTATAGCCTTGGGAAGGAGGAAGTTCCACGGCACTTTCCTGTGCTGCTGCTGCCTATTCCTCTTGTAGCTCTCTGTGGAAGCATTTGCGCTTCCCTTCAGTCTCCGTCTTTCCGAGAACACGATGGTAGTAGCATGCAGCGGAGGAGGGAAGAACAGAGCGCACCGGTGAGTCTGGTGCCGCTTACGTGCGGAAGGCGAAGGTGCAGCCCAGCCCTGGCTTCTACTTCTCGGGCCGTTCTCCAGGAAAGCAGCTGCTGGAGGCTGCCAAGGGAGCTGCGAGAGTGAAAGCAAGGTGGGCGTCTGTCTTAGAAGAAAGGCACAGAGCCACAGTGTCATTTGCGATTTCCGAAGGCTGGTTGGAGAGGCGTGCTTTAGGAAAGCCTTCTGCTTTGACGCCTGCTCCTGGCTGAGCTCTAGTTGCAGGGACTCTGCAAGGCTGAACAACTAGGAAAGTGCCTATGTCCACGCTGTGGGATGAAGCACTATAGCTGCGGCTTCCTTTCTGGAGCAAGCAAGAATGCTCTCAGCCGACTCTGCTTGTGAACGAGCCCTTGCTGGTCTTGGGCAATTTGGTGCACTGCACACGCAAGCCCAGTGCTCTGCAGCTAAATTGTTTGCCTTAAGTGGTCTGGACTGAAGAGAAGGCCAGCGATGGCAGTGAACTTTGCTGCTTTTCCGCGTGCATGCTGCACCCACCAACGGTGCACCGTGCACGGTTTCTTTGCTCAGCTCGAGCTACAGCGACACCCTTTCGGTTTCGCTGAGTCCACGCTGCCCATGCAGCTCTCACTCAGCGAAGTGCGCCAGGGGAGAAGCACTTGCTGGAGAAGTCTTTCAATGTGCAAGGCTTTGAAGGCAGCACCCCAATCGGGACATGAGGAGGGCTGATGAAGAACGTGGTTCTTTCTTGGCAACTTTCTCCTGTGCGAGATGTCTACCGAAGCTCTTTGCTCCTTGCGAGACGGCAGCGTGCGCCGGAGTACACTCGAGCCGAGGAGCGGGCAGACAGCATCGCCATCTGACGGGCGCTTTGCAGCTTGCCGCAGAAAGCGCTGCACTGCCGGGCACAGTGTTCCGGGCGAGAAGCAGAAGACCGTCCGCCTCCGGGGGAACGAAGGTACGGCGTGCTCGAAAAGGCGAAGAACGAAGCCGCGGAGCGCCGGGCTCGCGTGCTCGTTGTACGGGCTGCAAGACGAGCGTGGCTGCCACTCTCCTGCCTGCTGAATTGACGTTATAGCCTTGGGAAGGAGGAAGTTCCACGGCACTTACCTGTGCTGCTGCTGCCTATTCCTCTTGTAGCTCTCTGTGGAAGCATTTGCGCTTCCCTTCAGTCTCCGTCTTTCCGAGAACACGATGGTAGTAGCATGCAGCGGAGGAGGGAAGAACAGAGCGCACCGGTGAGTCTGGTGCCGCTTACGTGCGGAAGGCGAAGGTGCAGCCCAGCCCTGGCTTCTACTTCTCGGGCCGTTCTCCAGGAAAGCAGCTGCTGGAGGCTGCCAAGGGAGCTGCGAGAGTGAAAGCAAGGTGGGCGTCTGTCTTAGAAGAAAGGCACAGAGCCACAGTGTCATTTGCGATTTCCGAAGGCTGGTTGGAGAGGCGTGCTTTAGGAAAGCCTTCTGCTTTGACGCCTGCTCCTGGCTGAGCTCTAGTTGCAGGGACTCTGCAAGGCTGAACAACTAGGAAAGTGCCTATGTCCACGCTGTGGGATGAAGCACTATAGCTGCGGCTTCCTTTCTGGAGCAAGCAAGAATGCTCTCAGCCGACTCTGCTTGTGAACGAGCCCTTGCTGGTCTTGGGCAATTTGGTGCACTGCACACGCAAGCCCAGTGCTCTGCAGCTAAATTGTTTGCCTTAAGTGGTCTGGACTGAAGAGAAGGCCAGCGATGGCAGTGAACTTTGCTGCTTTTCCGCGTGCATGCTGCACCCACCAACGGTGCACCGTGCACGGTTTCTTTGCTCAGCTCGAGCTACAGCGACACCCTTTCGGTTTCGCTGAGTCCACGCTGCCCATGCAGCTCTCACTCAGCGAAGTGCGCCAGGGGAGAAGCACTTGCTGGAGAAGTCTTTCAATGTGCAAGGCTTTGAAGGCAGCACCCCAATCGGGACATGAGGAGGGCTGATGAAGAACGTGGTTCTTTCTTGGCAACTTTCTCCTGTGCGAGATGTCTACCGAAGCTCTTTGCTCCTTGCGAGACGGCAGCGTGCGCCGGAGTACACTCGAGCCGAGGAGCGGGCAGACAGCATCGCCATCTGACGGGCGCTTTGCAGCTTGCCGCAGAAAGCGCTGCACTGCCGGGCACAGTGTTCCGGGCGAGAAGCAGAAGACCGTCCGCCTCCGGGGGAACGAAGGTACGGCGTGCTCGAAAAGGCGAAGAACGAAGCCGCGGAGCGCCGGGCTCGCGTGCTCGTTGTACGGGCTGCAAGACGAGCGTGGCTGCCACTCTCCTGCCTGCTGAATTGACGTTATAGCCTTGGGAAGGAGGAAGTTCCACGGCACTTTCCTGTGCTGCTGCTGCCTATTCCTCTTGTAGCTCTCTGTGGAAGCATTTGCGCTTCCCTTCAGTCTCCGTCTTTCCGAGAACACGATGGTAGTAGCATGCAGCGGAGGAGGGAAGAACAGAGCGCACCGGTGAGTCTGGTGCCGCTTACGTGCGGAAGGCGAAGGTGCAGCCCAGCCCTGGCTTCTACTTCTCGGGCCGTTCTCCAGGAAAGCAGCTGCTGGAGGCTGCCAAGGGAGCTGCGAGAGTGAAAGCAAGGTGGGCGTCTGTCTTAGAAGAAAGGCACAGAGCCACAGTGTCATTTGCGATTTCCGAAGGCTGGTTGGAGAGGCGTGCTTTAGGAAAGCCTTCTGCTTTGACGCCTGCTCCTGGCTGAGCTCTAGTTGCAGGGACTCTGCAAGGCTGAACAACTAGGAAAGTGCCTATGTCCACGCTGTGGGATGAAGCACTATAGCTGCGGCTTCCTTTCTGGAGCAAGCAAGAATGCTCTCAGCCGACTCTGCTTGTGAACGAGCCCTTGCTGGTCTTGGGCAATTTGGTGCACTGCACACGCAAGCCCAGTGCTCTGCAGCTAAATTGTTTGCCTTAAGTGGTCTGGACTGAAGAGAAGGCCAGCGATGGCAGTGAACTTTGCTGCTTTTCCGCGTGCATGCTGCACCCACCAACGGTGCACCGTGCACGGTTTCTTTGCTCAGCTCGAGCTACAGCGACACCCTTTCGGTTTCGCTGAGTCCACGCTGCCCATGCAGCTCTCACTCAGCGAAGTGCGCCAGGGGAGAAGCACTTGCTGGAGAAGTCTTTCAATGTGCAAGGCTTTGAAGGCAGCACCCCAATCGGGACATGAGGAGGGCTGATGAAGAACGTGGTTCTTTCTTGGCAACTTTCTCCTGTGCGAGATGTCTACCGAAGCTCTTTGCTCCTTGCGAGACGGCAGCGTGCGCCGGAGTACACTCGAGCCGAGGAGCGGGCAGACAGCATCGCCATCTGACGGGCGCTTTGCAGCTTGCCGCAGAAAGCGCTGCACTGCCGGGCACAGTGTTCCGGGCGAGAAGCAGAAGACCGTCCGCCTCCGGGGGAACGAAGGTACGGCGTGCTCGAAAAGGCGAAGAACGAAGCCGCGGAGCGCCGGGCTCGCGTGCTCGTTGTACGGGCTGCAAGACGAGCGTGGCTGCCACTCTCCTGCCTGCTGAATTGACGTTATAGCCTTGGGAAGGAGGAAGTTCCACGGCACTTTCCTGTGCTGCTGCTGCCTATTCCTCTTGTAGCTCTCTGTGGAAGCATTTGCGCTTCCCTTCAGTCTCCGTCTTTCCGAGAACACGATGGTAGTAGCATGCAGCGGAGGAGGGAAGAACAGAGCGCACCGGTGAGTCTGGTGCCGCTTACGTGCGGAAGGCGAAGGTGCAGCCCAGCCCTGGCTTCTACTTCTCGGGCCGTTCTCCAGGAAAGCAGCTGCTGGAGGCTGCCAAGGGAGCTGCGAGAGTGAAAGCAAGGTGGGCGTCTGTCTTAGAAGAAAGGCACAGAGCCACAGTGTCATTTGCGATTTCCGAAGGCTGGTTGGAGAGGCGTGCTTTAGGAAAGCCTTCTGCTTTGACGCCTGCTCCTGGCTGAGCTCTAGTTGCAGGGACTCTGCAAGGCTGAACAACTAGGAAAGTGCCTATGTCCACGCTGTGGGATGAAGCACTATAGCTGCGGCTTCCTTTCTGGAGCAAGCAAGAATGCTCTCAGCCGACTCTGCTTGTGAACGAGCCCTTGCTGGTCTTGGGCAATTTGGTGCACTGCACACGCAAGCCCAGTGCTCTGCAGCTAAATTGTTTGCCTTAAGTGGTCTGGACTGAAGAGAAGGCCAGCGATGGCAGTGAACTTTGCTGCTTTTCCGCGTGCATGCTGCACCCACCAACGGTGCACCGTGCACGGTTTCTTTGCTCAGCTCGAGCTACAGCGACACCCTTTCGGTTTCGCTGAGTCCACGCTGCCCATGCAGCTCTCACTCAGCGAAGTGCGCCAGGGGAGAAGCACTTGCTGGAGAAGTCTTTCAATGTGCAAGGCTTTGAAGGCAGCACCCCAATCGGGACATGAGGAGGGCTGATGAAGAACGTGGTTCTTTCTTGGCAACTTTCTCCTGTGCGAGATGTCTACCGAAGCTCTTTGCTCCTTGCGAGACGGCAGCGTGCGCCGGAGTACACTCGAGCCGAGGAGCGGGCAGACAGCATCGCCATCTGACGGGCGCTTTGCAGCTTGCCGCAGAAAGCGCTGCACTGCCGGGCACAGTGTTCCGGGCGAGAAGCAGAAGACCGTCCGCCTCCGGGGGAACGAAGGTACGGCGTGCTCGAAAAGGCGAAGAACGAAGCCGCGGAGCGCCGGGCTCGCGTGCTCGTTGTACGGGCTGCAAGACGAGCGTGGCTGCCACTCTCCTGCCTGCTGAATTGACGTTATAGCCTTGGGAAGGAGGAAGTTCCACGGCACTTACCTGTGCTGCTGCTGCCTATTCCTCTTGTAGCTCTCTGTGGAAGCATTTGCGCTTCCCTTCAGTCTCCGTCTTTCCGAGAACACGATGGTAGTAGCATGCAGCGGAGGAGGGAAGAACAGAGCGCACCGGTGAGTCTGGTGCCGCTTACGTGCGGAAGGCGAAGGTGCAGCCCAGCCCTGGCTTCTACTTCTCGGGCCGTTCTCCAGGAAAGCAGCTGCTGGAGGCTGCCAAGGGAGCTGCGAGAGTGAAAGCAAGGTGGGCGTCTGTCTTAGAAGAAAGGCACAGAGCCACAGTGTCATTTGCGATTTCCGAAGGCTGGTTGGAGAGGCGTGCTTTAGGAAAGCCTTCTGCTTTGACGCCTGCTCCTGGCTGAGCTCTAGTTGCAGGGACTCTGCAAGGCTGAACAACTAGGAAAGTGCCTATGTCCACGCTGTGGGATGAAGCACTATAGCTGCGGCTTCCTTTCTGGAGCAAGCAAGAATGCTCTCAGCCGACTCTGCTTGTGAACGAGCCCTTGCTGGTCTTGGGCAATTTGGTGCACTGCACACGCAAGCCCAGTGCTCTGCAGCTAAATTGTTTGCCTTAAGTGGTCTGGACTGAAGAGAAGGCCAGCGATGGCAGTGAACTTTGCTGCTTTTCCGCGTGCATGCTGCACCCACCAACGGTGCACCGTGCACGGTTTCTTTGCTCAGCTCGAGCTACAGCGACACCCTTTCGGTTTCGCTGAGTCCACGCTGCCCATGCAGCTCTCACTCAGCGAAGTGCGCCAGGGGAGAAGCACTTGCTGGAGAAGTCTTTCAATGTGCAAGGCTTTGAAGGCAGCACCCCAATCGGGACATGAGGAGGGCTGATGAAGAACGTGGTTCTTTCTTGGCAACTTTCTCCTGTGCGAGATGTCTACCGAAGCTCTTTGCTCCTTGCGAGACGGCAGCGTGCGCCGGAGTACACTCGAGCCGAGGAGCGGGCAGACAGCATCGCCATCTGACGGGCGCTTTGCAGCTTGCCGCAGAAAGCGCTGCACTGCCGGGCACAGTGTTCCGGGCGAGAAGCAGAAGACCGTCCGCCTCCGGGGGAACGAAGGTACGGCGTGCTCGAAAAGGCGAAGAACGAAGCCGCGGAGCGCCGGGCTCGCGTGCTCGTTGTACGGGCTGCAAGACGAGCGTGGCTGCCACTCTCCTGCCTGCTGAATTGACGTTATAGCCTTGGGAAGGAGGAAGTTCCACGGCACTTACCTGTGCTGCTGCTGCCTATTCCTCTTGTAGCTCTCTGTGGAAGCATTTGCGCTTCCCTTCAGTCTCCGTCTTTCCGAGAACACGATGGTAGTAGCATGCAGCGGAGGAGGGAAGAACAGAGCGCACCGGTGAGTCTGGTGCCGCTTACGTGCGGAAGGCGAAGGTGCAGCCCAGCCCTGGCTTCTACTTCTCGGGCCGTTCTCCAGGAAAGCAGCTGCTGGAGGCTGCCAAGGGAGCTGCGAGAGTGAAAGCAAGGTGGGCGTCTGTCTTAGAAGAAAGGCACAGAGCCACAGTGTCATTTGCGATTTCCGAAGGCTGGTTGGAGAGGCGTGCTTTAGGAAAGCCTTCTGCTTTGACGCCTGCTCCTGGCTGAGCTCTAGTTGCAGGGACTCTGCAAGGCTGAACAACTAGGAAAGTGCCTATGTCCACGCTGTGGGATGAAGCACTATAGCTGCGGCTTCCTTTCTGGAGCAAGCAAGAATGCTCTCAGCCGACTCTGCTTGTGAACGAGCCCTTGCTGGTCTTGGGCAATTTGGTGCACTGCACACGCAAGCCCAGTGCTCTGCAGCTAAATTGTTTGCCTTAAGTGGTCTGGACTGAAGAGAAGGCCAGCGATGGCAGTGAACTTTGCTGCTTTTCCGCGTGCATGCTGCACCCACCAACGGTGCACCGTGCACGGTTTCTTTGCTCAGCTCGAGCTACAGCGACACCCTTTCGGTTTCGCTGAGTCCACGCTGCCCATGCAGCTCTCACTCAGCGAAGTGCGCCAGGGGAGAAGCACTTGCTGGAGAAGTCTTTCAATGTGCAAGGCTTTGAAGGCAGCACCCCAATCGGGACATGAGGAGGGCTGATGAAGAACGTGGTTCTTTCTTGGCAACTTTCTCCTGTGCGAGATGTCTACCGAAGCTCTTTGCTCCTTGCGAGACGGCAGCGTGCGCCGGAGTACACTCGAGCCGAGGAGCGGGCAGACAGCATCGCCATCTGACGGGCGCTTTGCAGCTTGCCGCAGAAAGCGCTGCACTGCCGGGCACAGTGTTCCGGGCGAGAAGCAGAAGACCGTCCGCCTCCGGGGGAACGAAGGTACGGCGTGCTCGAAAAGGCGAAGAACGAAGCCGCGGAGCGCCGGGCTCGCGTGCTCGTTGTACGGGCTGCAAGACGAGCGTGGCTGCCACTCTCCTGCCTGCTGAATTGACGTTATAGCCTTGGGAAGGAGGAAGTTCCACGGCACTTTCCTGTGCTGCTGCTGCCTATTCCTCTTGTAGCTCTCTGTGGAAGCATTTGCGCTTCCCTTCAGTCTCCGTCTTTCCGAGAACACGATGGTAGTAGCATGCAGCGGAGGAGGGAAGAACAGAGCGCACCGGTGAGTCTGGTGCCGCTTACGTGCGGAAGGCGAAGGTGCAGCCCAGCCCTGGCTTCTACTTCTCGGGCCGTTCTCCAGGAAAGCAGCTGCTGGAGGCTGCCAAGGGAGCTGCGAGAGTGAAAGCAAGGTGGGCGTCTGTCTTAGAAGAAAGGCACAGAGCCACAGTGTCATTTGCGATTTCCAAAGGCTGGTTGGAGAGGCGTGCTTTAGGAAAGCCTTCTGCTTTGACGCCTGCTCCTGGCTGAGCTCTAGTTGCAGGGACTCTGCAAGGCTGAACAACTAGGAAAGTGCCTATGTCCACGCTGTGGGATGAAGCACTATAGCTGCGGCTTCCTTTCTGGAGCAAGCAAGAATGCTCTCAGCCGACTCTGCTTGTGAACGAGCCCTTGCTGGTCTTGGGCAATTTGGTGCACTGCACACGCAAGCCCAGTGCTCTGCAGCTAAATTGTTTGCCTTAAGTGGTCTGGACTGAAGAGAAGGCCAGCGATGGCAGTGAACTTTGCTGCTTTTCCGCGTGCATGCTGCACCCACCAACGGTGCACCGTGCACGGTTTCTTTGCTCAGCTCGAGCTACAGCGACACCCTTTCGGTTTCGCTGAGTCCACGCTGCCCATGCAGCTCTCACTCAGCGAAGTGCGCCAGGGGAGAAGCACTTGCTGGAGAAGTCTTTCAATGTGCAAGGCTTTGAAGGCAGCACCCCAATCGGGACATGAGGAGGGCTGATGAAGAACGTGGTTCTTTCTTGGCAACTTTCTCCTGTGCGAGATGTCTACCGAAGCTCTTTGCTCCTTGCGAGACGGCAGCGTGCGCCGGAGTACACTCGAGCCGAGGAGCGGGCAGACAGCATCGCCATCTGACGGGCGCTTTGCAGCTTGCCGCAGAAAGCGCTGCACTGCCGGGCACAGTGTTCCGGGCGAGAAGCAGAAGACCGTCCGCCTCCGGGGGAACGAAGGTACGGCGTGCTCGAAAAGGCGAAGAACGAAGCCGCGGAGCGCCGGGCTCGCGTGCTCGTTGTACGGGCTGCAAGACGAGCGTGGCTGCCACTCTCCTGCCTGCTGAATTGACGTTATAGCCTTGGGAAGGAGGAAGTTCCACGGCACTTACCTGTGCTGCTGCTGCCTATTCCTCTTGTAGCTCTCTGTGGAAGCATTTGCGCTTCCCTTCAGTCTCCGTCTTTCCGAGAACACGATGGTAGTAGCATGCAGCGGAGGAGGGAAGAACAGAGCGCACCGGTGAGTCTGGTGCCGCTTACGTGCGGAAGGCGAAGGTGCAGCCCAGCCCTGGCTTCTACTTCTCGGGCCGTTCTCCAGGAAAGCAGCTGCTGGAGGCTGCCAAGGGAGCTGCGAGAGTGAAAGCAAGGTGGGCGTCTGTCTTAGAAGAAAGGCACAGAGCCACAGTGTCATTTGCGATTTCCGAAGGCTGGTTGGAGAGGCGTGCTTTAGGAAAGCCTTCTGCTTTGACGCCTGCTCCTGGCTGAGCTCTAGTTGCAGGGACTCTGCAAGGCTGAACAACTAGGAAAGTGCCTATGTCCACGCTGTGGGATGAAGCACTATAGCTGCGGCTTCCTTTCTGGAGCAAGCAAGAATGCTCTCAGCCGACTCTGCTTGTGAACGAGCCCTTGCTGGTCTTGGGCAATTTGGTGCACTGCACACGCAAGCCCAGTGCTCTGCAGCTAAATTGTTTGCCTTAAGTGGTCTGGACTGAAGAGAAGGCCAGCGATGGCAGTGAACTTTGCTGCTTTTCCGCGTGCATGCTGCACCCACCAACGGTGCACCGTGCACGGTTTCTTTGCTCAGCTCGAGCTACAGCGACACCCTTTCGGTTTCGCTGAGTCCACGCTGCCCATGCAGCTCTCACTCAGCGAAGTGCGCCAGGGGAGAAGCACTTGCTGGAGAAGTCTTTCAATGTGCAAGGCTTTGAAGGCAGCACCCCAATCGGGACATGAGGAGGGCTGATGAAGAACGTGGTTCTTTCTTGGCAACTTTCTCCTGTGCGAGATGTCTACCGAAGCTCTTTGCTCCTTGCGAGACGGCAGCGTGCGCCGGAGTACACTCGAGCCGAGGAGCGGGCAGACAGCATCGCCATCTGACGGGCGCTTTGCAGCTTGCCGCAGAAAGCGCTGCACTGCCGGGCACAGTGTTCCGGGCGAGAAGCAGAAGACCGTCCGCCTCCGGGGGAACGAAGGTACGGCGTGCTCGAAAAGGCGAAGAACGAAGCCGCGGAGCGCCGGGCTCGCGTGCTCGTTGTACGGGCTGCAAGACGAGCGTGGCTGCCACTCTCCTGCCTGCTGAATTGACGTTATAGCCTTGGGAAGGAGGAAGTTCCACGGCACTTTCCTGTGCTGCTGCTGCCTATTCCTCTTGTAGCTCTCTGTGGAAGCATTTGCGCTTCCCTTCAGTCTCCGTCTTTCCGAGAACACGATGGTAGTAGCATGCAGCGGAGGAGGGAAGAACAGAGCGCACCGGTGAGTCTGGTGCCGCTTACGTGCGGAAGGCGAAGGTGCAGCCCAGCCCTGGCTTCTACTTCTCGGGCCGTTCTCCAGGAAAGCAGCTGCTGGAGGCTGCCAAGGGAGCTGCGAGAGTGAAAGCAAGGTGGGCGTCTGTCTTAGAAGAAAGGCACAGAGCCACAGTGTCATTTGCGATTTCCGAAGGCTGGTTGGAGAGGCGTGCTTTAGGAAAGCCTTCTGCTTTGACGCCTGCTCCTGGCTGAGCTCTAGTTGCAGGGACTCTGCAAGGCTGAACAACTAGGAAAGTGCCTATGTCCACGCTGTGGGATGAAGCACTATAGCTGCGGCTTCCTTTCTGGAGCAAGCAAGAATGCTCTCAGCCGACTCTGCTTGTGAACGAGCCCTTGCTGGTCTTGGGCAATTTGGTGCACTGCACACGCAAGCCCAGTGCTCTGCAGCTAAATTGTTTGCCTTAAGTGGTCTGGACTGAAGAGAAGGCCAGCGATGGCAGTGAACTTTGCTGCTTTTCCGCGTGCATGCTGCACCCACCAACGGTGCACCGTGCACGGTTTCTTTGCTCAGCTCGAGCTACAGCGACACCCTTTCGGTTTCGCTGAGTCCACGCTGCCCATGCAGCTCTCACTCAGCGAAGTGCGCCAGGGGAGAAGCACTTGCTGGAGAAGTCTTTCAATGTGCAAGGCTTTGAAGGCAGCACCCCAATCGGGACATGAGGAGGGCTGATGAAGAACGTGGTTCTTTCTTGGCAACTTTCTCCTGTGCGAGATGTCTACCGAAGCTCTTTGCTCCTTGCGAGACGGCAGCGTGCGCCGGAGTACACTCGAGCCGAGGAGCGGGCAGACAGCATCGCCATCTGACGGGCGCTTTGCAGCTTGCCGCAGAAAGCGCTGCACTGCCGGGCACAGTGTTCCGGGCGAGAAGCAGAAGACCGTCCGCCTCCGGGGGAACGAAGGTACGGCGTGCTCGAAAAGGCGAAGAACGAAGCCGCGGAGCGCCGGGCTCGCGTGCTCGTTGTACGGGCTGCAAGACGAGCGTGGCTGCCACTCTCCTGCCTGCTGAATTGACGTTATAGCCTTGGGAAGGAGGAAGTTCCACGGCACTTTCCTGTGCTGCTGCTGCCTATTCCTCTTGTAGCTCTCTGTGGAAGCATTTGCGCTTCCCTTCAGTCTCCGTCTTTCCGAGAACACGATGGTAGTAGCATGCAGCGGAGGAGGGAAGAACAGAGCGCACCGGTGAGTCTGGTGCCGCTTACGTGCGGAAGGCGAAGGTGCAGCCCAGCCCTGGCTTCTACTTCTCGGGCCGTTCTCCAGGAAAGCAGCTGCTGGAGGCTGCCAAGGGAGCTGCGAGAGTGAAAGCAAGGTGGGCGTCTGTCTTAGAAGAAAGGCACAGAGCCACAGTGTCATTTGCGATTTCCGAAGGCTGGTTGGAGAGGCGTGCTTTAGGAAAGCCTTCTGCTTTGACGCCTGCTCCTGGCTGAGCTCTAGTTGCAGGGACTCTGCAAGGCTGAACAACTAGGAAAGTGCCTATGTCCACGCTGTGGGATGAAGCACTATAGCTGCGGCTTCCTTTCTGGAGCAAGCAAGAATGCTCTCAGCCGACTCTGCTTGTGAACGAGCCCTTGCTGGTCTTGGGCAATTTGGTGCACTGCACACGCAAGCCCAGTGCTCTGCAGCTAAATTGTTTGCCTTAAGTGGTCTGGACTGAAGAGAAGGCCAGCGATGGCAGTGAACTTTGCTGCTTTTCCGCGTGCATGCTGCACCCACCAACGGTGCACCGTGCACGGTTTCTTTGCTCAGCTCGAGCTACAGCGACACCCTTTCGGTTTCGCTGAGTCCACGCTGCCCATGCAGCTCTCACTCAGCGAAGTGCGCCAGGGGAGAAGCACTTGCTGGAGAAGTCTTTCAATGTGCAAGGCTTTGAAGGCAGCACCCCAATCGGGACATGAGGAGGGCTGATGAAGAACGTGGTTCTTTCTTGGCAACTTTCTCCTGTGCGAGATGTCTACCGAAGCTCTTTGCTCCTTGCGAGACGGCAGCGTGCGCCGGAGTACACTCGAGCCGAGGAGCGGGCAGACAGCATCGCCATCTGACGGGCGCTTTGCAGCTTGCCGCAGAAAGCGCTGCACTGCCGGGCACAGTGTTCCGGGCGAGAAGCAGAAGACCGTCCGCCTCCGGGGGAACGAAGGTACGGCGTGCTCGAAAAGGCGAAGAACGAAGCCGCGGAGCGCCGGGCTCGCGTGCTCGTTGTACGGGCTGCAAGACGAGCGTGGCTGCCACTCTCCTGCCTGCTGAATTGACGTTATAGCCTTGGGAAGGAGGAAGTTCCACGGCACTTTCCTGTGCTGCTGCTGCCTATTCCTCTTGTAGCTCTCTGTGGAAGCATTTGCGCTTCCCTTCAGTCTCCGTCTTTCCGAGAACACGATGGTAGTAGCATGCAGCGGAGGAGGGAAGAACAGAGCGCACCGGTGAGTCTGGTGCCGCTTACGTGCGGAAGGCGAAGGTGCAGCCCAGCCCTGGCTTCTACTTCTCGGGCCGTTCTCCAGGAAAGCAGCTGCTGGAGGCTGCCAAGGGAGCTGCGAGAGTGAAAGCAAGGTGGGCGTCTGTCTTAGAAGAAAGGCACAGAGCCACAGTGTCATTTGCGATTTCCGAAGGCTGGTTGGAGAGGCGTGCTTTAGGAAAGCCTTCTGCTTTGACGCCTGCTCCTGGCTGAGCTCTAGTTGCAGGGACTCTGCAAGGCTGAACAACTAGGAAAGTGCCTATGTCCACGCTGTGGGATGAAGCACTATAGCTGCGGCTTCCTTTCTGGAGCAAGCAAGAATGCTCTCAGCCGACTCTGCTTGTGAACGAGCCCTTGCTGGTCTTGGGCAATTTGGTGCACTGCACACGCAAGCCCAGTGCTCTGCAGCTAAATTGTTTGCCTTAAGTGGTCTGGACTGAAGAGAAGGCCAGCGATGGCAGTGAACTTTGCTGCTTTTCCGCGTGCATGCTGCACCCACCAACGGTGCACCGTGCACGGTTTCTTTGCTCAGCTCGAGCTACAGCGACACCCTTTCGGTTTCGCTGAGTCCACGCTGCCCATGCAGCTCTCACTCAGCGAAGTGCGCCAGGGGAGAAGCACTTGCTGGAGAAGTCTTTCAATGTGCAAGGCTTTGAAGGCAGCACCCCAATCGGGACATGAGGAGGGCTGATGAAGAACGTGGTTCTTTCTTGGCAACTTTCTCCTGTGCGAGATGTCTACCGAAGCTCTTTGCTCCTTGCGAGACGGCAGCGTGCGCCGGAGTACACTCGAGCCGAGGAGCGGGCAGACAGCATCGCCATCTGACGGGCGCTTTGCAGCTTGCCGCAGAAAGCGCTGCACTGCCGGGCACAGTGTTCCGGGCGAGAAGCAGAAGACCGTCCGCCTCCGGGGGAACGAAGGTACGGCGTGCTCGAAAAGGCGAAGAACGAAGCCGCGGAGCGCCGGGCTCGCGTGCTCGTTGTACGGGCTGCAAGACGAGCGTGGCTGCCACTCTCCTGCCTGCTGAATTGACGTTATAGCCTTGGGAAGGAGGAAGTTCCACGGCACTTACCTGTGCTGCTGCTGCCTATTCCTCTTGTAGCTCTCTGTGGAAGCATTTGCGCTTCCCTTCAGTCTCCGTCTTTCCGAGAACACGATGGTAGTAGCATGCAGCGGAGGAGGGAAGAACAGAGCGCACCGGTGAGTCTGGTGCCGCTTACGTGCGGAAGGCGAAGGTGCAGCCCAGCCCTGGCTTCTACTTCTCGGGCCGTTCTCCAGGAAAGCAGCTGCTGGAGGCTGCCAAGGGAGCTGCGAGAGTGAAAGCAAGGTGGGCGTCTGTCTTAGAAGAAAGGCACAGAGCCACAGTGTCATTTGCGATTTCCGAAGGCTGGTTGGAGAGGCGTGCTTTAGGAAAGCCTTCTGCTTTGACGCCTGCTCCTGGCTGAGCTCTAGTTGCAGGGACTCTGCAAGGCTGAACAACTAGGAAAGTGCCTATGTCCACGCTGTGGGATGAAGCACTATAGCTGCGGCTTCCTTTCTGGAGCAAGCAAGAATGCTCTCAGCCGACTCTGCTTGTGAACGAGCCCTTGCTGGTCTTGGGCAATTTGGTGCACTGCACACGCAAGCCCAGTGCTCTGCAGCTAAATTGTTTGCCTTAAGTGGTCTGGACTGAAGAGAAGGCCAGCGATGGCAGTGAACTTTGCTGCTTTTCCGCGTGCATGCTGCACCCACCAACGGTGCACCGTGCACGGTTTCTTTGCTCAGCTCGAGCTACAGCGACACCCTTTCGGTTTCGCTGAGTCCACGCTGCCCATGCAGCTCTCACTCAGCGAAGTGCGCCAGGGGAGAAGCACTTGCTGGAGAAGTCTTTCAATGTGCAAGGCTTTGAAGGCAGCACCCCAATCGGGACATGAGGAGGGCTGATGAAGAACGTGGTTCTTTCTTGGCAACTTTCTCCTGTGCGAGATGTCTACCGAAGCTCTTTGCTCCTTGCGAGACGGCAGCGTGCGCCGGAGTACACTCGAGCCGAGGAGCGGGCAGACAGCATCGCCATCTGACGGGCGCTTTGCAGCTTGCCGCAGAAAGCGCTGCACTGCCGGGCACAGTGTTCCGGGCGAGAAGCAGAAGACCGTCCGCCTCCGGGGGAACGAAGGTACGGCGTGCTCGAAAAGGCGAAGAACGAAGCCGCGGAGCGCCGGGCTCGCGTGCTCGTTGTACGGGCTGCAAGACGAGCGTGGCTGCCACTCTCCTGCCTGCTGAATTGACGTTATAGCCTTGGGAAGGAGGAAGTTCCACGGCACTTTCCTGTGCTGCTGCTGCCTATTCCTCTTGTAGCTCTCTGTGGAAGCATTTGCGCTTCCCTTCAGTCTCCGTCTTTCCGAGAACACGATGGTAGTAGCATGCAGCGGAGGAGGGAAGAACAGAGCGCACCGGTGAGTCTGGTGCCGCTTACGTGCGGAAGGCGAAGGTGCAGCCCAGCCCTGGCTTCTACTTCTCGGGCCGTTCTCCAGGAAAGCAGCTGCTGGAGGCTGCCAAGGGAGCTGCGAGAGTGAAAGCAAGGTGGGCGTCTGTCTTAGAAGAAAGGCACAGAGCCACAGTGTCATTTGCGATTTCCGAAGGCTGGTTGGAGAGGCGTGCTTTAGGAAAGCCTTCTGCTTTGACGCCTGCTCCTGGCTGAGCTCTAGTTGCAGGGACTCTGCAAGGCTGAACAACTAGGAAAGTGCCTATGTCCACGCTGTGGGATGAAGCACTATAGCTGCGGCTTCCTTTCTGGAGCAAGCAAGAATGCTCTCAGCCGACTCTGCTTGTGAACGAGCCCTTGCTGGTCTTGGGCAATTTGGTGCACTGCACACGCAAGCCCAGTGCTCTGCAGCTAAATTGTTTGCCTTAAGTGGTCTGGACTGAAGAGAAGGCCAGCGATGGCAGTGAACTTTGCTGCTTTTCCGCGTGCATGCTGCACCCACCAACGGTGCACCGTGCACGGTTTCTTTGCTCAGCTCGAGCTACAGCGACACCCTTTCGGTTTCGCTGAGTCCACGCTGCCCATGCAGCTCTCACTCAGCGAAGTGCGCCAGGGGAGAAGCACTTGCTGGAGAAGTCTTTCAATGTGCAAGGCTTTGAAGGCAGCACCCCAATCGGGACATGAGGAGGGCTGATGAAGAACGTGGTTCTTTCTTGGCAACTTTCTCCTGTGCGAGATGTCTACCGAAGCTCTTTGCTCCTTGCGAGACGGCAGCGTGCGCCGGAGTACACTCGAGCCGAGGAGCGGGCAGACAGCATCGCCATCTGACGGGCGCTTTGCAGCTTGCCGCAGAAAGCGCTGCACTGCCGGGCACAGTGTTCCGGGCGAGAAGCAGAAGACCGTCCGCCTCCGGGGGAACGAAGGTACGGCGTGCTCGAAAAGGCGAAGAACGAAGCCGCGGAGCGCCGGGCTCGCGTGCTCGTTGTACGGGCTGCAAGACGAGCGTGGCTGCCACTCTCCTGCCTGCTGAATTGACGTTATAGCCTTGGGAAGGAGGAAGTTCCACGGCACTTTCCTGTGCTGCTGCTGCCTATTCCTCTTGTAGCTCTCTGTGGAAGCATTTGCGCTTCCCTTCAGTCTCCGTCTTTCCGAGAACACGATGGTAGTAGCATGCAGCGGAGGAGGGAAGAACAGAGCGCACCGGTGAGTCTGGTGCCGCTTACGTGCGGAAGGCGAAGGTGCAGCCCAGCCCTGGCTTCTACTTCTCGGGCCGTTCTCCAGGAAAGCAGCTGCTGGAGGCTGCCAAGGGAGCTGCGAGAGTGAAAGCAAGGTGGGCGTCTGTCTTAGAAGAAAGGCACAGAGCCACAGTGTCATTTGCGATTTCCGAAGGCTGGTTGGAGAGGCGTGCTTTAGGAAAGCCTTCTGCTTTGACGCCTGCTCCTGGCTGAGCTCTAGTTGCAGGGACTCTGCAAGGCTGAACAACTAGGAAAGTGCCTATGTCCACGCTGTGGGATGAAGCACTATAGCTGCGGCTTCCTTTCTGGAGCAAGCAAGAATGCTCTCAGCCGACTCTGCTTGTGAACGAGCCCTTGCTGGTCTTGGGCAATTTGGTGCACTGCACACGCAAGCCCAGTGCTCTGCAGCTAAATTGTTTGCCTTAAGTGGTCTGGACTGAAGAGAAGGCCAGCGATGGCAGTGAACTTTGCTGCTTTTCCGCGTGCATGCTGCACCCACCAACGGTGCACCGTGCACGGTTTCTTTGCTCAGCTCGAGCTACAGCGACACCCTTTCGGTTTCGCTGAGTCCACGCTGCCCATGCAGCTCTCACTCAGCGAAGTGCGCCAGGGGAGAAGCACTTGCTGGAGAAGTCTTTCAATGTGCAAGGCTTTGAAGGCAGCACCCCAATCGGGACATGAGGAGGGCTGATGAAGAACGTGGTTCTTTCTTGGCAACTTTCTCCTGTGCGAGATGTCTACCGAAGCTCTTTGCTCCTTGCGAGACGGCAGCGTGCGCCGGAGTACACTCGAGCCGAGGAGCGGGCAGACAGCATCGCCATCTGACGGGCGCTTTGCAGCTTGCCGCAGAAAGCGCTGCACTGCCGGGCACAGTGTTCCGGGCGAGAAGCAGAAGACCGTCCGCCTCCGGGGGAACGAAGGTACGGCGTGCTCGAAAAGGCGAAGAACGAAGCCGCGGAGCGCCGGGCTCGCGTGCTCGTTGTACGGGCTGCAAGACGAGCGTGGCTGCCACTCTCCTGCCTGCTGAATTGACGTTATAGCCTTGGGAAGGAGGAAGTTCCACGGCACTTACCTGTGCTGCTGCTGCCTATTCCTCTTGTAGCTCTCTGTGGAAGCATTTGCGCTTCCCTTCAGTCTCCGTCTTTCCGAGAACACGATGGTAGTAGCATGCAGCGGAGGAGGGAAGAACAGAGCGCACCGGTGAGTCTGGTGCCGCTTACGTGCGGAAGGCGAAGGTGCAGCCCAGCCCTGGCTTCTACTTCTCGGGCCGTTCTCCAGGAAAGCAGCTGCTGGAGGCTGCCAAGGGAGCTGCGAGAGTGAAAGCAAGGTGGGCGTCTGTCTTAGAAGAAAGGCACAGAGCCACAGTGTCATTTGCGATTTCCGAAGGCTGGTTGGAGAGGCGTGCTTTAGGAAAGCCTTCTGCTTTGACGCCTGCTCCTGGCTGAGCTCTAGTTGCAGGGACTCTGCAAGGCTGAACAACTAGGAAAGTGCCTATGTCCACGCTGTGGGATGAAGCACTATAGCTGCGGCTTCCTTTCTGGAGCAAGCAAGAATGCTCTCAGCCGACTCTGCTTGTGAACGAGCCCTTGCTGGTCTTGGGCAATTTGGTGCACTGCACACGCAAGCCCAGTGCTCTGCAGCTAAATTGTTTGCCTTAAGTGGTCTGGACTGAAGAGAAGGCCAGCGATGGCAGTGAACTTTGCTGCTTTTCCGCGTGCATGCTGCACCCACCAACGGTGCACCGTGCACGGTTTCTTTGCTCAGCTCGAGCTACAGCGACACCCTTTCGGTTTCGCTGAGTCCACGCTGCCCATGCAGCTCTCACTCAGCGAAGTGCGCCAGGGGAGAAGCACTTGCTGGAGAAGTCTTTCAATGTGCAAGGCTTTGAAGGCAGCACCCCAATCGGGACATGAGGAGGGCTGATGAAGAACGTGGTTCTTTCTTGGCAACTTTCTCCTGTGCGAGATGTCTACCGAAGCTCTTTGCTCCTTGCGAGACGGCAGCGTGCGCCGGAGTACACTCGAGCCGAGGAGCGGGCAGACAGCATCGCCATCTGACGGGCGCTTTGCAGCTTGCCGCAGAAAGCGCTGCACTGCCGGGCACAGTGTTCCGGGCGAGAAGCAGAAGACCGTCCGCCTCCGGGGGAACGAAGGTACGGCGTGCTCGAAAAGGCGAAGAACGAAGCCGCGGAGCGCCGGGCTCGCGTGCTCGTTGTACGGGCTGCAAGACGAGCGTGGCTGCCACTCTCCTGCCTGCTGAATTGACGTTATAGCCTTGGGAAGGAGGAAGTTCCACGGCACTTACCTGTGCTGCTGCTGCCTATTCCTCTTGTAGCTCTCTGTGGAAGCATTTGCGCTTCCCTTCAGTCTCCGTCTTTCCGAGAACACGATGGTAGTAGCATGCAGCGGAGGAGGGAAGAACAGAGCGCACCGGTGAGTCTGGTGCCGCTTACGTGCGGAAGGCGAAGGTGCAGCCCAGCCCTGGCTTCTACTTCTCGGGCCGTTCTCCAGGAAAGCAGCTGCTGGAGGCTGCCAAGGGAGCTGCGAGAGTGAAAGCAAGGTGGGCGTCTGTCTTAGAAGAAAGGCACAGAGCCACAGTGTCATTTGCGATTTCCGAAGGCTGGTTGGAGAGGCGTGCTTTAGGAAAGCCTTCTGCTTTGACGCCTGCTCCTGGCTGAGCTCTAGTTGCAGGGACTCTGCAAGGCTGAACAACTAGGAAAGTGCCTATGTCCACGCTGTGGGATGAAGCACTATAGCTGCGGCTTCCTTTCTGGAGCAAGCAAGAATGCTCTCAGCCGACTCTGCTTGTGAACGAGCCCTTGCTGGTCTTGGGCAATTTGGTGCACTGCACACGCAAGCCCAGTGCTCTGCAGCTAAATTGTTTGCCTTAAGTGGTCTGGACTGAAGAGAAGGCCAGCGATGGCAGTGAACTTTGCTGCTTTTCCGCGTGCATGCTGCACCCACCAACGGTGCACCGTGCACGGTTTCTTTGCTCAGCTCGAGCTACAGCGACACCCTTTCGGTTTCGCTGAGTCCACGCTGCCCATGCAGCTCTCACTCAGCGAAGTGCGCCAGGGGAGAAGCACTTGCTGGAGAAGTCTTTCAATGTGCAAGGCTTTGAAGGCAGCACCCCAATCGGGACATGAGGAGGGCTGATGAAGAACGTGGTTCTTTCTTGGCAACTTTCTCCTGTGCGAGATGTCTACCGAAGCTCTTTGCTCCTTGCGAGACGGCAGCGTGCGCCGGAGTACACTCGAGCCGAGGAGCGGGCAGACAGCATCGCCATCTGACGGGCGCTTTGCAGCTTGCCGCAGAAAGCGCTGCACTGCCGGGCACAGTGTTCCGGGCGAGAAGCAGAAGACCGTCCGCCTCCGGGGGAACGAAGGTACGGCGTGCTCGAAAAGGCGAAGAACGAAGCCGCGGAGCGCCGGGCTCGCGTGCTCGTTGTACGGGCTGCAAGACGAGCGTGGCTGCCACTCTCCTGCCTGCTGAATTGACGTTATAGCCTTGGGAAGGAGGAAGTTCCACGGCACTTTCCTGTGCTGCTGCTGCCTATTCCTCTTGTAGCTCTCTGTGGAAGCATTTGCGCTTCCCTTCAGTCTCCGTCTTTCCGAGAACACGATGGTAGTAGCATGCAGCGGAGGAGGGAAGAACAGAGCGCACCGGTGAGTCTGGTGCCGCTTACGTGCGGAAGGCGAAGGTGCAGCCCAGCCCTGGCTTCTACTTCTCGGGCCGTTCTCCAGGAAAGCAGCTGCTGGAGGCTGCCAAGGGAGCTGCGAGAGTGAAAGCAAGGTGGGCGTCTGTCTTAGAAGAAAGGCACAGAGCCACAGTGTCATTTGCGATTTCCGAAGGCTGGTTGGAGAGGCGTGCTTTAGGAAAGCCTTCTGCTTTGACGCCTGCTCCTGGCTGAGCTCTAGTTGCAGGGACTCTGCAAGGCTGAACAACTAGGAAAGTGCCTATGTCCACGCTGTGGGATGAAGCACTATAGCTGCGGCTTCCTTTCTGGAGCAAGCAAGAATGCTCTCAGCCGACTCTGCTTGTGAACGAGCCCTTGCTGGTCTTGGGCAATTTGGTGCACTGCACACGCAAGCCCAGTGCTCTGCAGCTAAATTGTTTGCCTTAAGTGGTCTGGACTGAAGAGAAGGCCAGCGATGGCAGTGAACTTTGCTGCTTTTCCGCGTGCATGCTGCACCCACCAACGGTGCACCGTGCACGGTTTCTTTGCTCAGCTCGAGCTACAGCGACACCCTTTCGGTTTCGCTGAGTCCACGCTGCCCATGCAGCTCTCACTCAGCGAAGTGCGCCAGGGGAGAAGCACTTGCTGGAGAAGTCTTTCAATGTGCAAGGCTTTGAAGGCAGCACCCCAATCGGGACATGAGGAGGGCTGATGAAGAACGTGGTTCTTTCTTGGCAACTTTCTCCTGTGCGAGATGTCTACCGAAGCTCTTTGCTCCTTGCGAGACGGCAGCGTGCGCCGGAGTACACTCGAGCCGAGGAGCGGGCAGACAGCATCGCCATCTGACGGGCGCTTTGCAGCTTGCCGCAGAAAGCGCTGCACTGCCGGGCACAGTGTTCCGGGCGAGAAGCAGAAGACCGTCCGCCTCCGGGGGAACGAAGGTACGGCGTGCTCGAAAAGGCGAAGAACGAAGCCGCGGAGCGCCGGGCTCGCGTGCTCGTTGTACGGGCTGCAAGACGAGCGTGGCTGCCACTCTCCTGCCTGCTGAATTGACGTTATAGCCTTGGGAAGGAGGAAGTTCCACGGCACTTTCCTGTGCTGCTGCTGCCTATTCCTCTTGTAGCTCTCTGTGGAAGCATTTGCGCTTCCCTTCAGTCTCCGTCTTTCCGAGAACACGATGGTAGTAGCATGCAGCGGAGGAGGGAAGAACAGAGCGCACCGGTGAGTCTGGTGCCGCTTACGTGCGGAAGGCGAAGGTGCAGCCCAGCCCTGGCTTCTACTTCTCGGGCCGTTCTCCAGGAAAGCAGCTGCTGGAGGCTGCCAAGGGAGCTGCGAGAGTGAAAGCAAGGTGGGCGTCTGTCTTAGAAGAAAGGCACAGAGCCACAGTGTCATTTGCGATTTCCGAAGGCTGGTTGGAGAGGCGTGCTTTAGGAAAGCCTTCTGCTTTGACGCCTGCTCCTGGCTGAGCTCTAGTTGCAGGGACTCTGCAAGGCTGAACAACTAGGAAAGTGCCTATGTCCACGCTGTGGGATGAAGCACTATAGCTGCGGCTTCCTTTCTGGAGCAAGCAAGAATGCTCTCAGCCGACTCTGCTTGTGAACGAGCCCTTGCTGGTCTTGGGCAATTTGGTGCACTGCACACGCAAGCCCAGTGCTCTGCAGCTAAATTGTTTGCCTTAAGTGGTCTGGACTGAAGAGAAGGCCAGCGATGGCAGTGAACTTTGCTGCTTTTCCGCGTGCATGCTGCACCCACCAACGGTGCACCGTGCACGGTTTCTTTGCTCAGCTCGAGCTACAGCGACACCCTTTCGGTTTCGCTGAGTCCACGCTGCCCATGCAGCTCTCACTCAGCGAAGTGCGCCAGGGGAGAAGCACTTGCTGGAGAAGTCTTTCAATGTGCAAGGCTTTGAAGGCAGCACCCCAATCGGGACATGAGGAGGGCTGATGAAGAACGTGGTTCTTTCTTGGCAACTTTCTCCTGTGCGAGATGTCTACCGAAGCTCTTTGCTCCTTGCGAGACGGCAGCGTGCGCCGGAGTACACTCGAGCCGAGGAGCGGGCAGACAGCATCGCCATCTGACGGGCGCTTTGCAGCTTGCCGCAGAAAGCGCTGCACTGCCGGGCACAGTGTTCCGGGCGAGAAGCAGAAGACCGTCCGCCTCCGGGGGAACGAAGGTACGGCGTGCTCGAAAAGGCGAAGAACGAAGCCGCGGAGCGCCGGGCTCGCGTGCTCGTTGTACGGGCTGCAAGACGAGCGTGGCTGCCACTCTCCTGCCTGCTGAATTGACGTTATAGCCTTGGGAAGGAGGAAGTTCCACGGCACTTACCTGTGCTGCTGCTGCCTATTCCTCTTGTAGCTCTCTGTGGAAGCATTTGCGCTTCCCTTCAGTCTCCGTCTTTCCGAGAACACGATGGTAGTAGCATGCAGCGGAGGAGGGAAGAACAGAGCGCACCGGTGAGTCTGGTGCCGCTTACGTGCGGAAGGCGAAGGTGCAGCCCAGCCCTGGCTTCTACTTCTCGGGCCGTTCTCCAGGAAAGCAGCTGCTGGAGGCTGCCAAGGGAGCTGCGAGAGTGAAAGCAAGGTGGGCGTCTGTCTTAGAAGAAAGGCACAGAGCCACAGTGTCATTTGCGATTTCCGAAGGCTGGTTGGAGAGGCGTGCTTTAGGAAAGCCTTCTGCTTTGACGCCTGCTCCTGGCTGAGCTCTAGTTGCAGGGACTCTGCAAGGCTGAACAACTAGGAAAGTGCCTATGTCCACGCTGTGGGATGAAGCACTATAGCTGCGGCTTCCTTTCTGGAGCAAGCAAGAATGCTCTCAGCCGACTCTGCTTGTGAACGAGCCCTTGCTGGTCTTGGGCAATTTGGTGCACTGCACACGCAAGCCCAGTGCTCTGCAGCTAAATTGTTTGCCTTAAGTGGTCTGGACTGAAGAGAAGGCCAGCGATGGCAGTGAACTTTGCTGCTTTTCCGCGTGCATGCTGCACCCACCAACGGTGCACCGTGCACGGTTTCTTTGCTCAGCTCGAGCTACAGCGACACCCTTTCGGTTTCGCTGAGTCCACGCTGCCCATGCAGCTCTCACTCAGCGAAGTGCGCCAGGGGAGAAGCACTTGCTGGAGAAGTCTTTCAATGTGCAAGGCTTTGAAGGCAGCACCCCAATCGGGACATGAGGAGGGCTGATGAAGAACGTGGTTCTTTCTTGGCAACTTTCTCCTGTGCGAGATGTCTACCGAAGCTCTTTGCTCCTTGCGAGACGGCAGCGTGCGCCGGAGTACACTCGAGCCGAGGAGCGGGCAGACAGCATCGCCATCTGACGGGCGCTTTGCAGCTTGCCGCAGAAAGCGCTGCACTGCCGGGCACAGTGTTCCGGGCGAGAAGCAGAAGACCGTCCGCCTCCGGGGGAACGAAGGTACGGCGTGCTCGAAAAGGCGAAGAACGAAGCCGCGGAGCGCCGGGCTCGCGTGCTCGTTGTACGGGCTGCAAGACGAGCGTGGCTGCCACTCTCCTGCCTGCTGAATTGACGTTATAGCCTTGGGAAGGAGGAAGTTCCACGGCACTTACCTGTGCTGCTGCTGCCTATTCCTCTTGTAGCTCTCTGTGGAAGCATTTGCGCTTCCCTTCAGTCTCCGTCTTTCCGAGAACACGATGGTAGTAGCATGCAGCGGAGGAGGGAAGAACAGAGCGCACCGGTGAGTCTGGTGCCGCTTACGTGCGGAAGGCGAAGGTGCAGCCCAGCCCTGGCTTCTACTTCTCGGGCCGTTCTCCAGGAAAGCAGCTGCTGGAGGCTGCCAAGGGAGCTGCGAGAGTGAAAGCAAGGTGGGCGTCTGTCTTAGAAGAAAGGCACAGAGCCACAGTGTCATTTGCGATTTCCGAAGGCTGGTTGGAGAGGCGTGCTTTAGGAAAGCCTTCTGCTTTGACGCCTGCTCCTGGCTGAGCTCTAGTTGCAGGGACTCTGCAAGGCTGAACAACTAGGAAAGTGCCTATGTCCACGCTGTGGGATGAAGCACTATAGCTGCGGCTTCCTTTCTGGAGCAAGCAAGAATGCTCTCAGCCGACTCTGCTTGTGAACGAGCCCTTGCTGGTCTTGGGCAATTTGGTGCACTGCACACGCAAGCCCAGTGCTCTGCAGCTAAATTGTTTGCCTTAAGTGGTCTGGACTGAAGAGAAGGCCAGCCATGGCAGTGAACTTTGCTGCTTTTCCGCGTGCATGCTGCACCCACCAACGGTGCACCGTGCACGGTTTCTTTGCTCAGCTCGAGCTACAGCGACACCCTTTCGGTTTCGCTGAGTCCACGCTGCCCATGCAGCTCTCACTCAGCGAAGTGCGCCAGGGGAGAAGCACTTGCTGGAGAAGTCTTTCAATGTGCAAGGCTTTGAAGGCAGCACCCCAATCGGGACATGAGGAGGGCTGATGAAGAACGTGGTTCTTTCTTGGCAACTTTCTCCTGTGCGAGATGTCTACCGAAGCTCTTTGCTCCTTGCGAGACGGCAGCGTGCGCCGGAGTACACTCGAGCCGAGGAGCGGGCAGACAGCATCGCCATCTGACGGGCGCTTTGCAGCTTGCCGCAGAAAGCGCTGCACTGCCGGGCACAGTGTTCCGGGCGAGAAGCAGAAGACCGTCCGCCTCCGGGGGAACGAAGGTACGGCGTGCTCGAAAAGGCGAAGAACGAAGCCGCGGAGCGCCGGGCTCGCGTGCTCGTTGTACGGGCTGCAAGACGAGCGTGGCTGCCACTCTCCTGCCTGCTGAATTGACGTTATAGCCTTGGGAAGGAGGAAGTTCCACGGCACTTTCCTGTGCTGCTGCTGCCTATTCCTCTTGTAGCTCTCTGTGGAAGCATTTGCGCTTCCCTTCAGTCTCCGTCTTTCCGAGAACACGATGGTAGTAGCATGCAGCGGAGGAGGGAAGAACAGAGCGCACCGGTGAGTCTGGTGCCGCTTACGTGCGGAAGGCGAAGGTGCAGCCCAGCCCTGGCTTCTACTTCTCGGGCCGTTCTCCAGGAAAGCAGCTGCTGGAGGCTGCCAAGGGAGCTGCGAGAGTGAAAGCAAGGTGGGCGTCTGTCTTAGAAGAAAGGCACAGAGCCACAGTGTCATTTGCGATTTCCGAAGGCTGGTTGGAGAGGCGTGCTTTAGGAAAGCCTTCTGCTTTGACGCCTGCTCCTGGCTGAGCTCTAGTTGCAGGGACTCTGCAAGGCTGAACAACTAGGAAAGTGCCTATGTCCACGCTGTGGGATGAAGCACTATAGCTGCGGCTTCCTTTCTGGAGCAAGCAAGAATGCTCTCAGCCGACTCTGCTTGTGAACGAGCCCTTGCTGGTCTTGGGCAATTTGGTGCACTGCACACGCAAGCCCAGTGCTCTGCAGCTAAATTGTTTGCCTTAAGTGGTCTGGACTGAAGAGAAGGCCAGCGATGGCAGTGAACTTTGCTGCTTTTCCGCGTGCATGCTGCACCCACCAACGGTGCACCGTGCACGGTTTCTTTGCTCAGCTCGAGCTACAGCGACACCCTTTCGGTTTCGCTGAGTCCACGCTGCCCATGCAGCTCTCACTCAGCGAAGTGCGCCAGGGGAGAAGCACTTGCTGGAGAAGTCTTTCAATGTGCAAGGCTTTGAAGGCAGCACCCCAATCGGGACATGAGGAGGGCTGATGAAGAACGTGGTTCTTTCTTGGCAACTTTCTCCTGTGCGAGATGTCTACCGAAGCTCTTTGCTCCTTGCGAGACGGCAGCGTGCGCCGGAGTACACTCGAGCCGAGGAGCGGGCAGACAGCATCGCCATCTGACGGGCGCTTTGCAGCTTGCCGCAGAAAGCGCTGCACTGCCGGGCACAGTGTTCCGGGCGAGAAGCAGAAGACCGTCCGCCTCCGGGGGAACGAAGGTACGGCGTGCTCGAAAAGGCGAAGAACGAAGCCGCGGAGCGCCGGGCTCGCGTGCTCGTTGTACGGGCTGCAAGACGAGCGTGGCTGCCACTCTCCTGCCTGCTGAATTGACGTTATAGCCTTGGGAAGGAGGAAGTTCCACGGCACTTACCTGTGCTGCTGCTGCCTATTCCTCTTGTAGCTCTCTGTGGAAGCATTTGCGCTTCCCTTCAGTCTCCGTCTTTCCGAGAACACGATGGTAGTAGCATGCAGCGGAGGAGGGAAGAACAGAGCGCACCGGTGAGTCTGGTGCCGCTTACGTGCGGAAGGCGAAGGTGCAGCCCAGCCCTGGCTTCTACTTCTCGGGCCGTTCTCCAGGAAAGCAGCTGCTGGAGGCTGCCAAGGGAGCTGCGAGAGTGAAAGCAAGGTGGGCGTCTGTCTTAGAAGAAAGGCACAGAGCCACAGTGTCATTTGCGATTTCCGAAGGCTGGTTGGAGAGGCGTGCTTTAGGAAAGCCTTCTGCTTTGACGCCTGCTCCTGGCTGAGCTCTAGTTGCAGGGACTCTGCAAGGCTGAACAACTAGGAAAGTGCCTATGTCCACGCTGTGGGATGAAGCACTATAGCTGCGGCTTCCTTTCTGGAGCAAGCAAGAATGCTCTCAGCCGACTCTGCTTGTGAACGAGCCCTTGCTGGTCTTGGGCAATTTGGTGCACTGCACACGCAAGCCCAGTGCTCTGCAGCTAAATTGTTTGCCTTAAGTGGTCTGGACTGAAGAGAAGGCCAGCGATGGCAGTGAACTTTGCTGCTTTTCCGCGTGCATGCTGCACCCACCAACGGTGCACCGTGCACGGTTTCTTTGCTCAGCTCGAGCTACAGCGACAGCCTTTCGGTTTCGCTGAGTCCACGCTGCCCATGCAGCTCTCACTCAGCGAAGTGCGCCAGGGGAGAAGCACTTGCTGGAGAAGTCTTTCAATGTGCAAGGCTTTGAAGGCAGCACCCCAATCGGGACATGAGGAGGGCTGATGAAGAACGTGGTTCTTTCTTGGCAACTTTCTCCTGTGCGAGATGTCTACCGAAGCTCTTTGCTCCTTGCGAGACGGCAGCGTGCGCCGGAGTACACTCGAGCCGAGGAGCGGGCAGACAGCATCGCCATCTGACGGGCGCTTTGCAGCTTGCCGCAGAAAGCGCTGCACTGCCGGGCACAGTGTTCCGGGCGAGAAGCAGAAGACCGTCCGCCTCCGGGGGAACGAAGGTACGGCGTGCTCGAAAAGGCGAAGAACGAAGCCGCGGAGCGCCGGGCTCGCGTGCTCGTTGTACGGGCTGCAAGACGAGCGTGGCTGCCACTCTCCTGCCTGCTGAATTGACGTTATAGCCTTGGGAAGGAGGAAGTTCCACGGCACTTTCCTGTGCTGCTGCTGCCTATTCCTCTTGTAGCTCTCTGTGGAAGCATTTGCGCTTCCCTTCAGTCTCCGTCTTTCCGAGAACACGATGGTAGTAGCATGCAGCGGAGGAGGGAAGAACAGAGCGCACCGGTGAGTCTGGTGCCGCTTACGTGCGGAAGGCGAAGGTGCAGCCCAGCCCTGGCTTCTACTTCTCGGGCCGTTCTCCAGGAAAGCAGCTGCTGGAGGCTGCCAAGGGAGCTGCGAGAGTGAAAGCAAGGTGGGCGTCTGTCTTAGAAGAAAGGCACAGAGCCACAGTGTCATTTGCGATTTCCGAAGGCTGGTTGGAGAGGCGTGCTTTAGGAAAGCCTTCTGCTTTGACGCCTGCTCCTGGCTGAGCTCTAGTTGCAGGGACTCTGCAAGGCTGAACAACTAGGAAAGTGCCTATGTCCACGCTGTGGGATGAAGCACTATAGCTGCGGCTTCCTTTCTGGAGCAAGCAAGAATGCTCTCAGCCGACTCTGCTTGTGAACGAGCCCTTGCTGGTCTTGGGCAATTTGGTGCACTGCACACGCAAGCCCAGTGCTCTGCAGCTAAATTGTTTGCCTTAAGTGGTCTGGACTGAAGAGAAGGCCAGCGATGGCAGTGAACTTTGCTGCTTTTCCGCGTGCATGCTGCACCCACCAACGGTGCACCGTGCACGGTTTCTTTGCTCAGCTCGAGCTACAGCGACAGCCTTTCGGTTTCGCTGAGTCCACGCTGCCCATGCAGCTCTCACTCAGCGAAGTGCGCCAGGGGAGAAGCACTTGCTGGAGAAGTCTTTCAATGTGCAAGGCTTTGAAGGCAGCACCCCAATCGGGACATGAGGAGGGCTGATGAAGAACGTGGTTCTTTCTTGGCAACTTTCTCCTGTGCGAGATGTCTACCGAAGCTCTTTGCTCCTTGCGAGACGGCAGCGTGCGCCGGAGTACACTCGAGCCGAGGAGCGGGCAGACAGCATCGCCATCTGACGGGCGCTTTGCAGCTTGCCGCAGAAAGCGCTGCACTGCCGGGCACAGTGTTCCGGGCGAGAAGCAGAAGACCGTCCGCCTCCGGGGGAACGAAGGTACGGCGTGCTCGAAAAGGCGAAGAACGAAGCCGCGGAGCGCCGGGCTCGCGTGCTCGTTGTACGGGCTGCAAGACGAGCGTGGCTGCCACTCTCCTGCCTGCTGAATTGACGTTATAGCCTTGGGAAGGAGGAAGTTCCACGGCACTTACCTGTGCTGCTGCTGCCTATTCCTCTTGTAGCTCTCTGTGGAAGCATTTGCGCTTCCCTTCAGTCTCCGTCTTTCCGAGAACACGATGGTAGTAGCATGCAGCGGAGGAGGGAAGAACAGAGCGCACCGGTGAGTCTGGTGCCGCTTACGTGCGGAAGGCGAAGGTGCAGCCCAGCCCTGGCTTCTACTTCTCGGGCCGTTCTCCAGGAAAGCAGCTGCTGGAGGCTGCCAAGGGAGCTGCGAGAGTGAAAGCAAGGTGGGCGTCTGTCTTAGAAGAAAGGCACAGAGCCACAGTGTCATTTGCGATTTCCGAAGGCTGGTTGGAGAGGCGTGCTTTAGGAAAGCCTTCTGCTTTGACGCCTGCTCCTGGCTGAGCTCTAGTTGCAGGGACTCTGCAAGGCTGAACAACTAGGAAAGTGCCTATGTCCACGCTGTGGGATGAAGCACTATAGCTGCGGCTTCCTTTCTGGAGCAAGCAAGAATGCTCTCAGCCGACTCTGCTTGTGAACGAGCCCTTGCTGGTCTTGGGCAATTTGGTGCACTGCACACGCAAGCCCAGTGCTCTGCAGCTAAATTGTTTGCCTTAAGTGGTCTGGACTGAAGAGAAGGCCAGCGATGGCAGTGAACTTTGCTGCTTTTCCGCGTGCATGCTGCACCCACCAACGGTGCACCGTGCACGGTTTCTTTGCTCAGCTCGAGCTACAGCGACACCCTTTCGGTTTCGCTGAGTCCACGCTGCCCATGCAGCTCTCACTCAGCGAAGTGCGCCAGGGGAGAAGCACTTGCTGGAGAAGTCTTTCAATGTGCAAGGCTTTGAAGGCAGCACCCCAATCGGGACATGAGGAGGGCTGATGAAGAACGTGGTTCTTTCTTGGCAACTTTCTCCTGTGCGAGATGTCTACCGAAGCTCTTTGCTCCTTGCGAGACGGCAGCGTGCGCCGGAGTACACTCGAGCCGAGGAGCGGGCAGACAGCATCGCCATCTGACGGGCGCTTTGCAGCTTGCCGCAGAAAGCGCTGCACTGCCGGGCACAGTGTTCCGGGCGAGAAGCAGAAGACCGTCCGCCTCCGGGGGAACGAAGGTACGGCGTGCTCGAAAAGGCGAAGAACGAAGCCGCGGAGCGCCGGGCTCGCGTGCTCGTTGTACGGGCTGCAAGACGAGCGTGGCTGCCACTCTCCTGCCTGCTGAATTGACGTTATAGCCTTGGGAAGGAGGAAGTTCCACGGCACTTTCCTGTGCTGCTGCTGCCTATTCCTCTTGTAGCTCTCTGTGGAAGCATTTGCGCTTCCCTTCAGTCTCCGTCTTTCCGAGAACACGATGGTAGTAGCATGCAGCGGAGGAGGGAAGAACAGAGCGCACCGGTGAGTCTGGTGCCGCTTACGTGCGGAAGGCGAAGGTGCAGCCCAGCCCTGGCTTCTACTTCTCGGGCCGTTCTCCAGGAAAGCAGCTGCTGGAGGCTGCCAAGGGAGCTGCGAGAGTGAAAGCAAGGTGGGCGTCTGTCTTAGAAGAAAGGCACAGAGCCACAGTGTCATTTGCGATTTCCGAAGGCTGGTTGGAGAGGCGTGCTTTAGGAAAGCCTTCTGCTTTGACGCCTGCTCCTGGCTGAGCTCTAGTTGCAGGGACTCTGCAAGGCTGAACAACTAGGAAAGTGCCTATGTCCACGCTGTGGGATGAAGCACTATAGCTGCGGCTTCCTTTCTGGAGCAAGCAAGAATGCTCTCAGCCGACTCTGCTTGTGAACGAGCCCTTGCTGGTCTTGGGCAATTTGGTGCACTGCACACGCAAGCCCAGTGCTCTGCAGCTAAATTGTTTGCCTTAAGTGGTCTGGACTGAAGAGAAGGCCAGCGATGGCAGTGAACTTTGCTGCTTTTCCGCGTGCATGCTGCACCCACCAACGGTGCACCGTGCACGGTTTCTTTGCTCAGCTCGAGCTACAGCGACACCCTTTCGGTTTCGCTGAGTCCACGCTGCCCATGCAGCTCTCACTCAGCGAAGTGCGCCAGGGGAGAAGCACTTGCTGGAGAAGTCTTTCAATGTGCAAGGCTTTGAAGGCAGCACCCCAATCGGGACATGAGGAGGGCTGATGAAGAACGTGGTTCTTTCTTGGCAACTTTCTCCTGTGCGAGATGTCTACCGAAGCTCTTTGCTCCTTGCGAGACGGCAGCGTGCGCCGGAGTACACTCGAGCCGAGGAGCGGGCAGACAGCATCGCCATCTGACGGGCGCTTTGCAGCTTGCCGCAGAAAGCGCTGCACTGCCGGGCACAGTGTTCCGGGCGAGAAGCAGAAGACCGTCCGCCTCCGGGGGAACGAAGGTACGGCGTGCTCGAAAAGGCGAAGAACGAAGCCGCGGAGCGCCGGGCTCGCGTGCTCGTTGTACGGGCTGCAAGACGAGCGTGGCTGCCACTCTCCTGCCTGCTGAATTGACGTTATAGCCTTGGGAAGGAGGAAGTTCCACGGCACTTTCCTGTGCTGCTGCTGCCTATTCCTCTTGTAGCTCTCTGTGGAAGCATTTGCGCTTCCCTTCAGTCTCCGTCTTTCCGAGAACACGATGGTAGTAGCATGCAGCGGAGGAGGGAAGAACAGAGCGCACCGGTGAGTCTGGTGCCGCTTACGTGCGGAAGGCGAAGGTGCAGCCCAGCCCTGGCTTCTACTTCTCGGGCCGTTCTCCAGGAAAGCAGCTGCTGGAGGCTGCCAAGGGAGCTGCGAGAGTGAAAGCAAGGTGGGCGTCTGTCTTAGAAGAAAGGCACAGAGCCACAGTGTCATTTGCGATTTCCGAAGGCTGGTTGGAGAGGCGTGCTTTAGGAAAGCCTTCTGCTTTGACGCCTGCTCCTGGCTGAGCTCTAGTTGCAGGGACTCTGCAAGGCTGAACAACTAGGAAAGTGCCTATGTCCACGCTGTGGGATGAAGCACTATAGCTGCGGCTTCCTTTCTGGAGCAAGCAAGAATGCTCTCAGCCGACTCTGCTTGTGAACGAGCCCTTGCTGGTCTTGGGCAATTTGGTGCACTGCACACGCAAGCCCAGTGCTCTGCAGCTAAATTGTTTGCCTTAAGTGGTCTGGACTGAAGAGAAGGCCAGCGATGGCAGTGAACTTTGCTGCTTTTCCGCGTGCATGCTGCACCCACCAACGGTGCACCGTGCACGGTTTCTTTGCTCAGCTCGAGCTACAGCGACACCCTTTCGGTTTCGCTGAGTCCACGCTGCCCATGCAGCTCTCACTCAGCGAAGTGCGCCAGGGGAGAAGCACTTGCTGGAGAAGTCTTTCAATGTGCAAGGCTTTGAAGGCAGCACCCCAATCGGGACATGAGGAGGGCTGATGAAGAACGTGGTTCTTTCTTGGCAACTTTCTCCTGTGCGAGATGTCTACCGAAGCTCTTTGCTCCTTGCGAGACGGCAGCGTGCGCCGGAGTACACTCGAGCCGAGGAGCGGGCAGACAGCATCGCCATCTGACGGGCGCTTTGCAGCTTGCCGCAGAAAGCGCTGCACTGCCGGGCACAGTGTTCCGGGCGAGAAGCAGAAGACCGTCCGCCTCCGGGGGAACGAAGGTACGGCGTGCTCGAAAAGGCGAAGAACGAAGCCGCGGAGCGCCGGGCTCGCGTGCTCGTTGTACGGGCTGCAAGACGAGCGTGGCTGCCACTCTCCTGCCTGCTGAATTGACGTTATAGCCTTGGGAAGGAGGAAGTTCCACGGCACTTACCTGTGCTGCTGCTGCCTATTCCTCTTGTAGCTCTCTGTGGAAGCATTTGCGCTTCCCTTCAGTCTCCGTCTTTCCGAGAACACGATGGTAGTAGCATGCAGCGGAGGAGGGAAGAACAGAGCGCACCGGTGAGTCTGGTGCCGCTTACGTGCGGAAGGCGAAGGTGCAGCCCAGCCCTGGCTTCTACTTCTCGGGCCGTTCTCCAGGAAAGCAGCTGCTGGAGGCTGCCAAGGGAGCTGCGAGAGTGAAAGCAAGGTGGGCGTCTGTCTTAGAAGAAAGGCACAGAGCCACAGTGTCATTTGCGATTTCCGAAGGCTGGTTGGAGAGGCGTGCTTTAGGAAAGCCTTCTGCTTTGACGCCTGCTCCTGGCTGAGCTCTAGTTGCAGGGACTCTGCAAGGCTGAACAACTAGGAAAGTGCCTATGTCCACGCTGTGGGATGAAGCACTATAGCTGCGGCTTCCTTTCTGGAGCAAGCAAGAATGCTCTCAGCCGACTCTGCTTGTGAACGAGCCCTTGCTGGTCTTGGGCAATTTGGTGCACTGCACACGCAAGCCCAGTGCTCTGCAGCTAAATTGTTTGCCTTAAGTGGTCTGGACTGAAGAGAAGGCCAGCGATGGCAGTGAACTTTGCTGCTTTTCCGCGTGCATGCTGCACCCACCAACGGTGCACCGTGCACGGTTTCTTTGCTCAGCTCGAGCTACAGCGACACCCTTTCGGTTTCGCTGAGTCCACGCTGCCCATGCAGCTCTCACTCAGCGAAGTGCGCCAGGGGAGAAGCACTTGCTGGAGAAGTCTTTCAATGTGCAAGGCTTTGAAGGCAGCACCCCAATCGGGACATGAGGAGGGCTGATGAAGAACGTGGTTCTTTCTTGGCAACTTTCTCCTGTGCGAGATGTCTACCGAAGCTCTTTGCTCCTTGCGAGACGGCAGCGTGCGCCGGAGTACACTCGAGCCGAGGAGCGGGCAGACAGCATCGCCATCTGACGGGCGCTTTGCAGCTTGCCGCAGAAAGCGCTGCACTGCCGGGCACAGTGTTCCGGGCGAGAAGCAGAAGACCGTCCGCCTCCGGGGGAACGAAGGTACGGCGTGCTCGAAAAGGCGAAGAACGAAGCCGCGGAGCGCCGGGCTCGCGTGCTCGTTGTACGGGCTGCAAGACGAGCGTGGCTGCCACTCTCCTGCCTGCTGAATTGACGTTATAGCCTTGGGAAGGAGGAAGTTCCACGGCACTTACCTGTGCTGCTGCTGCCTATTCCTCTTGTAGCTCTCTGTGGAAGCATTTGCGCTTCCCTTCAGTCTCCGTCTTTCCGAGAACACGATGGTAGTAGCATGCAGCGGAGGAGGGAAGAACAGAGCGCACCGGTGAGTCTGGTGCCGCTTACGTGCGGAAGGCGAAGGTGCAGCCCAGCCCTGGCTTCTACTTCTCGGGCCGTTCTCCAGGAAAGCAGCTGCTGGAGGCTGCCAAGGGAGCTGCGAGAGTGAAAGCAAGGTGGGCGTCTGTCTTAGAAGAAAGGCACAGAGCCACAGTGTCATTTGCGATTTCCGAAGGCTGGTTGGAGAGGCGTGCTTTAGGAAAGCCTTCTGCTTTGACGCCTGCTCCTGGCTGAGCTCTAGTTGCAGGGACTCTGCAAGGCTGAACAACTAGGAAAGTGCCTATGTCCACGCTGTGGGATGAAGCACTATAGCTGCGGCTTCCTTTCTGGAGCAAGCAAGAATGCTCTCAGCCGACTCTGCTTGTGAACGAGCCCTTGCTGGTCTTGGGCAATTTGGTGCACTGCACACGCAAGCCCAGTGCTCTGCAGCTAAATTGTTTGCCTTAAGTGGTCTGGACTGAAGAGAAGGCCAGCGATGGCAGTGAACTTTGCTGCTTTTCCGCGTGCATGCTGCACCCACCAACGGTGCACCGTGCACGGTTTCTTTGCTCAGCTCGAGCTACAGCGACACCCTTTCGGTTTCGCTGAGTCCACGCTGCCCATGCAGCTCTCACTCAGCGAAGTGCGCCAGGGGAGAAGCACTTGCTGGAGAAGTCTTTCAATGTGCAAGGCTTTGAAGGCAGCACCCCAATCGGGACATGAGGAGGGCTGATGAAGAACGTGGTTCTTTCTTGGCAACTTTCTCCTGTGCGAGATGTCTACCGAAGCTCTTTGCTCCTTGCGAGACGGCAGCGTGCGCCGGAGTACACTCGAGCCGAGGAGCGGGCAGACAGCATCGCCATCTGACGGGCGCTTTGCAGCTTGCCGCAGAAAGCGCTGCACTGCCGGGCACAGTGTTCCGGGCGAGAAGCAGAAGACCGTCCGCCTCCGGGGGAACGAAGGTACGGCGTGCTCGAAAAGGCGAAGAACGAAGCCGCGGAGCGCCGGGCTCGCGTGCTCGTTGTACGGGCTGCAAGACGAGCGTGGCTGCCACTCTCCTGCCTGCTGAATTGACGTTATAGCCTTGGGAAGGAGGAAGTTCCACGGCACTTTCCTGTGCTGCTGCTGCCTATTCCTCTTGTAGCTCTCTGTGGAAGCATTTGCGCTTCCCTTCAGTCTCCGTCTTTCCGAGAACACGATGGTAGTAGCATGCAGCGGAGGAGGGAAGAACAGAGCGCACCGGTGAGTCTGGTGCCGCTTACGTGCGGAAGGCGAAGGTGCAGCCCAGCCCTGGCTTCTACTTCTCGGGCCGTTCTCCAGGAAAGCAGCTGCTGGAGGCTGCCAAGGGAGCTGCGAGAGTGAAAGCAAGGTGGGCGTCTGTCTTAGAAGAAAGGCACAGAGCCACAGTGTCATTTGCGATTTCCGAAGGCTGGTTGGAGAGGCGTGCTTTAGGAAAGCCTTCTGCTTTGACGCCTGCTCCTGGCTGAGCTCTAGTTGCAGGGACTCTGCAAGGCTGAACAACTAGGAAAGTGCCTATGTCCACGCTGTGGGATGAAGCACTATAGCTGCGGCTTCCTTTCTGGAGCAAGCAAGAATGCTCTCAGCCGACTCTGCTTGTGAACGAGCCCTTGCTGGTCTTGGGCAATTTGGTGCACTGCACACGCAAGCCCAGTGCTCTGCAGCTAAATTGTTTGCCTTAAGTGGTCTGGACTGAAGAGAAGGCCAGCGATGGCAGTGAACTTTGCTGCTTTTCCGCGTGCATGCTGCACCCACCAACGGTGCACCGTGCACGGTTTCTTTGCTCAGCTCGAGCTACAGCGACACCCTTTCGGTTTCGCTGAGTCCACGCTGCCCATGCAGCTCTCACTCAGCGAAGTGCGCCAGGGGAGAAGCACTTGCTGGAGAAGTCTTTCAATGTGCAAGGCTTTGAAGGCAGCACCCCAATCGGGACATGAGGAGGGCTGATGAAGAACGTGGTTCTTTCTTGGCAACTTTCTCCTGTGCGAGATGTCTACCGAAGCTCTTTGCTCCTTGCGAGACGGCAGCGTGCGCCGGAGTACACTCGAGCCGAGGAGCGGGCAGACAGCATCGCCATCTGACGGGCGCTTTGCAGCTTGCCGCAGAAAGCGCTGCACTGCCGGGCACAGTGTTCCGGGCGAGAAGCAGAAGACCGTCCGCCTCCGGGGGAACGAAGGTACGGCGTGCTCGAAAAGGCGAAGAACGAAGCCGCGGAGCGCCGGGCTCGCGTGCTCGTTGTACGGGCTGCAAGACGAGCGTGGCTGCCACTCTCCTGCCTGCTGAATTGACGTTATAGCCTTGGGAAGGAGGAAGTTCCACGGCACTTACCTGTGCTGCTGCTGCCTATTCCTCTTGTAGCTCTCTGTGGAAGCATTTGCGCTTCCCTTCAGTCTCCGTCTTTCCGAGAACACGATGGTAGTAGCATGCAGCGGAGGAGGGAAGAACAGAGCGCACCGGTGAGTCTGGTGCCGCTTACGTGCGGAAGGCGAAGGTGCAGCCCAGCCCTGGCTTCTACTTCTCGGGCCGTTCTCCAGGAAAGCAGCTGCTGGAGGCTGCCAAGGGAGCTGCGAGAGTGAAAGCAAGGTGGGCGTCTGTCTTAGAAGAAAGGCACAGAGCCACAGTGTCATTTGCGATTTCCGAAGGCTGGTTGGAGAGGCGTGCTTTAGGAAAGCCTTCTGCTTTGACGCCTGCTCCTGGCTGAGCTCTAGTTGCAGGGACTCTGCAAGGCTGAACAACTAGGAAAGTGCCTATGTCCACGCTGTGGGATGAAGCACTATAGCTGCGGCTTCCTTTCTGGAGCAAGCAAGAATGCTCTCAGCCGACTCTGCTTGTGAACGAGCCCTTGCTGGTCTTGGGCAATTTGGTGCACTGCACACGCAAGCCCAGTGCTCTGCAGCTAAATTGTTTGCCTTAAGTGGTCTGGACTGAAGAGAAGGCCAGCGATGGCAGTGAACTTTGCTGCTTTTCCGCGTGCATGCTGCACCCACCAACGGTGCACCGTGCACGGTTTCTTTGCTCAGCTCGAGCTACAGCGACAGCCTTTCGGTTTCGCTGAGTCCACGCTGCCCATGCAGCTCTCACTCAGCGAAGTGCGCCAGGGGAGAAGCACTTGCTGGAGAAGTCTTTCAATGTGCAAGGCTTTGAAGGCAGCACCCCAATCGGGACATGAGGAGGGCTGATGAAGAACGTGGTTCTTTCTTGGCAACTTTCTCCTGTGCGAGATGTCTACCGAAGCTCTTTGCTCCTTGCGAGACGGCAGCGTGCGCCGGAGTACACTCGAGCCGAGGAGCGGGCAGACAGCATCGCCATCTGACGGGCGCTTTGCAGCTTGCCGCAGAAAGCGCTGCACTGCCGGGCACAGTGTTCCGGGCGAGAAGCAGAAGACCGTCCGCCTCCGGGGGAACGAAGGTACGGCGTGCTCGAAAAGGCGAAGAACGAAGCCGCGGAGCGCCGGGCTCGCGTGCTCGTTGTACGGGCTGCAAGACGAGCGTGGCTGCCACTCTCCTGCCTGCTGAATTGACGTTATAGCCTTGGGAAGGAGGAAGTTCCACGGCACTTACCTGTGCTGCTGCTGCCTATTCCTCTTGTAGCTCTCTGTGGAAGCATTTGCGCTTCCCTTCAGTCTCCGTCTTTCCGAGAACACGATGGTAGTAGCATGCAGCGGAGGAGGGAAGAACAGAGCGCACCGGTGAGTCTGGTGCCGCTTACGTGCGGAAGGCGAAGGTGCAGCCCAGCCCTGGCTTCTACTTCTCGGGCCGTTCTCCAGGAAAGCAGCTGCTGGAGGCTGCCAAGGGAGCTGCGAGAGTGAAAGCAAGGTGGGCGTCTGTCTTAGAAGAAAGGCACAGAGCCACAGTGTCATTTGCGATTTCCGAAGGCTGGTTGGAGAGGCGTGCTTTAGGAAAGCCTTCTGCTTTGACGCCTGCTCCTGGCTGAGCTCTAGTTGCAGGGACTCTGCAAGGCTGAACAACTAGGAAAGTGCCTATGTCCACGCTGTGGGATGAAGCACTATAGCTGCGGCTTCCTTTCTGGAGCAAGCAAGAATGCTCTCAGCCGACTCTGCTTGTGAACGAGCCCTTGCTGGTCTTGGGCAATTTGGTGCACTGCACACGCAAGCCCAGTGCTCTGCAGCTAAATTGTTTGCCTTAAGTGGTCTGGACTGAAGAGAAGGCCAGCGATGGCAGTGAACTTTGCTGCTTTTCCGCGTGCATGCTGCACCCACCAACGGTGCACCGTGCACGGTTTCTTTGCTCAGCTCGAGCTACAGCGACACCCTTTCGGTTTCGCTGAGTCCACGCTGCCCATGCAGCTCTCACTCAGCGAAGTGCGCCAGGGGAGAAGCACTTGCTGGAGAAGTCTTTCAATGTGCAAGGCTTTGAAGGCAGCACCCCAATCGGGACATGAGGAGGGCTGATGAAGAACGTGGTTCTTTCTTGGCAACTTTCTCCTGTGCGAGATGTCTACCGAAGCTCTTTGCTCCTTGCGAGACGGCAGCGTGCGCCGGAGTACACTCGAGCCGAGGAGCGGGCAGACAGCATCGCCATCTGACGGGCGCTTTGCAGCTTGCCGCAGAAAGCGCTGCACTGCCGGGCACAGTGTTCCGGGCGAGAAGCAGAAGACCGTCCGCCTCCGGGGGAACGAAGGTACGGCGTGCTCGAAAAGGCGAAGAACGAAGCCGCGGAGCGCCGGGCTCGCGTGCTCGTTGTACGGGCTGCAAGACGAGCGTGGCTGCCACTCTCCTGCCTGCTGAATTGACGTTATAGCCTTGGGAAGGAGGAAGTTCCACGGCACTTTCCTGTGCTGCTGCTGCCTATTCCTCTTGTAGCTCTCTGTGGAAGCATTTGCGCTTCCCTTCAGTCTCCGTCTTTCCGAGAACACGATGGTAGTAGCATGCAGCGGAGGAGGGAAGAACAGAGCGCACCGGTGAGTCTGGTGCCGCTTACGTGCGGAAGGCGAAGGTGCAGCCCAGCCCTGGCTTCTACTTCTCGGGCCGTTCTCCAGGAAAGCAGCTGCTGGAGGCTGCCAAGGGAGCTGCGAGAGTGAAAGCAAGGTGGGCGTCTGTCTTAGAAGAAAGGCACAGAGCCACAGTGTCATTTGCGATTTCCGAAGGCTGGTTGGAGAGGCGTGCTTTAGGAAAGCCTTCTGCTTTGACGCCTGCTCCTGGCTGAGCTCTAGTTGCAGGGACTCTGCAAGGCTGAACAACTAGGAAAGTGCCTATGTCCACGCTGTGGGATGAAGCACTATAGCTGCGGCTTCCTTTCTGGAGCAAGCAAGAATGCTCTCAGCCGACTCTGCTTGTGAACGAGCCCTTGCTGGTCTTGGGCAATTTGGTGCACTGCACACGCAAGCCCAGTGCTCTGCAGCTAAATTGTTTGCCTTAAGTGGTCTGGACTGAAGAGAAGGCCAGCGATGGCAGTGAACTTTGCTGCTTTTCCGCGTGCATGCTGCACCCACCAACGGTGCACCGTGCACGGTTTCTTTGCTCAGCTCGAGCTACAGCGACACCCTTTCGGTTTCGCTGAGTCCACGCTGCCCATGCAGCTCTCACTCAGCGAAGTGCGCCAGGGGAGAAGCACTTGCTGGAGAAGTCTTTCAATGTGCAAGGCTTTGAAGGCAGCACCCCAATCGGGACATGAGGAGGGCTGATGAAGAACGTGGTTCTTTCTTGGCAACTTTCTCCTGTGCGAGATGTCTACCGAAGCTCTTTGCTCCTTGCCAGACTGCAGTGTGCACCAGAGTACACTCGAGCCGAGGAGCGGGCAGACAGCATCGCCATCTGACGGGCGCTTTGCAGCTTGCCGCAGAAAGCGCTGCACTGCCGGGCACAGTGTTCCGGGCGAGAAGCAGAAGACCGTCCGCCTCCGGGGGAACGAAGGTACGGCGTGCTCGAAAAGGCGAAGAACGAAGCCGCGGAGCGCCGGGCTCGCGTGCTCGTTGTACGGGCTGCAAGACGAGCGTGGCTGCCACTCTCCTGCCTGCTGAATTGACGTTATAGCCTTGGGAAGGAGGAAGTTCCACGGCACTTTCCTGTGCTGCTGCTGCCTATTCCTCTTGTAGCTCTCTGTGGAAGCATTTGCGCTTCCCTTCAGTCTCCGTCTTTCCGAGAACACGATGGTAGTAGCATGCAGCGGAGGAGGGAAGAACAGAGCGCACCGGTGAGTCTGGTGCCGCTTACGTGCGGAAGGCGAAGGTGCAGCCCAGCCCTGGCTTCTACTTCTCGGGCCGTTCTCCAGGAAAGCAGCTGCTGGAGGCTGCCAAGGGAGCTGCGAGAGTGAAAGCAAGGTGGGCGTCTGTCTTAGAAGAAAGGCACAGAGCCACAGTGTCATTTGCGATTTCCGAAGGCTGGTTGGAGAGGCGTGCTTTAGGAAAGCCTTCTGCTTTGACGCCTGCTCCTGGCTGAGCTCTAGTTGCAGGGACTCTGCAAGGCTGAACAACTAGGAAAGTGCCTATGTCCACGCTGTGGGATGAAGCACTATAGCTGCGGCTTCCTTTCTGGAGCAAGCAAGAATGCTCTCAGCCGACTCTGCTTGTGAACGAGCCCTTGCTGGTCTTGGGCAATTTGGTGCACTGCACACGCAAGCCCAGTGCTCTGCAGCTAAATTGTTTGCCTTAAGTGGTCTGGACTGAAGAGAAGGCCAGCGATGGCAGTGAACTTTGCTGCTTTTCCGCGTGCATGCTGCACCCACCAACGGTGCACCGTGCACGGTTTCTTTGCTCAGCTCGAGCTACAGCGACACCCTTTCGGTTTCGCTGAGTCCACGCTGCCCATGCAGCTCTCACTCAGCGAAGTGCGCCAGGGGAGAAGCACTTGCTGGAGAAGTCTTTCAATGTGCAAGGCTTTGAAGGCAGCACCCCAATCGGGACATGAGGAGGGCTGATGAAGAACGTGGTTCTTTCTTGGCAACTTTCTCCTGTGCGAGATGTCTACCGAAGCTCTTTGCTCCTTGCGAGACGGCAGCGTGCGCCGGAGTACACTCGAGCCGAGGAGCGGGCAGACAGCATCGCCATCTGACGGGCGCTTTGCAGCTTGCCGCAGAAAGCGCTGCACTGCCGGGCACAGTGTTCCGGGCGAGAAGCAGAAGACCGTCCGCCTCCGGGGGAACGAAGGTACGGCGTGCTCGAAAAGGCGAAGAACGAAGCCGCGGAGCGCCGGGCTCGCGTGCTCGTTGTACGGGCTGCAAGACGAGCGTGGCTGCCACTCTCCTGCCTGCTGAATTGACGTTATAGCCTTGGGAAGGAGGAAGTTCCACGGCACTTTCCTGTGCTGCTGCTGCCTATTCCTCTTGTAGCTCTCTGTGGAAGCATTTGCGCTTCCCTTCAGTCTCCGTCTTTCCGAGAACACGATGGTAGTAGCATGCAGCGGAGGAGGGAAGAACAGAGCGCACCGGTGAGTCTGGTGCCGCTTACGTGCGGAAGGCGAAGGTGCAGCCCAGCCCTGGCTTCTACTTCTCGGGCCGTTCTCCAGGAAAGCAGCTGCTGGAGGCTGCCAAGGGAGCTGCGAGAGTGAAAGCAAGGTGGGCGTCTGTCTTAGAAGAAAGGCACAGAGCCACAGTGTCATTTGCGATTTCCGAAGGCTGGTTGGAGAGGCGTGCTTTAGGAAAGCCTTCTGCTTTGACGCCTGCTCCTGGCTGAGCTCTAGTTGCAGGGACTCTGCAAGGCTGAACAACTAGGAAAGTGCCTATGTCCACGCTGTGGGATGAAGCACTATAGCTGCGGCTTCCTTTCTGGAGCAAGCAAGAATGCTCTCAGCCGACTCTGCTTGTGAACGAGCCCTTGCTGGTCTTGGGCAATTTGGTGCACTGCACACGCAAGCCCAGTGCTCTGCAGCTAAATTGTTTGCCTTAAGTGGTCTGGACTGAAGAGAAGGCCAGCGATGGCAGTGAACTTTGCTGCTTTTCCGCGTGCATGCTGCACCCACCAACGGTGCACCGTGCACGGTTTCTTTGCTCAGCTCGAGCTACAGCGACAGCCTTTCGGTTTCGCTGAGTCCACGCTGCCCATGCAGCTCTCACTCAGCGAAGTGCGCCAGGGGAGAAGCACTTGCTGGAGAAGTCTTTCAATGTGCAAGGCTTTGAAGGCAGCACCCCAATCGGGACATGAGGAGGGCTGATGAAGAACGTGGTTCTTTCTTGGCAACTTTCTCCTGTGCGAGATGTCTACCGAAGCTCTTTGCTCCTTGCGAGACGGCAGCGTGCGCCGGAGTACACTCGAGCCGAGGAGCGGGCAGACAGCATCGCCATCTGACGGGCGCTTTGCAGCTTGCCGCAGAAAGCGCTGCACTGCCGGGCACAGTGTTCCGGGCGAGAAGCAGAAGACCGTCCGCCTCCGGGGGAACGAAGGTACGGCGTGCTCGAAAAGGCGAAGAACGAAGCCGCGGAGCGCCGGGCTCGCGTGCTCGTTGTACGGGCTGCAAGACGAGCGTGGCTGCCACTCTCCTGCCTGCTGAATTGACGTTATAGCCTTGGGAAGGAGGAAGTTCCACGGCACTTACCTGTGCTGCTGCTGCCTATTCCTCTTGTAGCTCTCTGTGGAAGCATTTGCGCTTCCCTTCAGTCTCCGTCTTTCCGAGAACACGATGGTAGTAGCATGCAGCGGAGGAGGGAAGAACAGAGCGCACCGGTGAGTCTGGTGCCGCTTACGTGCGGAAGGCGAAGGTGCAGCCCAGCCCTGGCTTCTACTTCTCGGGCCGTTCTCCAGGAAAGCAGCTGCTGGAGGCTGCCAAGGGAGCTGCGAGAGTGAAAGCAAGGTGGGCGTCTGTCTTAGAAGAAAGGCACAGAGCCACAGTGTCATTTGCGATTTCCGAAGGCTGGTTGGAGAGGCGTGCTTTAGGAAAGCCTTCTGCTTTGACGCCTGCTCCTGGCTGAGCTCTAGTTGCAGGGACTCTGCAAGGCTGAACAACTAGGAAAGTGCCTATGTCCACGCTGTGGGATGAAGCACTATAGCTGCGGCTTCCTTTCTGGAGCAAGCAAGAATGCTCTCAGCCGACTCTGCTTGTGAACGAGCCCTTGCTGGTCTTGGGCAATTTGGTGCACTGCACACGCAAGCCCAGTGCTCTGCAGCTAAATTGTTTGCCTTAAGTGGTCTGGACTGAAGAGAAGGCCAGCGATGGCAGTGAACTTTGCTGCTTTTCCGCGTGCATGCTGCACCCACCAACGGTGCACCGTGCACGGTTTCTTTGCTCAGCTCGAGCTACAGCGACACCCTTTCGGTTTCGCTGAGTCCACGCTGCCCATGCAGCTCTCACTCAGCGAAGTGCGCCAGGGGAGAAGCACTTGCTGGAGAAGTCTTTCAATGTGCAAGGCTTTGAAGGCAGCACCCCAATCGGGACATGAGGAGGGCTGATGAAGAACGTGGTTCTTTCTTGGCAACTTTCTCCTGTGCGAGATGTCTACCGAAGCTCTTTGCTCCTTGCGAGACGGCAGCGTGCGCCGGAGTACACTCGAGCCGAGGAGCGGGCAGACAGCATCGCCATCTGACGGGCGCTTTGCAGCTTGCCGCAGAAAGCGCTGCACTGCCGGGCACAGTGTTCCGGGCGAGAAGCAGAAGACCGTCCGCCTCCGGGGGAACGAAGGTACGGCGTGCTCGAAAAGGCGAAGAACGAAGCCGCGGAGCGCCGGGCTCGCGTGCTCGTTGTACGGGCTGCAAGACGAGCGTGGCTGCCACTCTCCTGCCTGCTGAATTGACGTTATAGCCTTGGGAAGGAGGAAGTTCCACGGCACTTTCCTGTGCTGCTGCTGCCTATTCCTCTTGTAGCTCTCTGTGGAAGCATTTGCGCTTCCCTTCAGTCTCCGTCTTTCCGAGAACACGATGGTAGTAGCATGCAGCGGAGGAGGGAAGAACAGAGCGCACCGGTGAGTCTGGTGCCGCTTACGTGCGGAAGGCGAAGGTGCAGCCCAGCCCTGGCTTCTACTTCTCGGGCCGTTCTCCAGGAAAGCAGCTGCTGGAGGCTGCCAAGGGAGCTGCGAGAGTGAAAGCAAGGTGGGCGTCTGTCTTAGAAGAAAGGCACAGAGCCACAGTGTCATTTGCGATTTCCGAAGGCTGGTTGGAGAGGCGTGCTTTAGGAAAGCCTTCTGCTTTGACGCCTGCTCCTGGCTGAGCTCTAGTTGCAGGGACTCTGCAAGGCTGAACAACTAGGAAAGTGCCTATGTCCACGCTGTGGGATGAAGCACTATAGCTGCGGCTTCCTTTCTGGAGCAAGCAAGAATGCTCTCAGCCGACTCTGCTTGTGAACGAGCCCTTGCTGGTCTTGGGCAATTTGGTGCACTGCACACGCAAGCCCAGTGCTCTGCAGCTAAATTGTTTGCCTTAAGTGGTCTGGACTGAAGAGAAGGCCAGCGATGGCAGTGAACTTTGCTGCTTTTCCGCGTGCATGCTGCACCCACCAACGGTGCACCGTGCACGGTTTCTTTGCTCAGCTCGAGCTACAGCGACACCCTTTCGGTTTCGCTGAGTCCACGCTGCCCATGCAGCTCTCACTCAGCGAAGTGCGCCAGGGGAGAAGCACTTGCTGGAGAAGTCTTTCAATGTGCAAGGCTTTGAAGGCAGCACCCCAATCGGGACATGAGGAGGGCTGATGAAGAACGTGGTTCTTTCTTGGCAACTTTCTCCTGTGCGAGATGTCTACCGAAGCTCTTTGCTCCTTGCCAGACTGCAGTGTGCACCAGAGTACACTCGAGCCGAGGAGCGGGCAGACAGCATCGCCATCTGACGGGCGCTTTGCAGCTTGCCGCAGAAAGCGCTGCACTGCCGGGCACAGTGTTCCGGGCGAGAAGCAGAAGACCGTCCGCCTCCGGGGGAACGAAGGTACGGCGTGCTCGAAAAGGCGAAGAACGAAGCCGCGGAGCGCCGGGCTCGCGTGCTCGTTGTACGGGCTGCAAGACGAGCGTGGCTGCCACTCTCCTGCCTGCTGAATTGACGTTATAGCCTTGGGAAGGAGGAAGTTCCACGGCACTTTCCTGTGCTGCTGCTGCCTATTCCTCTTGTAGCTCTCTGTGGAAGCATTTGCGCTTCCCTTCAGTCTCCGTCTTTCCGAGAACACGATGGTAGTAGCATGCAGCGGAGGAGGGAAGAACAGAGCGCACCGGTGAGTCTGGTGCCGCTTACGTGCGGAAGGCGAAGGTGCAGCCCAGCCCTGGCTTCTACTTCTCGGGCCGTTCTCCAGGAAAGCAGCTGCTGGAGGCTGCCAAGGGAGCTGCGAGAGTGAAAGCAAGGTGGGCGTCTGTCTTAGAAGAAAGGCACAGAGCCACAGTGTCATTTGCGATTTCCGAAGGCTGGTTGGAGAGGCGTGCTTTAGGAAAGCCTTCTGCTTTGACGCCTGCTCCTGGCTGAGCTCTAGTTGCAGGGACTCTGCAAGGCTGAACAACTAGGAAAGTGCCTATGTCCACGCTGTGGGATGAAGCACTATAGCTGCGGCTTCCTTTCTGGAGCAAGCAAGAATGCTCTCAGCCGACTCTGCTTGTGAACGAGCCCTTGCTGGTCTTGGGCAATTTGGTGCACTGCACACGCAAGCCCAGTGCTCTGCAGCTAAATTGTTTGCCTTAAGTGGTCTGGACTGAAGAGAAGGCCAGCGATGGCAGTGAACTTTGCTGCTTTTCCGCGTGCATGCTGCACCCACCAACGGTGCACCGTGCACGGTTTCTTTGCTCAGCTCGAGCTACAGCGACACCCTTTCGGTTTCGCTGAGTCCACGCTGCCCATGCAGCTCTCACTCAGCGAAGTGCGCCAGGGGAGAAGCACTTGCTGGAGAAGTCTTTCAATGTGCAAGGCTTTGAAGGCAGCACCCCAATCGGGACATGAGGAGGGCTGATGAAGAACGTGGTTCTTTCTTGGCAACTTTCTCCTGTGCGAGATGTCTACCGAAGCTCTTTGCTCCTTGCGAGACGGCAGCGTGCGCCGGAGTACACTCGAGCCGAGGAGCGGGCAGACAGCATCGCCATCTGACGGGCGCTTTGCAGCTTGCCGCAGAAAGCGCTGCACTGCCGGGCACAGTGTTCCGGGCGAGAAGCAGAAGACCGTCCGCCTCCGGGGGAACGAAGGTACGGCGTGCTCGAAAAGGCGAAGAACGAAGCCGCGGAGCGCCGGGCTCGCGTGCTCGTTGTACGGGCTGCAAGACGAGCGTGGCTGCCACTCTCCTGCCTGCTGAATTGACGTTATAGCCTTGGGAAGGAGGAAGTTCCACGGCACTTTCCTGTGCTGCTGCTGCCTATTCCTCTTGTAGCTCTCTGTGGAAGCATTTGCGCTTCCCTTCAGTCTCCGTCTTTCCGAGAACACGATGGTAGTAGCATGCAGCGGAGGAGGGAAGAACAGAGCGCACCGGTGAGTCTGGTGCCGCTTACGTGCGGAAGGCGAAGGTGCAGCCCAGCCCTGGCTTCTACTTCTCGGGCCGTTCTCCAGGAAAGCAGCTGCTGGAGGCTGCCAAGGGAGCTGCGAGAGTGAAAGCAAGGTGGGCGTCTGTCTTAGAAGAAAGGCACAGAGCCACAGTGTCATTTGCGATTTCCGAAGGCTGGTTGGAGAGGCGTGCTTTAGGAAAGCCTTCTGCTTTGACGCCTGCTCCTGGCTGAGCTCTAGTTGCAGGGACTCTGCAAGGCTGAACAACTAGGAAAGTGCCTATGTCCACGCTGTGGGATGAAGCACTATAGCTGCGGCTTCCTTTCTGGAGCAAGCAAGAATGCTCTCAGCCGACTCTGCTTGTGAACGAGCCCTTGCTGGTCTTGGGCAATTTGGTGCACTGCACACGCAAGCCCAGTGCTCTGCAGCTAAATTGTTTGCCTTAAGTGGTCTGGACTGAAGAGAAGGCCAGCGATGGCAGTGAACTTTGCTGCTTTTCCGCGTGCATGCTGCACCCACCAACGGTGCACCGTGCACGGTTTCTTTGCTCAGCTCGAGCTACAGCGACACCCTTTCGGTTTCGCTGAGTCCACGCTGCCCATGCAGCTCTCACTCAGCGAAGTGCGCCAGGGGAGAAGCACTTGCTGGAGAAGTCTTTCAATGTGCAAGGCTTTGAAGGCAGCACCCCAATCGGGACATGAGGAGGGCTGATGAAGAACGTGGTTCTTTCTTGGCAACTTTCTCCTGTGCGAGATGTCTACCGAAGCTCTTTGCTCCTTGCGAGACGGCAGCGTGCGCCGGAGTACACTCGAGCCGAGGAGCGGGCAGACAGCATCGCCATCTGACGGGCGCTTTGCAGCTTGCCGCAGAAAGCGCTGCACTGCCGGGCACAGTGTTCCGGGCGAGAAGCAGAAGACCGTCCGCCTCCGGGGGAACGAAGGTACGGCGTGCTCGAAAAGGCGAAGAACGAAGCCGCGGAGCGCCGGGCTCGCGTGCTCGTTGTACGGGCTGCAAGACGAGCGTGGCTGCCACTCTCCTGCCTGCTGAATTGACGTTATAGCCTTGGGAAGGAGGAAGTTCCACGGCACTTACCTGTGCTGCTGCTGCCTATTCCTCTTGTAGCTCTCTGTGGAAGCATTTGCGCTTCCCTTCAGTCTCCGTCTTTCCGAGAACACGATGGTAGTAGCATGCAGCGGAGGAGGGAAGAACAGAGCGCACCGGTGAGTCTGGTGCCGCTTACGTGCGGAAGGCGAAGGTGCAGCCCAGCCCTGGCTTCTACTTCTCGGGCCGTTCTCCAGGAAAGCAGCTGCTGGAGGCTGCCAAGGGAGCTGCGAGAGTGAAAGCAAGGTGGGCGTCTGTCTTAGAAGAAAGGCACAGAGCCACAGTGTCATTTGCGATTTCCGAAGGCTGGTTGGAGAGGCGTGCTTTAGGAAAGCCTTCTGCTTTGACGCCTGCTCCTGGCTGAGCTCTAGTTGCAGGGACTCTGCAAGGCTGAACAACTAGGAAAGTGCCTATGTCCACGCTGTGGGATGAAGCACTATAGCTGCGGCTTCCTTTCTGGAGCAAGCAAGAATGCTCTCAGCCGACTCTGCTTGTGAACGAGCCCTTGCTGGTCTTGGGCAATTTGGTGCACTGCACACGCAAGCCCAGTGCTCTGCAGCTAAATTGTTTGCCTTAAGTGGTCTGGACTGAAGAGAAGGCCAGCGATGGCAGTGAACTTTGCTGCTTTTCCGCGTGCATGCTGCACCCACCAACGGTGCACCGTGCACGGTTTCTTTGCTCAGCTCGAGCTACAGCGACAGCCTTTCGGTTTCGCTGAGTCCACGCTGCCCATGCAGCTCTCACTCAGCGAAGTGCGCCAGGGGAGAAGCACTTGCTGGAGAAGTCTTTCAATGTGCAAGGCTTTGAAGGCAGCACCCCAATCGGGACATGAGGAGGGCTGATGAAGAACGTGGTTCTTTCTTGGCAACTTTCTCCTGTGCGAGATGTCTACCGAAGCTCTTTGCTCCTTGCGAGACGGCAGCGTGCGCCGGAGTACACTCGAGCCGAGGAGCGGGCAGACAGCATCGCCATCTGACGGGCGCTTTGCAGCTTGCCGCAGAAAGCGCTGCACTGCCGGGCACAGTGTTCCGGGCGAGAAGCAGAAGACCGTCCGCCTCCGGGGGAACGAAGGTACGGCGTGCTCGAAAAGGCGAAGAACGAAGCCGCGGAGCGCCGGGCTCGCGTGCTCGTTGTACGGGCTGCAAGACGAGCGTGGCTGCCACTCTCCTGCCTGCTGAATTGACGTTATAGCCTTGGGAAGGAGGAAGTTCCACGGCACTTTCCTGTGCTGCTGCTGCCTATTCCTCTTGTAGCTCTCTGTGGAAGCATTTGCGCTTCCCTTCAGTCTCCGTCTTTCCGAGAACACGATGGTAGTAGCATGCAGCGGAGGAGGGAAGAACAGAGCGCACCGGTGAGTCTGGTGCCGCTTACGTGCGGAAGGCGAAGGTGCAGCCCAGCCCTGGCTTCTACTTCTCGGGCCGTTCTCCAGGAAAGCAGCTGCTGGAGGCTGCCAAGGGAGCTGCGAGAGTGAAAGCAAGGTGGGCGTCTGTCTTAGAAGAAAGGCACAGAGCCACAGTGTCATTTGCGATTTCCGAAGGCTGGTTGGAGAGGCGTGCTTTAGGAAAGCCTTCTGCTTTGACGCCTGCTCCTGGCTGAGCTCTAGTTGCAGGGACTCTGCAAGGCTGAACAACTAGGAAAGTGCCTATGTCCACGCTGTGGGATGAAGCACTATAGCTGCGGCTTCCTTTCTGGAGCAAGCAAGAATGCTCTCAGCCGACTCTGCTTGTGAACGAGCCCTTGCTGGTCTTGGGCAATTTGGTGCACTGCACACGCAAGCCCAGTGCTCTGCAGCTAAATTGTTTGCCTTAAGTGGTCTGGACTGAAGAGAAGGCCAGCGATGGCAGTGAACTTTGCTGCTTTTCCGCGTGCATGCTGCACCCACCAACGGTGCACCGTGCACGGTTTCTTTGCTCAGCTCGAGCTACAGCGACACCCTTTCGGTTTCGCTGAGTCCACGCTGCCCATGCAGCTCTCACTCAGCGAAGTGCGCCAGGGGAGAAGCACTTGCTGGAGAAGTCTTTCAATGTGCAAGGCTTTGAAGGCAGCACCCCAATCGGGACATGAGGAGGGCTGATGAAGAACGTGGTTCTTTCTTGGCAACTTTCTCCTGTGCGAGATGTCTACCGAAGCTCTTTGCTCCTTGCGAGACGGCAGCGTGCGCCGGAGTACACTCGAGCCGAGGAGCGGGCAGACAGCATCGCCATCTGACGGGCGCTTTGCAGCTTGCCGCAGAAAGCGCTGCACTGCCGGGCACAGTGTTCCGGGCGAGAAGCAGAAGACCGTCCGCCTCCGGGGGAACGAAGGTACGGCGTGCTCGAAAAGGCGAAGAACGAAGCCGCGGAGCGCCGGGCTCGCGTGCTCGTTGTACGGGCTGCAAGACGAGCGTGGCTGCCACTCTCCTGCCTGCTGAATTGACGTTATAGCCTTGGGAAGGAGGAAGTTCCACGGCACTTTCCTGTGCTGCTGCTGCCTATTCCTCTTGTAGCTCTCTGTGGAAGCATTTGCGCTTCCCTTCAGTCTCCGTCTTTCCGAGAACACGATGGTAGTAGCATGCAGCGGAGGAGGGAAGAACAGAGCGCACCGGTGAGTCTGGTGCCGCTTACGTGCGGAAGGCGAAGGTGCAGCCCAGCCCTGGCTTCTACTTCTCGGGCCGTTCTCCAGGAAAGCAGCTGCTGGAGGCTGCCAAGGGAGCTGCGAGAGTGAAAGCAAGGTGGGCGTCTGTCTTAGAAGAAAGGCACAGAGCCACAGTGTCATTTGCGATTTCCGAAGGCTGGTTGGAGAGGCGTGCTTTAGGAAAGCCTTCTGCTTTGACGCCTGCTCCTGGCTGAGCTCTAGTTGCAGGGACTCTGCAAGGCTGAACAACTAGGAAAGTGCCTATGTCCACGCTGTGGGATGAAGCACTATAGCTGCGGCTTCCTTTCTGGAGCAAGCAAGAATGCTCTCAGCCGACTCTGCTTGTGAACGAGCCCTTGCTGGTCTTGGGCAATTTGGTGCACTGCACACGCAAGCCCAGTGCTCTGCAGCTAAATTGTTTGCCTTAAGTGGTCTGGACTGAAGAGAAGGCCAGCGATGGCAGTGAACTTTGCTGCTTTTCCGCGTGCATGCTGCACCCACCAACGGTGCACCGTGCACGGTTTCTTTGCTCAGCTCGAGCTACAGCGACACCCTTTCGGTTTCGCTGAGTCCACGCTGCCCATGCAGCTCTCACTCAGCGAAGTGCGCCAGGGGAGAAGCACTTGCTGGAGAAGTCTTTCAATGTGCAAGGCTTTGAAGGCAGCACCCCAATCGGGACATGAGGAGGGCTGATGAAGAACGTGGTTCTTTCTTGGCAACTTTCTCCTGTGCGAGATGTCTACCGAAGCTCTTTGCTCCTTGCGAGACGGCAGCGTGCGCCGGAGTACACTCGAGCCGAGGAGCGGGCAGACAGCATCGCCATCTGACGGGCGCTTTGCAGCTTGCCGCAGAAAGCGCTGCACTGCCGGGCACAGTGTTCCGGGCGAGAAGCAGAAGACCGTCCGCCTCCGGGGGAACGAAGGTACGGCGTGCTCGAAAAGGCGAAGAACGAAGCCGCGGAGCGCCGGGCTCGCGTGCTCGTTGTACGGGCTGCAAGACGAGCGTGGCTGCCACTCTCCTGCCTGCTGAATTGACGTTATAGCCTTGGGAAGGAGGAAGTTCCACGGCACTTTCCTGTGCTGCTGCTGCCTATTCCTCTTGTAGCTCTCTGTGGAAGCATTTGCGCTTCCCTTCAGTCTCCGTCTTTCCGAGAACACGATGGTAGTAGCATGCAGCGGAGGAGGGAAGAACAGAGCGCACCGGTGAGTCTGGTGCCGCTTACGTGCGGAAGGCGAAGGTGCAGCCCAGCCCTGGCTTCTACTTCTCGGGCCGTTCTCCAGGAAAGCAGCTGCTGGAGGCTGCCAAGGGAGCTGCGAGAGTGAAAGCAAGGTGGGCGTCTGTCTTAGAAGAAAGGCACAGAGCCACAGTGTCATTTGCGATTTCCGAAGGCTGGTTGGAGAGGCGTGCTTTAGGAAAGCCTTCTGCTTTGACGCCTGCTCCTGGCTGAGCTCTAGTTGCAGGGACTCTGCAAGGCTGAACAACTAGGAAAGTGCCTATGTCCACGCTGTGGGATGAAGCACTATAGCTGCGGCTTCCTTTCTGGAGCAAGCAAGAATGCTCTCAGCCGACTCTGCTTGTGAACGAGCCCTTGCTGGTCTTGGGCAATTTGGTGCACTGCACACGCAAGCCCAGTGCTCTGCAGCTAAATTGTTTGCCTTAAGTGGTCTGGACTGAAGAGAAGGCCAGCGATGGCAGTGAACTTTGCTGCTTTTCCGCGTGCATGCTGCACCCACCAACGGTGCACCGTGCACGGTTTCTTTGCTCAGCTCGAGCTACAGCGACACCCTTTCGGTTTCGCTGAGTCCACGCTGCCCATGCAGCTCTCACTCAGCGAAGTGCGCCAGGGGAGAAGCACTTGCTGGAGAAGTCTTTCAATGTGCAAGGCTTTGAAGGCAGCACCCCAATCGGGACATGAGGAGGGCTGATGAAGAACGTGGTTCTTTCTTGGCAACTTTCTCCTGTGCGAGATGTCTACCGAAGATCTTTGCTCCTTGCCAGACTGCAGTGTGCACCAGAGTACACTCTGGCCGAGAAGGAGAAGGCAGACAGCACCACCATCTGACGGGCCCTATGCAGGTTATGACAGAAAGCAGACTGCCCCTGGAAGGCACTGGCAGCTACGAGTTCCCCAAGTGTCAGGGGCAAATGCTGGGCGAGCTCGTCATCCTGGCACGGTTCTCTGTGCGAGAGCGACTTCTCAGCGGTCCTTCTCGTGGCCCCGATTGCGCTGCTGTGTTTTCAAAGTCCTGCACACTGAAAGACTCATCCAGCAAGTGCTTCTCCCCTTCAAGTTTCGCTGAGCGAGAGCTACCATGGGTAGTGTGGACGCCGCGAAACCGAAGGGGTCTCCCGCTAGCTCGAGCTGCGGAAAAACCGTGCACAGCACACTGACAAGCGGCAAAGCACAATGGCCTCGCTCGGCTTCTCTTCTGCCCAGACAACGAAAGGCGAAGAACGAAGCCTCAGAGCACCGGGCTTGTGCGTGCAGCATTGCAGAAAGCGCAGAGACGCCTATCGGGAATTTCGGTCCTTGCGAGAGAGTCTTGTGTGCCTCGTGGTGCTTCGAGCCGAGAAAGACCGGGCAGACAGCACCGCCACAGAGGGGGCGCTTTTGCACCTTGTAAAAGGCAAGAGGACTGCTCCTGGAAGGTGGTGCGAATCCCTGTTGCCACTAGTGTCAGGAGCAAAGTGCTTGCAAGCTTATTGTCCTGGCACAGCTCTCTGCGGGAGACGTAGCCGAGAAGCTTTCCGCTTAGCTTGGGATCGCAAGAGGGACAGATTGTGCTGCTACGTAGCGCTGGGAAGGAGAGGTGCAGGGCCCAGGCGTGTTTGGGCAGAAGCAGTGCACTGGAGCGCTTGGCTGCCGACACAGCGTTCCGTGCGAGAAGCAGACCGCTGTTCGCCTCCGGGAGAATGAAGGTACGGCGTGCTCGAAAAGGCGAAGGACGAAGCCGCAGAGCACCGGGCTGGTGTGCGCGTCGTATGGGCTTGCAAGACGAAGGGTGGCTGCTGCACTCCTGCCTGCTGAATTGACGTTCTAGCATTCGGAAGGAGGACGCTCAAGGGCACTTGCTTGTGCCGCTGCCTCTTCCTCTTCCAGCTCTAGGTGGAAGTGATTGTGCTTCTTCTCAAGATTCTTGTGGAAACTCTTTTGTTGAACTTTGGAGTGCAAAATCCTGGGAACTGAATGTTACATTCCATCTAGAACGAAAGTTTTATTCCTCAGTTTTTGTCAGGAACAGCTAGAATGGAAAACACATCTTGGCTTTTTGCATTCCCTTCAGAGAATATTAACACTACGCAAATCGATGCCACGATCTATTCTGTCACCTAAATTTACTGTTTCAATCATGCACTCATACGCTGCTCGTCTGAAATTTTCTGTCCAGATTCATTTGACCTCACGCATCTTCTGTTTTGCAGTACCAACAAGTCTTGCTACAGAAAGACATGCTAGATCAGCAGCAGTGTTCAGGTAGGCCTTTGGTACGGCAGTATCTGAACAGCACGCAACTCATACCTCAGCAATTCTCCCTGTGGCTCTGCTATGCGTGCTCTCGCATTTTTTCTCTCTCACTGAGCCTAAACTGTAGAACAAAAACATCCAGGAACTGCTGCCATGGGAATGCACAAAGACCAAAATCCCAGAGGTGGCCTGTACATTCCCTTTGCAGCCCCTGAACCATATCAAACGCACTGCTGGTCTGTACTTTTCTTTCCAGTGACACATCACATTCAGTCGAGCGGATACTGCAGACAAACCGAATCACTTCCAGCTAGCGAGCTCCAATACGAAAATGTGGCCGCACAGGAAGCTTTCACTGGCCTTGCATGGTACAGTTGCAAACTTGCACTATGACTGCAGTCAAATGGTACTCAGGGCTTTTACATTGCGTCTGTACACTGCACACACCCGACGGTGTTCTGTGCCTTCACTGTCAGTTTGGCTACCATCAAGTACTTTCATGTTCCCAAGGTGCCTATTTGGCACAAAGAAAAAGATACCAGCCTTGCTGGACTGCGACTTCTTCTGCCAGTCTTTCACGTACACACTTCTCACTGGGGCTATGCACCTTTCTTCTAAGCTGTGTGGAAAGTCACATTCTTTACACTCACAGATGCCAGTTTCCATCCTTAAAAGAGCCCGCAGCTCTGCCCATGCAAGCAGTCTGAGAACCGAAGCCCGCTGGCAGCATTCAGCTTTGTCTCTTTTCAGAGCGTGTACTGCACACAGCACAGTATGCTGTGGGGGGTTTTCCTCCGTTATAAGTACAGTCATACTCTTTCTGTTCCACTAAGTCCACATCATCCATCTACCTCTCGCTCAGGGAAAGGCAGTAGGAGAGAGAAAAGCAGTTGCTGCATTGGTCTTTCCGAGTCCATGATTTTCAACAAACCGCCGCACTCTGGATGACAAGGGGGTGCAATGGGAGGGTCTGCTGTTCTTGCTCAAGCTGGCACTTTCATGAGCTAATGTTTGTGTAGGATGTTCACAAGTTAGTATCTGGACTCTGCGAGAGTGAAAGACAGCGCTGGGGAGCTCACATTGCCCTCTGAGTGTGGTGCAAATAAGAGTTTGTACCTGGAAGGGGGAGATCAGTGAAATCTTTTTGTCCTGACACGGTTGATTTGAGAGCAGTGGTGTTTTCAACTTGGCTCTGCACTTTGGGTGGTTTATAGCTAGGTGAGGGGCCTTTCCTTCTTTTGCAAGTCCCCCCTGCCATGCTGGGGTTGTTCTTCTGAGTGCTGACAGCGCGCAGGTTAAAGTTAACTGCTCCTCATGGCGCCCAGCACCATTCATGTGGCAATAGTTTGTTCCTTTGCGGATCCTGGCTCTTCGAATGTCTTTTGATTTCGTCCGGAAGACACTTCCATGTGGAGACAGCAACAGGTTGCTGAATGGGCACCTTTTGTGACCAATATTTACACTTGATGAAATTAGTGCATCAGGATGGTGATAGGCAACCAATGACCACTCAATTAACACTTACAATATTACTAACTTAAGCGAAACGAGGTTTTGCAAATGGCAATCTCTCCTTTGTACTGATACAGCCCTAATTTAATTTTCTTCAATGCACCAGCCTCAAGCACGGTGCTCTGCATGATTGCAAGTAAGAATTGCAAGATTGCAAGTAGGAACATTTAGTTGGAAAGGAAAGCTGATGGCACAGGTTCACATGACGCTGTTTCTATTCTTCAAAGTGAATGTGAAACCCACTCTAACTTATTATCCAAATAGGAGAGCACCAGGGAATGCTCATACTTTAAAGGTAGCAGGGAAAAGAGCTCAGAAGCTTGGCTCTTGCATTCCCTCTCTAACAGTTCAACAGCTCTAGCCCAGAGAACTGCCTACTAGGAAGAGCCATTAAATTCACATGCTCTTCTGTGTGCACTTTCCTCCTCAGCTTTAAGTACCATCATAATCCTTCAGTCTCACAGAGTCAGGATGCAAACAGAATTTTATCAGGGGCTGCTAAAGTCAGCAGGATGCAAATTTGTTCAACAGCTTGGCTTTTTCATTCCTTCTCTAACAGTTCAACAGCTATAGCCCACAGAACTGCCCATGAGGAAAAGCCATTAATTCGCTGAGAACACCCTACATGCAGATCCAAAACTGCTTTCTTTGCCAAAGAGAGAAACTATGAGCCCATCTCAGAAGAACTGGGATCTCCTCCTCCAAAATAGAAAACATCCAGGAACTGCTCCCATCCAATGTGCCAGAACACTGTTACTGGACATTACCTGCCCTGGTGTCTAAATCAGCTGCACACCAAGGATGAGCATAGCTGCTTGTCTTGGCTTACTGCCAAGAGTTCAGAAGACCACCTTTCAGAAGTGGAAACGACATGCCAAAATTGACTTTTTCAGGAGACTGCCTTGAAAATAGGGCGTAGCAACTCCATACTTGTACAAATCAAGGCAGTGCTTCTACACCAAATATGCCAGGACAGAAAGTTGCTGCTGCCCTTTACCTCCACTAGGCAGCTTCTTATGTGCACCTGAAACACTGGGGCTAGGTGCTTTCCTTCCCATGGAAAAGCATTGTCATCCTCTCTGAGGAACTGGCGTGCTACCGCCAATATTGAATATATCTAAGAATTGCTCCTACACAAGAGGTGCCAGGAGAGAAATGTCTCAGTTGAGTTTACTTCCCCATGGGACCTTATCATCTGCTCCACCAACACTGGGATTCAGACCTTTGCATTCCAAGGGAAGGCATTATGAGTCACTTGGCCTTGCGTTGCCTTCAGTACCATTGCCTGGTTTTTCCTAGCCTACCCTTGCTTTGCCTTCCTTGGCTACGTCTCTCTTGCCTATGTCTCCCTTGCCCTGCCCTGCCCTGCCTATGATTTCCTTGCTTTGCCCTGCCTTGCCTTTTCTTCCATGCAGGCAAGGCAATGCAGTCAAAGCAAGTTTAGGCAATTCTAGTCAAGTCAAGGGAAAGTTAGGGAAAGCAAAGCAAGAGCAGTGAGCAGGCAGCAAAGTAGGGCCAATGAGTGCGAGGCAAGAGAAGGCCCAGAAGTTGTAGTTCAGAAGGCAGGGCATAGGAAGGTAAGTCCAGTGATGCAGAGGGCAGGCAAAGACAAGAAAGGCTAGGCAAGGAAAGGCCAGCCAAGAAAGGGGTAGGCAAATAAAAACAGGGAATGCTTACACAAAGCAATGTGAAGCAAGGAACAGCTAGGCAAGTCAAGGCAAGAACACAGAAAGGTCAGTGGAGTAAGGCAAGCAAGGGAGAGATAGGAGAAGCAAGTTAAATCAAAGGAGAGGAAGACAAGACATGGAAGGCCAGGGAAGGAGGCAGTAGGCAGGGGCTGGTTATGAAAGGCAGTGCAAGGCTGTTGCTGTTGAGACGGTCACGACACACATACACTCTCTGCCCCGAGCAATGGCAAAAAACCACTTGTATTATTTATGCATCTTCTCTTATGCACTTTTTTAGCTACATGTGCATGGACTATTATTTTGCTATAATACAATACTATTGGTTGTCTATAGTGTACACACATTCTTTGCTAAACATCAGCCAGTATCGTCCCTTTTGCAGCTGTTACAACTTCTTTCTGTTGTTTATCTTCTTGCTTCTGCAATTCTCACGGGTACAAAATGATTGTATCAACGGAAATGTCTGTGAGGCCTTCAGACCAGCTGTTGGTTCCCACAAAAGGCAAAGGAGTGGTAGACAAAAGAAGGCCAGGAATCTGTAGGCAAAGCAGGGATTGGGAGGGGTAGGCAAAGGAAAGCAAGGCCATGTTGGAAAGGGGCACAAATGTCAAGAAGGGCAAGGGTTATGCAAGGCAGTGCAAGGCAAGGGAAGGGTAGGCAGGCCAAGGCAAGACAAGAGCATGGAGGGGTGGTGCAGAAAAGGTGATGATCGGATGGATAGGCCAGTCAAAGGTGGGTAGGTGTGGGTAGACTAGGCGAGGGAAAGAGGGGTAGCAGGGCAAGGCAAGTGTTGGCTTTGCAAAGCAAGGCAAGAGAGACTTAGGCAAGGCCAAGAGAGTCATAGGAGAAGCAGGCAAGACAAGACCAGGAAACAAGGGGTAAGAAAGTCAAGGTGGGAGATTGGTGAACAAGGCCATGCAATGGAGACATAGGAAGGGCAAGGGAGGTACACAGAGGTGTCTGTAAGGCAATGCAAGGCTGGGCTCTGCATGGCAAGGGATGATCAGGTATGGCAATGCCTTCATGTACCCCACTGTTTCAGGAGAATATGAGAGGTGGCCCAGGGGTGGTCAAAGCCAGCAAGACCCATCTGTCCTGGCAGCTTTCCTCCGGGAGTAATCCTTGGTTGTATTGGATATGGGACATGCAATCACCATTTTAGCCATAGACTCCTGGACAAGAATGAAAGTTCTTTTCCCTGGGAAGGAAAACACGTAGACCCACTGTTTCAGGTGCAGATGAAAGACAGAACAAGGAAGGACAAGGCACTCGAAGAACGCCTTCTTTCTGGACGCGTCCTTCTGGGTGTGCTCAAGCTGCGTGGGCTCGGCAGCACTGAAGGTGTAAGAACCTGTTTCTGGCCAGGCAGTGTGCTGCAGTGCAAGGGCTGCGCCTTACTTTGTTGAAGCAGGCAGAGCATTCTCAGCTGAATCTGCTTGTTGAAGCAGCTCTGGGCTGGACATTTGCAAGTCGCGCCACTGAGTCCATGAAGCCGGTGCCCAGCTGCTTCGTTCTTCGCCTTCTGTGGTCCGGACAGGACTGAAGCGCAGCGATGGCTTGGAGCTTTGCCGCTCTTCAGATTGTTTACTGCAGGCATCTACATTTTTCTGTGCACGGATTTTCCTCAGCTGGACATAGAATTATTTTCTTGCTGTTTTACAGTGTCCAGACCATCTGTGTAGCTCTCGGTCAGGGAAATGCGTCAAGAGAGACGCCCTTGCTGGATGAGCTTTTCGCTGGCCAAGCCTTTCGACATCCCACCACAATTGGTCGAGGACGAGGAGAAAGGAGGGGTAACAGGGTAATATCTCTACAGTGCATCAGGTCATGTGAAATTTGTGCTGCTGCTGCCTAGTGCCCTTGCAGCTATCTGGGGAAGCAATTGCCCTTCCCTTCAGTCTCTGAGTTTCGGAGAACACGAATGCATGTAGGATGCAAGCGGAGGAGGGAAGTACAGAGTGCACCGGTGAGTTCGCTGTTGCTTACCTGGGGAGGGCGGAGGTGCAGCCCAGCACTGGCTTTGACGTCTACGGCCGTTCTCCAGGAGAGTAGCTGCTGGAGGCTGCCAAGGGAGCTGCGAGCACGAAAGTATAGCGGGCGTCTGTCTTAGAAGAAAGGCGCAGAGCCGCACTGTGATGCGCCCTTTCAGGAGGCTGCTTGGAGAAAGGGTGCTTTAGGAGGGCCTTCTGCTTTGACGCCTGCTCCTGGCTGAGCTCTAGCTGCAGGGACTCTGCAAGGCTGAACGACTAGGAAAGTGCCTATCTCCACGCTGTGGGATGAAGTGCTACGGCTCCGCGTTCCCTTTTGGAGACGCGAGGACTCCCTCAGCCGGCTTGGCTTGTGAACGAGCCTGCTGGACTTCTGCAACTCGGTGCACTGCACCTGCAAGCCCGGTGCTCTGCGGCTTCATTTTTCGCCTCACGTTATCCGCACGGAAGGGAAGCCCAGCGAGGGCACTGAACTTTGCCGCTTTTGCTCGTGCATGCTGCACGCACCCTCGGTGTAGCGTGCACGATTTCTTTCCACAGCTCTATAGGAGAAAGGCTCGCGAAGGGTGTCTGGACTTCAGGCGGCTCTCTTGAAAGCTGTGTATTGCATAGGCGAAGTTACAGCATTTCAGGGAGTGGGTATCCAGAGCCAGCCCTACAGCTGTCAGCTACAGCTGGTAGGCATACCTGGAGCCGCTTTCTGTTCAAGTTAGAAAGCATTATGTATTTTTCTTTGCTGAGTATCTCAATACATAGCAACCAATAAGCACCATACAACAATACCTTTACATTTGCCTGTAGCCTATCATGACTACTACCATTACCATATTATAGTCATTCTTATCCAATCACAAGAGTAAGTATGTTACAATTTAAGCTTACAGTGGAAAATTCTCAGACCTCTCTTCTTCTTGCTACATCGACATTTCTTGTTTGCCTGCGATAGCTCTCTTTTTGGTAAAAACATGTTTTCTATTTCCTTATGGCCTTCTTGAGACTTATTTACTTGGTGAAAAACATGTGCTTGTTTGTACTCACATACCGGTGTCCTAATAAAAAACATCTCCTTCCAACTCAATCTCCAACCTTTGCCTTCTCAGTTCTTCAGTGATCAGTGTTTCAGCAAAACACCTTTTACTCTCTATCAAAACTCGTTTCCATTTCTACCTCATGCTAAGTTTCTACATTCAGAGATCTTTCAGTCAAGCCTACATAGCTGTGAAACTTTCTTACCAAACTTTCATCCTCTCCAACAAGCTCGAGCTACAAGGACACCCTTTCAGTTTCGCTGAGTCCACGCTGCCCACGTAGCTGTCGCTGAGCGAAGTGTGCCAGGGGAGAAGCACTTGCTGGAAGAGTCTTTCAATGCGCACGGCTTTGAAGGCAGCACCACAATGTGGGCCACGAGAAGGGGTGAGGAGGAATGTGGTGTCGTCCTGGCACCTTTCTCCTGTGTGAGCTGTCTACCGAAGCTCTTTGCTCCTTGCGAGACGGCAGCGTGCGCCGGAGTACACTCGAGCCGAGGAGCGGGCAGACAGCATCGCCATCTGACGGGCGCTTTGCAGCTTGCCGCAGAAAGCGCTGCACTGCCGGGCACAGTGTTCCGGGCGAGAAGCAGAAGACCGTCCGCCTCCGGGGGAACGAAGGTACGGCGTGCTCGAAAAGGCGAAGAACGAAGCCGCGGAGCGCCGGGCTCGCGTGCTCGTTGTACGGGCTGCAAGACGAGCGTGGCTGCCACTCTCCTGCCTGCTGAATTGACGTTATAGCCTTGGGAAGGAGGAAGTTCCACGGCACTTTCCTGTGCTGCTGCTGCCTATTCCTCTTGTAGCTCTCTGTGGAAGCATTTGCGCTTCCCTTCAGTCTCCGTCTTTCCGAGAACACGATGGTAGTAGCATGCAGCGGAGGAGGGAAGAACAGAGCGCACCGGTGAGTCTGGTGCCGCTTACGTGCGGAAGGCGAAGGTGCAGCCCAGCCCTGGCTTCTACTTCTCGGGCCGTTCTCCAGGAAAGCAGCTGCTGGAGGCTGCCAAGGGAGCTGCGAGAGTGAAAGCAAGGTGGGCGTCTGTCTTAGAAGAAAGGCACAGAGCCACAGTGTCATTTGCGATTTCCGAAGGCTGGTTGGAGAGGCGTGCTTTAGGAAAGCCTTCTGCTTTGACGCCTGCTCCTGGCTGAGCTCTAGTTGCAGGGACTCTGCAAGGCTGAACAACTAGGAAAGTGCCTATGTCCACGCTGTGGGATGAAGCACTATAGCTGCGGCTTCCTTTCTGGAGCAAGCAAGAATGCTCTCAGCCGACTCTGCTTGTGAACGAGCCCTTGCTGGTCTTGGGCAATTTGGTGCACTGCACACGCAAGCCCAGTGCTCTGCAGCTAAATTGTTTGCCTTAAGTGGTCTGGACTGAAGAGAAGGCCAGCGATGGCAGTGAACTTTGCTGCTTTTCCGCGTGCATGCTGCACCCACCAACGGTGCACCGTGCACGGTTTCTTTGCTCAGCTCGAGCTACAGCGACACCCTTTCGGTTTCGCTGAGTCCACGCTGCCCATGCAGCTCTCACTCAGCGAAGTGCGCCAGGGGAGAAGCACTTGCTGGAGAAGTCTTTCAATGTGCAAGGCTTTGAAGGCAGCACCCCAATCGGGACATGAGGAGGGCTGATGAAGAACGTGGTTCTTTCTTGGCAACTTTCTCCTGTGCGAGATGTCTACCGAAGATCTTTGCTCCTTGCCAGACTGCAGTGTGCACCAGAGTACACTCTGGCCGAGAAGGAGAAGGCAGACAGCACCACCATCTGACGGGCCCTATGCAGGTTATGACAGAAAGCAGACTGCCCCTGGAAGGCACTGGCAGCTACGAGTTCCCCAAGTGTCAGGGGCAAATGCTGGGCGAGCTCGTCATCCTGGCACGGTTCTCTGTGCGAGAGCGACTTCTCAGCGGTCCTTCTCGTGGCCCCGATTGCGCTGCTGTGTTTTCAAAGTCCTGCACACTGAAAGACTCATCCAGCAAGTGCTTCTCCCCTTCAAGTTTCGCTGAGCGAGAGCTACCATGGGTAGTGTGGACGCCGCGAAACCGAAGGGGTCTCCCGCTAGCTCGAGCTGCGGAAAAACCGTGCACAGCACACTGACAAGCGGCAAAGCACAATGGCCTCGCTCGGCTTCTCTTCTGCCCAGACAACGAAAGGCGAAGAACGAAGCCTCAGAGCACCGGGCTTGTGCGTGCAGCATTGCAGAAAGCGCAGAGACGCCTATCGGGAATTTCGGTCCTTGCGAGAGAGTCTTGTGTGCCTCGTGGTGCTTCGAGCCGAGAAAGACCGGGCAGACAGCACCGCCACAGAGGGGGCGCTTTTGCACCTTGTAAAAGGCAAGAGGACTGCTCCTGGAAGGTGGTGCGAATCCCTGTTGCCACTAGTGTCAGGAGCAAAGTGCTTGCAAGCTTATTGTCCTGGCACAGCTCTCTGCGGGAGACGTAGCCGAGAAGCTTTCCGCTTAGCTTGGGATCGCAAGAGGGACAGATTGTGCTGCTACGTAGCGCTGGGAAGGAGAGGTGCAGGGCCCAGGCGTGTTTGGGCAGAAGCAGTGCACTGGAGCGCTTGGCTGCCGACACAGCGTTCCGTGCGAGAAGCAGACCGCTGTTCGCCTCCGGGAGAATGAAGGTACGGCGTGCTCGAAAAGGCGAAGGACGAAGCCGCAGAGCACCGGGCTGGTGTGCGCGTCGTATGGGCTTGCAAGACGAAGGGTGGCTGCTGCACTCCTGCCTGCTGAATTGACGTTCTAGCATTCGGAAGGAGGACGCTCAAGGGCACTTGCTTGTGCCGCTGCCTCTTCCTCTTCCAGCTCTAGGTGGAAGTGATTGTGCTTCTTCTCAAGATTCTTGTGGAAACTCTTTTGTTGAACTTTGGAGTGCAAAATCCTGGGAACTGAATGTTACATTCCATCTAGAACGAAAGTTTTATTCCTCAGTTTTTGTCAGGAACAGCTAGAATGGAAAACACATCTTGGCTTTTTGCATTCCCTTCAGAGAATATTAACACTACGCAAATCGATGCCACGATCTATTCTGTCACCTAAATTTACTGTTTCAATCATGCACTCATACGCTGCTCGTCTGAAATTTTCTGTCCAGATTCATTTGACCTCACGCATCTTCTGTTTTGCAGTACCAACAAGTCTTGCTACAGAAAGACATGCTAGATCAGCAGCAGTGTTCAGGTAGGCCTTTGGTACGGCAGTATCTGAACAGCACGCAACTCATACCTCAGCAATTCTCCCTGTGGCTCTGCTATGCGTGCTCTCGCATTTTTTCTCTCTCACTGAGCCTAAACTGTAGAACAAAAACATCCAGGAACTGCTGCCATGGGAATGCACAAAGACCAAAATCCCAGAGGTGGCCTGTACATTCCCTTTGCAGCCCCTGAACCATATCAAACGCACTGCTGGTCTGTACTTTTCTTTCCAGTGACACATCACATTCAGTCGAGCGGATACTGCAGACAAACCGAATCACTTCCAGCTAGCGAGCTCCAATACGAAAATGTGGCCGCACAGGAAGCTTTCACTGGCCTTGCATGGTACAGTTGCAAACTTGCACTATGACTGCAGTCAAATGGTACTCAGGGCTTTTACATTGCGTCTGTACACTGCACACACCCGACGGTGTTCTGTGCCTTCACTGTCAGTTTGGCTACCATCAAGTACTTTCATGTTCCCAAGGTGCCTATTTGGCACAAAGAAAAAGATACCAGCCTTGCTGGACTGCGACTTCTTCTGCCAGTCTTTCACGTACACACTTCTCACTGGGGCTATGCACCTTTCTTCTAAGCTGTGTGGAAAGTCACATTCTTTACACTCACAGATGCCAGTTTCCATCCTTAAAAGAGCCCGCAGCTCTGCCCATGCAAGCAGTCTGAGAACCGAAGCCCGCTGGCAGCATTCAGCTTTGTCTCTTTTCAGAGCGTGTACTGCACACAGCACAGTATGCTGTGGGGGGTTTTCCTCCGTTATAAGTACAGTCATACTCTTTCTGTTCCACTAAGTCCACATCATCCATCTACCTCTCGCTCAGGGAAAGGCAGTAGGAGAGAGAAAAGCAGTTGCTGCATTGGTCTTTCCGAGTCCATGATTTTCAACAAACCGCCGCACTCTGGATGACAAGGGGGTGCAATGGGAGGGTCTGCTGTTCTTGCTCAAGCTGGCACTTTCATGAGCTAATGTTTGTGTAGGATGTTCACAAGTTAGTATCTGGACTCTGCGAGAGTGAAAGACAGCGCTGGGGAGCTCACATTGCCCTCTGAGTGTGGTGCAAATAAGAGTTTGTACCTGGAAGGGGGAGATCAGTGAAATCTTTTTGTCCTGACACGGTTGATTTGAGAGCAGTGGTGTTTTCAACTTGGCTCTGCACTTTGGGTGGTTTATAGCTAGGTGAGGGGCCTTTCCTTCTTTTGCAAGTCCCCCCTGCCATGCTGGGGTTGTTCTTCTGAGTGCTGACAGCGCGCAGGTTAAAGTTAACTGCTCCTCATGGCGCCCAGCACCATTCATGTGGCAATAGTTTGTTCCTTTGCGGATCCTGGCTCTTCGAATGTCTTTTGATTTCGTCCGGAAGACACTTCCATGTGGAGACAGCAACAGGTTGCTGAATGGGCACCTTTTGTGACCAATATTTACACTTGATGAAATTAGTGCATCAGGATGGTGATAGGCAACCAATGACCACTCAATTAACACTTACAATATTACTAACTTAAGCGAAACGAGGTTTTGCAAATGGCAATCTCTCCTTTGTACTGATACAGCCCTAATTTAATTTTCTTCAATGCACCAGCCTCAAGCACGGTGCTCTGCATGATTGCAAGTAAGAATTGCAAGATTGCAAGTAGGAACATTTAGTTGGAAAGGAAAGCTGATGGCACAGGTTCACATGACGCTGTTTCTATTCTTCAAAGTGAATGTGAAACCCACTCTAACTTATTATCCAAATAGGAGAGCACCAGGGAATGCTCATACTTTAAAGGTAGCAGGGAAAAGAGCTCAGAAGCTTGGCTCTTGCATTCCCTCTCTAACAGTTCAACAGCTCTAGCCCAGAGAACTGCCTACTAGGAAGAGCCATTAAATTCACATGCTCTTCTGTGTGCACTTTCCTCCTCAGCTTTAAGTACCATCATAATCCTTCAGTCTCACAGAGTCAGGATGCAAACAGAATTTTATCAGGGGCTGCTAAAGTCAGCAGGATGCAAATTTGTTCAACAGCTTGGCTTTTTCATTCCTTCTCTAACAGTTCAACAGCTATAGCCCACAGAACTGCCCATGAGGAAAAGCCATTAATTCGCTGAGAACACCCTACATGCAGATCCAAAACTGCTTTCTTTGCCAAAGAGAGAAACTATGAGCCCATCTCAGAAGAACTGGGATCTCCTCCTCCAAAATAGAAAACATCCAGGAACTGCTCCCATCCAATGTGCCAGAACACTGTTACTGGACATTACCTGCCCTGGTGTCTAAATCAGCTGCACACCAAGGATGAGCATAGCTGCTTGTCTTGGCTTACTGCCAAGAGTTCAGAAGACCACCTTTCAGAAGTGGAAACGACATGCCAAAATTGACTTTTTCAGGAGACTGCCTTGAAAATAGGGCGTAGCAACTCCATACTTGTACAAATCAAGGCAGTGCTTCTACACCAAATATGCCAGGACAGAAAGTTGCTGCTGCCCTTTACCTCCACTAGGCAGCTTCTTATGTGCACCTGAAACACTGGGGCTAGGTGCTTTCCTTCCCATGGAAAAGCATTGTCATCCTCTCTGAGGAACTGGCGTGCTACCGCCAATATTGAATATATCTAAGAATTGCTCCTACACAAGAGGTGCCAGGAGAGAAATGTCTCAGTTGAGTTTACTTCCCCATGGGACCTTATCATCTGCTCCACCAACACTGGGATTCAGACCTTTGCATTCCAAGGGAAGGCATTATGAGTCACTTGGCCTTGCGTTGCCTTCAGTACCATTGCCTGGTTTTTCCTAGCCTACCCTTGCTTTGCCTTCCTTGGCTACGTCTCTCTTGCCTATGTCTCCCTTGCCCTGCCCTGCCCTGCCTATGATTTCCTTGCTTTGCCCTGCCTTGCCTTTTCTTCCATGCAGGCAAGGCAATGCAGTCAAAGCAAGTTTAGGCAATTCTAGTCAAGTCAAGGGAAAGTTAGGGAAAGCAAAGCAAGAGCAGTGAGCAGGCAGCAAAGTAGGGCCAATGAGTGCGAGGCAAGAGAAGGCCCAGAAGTTGTAGTTCAGAAGGCAGGGCATAGGAAGGTAAGTCCAGTGATGCAGAGGGCAGGCAAAGACAAGAAAGGCTAGGCAAGGAAAGGCCAGCCAAGAAAGGGGTAGGCAAATAAAAACAGGGAATGCTTACACAAAGCAATGTGAAGCAAGGAACAGCTAGGCAAGTCAAGGCAAGAACACAGAAAGGTCAGTGGAGTAAGGCAAGCAAGGGAGAGATAGGAGAAGCAAGTTAAATCAAAGGAGAGGAAGACAAGACATGGAAGGCCAGGGAAGGAGGCAGTAGGCAGGGGCTGGTTATGAAAGGCAGTGCAAGGCTGTTGCTGTTGAGACGGTCACGACACACATACACTCTCTGCCCCGAGCAATGGCAAAAAACCACTTGTATTATTTATGCATCTTCTCTTATGCACTTTTTTAGCTACATGTGCATGGACTATTATTTTGCTATAATACAATACTATTGGTTGTCTATAGTGTACACACATTCTTTGCTAAACATCAGCCAGTATCGTCCCTTTTGCAGCTGTTACAACTTCTTTCTGTTGTTTATCTTCTTGCTTCTGCAATTCTCACGGGTACAAAATGATTGTATCAACGGAAATGTCTGTGAGGCCTTCAGACCAGCTGTTGGTTCCCACAAAAGGCAAAGGAGTGGTAGACAAAAGAAGGCCAGGAATCTGTAGGCAAAGCAGGGATTGGGAGGGGTAGGCAAAGGAAAGCAAGGCCATGTTGGAAAGGGGCACAAATGTCAAGAAGGGCAAGGGTTATGCAAGGCAGTGCAAGGCAAGGGAAGGGTAGGCAGGCCAAGGCAAGACAAGAGCATGGAGGGGTGGTGCAGAAAAGGTGATGATCGGATGGATAGGCCAGTCAAAGGTGGGTAGGTGTGGGTAGACTAGGCGAGGGAAAGAGGGGTAGCAGGGCAAGGCAAGTGTTGGCTTTGCAAAGCAAGGCAAGAGAGACTTAGGCAAGGCCAAGAGAGTCATAGGAGAAGCAGGCAAGACAAGACCAGGAAACAAGGGGTAAGAAAGTCAAGGTGGGAGATTGGTGAACAAGGCCATGCAATGGAGACATAGGAAGGGCAAGGGAGGTACACAGAGGTGTCTGTAAGGCAATGCAAGGCTGGGCTCTGCATGGCAAGGGATGATCAGGTATGGCAATGCCTTCATGTACCCCACTGTTTCAGGAGAATATGAGAGGTGGCCCAGGGGTGGTCAAAGCCAGCAAGACCCATCTGTCCTGGCAGCTTTCCTCCGGGAGTAATCCTTGGTTGTATTGGATATGGGACATGCAATCACCATTTTAGCCATAGACTCCTGGACAAGAATGAAAGTTCTTTTCCCTGGGAAGGAAAACACGTAGACCCACTGTTTCAGGTGCAGATGAAAGACAGAACAAGGAAGGACAAGGCACTCGAAGAACGCCTTCTTTCTGGACGCGTCCTTCTGGGTGTGCTCAAGCTGCGTGGGCTCGGCAGCACTGAAGGTGTAAGAACCTGTTTCTGGCCAGGCAGTGTGCTGCAGTGCAAGGGCTGCGCCTTACTTTGTTGAAGCAGGCAGAGCATTCTCAGCTGAATCTGCTTGTTGAAGCAGCTCTGGGCTGGACATTTGCAAGTCGCGCCACTGAGTCCATGAAGCCGGTGCCCAGCTGCTTCGTTCTTCGCCTTCTGTGGTCCGGACAGGACTGAAGCGCAGCGATGGCTTGGAGCTTTGCCGCTCTTCAGATTGTTTACTGCAGGCATCTACATTTTTCTGTGCACGGATTTTCCTCAGCTGGACATAGAATTATTTTCTTGCTGTTTTACAGTGTCCAGACCATCTGTGTAGCTCTCGGTCAGGGAAATGCGTCAAGAGAGACGCCCTTGCTGGATGAGCTTTTCGCTGGCCAAGCCTTTCGACATCCCACCACAATTGGTCGAGGACGAGGAGAAAGGAGGGGTAACAGGGTAATATCTCTACAGTGCATCAGGTCATGTGAAATTTGTGCTGCTGCTGCCTAGTGCCCTTGCAGCTATCTGGGGAAGCAATTGCCCTTCCCTTCAGTCTCTGAGTTTCGGAGAACACGAATGCATGTAGGATGCAAGCGGAGGAGGGAAGTACAGAGTGCACCGGTGAGTTCGCTGTTGCTTACCTGGGGAGGGCGGAGGTGCAGCCCAGCACTGGCTTTGACGTCTACGGCCGTTCTCCAGGAGAGTAGCTGCTGGAGGCTGCCAAGGGAGCTGCGAGCACGAAAGTATAGCGGGCGTCTGTCTTAGAAGAAAGGCGCAGAGCCGCACTGTGATGCGCCCTTTCAGGAGGCTGCTTGGAGAAAGGGTGCTTTAGGAGGGCCTTCTGCTTTGACGCCTGCTCCTGGCTGAGCTCTAGCTGCAGGGACTCTGCAAGGCTGAACGACTAGGAAAGTGCCTATCTCCACGCTGTGGGATGAAGTGCTACGGCTCCGCGTTCCCTTTTGGAGACGCGAGGACTCCCTCAGCCGGCTTGGCTTGTGAACGAGCCTGCTGGACTTCTGCAACTCGGTGCACTGCACCTGCAAGCCCGGTGCTCTGCGGCTTCATTTTTCGCCTCACGTTATCCGCACGGAAGGGAAGCCCAGCGAGGGCACTGAACTTTGCCGCTTTTGCTCGTGCATGCTGCACGCACCCTCGGTGTAGCGTGCACGATTTCTTTCCACAGCTCTATAGGAGAAAGGCTCGCGAAGGGTGTCTGGACTTCAGGCGGCTCTCTTGAAAGCTGTGTATTGCATAGGCGAAGTTACAGCATTTCAGGGAGTGGGTATCCAGAGCCAGCCCTACAGCTGTCAGCTACAGCTGGTAGGCATACCTGGAGCCGCTTTCTGTTCAAGTTAGAAAGCATTATGTATTTTTCTTTGCTGAGTATCTCAATACATAGCAACCAATAAGCACCATACAACAATACCTTTACATTTGCCTGTAGCCTATCATGACTACTACCATTACCATATTATAGTCATTCTTATCCAATCACAAGAGTAAGTATGTTACAATTTAAGCTTACAGTGGAAAATTCTCAGACCTCTCTTCTTCTTGCTACATCGACATTTCTTGTTTGCCTGCGATAGCTCTCTTTTTGGTAAAAACATGTTTTCTATTTCCTTATGGCCTTCTTGAGACTTATTTACTTGGTGAAAAACATGTGCTTGTTTGTACTCACATACCGGTGTCCTAATAAAAAACATCTCCTTCCAACTCAATCTCCAACCTTTGCCTTCTCAGTTCTTCAGTGATCAGTGTTTCAGCAAAACACCTTTTACTCTCTATCAAAACTCGTTTCCATTTCTACCTCATGCTAAGTTTCTACATTCAGAGATCTTTCAGTCAAGCCTACATAGCTGTGAAACTTTCTTACCAAACTTTCATCCTCTCCAACAAGCTCGAGCTACAAGGACACCCTTTCAGTTTCGCTGAGTCCACGCTGCCCACGTAGCTGTCGCTGAGCGAAGTGTGCCAGGGGAGAAGCACTTGCTGGAAGAGTCTTTCAATGCGCACGGCTTTGAAGGCAGCACCACAATGTGGGCCACGAGAAGGGGTGAGGAGGAATGTGGTGTCGTCCTGGCACCTTTCTCCTGTGTGAGCTGTCTACCGAAGCTCTTTGCTCCTTGCGAGACGGCAGCGTGCGCCGGAGTACACTCGAGCCGAGGAGCGGGCAGACAGCATCGCCATCTGACGGGCGCTTTGCAGCTTGCCGCAGAAAGCGCTGCACTGCCGGGCACAGTGTTCCGGGCGAGAAGCAGAAGACCGTCCGCCTCCGGGGGAACGAAGGTACGGCGTGCTCGAAAAGGCGAAGAACGAAGCCGCGGAGCGCCGGGCTCGCGTGCTCGTTGTACGGGCTGCAAGACGAGCGTGGCTGCCACTCTCCTGCCTGCTGAATTGACGTTATAGCCTTGGGAAGGAGGAAGTTCCACGGCACTTTCCTGTGCTGCTGCTGCCTATTCCTCTTGTAGCTCTCTGTGGAAGCATTTGCGCTTCCCTTCAGTCTCCGTCTTTCCGAGAACACGATGGTAGTAGCATGCAGCGGAGGAGGGAAGAACAGAGCGCACCGGTGAGTCTGGTGCCGCTTACGTGCGGAAGGCGAAGGTGCAGCCCAGCCCTGGCTTCTACTTCTCGGGCCGTTCTCCAGGAAAGCAGCTGCTGGAGGCTGCCAAGGGAGCTGCGAGAGTGAAAGCAAGGTGGGCGTCTGTCTTAGAAGAAAGGCACAGAGCCACAGTGTCATTTGCGATTTCCGAAGGCTGGTTGGAGAGGCGTGCTTTAGGAAAGCCTTCTGCTTTGACGCCTGCTCCTGGCTGAGCTCTAGTTGCAGGGACTCTGCAAGGCTGAACAACTAGGAAAGTGCCTATGTCCACGCTGTGGGATGAAGCACTATAGCTGCGGCTTCCTTTCTGGAGCAAGCAAGAATGCTCTCAGCCGACTCTGCTTGTGAACGAGCCCTTGCTGGTCTTGGGCAATTTGGTGCACTGCACACGCAAGCCCAGTGCTCTGCAGCTAAATTGTTTGCCTTAAGTGGTCTGGACTGAAGAGAAGGCCAGCGATGGCAGTGAACTTTGCTGCTTTTCCGCGTGCATGCTGCACCCACCAACGGTGCACCGTGCACGGTTTCTTTGCTCAGCTCGAGCTACAGCGACACCCTTTCGGTTTCGCTGAGTCCACGCTGCCCATGCAGCTCTCACTCAGCGAAGTGCGCCAGGGGAGAAGCACTTGCTGGAGAAGTCTTTCAATGTGCAAGGCTTTGAAGGCAGCACCCCAATCGGGACATGAGGAGGGCTGATGAAGAACGTGGTTCTTTCTTGGCAACTTTCTCCTGTGCGAGATGTCTACCGAAGATCTTTGCTCCTTGCCAGACTGCAGTGTGCACCAGAGTACACTCTGGCCGAGAAGGAGAAGGCAGACAGCACCACCATCTGACGGGCCCTATGCAGGTTATGACAGAAAGCAGACTGCCCCTGGAAGGCACTGGCAGCTACGAGTTCCCCAAGTGTCAGGGGCAAATGCTGGGCGAGCTCGTCATCCTGGCACGGTTCTCTGTGCGAGAGCGACTTCTCAGCGGTCCTTCTCGTGGCCCCGATTGCGCTGCTGTGTTTTCAAAGTCCTGCACACTGAAAGACTCATCCAGCAAGTGCTTCTCCCCTTCAAGTTTCGCTGAGCGAGAGCTACCATGGGTAGTGTGGACGCCGCGAAACCGAAGGGGTCTCCCGCTAGCTCGAGCTGCGGAAAAACCGTGCACAGCACACTGACAAGCGGCAAAGCACAATGGCCTCGCTCGGCTTCTCTTCTGCCCAGACAACGAAAGGCGAAGAACGAAGCCTCAGAGCACCGGGCTTGTGCGTGCAGCATTGCAGAAAGCGCAGAGACGCCTATCGGGAATTTCGGTCCTTGCGAGAGAGTCTTGTGTGCCTCGTGGTGCTTCGAGCCGAGAAAGACCGGGCAGACAGCACCGCCACAGAGGGGGCGCTTTTGCACCTTGTAAAAGGCAAGAGGACTGCTCCTGGAAGGTGGTGCGAATCCCTGTTGCCACTAGTGTCAGGAGCAAAGTGCTTGCAAGCTTATTGTCCTGGCACAGCTCTCTGCGGGAGACGTAGCCGAGAAGCTTTCCGCTTAGCTTGGGATCGCAAGAGGGACAGATTGTGCTGCTACGTAGCGCTGGGAAGGAGAGGTGCAGGGCCCAGGCGTGTTTGGGCAGAAGCAGTGCACTGGAGCGCTTGGCTGCCGACACAGCGTTCCGTGCGAGAAGCAGACCGCTGTTCGCCTCCGGGAGAATGAAGGTACGGCGTGCTCGAAAAGGCGAAGGACGAAGCCGCAGAGCACCGGGCTGGTGTGCGCGTCGTATGGGCTTGCAAGACGAAGGGTGGCTGCTGCACTCCTGCCTGCTGAATTGACGTTCTAGCATTCGGAAGGAGGACGCTCAAGGGCACTTGCTTGTGCCGCTGCCTCTTCCTCTTCCAGCTCTAGGTGGAAGTGATTGTGCTTCTTCTCAAGATTCTTGTGGAAACTCTTTTGTTGAACTTTGGAGTGCAAAATCCTGGGAACTGAATGTTACATTCCATCTAGAACGAAAGTTTTATTCCTCAGTTTTTGTCAGGAACAGCTAGAATGGAAAACACATCTTGGCTTTTTGCATTCCCTTCAGAGAATATTAACACTACGCAAATCGATGCCACGATCTATTCTGTCACCTAAATTTACTGTTTCAATCATGCACTCATACGCTGCTCGTCTGAAATTTTCTGTCCAGATTCATTTGACCTCACGCATCTTCTGTTTTGCAGTACCAACAAGTCTTGCTACAGAAAGACATGCTAGATCAGCAGCAGTGTTCAGGTAGGCCTTTGGTACGGCAGTATCTGAACAGCACGCAACTCATACCTCAGCAATTCTCCCTGTGGCTCTGCTATGCGTGCTCTCGCATTTTTTCTCTCTCACTGAGCCTAAACTGTAGAACAAAAACATCCAGGAACTGCTGCCATGGGAATGCACAAAGACCAAAATCCCAGAGGTGGCCTGTACATTCCCTTTGCAGCCCCTGAACCATATCAAACGCACTGCTGGTCTGTACTTTTCTTTCCAGTGACACATCACATTCAGTCGAGCGGATACTGCAGACAAACCGAATCACTTCCAGCTAGCGAGCTCCAATACGAAAATGTGGCCGCACAGGAAGCTTTCACTGGCCTTGCATGGTACAGTTGCAAACTTGCACTATGACTGCAGTCAAATGGTACTCAGGGCTTTTACATTGCGTCTGTACACTGCACACACCCGACGGTGTTCTGTGCCTTCACTGTCAGTTTGGCTACCATCAAGTACTTTCATGTTCCCAAGGTGCCTATTTGGCACAAAGAAAAAGATACCAGCCTTGCTGGACTGCGACTTCTTCTGCCAGTCTTTCACGTACACACTTCTCACTGGGGCTATGCACCTTTCTTCTAAGCTGTGTGGAAAGTCACATTCTTTACACTCACAGATGCCAGTTTCCATCCTTAAAAGAGCCCGCAGCTCTGCCCATGCAAGCAGTCTGAGAACCGAAGCCCGCTGGCAACATTCAGCTTTGTCTCTTTTCAGAGCGTGTACTGCACACAGCACAGTATGCTGTGGGGGGTTTTCCTCCGTTATAAGTACAGTCATACTCTTTCTGTTCCACTAAGTCCACATCATCCATCTACCTCTCGCTCAGGGAAAGGCAGTAGGAGAGAGAAAAGCAGTTGCTGCATTGGTCTTTCCGAGTCCATGATTTTCAACAAACCGCCGCACTCTGGATGACAAGGGGGTGCAATGGGAGGGTCTGCTGTTCTTGCTCAAGCTGGCACTTTCATGAGCTAATGTTTGTGTAGGATGTTCACAAGTTAGTATCTGGACTCTGCGAGAGTGAAAGACAGCGCTGGGGAGCTCACATTGCCCTCTGAGTGTGGTGCAAATAAGAGTTTGTACCTGGAAGGGGGAGATCAGTGAAATCTTTTTGTCCTGACACGGTTGATTTGAGAGCAGTGGTGTTTTCAACTTGGCTCTGCACTTTGGGTGGTTTATAGCTAGGTGAGGGGCCTTTCCTTCTTTTGCAAGTCCCCCCTGCCATGCTGGGGTTGTTCTTCTGAGTGCTGACAGCGCGCAGGTTAAAGTTAACTGCTCCTCATGGCGCCCAGCACCATTCATGTGGCAATAGTTTGTTCCTTTGCGGATCCTGGCTCTTCGAATGTCTTTTGATTTCGTCCGGAAGACACTTCCATGTGGAGACAGCAACAGGTTGCTGAATGGGCACCTTTTGTGACCAATATTTACACTTGATGAAATTAGTGCATCAGGATGGTGATAGGCAACCAATGACCACTCAATTAACACTTACAATATTACTAACTTAAGCGAAACGAGGTTTTGCAAATGGCAATCTCTCCTTTGTACTGATACAGCCCTAATTTAATTTTCTTCAATGCACCAGCCTCAAGCACGGTGCTCTGCATGATTGCAAGTAAGAATTGCAAGATTGCAAGTAGGAACATTTAGTTGGAAAGGAAAGCTGATGGCACAGGTTCACATGGCGCTGTTTCTATTCTTCAAAGTGAATGTGAAACCCACTCTAACTTATTATCCAAATAGGAGAGCACCAGGGAATGCTCATACTTTAAAGGTAGCAGGGAAAAGAGCTCAGAAGCTTGGCTCTTGCATTCCCTCTCTAACAGTTCAACAGCTCTAGCCCAGAGAACTGCCTACTAGGAAGAGCCATTAAATTCACATGCTCTTCTATGTGCACTTTCCTCCTCAGCTTTAAGTACCATCATAATCCTTCAGTCTCACAGAGTCAGGATGCAAACAGAATTTTATCAGGGGCTGCTAAAGTCAGCAGGATGCAAATTTGTTCAACAGCTTGGCTTTTTCATTCCTTCTCTAACAGTTCAACAGCTATAGCCCACAGAACTGCCCATGAGGAAAAGCCATTAATTCGCTGAGAACACCCTACATGCAGATCCAAAACTGCTTTCTTTGCCAAAGAGAGAAACTATGAGCCCATCTCAGAAGAACTGGGATCTCCTCCTCCAAAATAGAAAACATCCAGGAACTGCTCCCATCCAATGTGCCAGAACACTGTTACTGGACATTACCTGCCCTGGTGTCTAAATCAGCTGCACACCAAGGATGAGCATAGCTGCTTGTCTTGGCTTACTGCCAAGAGTTCAGAAGACCACCTTTCAGAAGTGGAAACGACATGCCAAAATTGACTTTTTCAGGAGACTGCCTTGAAAATAGGGCGTAGCAACTCCATACTTGTACAAATCAAGGCAGTGCTTCTACACCAAATATGCCAGGACAGAAAGTTGCTGCTGCCCTTTACCTCCACTAGGCAGCTTCTTATGTGCACCTGAAACACTGGGGCTAGGTGCTTTCCTTCCCATGGAAAAGCATTGTCATCCTCTCTGAGGAACTGGCGTGCTACCGCCAATATTGAATATATCTAAGAATTGCTCCTACACAAGAGGTGCCAGGAGAGAAATGTCTCAGTTGAGTTTACTTCCCCATGGGACCTTATCATCTGCTCCACCAACACTGGGATTCAGACCTTTGCATTCCAAGGGAAGGCATTATGAGTCACTTGGCCTTGCGTTGCCTTCAGTACCATTGCCTGGTTTTTCCTAGCCTACCCTTGCTTTGCCTTCCTTGGCTACGTCTCTCTTGCCTATGTCTCCCTTGCCCTGCCCTGCCCTGCCTATGATTTCCTTGCTTTGCCCTGCCTTGCCTTTTCTTCCATGCAGGCAAGGCAATGCAGTCAAAGCAAGTTTAGGCAATTCTAGTCAAGTCAAGGGAAAGTTAGGGAAAGCAAAGCAAGAGCAGTGAGCAGGCAGCAAAGTAGGGCCAATGAGTGCGAGGCAAGAGAAGGCCCAGAAGTTGTAGTTCGGAAGGCAGGGCATAGGAAGGTAAGTCCAGTGATGCAGAGGGCAGGCAAAGACAAGAAAGGCTAGGCAAGGAAAGGCCAGCCAAGAAAGGGGTAGGCAAATAAAAACAGGGAATGCTTACACAAAGCAATGTGAAGCAAGGAACAGCTAGGCAAGTCAAGGCAAGAACACAGAAAGGTCAGTGGAGTAAGGCAAGCAAGGGAGAGATAGGAGAAGCAAGTTAAATCAAAGGAGAGGAAGACAAGACATGGAAGGCCAGGGAAGGAGGCAGTAGGCAGGGGCTGGTTATGAAAGGCAGTGCAAGGCTGTTGCTGTTGAGACGGTCACGACACACATACACTCTCTGCCCCGAGCAATGGCAAAAAACCACTTGTATTATTTATGCATCTTCTCTTATGCACTTTTTTAGCTACATGTGCATGGACTATTATTTTGCTATAATACAATACTATTGGTTGTCTATAGTGTACACACATTCTTTGCTAAACATCAGCCAGTATCGTCCCTTTTGCAGCTGTTACAACTTCTTTCTGTTGTTTATCTTCTTGCTTCTGCAATTCTCACGGGTACAAAATGATTGTATCAACGGAAATGTCTGTGAGGCCTTCAGACCAGCTGTTGGTTCCCACAAAAGGCAAAGGAGTGGTAGACAAAAGAAGGCCAGGAATCTGTAGGCAAAGCAGGGATTGGGAGGGGTAGGCAAAGGAAAGCAAGGCCATGTTGGAAAGGGGCACAAATGTCAAGAAGGGCAAGGGTTATGCAAGGCAGTGCAAGGCAAGGGAAGGGTAGGCAGGCCAAGGCAAGACAAGAGCATGGAGGGGTGGTGCAGAAAAGGTGATGATCGGATGGATAGGCCAGTCAAAGGTGGGTAGGTGTGGGTAGACTAGGCGAGGGAAAGAGGGGTAGCAGGGCAAGGCAAGTGTTGGCTTTGCAAAGCAAGGCAAGAGAGACTTAGGCAAGGCCAAGAGAGTCATAGGAGAAGCAGGCAAGACAAGACCAGGAAACAAGGGGTAAGAAAGTCAAGGTGGGAGATTGGTGAACAAGGCCATGCAATGGAGACATAGGAAGGGCAAGGGAGGTACACAGAGGTGTCTGTAAGGCAATGCAAGGCTGGGCTCTGCATGGCAAGGGATGATCAGGTATGGCAATGCCTTCATGTACCCCACTGTTTCAGGAGAATATGAGAGGTGGCCCAGGGGTGGTCAAAGCCAGCAAGACCCATCTGTCCTGGCAGCTTTCCTCCGGGAGTAATCCTTGGTTGTATTGGATATGGGACATGCAATCACCATTTTAGCCATAGACTCCTGGACAAGAATGAAAGTTCTTTTCCCTGGGAAGGAAAACACGTAGACCCACTGTTTCAGGTGCAGATGAAAGACAGAACAAGGAAGGACAAGGCACTCGAAGAACGCCTTCTTTCTGGACGCGTCCTTCTGGGTGTGCTCAAGCTGCGTGGGCTCGGCAGCACTGAAGGTGTAAGAACCTGTTTCTGGCCAGGCAGTGTGCTGCAGTGCAAGGGCTGCGCCTTACTTTGTTGAAGCAGGCAGAGCATTCTCAGCTGAATCTGCTTGTTGAAGCAGCTCTGGGCTGGACATTTGCAAGTCGCGCCACTGAGTCCATGAAGCCGGTGCCCAGCTGCTTCGTTCTTCGCCTTCTGTGGTCCGGACAGGACTGAAGCGCAGCGATGGCTTGGAGCTTTGCCGCTCTTCAGATTGTTTACTGCAGGCATCTACATTTTTCTGTGCACGGATTTTCCTCAGCTGGACATAGAATTATTTTCTTGCTGTTTTACAGTGTCCAGACCATCTGTGTAGCTCTCGGTCAGGGAAATGCGTCAAGAGAGACGCCCTTGCTGGATGAGCTTTTCGCTGGCCAAGCCTTTCGACATCCCACCACAATTGGTCGAGGACGAGGAGAAAGGAGGGGTAACAGGGTAATATCTCTACAGTGCATCAGGTCATGTGAAATTTGTGCTGCTGCTGCCTAGTGCCCTTGCAGCTATCTGGGGAAGCAATTGCCCTTCCCTTCAGTCTCTGAGTTTCGGAGAACACGAATGCATGTAGGATGCAAGCGGAGGAGGGAAGTACAGAGTGCACCGGTGAGTTCGCTGTTGCTTACCTGGGGAGGGCGGAGGTGCAGCCCAGCACTGGCTTTGACGTCTACGGCCGTTCTCCAGGAGAGTAGCTGCTGGAGGCTGCCAAGGGAGCTGCGAGCACGAAAGTATAGCGGGCGTCTGTCTTAGAAGAAAGGCGCAGAGCCGCACTGTGATGCGCCCTTTCAGGAGGCTGCTTGGAGAAAGGGTGCTTTAGGAGGGCCTTCTGCTTTGACGCCTGCTCCTGGCTGAGCTCTAGCTGCAGGGACTCTGCAAGGCTGAACGACTAGGAAAGTGCCTATCTCCACGCTGTGGGATGAAGTGCTACGGCTCCGCGTTCCCTTTTGGAGACGCGAGGACTCCCTCAGCCGGCTTGGCTTGTGAACGAGCCTGCTGGACTTCTGCAACTCGGTGCACTGCACCTGCAAGCCCGGTGCTCTGCGGCTTCATTTTTCGCCTCACGTTATCCGCACGGAAGGGAAGCCCAGCGAGGGCACTGAACTTTGCCGCTTTTGCTCGTGCATGCTGCACGCACCCTCGGTGTAGCGTGCACGATTTCTTTCCACAGCTCTATAGGAGAAAGGCTCGCGAAGGGTGTCTGGACTTCAGGCGGCTCTCTTGAAAGCTGTGTATTGCATAGGCGAAGTTACAGCATTTCAGGGAGTGGGTATCCAGAGCCAGCCCTACAGCTGTCAGCTACAGCTGGTAGGCATACCTGGAGCCGCTTTCTGTTCAAGTTAGAAAGCATTATGTATTTTTCTTTGCTGAGTATCTCAATACATAGCAACCAATAAGCACCATACAACAATACCTTTACATTTGCCTGTAGCCTATCATGACTACTACCATTACCATATTATAGTCATTCTTATCCAATCACAAGAGTAAGTATGTTACAATTTAAGCTTACAGTGGAAAATTCTCAGACCTCTCTTCTTCTTGCTACATCGACATTTCTTGTTTGCCTGCGATAGCTCTCTTTTTGGTAAAAACATGTTTTCTATTTCCTTATGGCCTTCTTGAGACTTATTTACTTGGTGAAAAACATGTGCTTGTTTGTACTCACATACCGGTGTCCTAATAAAAAACATCTCCTTCCAACTCAATCTCCAACCTTTGCCTTCTCAGTTATTCAGTGATCAGTGTTTCAGCAAAACACCTTTTACTCTCTATCAAAACTCGTTTCCATTTCTACCTCATGCTAAGTTTCTACATTCAGAGATCTTTCAGTCAAGCCTACATAGCTGTGAAACTTTCTTACCAAACTTTCATCCTCTCCAACAAGCTCGAGCTACAAGGACACCCTTTCAGTTTCGCTGAGTCCACGCTGCCCACGTAGCTGTCGCTGAGCGAAGTGTGCCAGGGGAGAAGCACTTGCTGGAAGAGTCTTTCAATGCGCACGGCTTTGAAGGCAGCACCACAATGTGGGCCACGAGAAGGGGTGAGGAGGAATGTGGTGTCGTCCTGGCACCTTTCTCCTGTGTGAGCTGTCTACCGAAGCTCTTTGCTCCTTGCGAGACGGCAGCGTGCGCCGGAGTACACTCGAGCCGAGGAGCGGGCAGACAGCATCGCCATCTGACGGGCGCTTTGCAGCTTGCCGCAGAAAGCGCTGCACTGCCGGGCACAGTGTTCCGGGCGAGAAGCAGAAGACCGTCCGCCTCCGGGGGAACGAAGGTACGGCGTGCTCGAAAAGGCGAAGAACGAAGCCGCGGAGCGCCGGGCTCGCGTGCTCGTTGTACGGGCTGCAAGACGAGCGTGGCTGCCACTCTCCTGCCTGCTGAATTGACGTTATAGCCTTGGGAAGGAGGAAGTTCCACGGCACTTTCCTGTGCTGCTGCTGCCTATTCCTCTTGTAGCTCTCTGTGGAAGCATTTGCGCTTCCCTTCAGTCTCCGTCTTTCCGAGAACACGATGGTAGTAGCATGCAGCGGAGGAGGGAAGAACAGAGCGCACCGGTGAGTCTGGTGCCGCTTACGTGCGGAAGGCGAAGGTGCAGCCCAGCCCTGGCTTCTACTTCTCGGGCCGTTCTCCAGGAAAGCAGCTGCTGGAGGCTGCCAAGGGAGCTGCGAGAGTGAAAGCAAGGTGGGCGTCTGTCTTAGAAGAAAGGCACAGAGCCACAGTGTCATTTGCGATTTCCGAAGGCTGGTTGGAGAGGCGTGCTTTAGGAAAGCCTTCTGCTTTGACGCCTGCTCCTGGCTGAGCTCTAGTTGCAGGGACTCTGCAAGGCTGAACAACTAGGAAAGTGCCTATGTCCACGCTGTGGGATGAAGCACTATAGCTGCGGCTTCCTTTCTGGAGCAAGCAAGAATGCTCTCAGCCGACTCTGCTTGTGAACGAGCCCTTGCTGGTCTTGGGCAATTTGGTGCACTGCACACGCAAGCCCAGTGCTCTGCAGCTAAATTGTTTGCCTTAAGTGGTCTGGACTGAAGAGAAGGCCAGCGATGGCAGTGAACTTTGCTGCTTTTCCGCGTGCATGCTGCACCCACCAACGGTGCACCGTGCACGGTTTCTTTGCTCAGCTCGAGCTACAGCGACACCCTTTCGGTTTCGCTGAGTCCACGCTGCCCATGCAGCTCTCACTCAGCGAAGTGCGCCAGGGGAGAAGCACTTGCTGGAGAAGTCTTTCAATGTGCAAGGCTTTGAAGGCAGCACCCCAATCGGGACATGAGGAGGGCTGATGAAGAACGTGGTTCTTTCTTGGCAACTTTCTCCTGTGCGAGATGTCTACCGAAGATCTTTGCTCCTTGCCAGACTGCAGTGTGCACCAGAGTACACTCTGGCCGAGAAGGAGAAGGCAGACAGCACCACCATCTGACGGGCCCTATGCAGGTTATGACAGAAAGCAGACTGCCCCTGGAAGGCACTGGCAGCTACGAGTTCCCCAAGTGTCAGGGGCAAATGCTGGGCGAGCTCGTCATCCTGGCACGGTTCTCTGTGCGAGAGCGACTTCTCAGCGGTCCTTCTCGTGGCCCCGATTGCGCTGCTGTGTTTTCAAAGTCCTGCACACTGAAAGACTCATCCAGCAAGTGCTTCTCCCCTTCAAGTTTCGCTGAGCGAGAGCTACCATGGGTAGTGTGGACGCCGCGAAACCGAAGGGGTCTCCCGCTAGCTCGAGCTGCGGAAAAACCGTGCACAGCACACTGACAAGCGGCAAAGCACAATGGCCTCGCTCGGCTTCTCTTCTGCCCAGACAACGAAAGGCGAAGAACGAAGCCTCAGAGCACCGGGCTTGTGCGTGCAGCATTGCAGAAAGCGCAGAGACGCCTATCGGGAATTTCGGTCCTTGCGAGAGAGTCTTGTGTGCCTCGTGGTGCTTCGAGCCGAGAAAGACCGGGCAGACAGCACCGCCACAGAGGGGGCGCTTTTGCACCTTGTAAAAGGCAAGAGGACTGCTCCTGGAAGGTGGTGCGAATCCCTGTTGCCACTAGTGTCAGGAGCAAAGTGCTTGCAAGCTTATTGTCCTGGCACAGCTCTCTGCGGGAGACGTAGCCGAGAAGCTTTCCGCTTAGCTTGGGATCGCAAGAGGGACAGATTGTGCTGCTACGTAGCGCTGGGAAGGAGAGGTGCAGGGCCCAGGCGTGTTTGGGCAGAAGCAGTGCACTGGAGCGCTTGGCTGCCGACACAGCGTTCCGTGCGAGAAGCAGACCGCTGTTCGCCTCCGGGAGAATGAAGGTACGGCGTGCTCGAAAAGGCGAAGGACGAAGCCGCAGAGCACCGGGCTGGTGTGCGCGTCGTATGGGCTTGCAAGACGAAGGGTGGCTGCTGCACTCCTGCCTGCTGAATTGACGTTCTAGCATTCGGAAGGAGGACGCTCAAGGGCACTTGCTTGTGCCGCTGCCTCTTCCTCTTCCAGCTCTAGGTGGAAGTGATTGTGCTTCTTCTCAAGATTCTTGTGGAAACTCTTTTGTTGAACTTTGGAGTGCAAAATCCTGGGAATTGAATGTTACATTCCATCTAGAACGAAAGTTTTATTCCTCAGTTTTTGTCAGGAACAGCTAGAATGGAAAACACATCTTGGCTTTTTGCATTCCCTTCAGAGAATATTAACACTACGCAAATCGATGCCACGATCTATTCTGTCACCTAAATTTACTGTTTCAATCATGCACTCATACGCTGCTCGTCTGAAATTTTCTGTCCAGATTCATTTGACCTCACGCATCTTCTGTTTTGCAGTACCAACAAGTCTTGCTACAGAAAGACATGCTAGATCAGCAGCAGTGTTTAGGTAGGCCTTTGGTACGGCAGTATCTGAACAGCACGCAACTCATACCTCAGCAATTCTCCCTGTGGCTCTGCTATGCGTGCTCTCGCATTTTTTCTCTCTCACTGAGCCTAAACTGTAGAACAAAAACATCCAGGAACTGCTGCCATGGGAATGCACAAAGACCAAAATCCCAGAGGTGGCCTGTACATTCCCTTTGCAGCCCCTGAACCATATCAAACGCACTGCTGGTCTGTACTTTTCTTTCCAGTGACACATCACATTCAGTCGAGCGGATACTGCAGACAAACCGAATCACTTCCAGCTAGCGAGCTCCAATACGAAAATGTGGCCGCACAGGAAGCTTTCACTGGCCTTGCATGGTACAGTTGCAAACTTGCACTATGACTGCAGTCAAATGGTACTCAGGGCTTTTACATTGCGTCTGTACACTGCACACACCCGACGGTGTTCTGTGCCTTCACTGTCAGTTTGGCTACCATCAAGTACTTTCATGTTCCCAAGGTGCCTATTTGGCACAAAGAAAAAGATACCAGCCTTGCTGGACTGCGACTTCTTCTGCCAGTCTTTCACGTACACACTTCTCACTGGGGCTATGCACCTTTCTTCTAAGCTGTGTGGAAAGTCACATTCTTTACACTCACAGATGCCAGTTTCCATCCTTAAAAGAGCCCGCAGCTCTGCCCATGCAAGCAGTCTGAGAACCGAAGCCCGCTGGCAGCATTCAGCTTTGTCTCTTTTTCAGAGCGTGTACTGCACACAGCACAGTATGCTGTGGGGGGTTTTCCTCCGTTATAAGTACAGTCATACTCTTTCTGTTCCACTAAGTCCACATCATCCATCTACCTCTCGCTCAGGGAAAGGCAGTAGGAGAGAGAAAAGCAGTTGCTGCATTGGTCTTTCCGAGTCCATGATTTTCAACAAACTGCCGCACTCTGGATGACAAGGGGGTGCAATGGGAGGGTCTGCTGTTCTTGCTCAAGCTGGCACTTTCATGAGCTAATGTTTGTGTAGGATGTTCACAAGTTAGTATCTGGACTCTGCGAGAGTGAAAGACAGCGCTGGGGAGCTCACATTGCCCTCTGAGTGTGGTGCAAATAAGAGTTTGTACCTGGAAGGGGGAGATCAGTGAAATCTTTTTGTCCTGACACGGTTGATTTGAGAGCAGTGGTGTTTTCAACTTGGCTCTGCACTTTGGGTGGTTTATAGCTAGGTGAGGGGCCTTTCCTTCTTTTGCAAGTCCCCCCTGCCATGCTGGGGTTGTTCTTCTGAGTGCTGACAGCGCGCAGGTTAAAGTTAACTGCTCCTCATGGCGCCCAGCACCATTCATGTGGCAATAGTTTGTTCCTTTGCGGATCCTGGCTCTTCGAATGTCTTTTGATTTCGTCCGGAAGACACTTCCATGTGGAGACAGCAACAGGTTGATGAATGGGCACCTTTTGTGACCAATATTTACACTTGATGAAATTAGTGCATCAGGATGGTGATAGGCAACCAATGACCACTCAATTAACACTTACAATATTACTAACTTAAGCGAAACGAGGTTTTGCAAATGGCAATCTCTCCTTTGTACTGATACAGCCCTAATTTAATTTTCTTCAATGCACCAGCCTCAAGCACGGTGCTCTGCATGATTGCAAGTAAGAATTGCAAGATTGCAAGTAGGAACATTTAGTTGGAAAGGAAAGCTGATGGCACAGGTTCACATGACGCTGTTTCTATTCTTCAAAGTGAATGTGAAACCCACTCTAACTTATTATCCAAATAGGAGAGCACCAGGGAATGCTCATACTTTAAAGGTAGCAGGGAAAAGAGCTCAGAAGCTTGGCTCTTGCATTCCCTCTCTAACAGTTCAACAGCTCTAGCCCAGAGAACTGCCTACTAGGAAGAGCCATTAAATTCACATGCTCTTCTATGTGCACTTTCCTCCTCAGCTTTAAGTACCATCATAATCCTTCAGTCTCACAGAGTCAGGATGCAAACAGAATTTTATCAGGGGCTGCTAAAGTCAGCAGGATGCAAATTTGTTCAACAGCTTGGCTTTTTCATTCCTTCTCTAACAGTTCAACAGCTATAGCCCACAGAACTGCCCATGAGGAAAAGCCATTAATTCGCTGAGAACACCCTACATGCAGATCCAAAACTGCTTTCTTTGCCAAAGAGAGAAACTATGAGCCCATCTCAGAAGAACTGGGATCTCCTCCTCCAAAATAGAAAACATCCAGGAACTGCTCCCATCCAATGTGCCAGAACACTGTTACTGGACATTACCTGCCCTGGTGTCTAAATCAGCTGCACACCAAGGATGAGCATAGCTGCTTGTCTTGGCTTACTGCCAAGAGTTCAGAAGACCACCTTTCAGAAGTGGAAACGACATGCCAAAATTGACTTTTTCAGGAGACTGCCTTGAAAATAGGGCGTAGCAACTCCATACTTGTACAAATCAAGGCAGTGCTTCTACACCAAATATGCCAGGACAGAAAGTTGCTGCTGCCCTTTACCTCCACTAGGCAGCTTCTTATGTGCACCTGAAACACTGGGGCTAGGTGCTTTCCTTCCCATGGAAAAGCATTGTCATCCTCTCTGAGGAACTGGCGTGCTACCGCCAATATTGAATATATCTAAGAATTGCTCCTACACAAGAGGTGCCAGGAGAGAAATGTCTCAGTTGAGTTTACTTCCCCATGGGACCTTATCATCTGCTCCACCAACACTGGGATTCAGACCTTTGCATTCCAAGGAAAGGCATTATGAGTCACTTGGCCTTGCGTTGCCTTCAGTACCATTGCCTGGTTTTTCCTAGCCTACCCTTGCTTTGCCTTCCTTGGCTACGTCTCTCTTGCCTATGTCTCCCTTGCCCTGCCCTGCCCTGCCTATGATTTCCTTGCTTTGCCCTGCCTTGCCTTTTCTTCCATGCAGGCAAGGCAATGCAGTCAAAGCAAGTTTAGGCAATTCTAGTCAAGTCAAGGGAAAGTTAGGGAAAGCAAAGCAAGAGCAGTGAGCAGGCAGCAAAGTAGGGCCAATGAGTGCGAGGCAAGAGAAGGCCCAGAAGTTGTAGTTCAGAAGGCAGGGCATAGGAAGGTAAGTCCAGTGATGCAGAGGGCAGGCAAAGACAAGAAAGGCTAGGCAAGGAAAGGCCAGCCAAGAAAGGGGTAGGCAAATAAAAACAGGGAATGCTTACACAAAGCAATGTGAAGCAAGGAACAGCTAGGCAAGTCAAGGCAAGAACACAGAAAGGTCAGTGGAGTAAGGCAAGCAAGGGAGAGATAGGAGAAGCAAGTTAAATCAAAGGAGAGGAAGACAAGACATGGAAGGCCAGGGAAGGAGGCAGTAGGCAGGGGCTGGTTATGAAAGGCAGTGCAAGGCTGTTGCTGTTGAGACGGTCACGACACACATACACTCTCTGCCCCGAGCAATGGCAAAAAACCACTTGTATTATTTATGCATCTTCTCTTATGCACTTTTTTAGCTACATGTGCATGGACTATTATTTTGCTATAATACAATACTATTGGTTGTCTATAGTGTACACACATTCTTTGCTAAACATCAGCCAGTATCGTCCCTTTTGCAGCTGTTACAACTTCTTTCTGTTGTTTATCTTCTTGCTTCTGCAATTCTCACGGGTACAAAATGATTGTATCAACGGAAATGTCTGTGAGGCCTTCAGACCAGCTGTTGGTTCCCACAAAAGGCAAAGGAGTGGTAGACAAAAGAAGGCCAGGAATCTGTAGGCAAAGCAGGGATTGGGAGGGGTAGGCAAAGGAAAGCAAGGCCATGTTGGAAAGGGGCACAAATGTCAAGAAGGGCAAGGGTTATGCAAGGCAGTGCAAGGCAAGGGAAGGGTAGGCAGGCCAAGGCAAGACAAGAGCATGGAGGGGTGGTGCAGAAAAGGTGATGATCGGATGGATAGGCCAGTCAAAGGTGGGTAGGTGTGGGTAGACTAGGCGAGGGAAAGAGGGGTAGCAGGGCAAGGCAAGTGTTGGCTTTGCAAAGCAAGGCAAGAGAGACTTAGGCAAGGCCAAGAGAGTCATAGGAGAAGCAGGCAAGACAAGACCAGGAAACAAGGGGTAAGAAAGTCAAGGTGGGAGATTGGTGAACAAGGCCATGCAATGGAGACATAGGAAGGGCAAGGGAGGTACACAGAGGTGTCTGTAAGGCAATGCAAGGCTGGGCTCTGCATGGCAAGGGATGATCAGGTATGGCAATGCCTTCATGTACCCCACTGTTTCAGGAGAATATGAGAGGTGGCCCAGGGGTGGTCAAAGCCAGCAAGACCCATCTGTCCTGGCAGCTTTCCTCCGGGAGTAATCCTTGGTTGTATTGGATATGGGACATGCAATCACCATTTTAGCCATAGACTCCTGGACAAGAATGAAAGTTCTTTTCCCTGGGAAGGAAAACACGTAGACCCACTGTTTCAGGTGCAGATGAAAGACAGAACAAGGAAGGACAAGGCACTCGAAGAACGCCTTCTTTCTGGACGCGTCCTTCTGGGTGTGCTCAAGCTGCGTGGGCTCGGCAGCACTGAAGGTGTAAGAACCTGTTTCTGGCCAGGCAGTGTGCTGCAGTGCAAGGGCTGCGCCTTACTTTGTTGAAGCAGGCAGAGCATTCTCAGCTGAATCTGCTTGTTGAAGCAGCTCTTGGCTGGACATTTGCAAGTCGCTCCACTGAGCCCATGAAGCCGGTGCCCAGCTGCTTCGTTCTTCGCCTTCTGTGGTCCGGACAGGACTGAAGCGCAGCGATGGCTTGGAGCTTTGCCGCTCTTCAGCGTGAACACTGCACGCAGCCACAGGCTGCTGTGCACGGCTTTTCCTCAGCTCGACGTACAGTCATTCTCTTGCTGTTTCCCCGAGTCGAAAGTGTCCGTGTAGCTCTCTCGCTCAGCGAAAGGCGTCAGGAGAGAAACACTTGCTGGATGAGCTTTTCGCTGGCCAAGCCTTTCAACACAGCACCACCATTCGGGCAAAGGAGGAGGAGAAAGGAAAGAGCACCTTTTCGTCCCGGCACGTTCTTCTTTGCGAGACGCCTCTCCGCCTCTTCGCTCCCTGCAAGGCTGTAATGTGCGCGGTGGCACTTGGAAGCGAGAAGGCAGGTGCAGAGAGCACCGCGATCTGACGGCGCTGTGCCGGCTGGAAAGGAAAGAGGGCTGCCGCTGGAATGCGGTGCAAATACAGGTTTGCACGCGTCGAGGGTAAGCGCCGGGTGAGCTTGCTGACCTAAAACCGTTCTCTGTGCCAGACACAGGCATTGAGAATCTTTCCGTTAAGAATCAGGCTGCCACGCAAACAGAACGTGGTGCTGCCTAGCGCTGCGAGGGAAAGTGCAGGCAGAGCATTCTCGGCTGAATCTGCTTGTTGAAGCAGCTCTTGGCTGGACATTTGCAAGTCGCGCCACTGAGTCCATGAAGCCGGTGCCCAGCTGCTTCGTTCTTCGCCTTCTGTGGTCCGGACAGGACTGAAGCGCAGCGATGGCTTGGAGCTTTGCCGCTCTTCAGATTGTTTACTGCAGGCATCTACATTTTTCTGTGCACGGATTTTCCTCAGCTGGACATAGAATTATTTTCTTGCTGTTTTACAGTGTCCAGACCATCTGTGTAGCTCTCGGTCAGGGAAATGCGTCAAGAGAGACGCCCTTGCTGGATGAGCTTTTCGCTGGCCAAGCCTTTCGACATCCCACCACAATTGGTCGAGGACGAGGAGAAAGGAGGGGTAACAGGGTAATATCTCTACAGTGCATCAGGTCATGTGAAATTTGTGCTGCTGCTGCCTAGTGCCCTTGCAGCTATCTGGGGAAGCAATTGCCCTTCCCTTCAGTCTCTGAGTTTCGGAGAACACGAATGCATGTAGGATGCAAGCGGAGGAGGGAAGTACAGAGTGCACCGGTGAGTTCGCTGTTGCTTACCTGGGGAGGGCGGAGGTGCAGCCCAGCACTGGCTTTGACGTCTACGGCCGTTCTCCAGGAGAGTAGCTGCTGGAGGCTGCCAAGGGAGCTGCGAGCACGAAAGTATAGCGGGCGTCTGTCTTAGAAGAAAGGCGCAGAGCCGCACTGTGATGCGCCCTTTCAGGAGGCTGCTTGGAGAAAGGGTGCTTTAGGAGGGCCTTCTGCTTTGACGCCTGCTCCTGGCTGAGCTCTAGCTGCAGGGACTCTGCAAGGCTGAACGACTAGGAAAGTGCCTATCTCCACGCTGTGGGATGAAGTGCTACGGCTCCGCGTTCCCTTTTGGAGACGCGAGGACTCCCTCAGCCGGCTTGGCTTGTGAACGAGCCTGCTGGACTTCTGCAACTCGGTGCACTGCACCTGCAAGCCCGGTGCTCTGCGGCTTCATTTTTCGCCTCACGTTATCCGCACGGAAGGGAAGCCCAGCGAGGGCACTGAACTTTGCCGCTTTTGCTCGTGCATGCTGCACGCACCCTCGGTGTAGCGTGCACGATTTCTTTCCACAGCTCTATAGGAGAAAGGCTCGCGAAGGGTGTCTGGACTTCAGGCGGCTCTCTTGAAAGCTGTGTATTGCATAGGCGAAGTTACAGCATTTCAGGGAGTGGGTATCCAGAGCCAGCCCTACAGCTGTCAGCTACAGCTGGTAGGCATACCTGGAGCCGCTTTCTGTTCAAGTTAGAAAGCATTATGTATTTTTCTTTGCTGAGTATCTCAATACATAGCAACCAATAAGCACCATACAACAATACCTTTACATTTGCCTGTAGCCTATCATGACTACTACCATTACCATATTATAGTCATTCTTATCCAATCACAAGAGTAAGTATGTTACAATTTAAGCTTACAGTGGAAAATTCTCAGACCTCTCTTCTTCTTGCTACATCGACATTTCTTGTTTGCCTGCGATAGCTCTCTTTTTGGTAAAAACATGTTTTCTATTTCCTTATGGCCTTCTTGAGACTTATTTACTTGGTGAAAAACATGTGCTTGTTTGTACTCACATACCGGTGTCCTAATAAAAAACATCTCCTTCCAACTCAATCTCCAACCTTTGCCTTCTCAGTTATTCAGTGATCAGTGTTTCAGCAAAACACCTTTTACTCTCTATCAAAACTCGTTTCCATTTCTACCTCATGCTAAGTTTCTACATTCAGAGATCTTTCAGTCAAGCCTACATAGCTGTGAAACTTTCTTACCAAACTTTCATCCTCTCCAACAAGCTCGAGCTACAAGGACACCCTTTCAGTTTCGCTGAGTCCACGCTGCCCACGTAGCTGTCGCTGAGCGAAGTGTGCCAGGGGAGAAGCACTTGCTGGAAGAGTCTTTCAATGCGCACGGCTTTGAAGGCAGCACCACAATGTGGGCCACGAGAAGGGGTGAGGAGGAATGTGGTGTCGTCCTGGCACCTTTCTCCTGTGTGAGCTGTCTACCGAAGCTCTTTGCTCCTTGCGAGACGGCAGCGTGCGCCGGAGTACACTCGAGCCGAGGAGCGGGCAGACAGCATCGCCATCTGACGGGCGCTTTGCAGCTTGCCGCAGAAAGCGCTGCACTGCCGGGCACAGTGTTCCGGGCGAGAAGCAGAAGACCGTCCGCCTCCGGGGGAACGAAGGTACGGCGTGCTCGAAAAGGCGAGGAACGAAGCCGCGGAGCGCCGGGCTCGCGTGCTCGTTGTACGGGCTGCAAGACGAGCGTGGCTGCCACTCTCCTGCCTGCTGAATTGACGTTATAGCCTTGGGAAGGAGGAAGTTCCACGGCACTTTCCTGTGCTGCTGCTGCCTATTCCTCTTGTAGCTCTCTGTGGAAGCATTTGCGCTTCCCTTCAGTCTCCGTCTTTCCGAGAACACGATGGTAGTAGCATGCAGCGGAGGAGGGAAGAACAGAGCGCACCGGTGAGTCTGGTGCCGCTTACGTGCGGAAGGCGAAGGTGCAGCCCAGCCCTGGCTTCTACTTCTCGGGCCGTTCTCCAGGAAAGCAGCTGCTGGAGGCTGCCAAGGGAGCTGCGAGAGTGAAAGCAAGGTGGGCGTCTGTCTTAGAAGAAAGGCACAGAGCCACAGTGTCATTTGCGATTTCCGAAGGCTGGTTGGAGAGGCGTGCTTTAGGAAAGCCTTCTGCTTTGACGCCTGCTCCTGGCTGAGCTCTAGTTGCAGGGACTCTGCAAGGCTGAACAACTAGGAAAGTGCCTATGTCCACGCTGTGGGATGAAGCACTATAGCTGCGGCTTCCTTTCTGGAGCAAGCAAGAATGCTCTCAGCCGACTCTGCTTGTGAACGAGCCCTTGCTGGTCTTGGGCAATTTGGTGCACTGCACACGCAAGCCCAGTGCTCTGCAGCTAAATTGTTTGCCTTAAGTGGTCTGGACTGAAGAGAAGGCCAGCGATGGCAGTGAACTTTGCTGCTTTTCCGCGTGCATGCTGCACCCACCAACGGTGCACCGTGCACGGTTTCTTTGCTCAGCTCGAGCTACAGCGACACCCTTTCGGTTTCGCTGAGTCCACGCTGCCCATGCAGCTCTCACTCAGCGAAGTGCGCCAGGGGAGAAGCACTTGCTGGAGAAGTCTTTCAATGTGCAAGGCTTTGAAGGCAGCACCCCAATCGGGACATGAGGAGGGCTGATGAAGAACGTGGTTCTTTCTTGGCAACTTTCTCCTGTGCGAGATGTCTACCGAAGATCTTTGCTCCTTGCCAGACTGCAGTGTGCACCAGAGTACACTCTGGCCGAGAAGGAGAAGGCAGACAGCACCACCATCTGACGGGCCCTATGCAGGTTATGACAGAAAGCAGACTGCCCCTGGAAGGCACTGGCAGCTACGAGTTCCCCAAGTGTCAGGGGCAAATGCTGGGCGAGCTCGTCATCCTGGCACGGTTCTCTGTGCGAGAGCGACTTCTCAGCGGTCCTTCTCGTGGCCCCGATTGCGCTGCTGTGTTTTCAAAGTCCTGCACACTGAAAGACTCATCCAGCAAGTGCTTCTCCCCTTCAAGTTTCGCTGAGCGAGAGCTACCATGGGTAGTGTGGACGCCGCGAAACCGAAGGGGTCTCCCGCTAGCTCGAGCTGCGGAAAAACCGTGCACAGCACACTGACAAGCGGCAAAGCACAATGGCCTCGCTCGGCTTCTCTTCTGCCCAGACAACGAAAGGCGAAGAACGAAGCCTCAGAGCACCGGGCTTGTGCGTGCAGCATTGCAGAAAGCGCAGAGACGCCTATCGGGAATTTCGGTCCTTGCGAGAGAGTCTTGTGTGCCTCGTGGTGCTTCGAGCCGAGAAAGACCGGGCAGACAGCACCGCCACAGAGGGGGCGCTTTTGCACCTTGTAAAAGGCAAGAGGACTGCTCCTGGAAGGTGGTGCGAATCCCTGTTGCCACTAGTGTCAGGAGCAAAGTGCTTGCAAGCTTATTGTCCTGGCACAGCTCTCTGCGGGAGACGTAGCCGAGAAGCTTTCCGCTTAGCTTGGGATCGCAAGAGGGACAGATTGTGCTGCTACGTAGCGCTGGGAAGGAGAGGTGCAGGGCCCAGGCGTGTTTGGGCAGAAGCAGTGCACTGGAGCGCTTGGCTGCCGACACAGCGTTCCGTGCGAGAAGCAGACCGCTGTTCGCCTCCGGGAGAATGAAGGTACGGCGTGCTCGAAAAGGCGAAGGACGAAGCCGCAGAGCACCGGGCTGGTGTGCGCGTCGTATGGGCTTGCAAGACGAAGGGTGGCTGCTGCACTCCTGCCTGCTGAATTGACGTTCTAGCATTCGGAAGGAGGACGCTCAAGGGCACTTGCTTGTGCCGCTGCCTCTTCCTCTTCCAGCTCTAGGTGGAAGTGATTGTGCTTCTTCTCAAGATTCTTGTGGAAACTCTTTTGTTGAACTTTGGAGTGCAAAATCCTGGGAACTGAATGTTACATTCCATCTAGAACGAAAGTTTTATTCCTCAGTTTTTGTCAGGAACAGCTAGAATGGAAAACACATCTTGGCTTTTTGCATTCCCTTCAGAGAATATTAACACTACGCAAATCGATGCCACGATCTATTCTGTCACCTAAATTTACTGTTTCAATCATGCACTCATACGCTGCTCGTCTGAAATTTTCTGTCCAGATTCATTTGACCTCACGCATCTTCTGTTTTGCAGTACCAACAAGTCTTGCTACAGAAAGACATGCTAGATCAGCAGCAGTGTTCAGGTAGGCCTTTGGTACGGCAGTATCTGAACAGCACGCAACTCATACCTCAGCAATTCTCCCTGTGGCTCTGCTATGCGTGCTCTCGCATTTTTTCTCTCTCACTGAGCCTAAACTGTAGAACAAAAACATCCAGGAACTGCTGCCATGGGAATGCACAAAGACCAAAATCCCAGAGGTGGCCTGTACATTCCCTTTGCAGCCCCTGAACCATATCAAACGCACTGCTGGTCTGTACTTTTCTTTCCAGTGACACATCACATTCAGTCGAGCGGATACTGCAGACAAACCGAATCACTTCCAGCTAGCGAGCTCCAATACGAAAATGTGGCCGCACAGGAAGCTTTCACTGGCCTTGCATGGTACAGTTGCAAACTTGCACTATGACTGCAGTCAAATGGTACTCAGGGCTTTTACATTGCGTCTGTACACTGCACACACCCGACGGTGTTCTGTGCCTTCACTGTCAGTTTGGCTACCATCAAGTACTTTCATGTTCCCAAGGTGCCTATTTGGCACAAAGAAAAAGATACCAGCCTTGCTGGACTGCGACTTCTTCTGCCAGTCTTTCACGTACACACTTCTCACTGGGGCTATGCACCTTTCTTCTAAGCTGTGTGGAAAGTCACATTCTTTACACTCACAGATGCCAGTTTCCATCCTTAAAAGAGCCCGCAGCTCTGCCCATGCAAGCAGTCTGAGAACCGAAGCCCGCTGGCAGCATTCAGCTTTGTCTCTTTTTCAGAGCGTGTACTGCACACAGCACAGTATGCTGTGGGGGGTTTTCCTCCGTTATAAGTACAGTCATACTCTTTCTGTTCCACTAAGTCCACATCATCCATCTACCTCTCGCTCAGGGAAAGGCAGTAGGAGAGAGAAAAGCAGTTGCTGCATTGGTCTTTCCGAGTCCATGATTTTCAACAAACTGCCGCACTCTGGATGACAAGGGGGTGCAATGGGAGGGTCTGCTGTTCTTGCTCAAGCTGGCACTTTCATGAGCTAATGTTTGTGTAGGATGTTCACAAGTTAGTATCTGGACTCTGCGAGAGTGAAAGACAGCGCTGGGGAGCTCACATTGCCCTCTGAGTGTGGTGCAAATAAGAGTTTGTACCTGGAAGGGGGAGATCAGTGAAATCTTTTTGTCCTGACACGGTTGATTTGAGAGCAGTGGTGTTTTCAACTTGGCTCTGCACTTTGGGTGGTTTATAGCTAGGTGAGGGGCCTTTCCTTCTTTTGCAAGTCCCCCCTGCCATGCTGGGGTTGTTCTTCTGAGTGCTGACAGCGCGCAGGTTAAAGTTAACTGCTCCTCATGGCGCCCAGCACCATTCATGTGGCAATAGTTTGTTCCTTTGCGGATCCTGGCTCTTCGAATGTCTTTTGATTTCGTCCGGAAGACACTTCCATGTGGAGACAGCAACAGGTTGATGAATGGGCACCTTTTGTGACCAATATTTACACTTGATGAAATTAGTGCATCAGGATGGTGATAGGCAACCAATGACCACTCAATTAACACTTACAATATTACTAACTTAAGCGAAACGAGGTTTTGCAAATGGCAATCTCTCCTTTGTACTGATACAGCCCTAATTTAATTTTCTTCAATGCACCAGCCTCAAGCACGGTGCTCTGCATGATTGCAAGTAAGAATTGCAAGATTGCAAGTAGGAACATTTAGTTGGAAAGGAAAGCTGATGGCACAGGTTCACATGACGCTGTTTCTATTCTTCAAAGTGAATGTGAAACCCACTCTAACTTATTATCCAAATAGGAGAGCACCAGGGAATGCTCATACTTTAAAGGTAGCAGGGAAAAGAGCTCAGAAGCTTGGCTCTTGCATTCCCTCTCTAACAGTTCAACAGCTCTAGCCCAGAGAACTGCCTACTAGGAAGAGCCATTAAATTCACATGCTCTTCTATGTGCACTTTCCTCCTCAGCTTTAAGTACCATCATAATCCTTCAGTCTCACAGAGTCAGGATGCAAACAGAATTTTATCAGGGGCTGCTAAAGTCAGCAGGATGCAAATTTGTTCAACAGCTTGGCTTTTTCATTCCTTCTCTAACAGTTCAACAGCTATAGCCCACAGAACTGCCCATGAGGAAAAGCCATTAATTCGCTGAGAACACCCTACATGCAGATCCAAAACTGCTTTCTTTGCCAAAGAGAGAAACTATGAGCCCATCTCAGAAGAACTGGGATCTCCTCCTCCAAAATAGAAAACATCCAGGAACTGCTCCCATCCAATGTGCCAGAACACTGTTACTGGACATTACCTGCCCTGGTGTCTAAATCAGCTGCACACCAAGGATGAGCATAGCTGCTTGTCTTGGCTTACTGCCAAGAGTTCAGAAGACCACCTTTCAGAAGTGGAAACGACATGCCAAAATTGACTTTTTCAGGAGACTGCCTTGAAAATAGGGCGTAGCAACTCCATACTTGTACAAATCAAGGCAGTGCTTCTACACCAAATATGCCAGGACAGAAAGTTGCTGCTGCCCTTTACCTCCACTAGGCAGCTTCTTATGTGCACCTGAAACACTGGGGCTAGGTGCTTTCCTTCCCATGGAAAAGCATTGTCATCCTCTCTGAGGAACTGGCGTGCTACCGCCAATATTGAATATATCTAAGAATTGCTCCTACACAAGAGGTGCCAGGAGAGAAATGTCTCAGTTGAGTTTACTTCCCCATGGGACCTTATCATCTGCTCCACCAACACTGGGATTCAGACCTTTGCATTCCAAGGAAAGGCATTATGAGTCACTTGGCCTTGCGTTGCCTTCAGTACCATTGCCTGGTTTTTCCTAGCCTACCCTTGCTTTGCCTTCCTTGGCTACGTCTCTCTTGCCTATGTCTCCCTTGCCCTGCCCTGCCCTGCCTATGATTTCCTTGCTTTGCCCTGCCTTGCCTTTTCTTCCATGCAGGCAAGGCAATGCAGTCAAAGCAAGTTTAGGCAATTCTAGTCAAGTCAAGGGAAAGTTAGGGAAAGCAAAGCAAGAGCAGTGAGCAGGCAGCAAAGTAGGGCCAATGAGTGCGAGGCAAGAGAAGGCCCAGAAGTTGTAGGGAAGGCAGGGCATAGGAAGGTAAGTCCAGTGATGCAGAGGGCAGGCAAAGACAAGAAAGGCTAGGCAAGGAAAGGCCAGCCAAGAAAGGGGTAGGCAAATAAAAACAGGGAATGCTTACACAAAGCAATGTGAAGCAAGGAACAGCTAGGCAAGTCAAGGCAAGAACACAGAAAGGTCAGTGGAGTAAGGCAAGCAAGGGAGAGATAGGAGAAGCAAGTTAAATCAAAGGAGAGGAAGACAAGACATGGAAGGCCAGGGAAGGAGGCAGTAGGCAGGGGCTGGTTATGAAAGGCAGTGCAAGGCTGTTGCTGTTGAGACGGTCACGACACACATACACTCTCTGCCCCGAGCAATGGCAAAAAACCACTTGTATTATTTATGCATCTTCTCTTATGCACTTTTTTAGCTACATGTGCATGGACTATTATTTTGCTATAATACAATACTATTGGTTGTCTATAGTGTACACACATTCTTTGCTAAACATCAGCCAGTATCGTCCCTTTTGCAGCTGTTACAACTTCTTTCTGTTGTTTATCTTCTTGCTTCTGCAATTCTCACGGGTACAAAATGATTGTATCAACGGAAATGTCTGTGAGGCCTTCAGACCAGCTGTTGGTTCCCACAAAAGGCAAAGGAGTGGTAGACAAAAGAAGGCCAGGAATCTGTAGGCAAAGCAGGGATTGGGAGGGGTAGGCAAAGGAAAGCAAGGCCATGTTGGAAAGGGGCACAAATGTCAAGAAGGGCAAGGGTTATGCAAGGCAGTGCAAGGCAAGGGAAGGGTAGGCAGGCCAAGGCAAGACAAGAGCATGGAGGGGTGGTGCAGAAAAGGTGATGATCGGATGGATAGGCCAGTCAAAGGTGGGTAGGTGTGGGTAGACTAGGCGAGGGAAAGAGGGGTAGCAGGGCAAGGCAAGTGTTGGCTTTGCAAAGCAAGGCAAGAGAGACTTAGGCAAGGCCAAGAGAGTCATAGGAGAAGCAGGCAAGACAAGACCAGGAAACAAGGGGTAAGAAAGTCAAGGTGGGAGATTGGTGAACAAGGCCATGCAATGGAGACATAGGAAGGGCAAGGGAGGTACACAGAGGTGTCTGTAAGGCAATGCAAGGCTGGGCTCTGCATGGCAAGGGATGATCAGGTATGGCAATGCCTTCATGTACCCCACTGTTTCAGGAGAATATGAGAGGTGGCCCAGGGGTGGTCAAAGCCAGCAAGACCCATCTGTCCTGGCAGCTTTCCTCCGGGAGTAATCCTTGGTTGTATTGGATATGGGACATGCAATCACCATTTTAGCCATAGACTCCTGGACAAGAATGAAAGTTCTTTTCCCTGGGAAGGAAAACACGTAGACCCACTGTTTCAGGTGCAGATGAAAGACAGAACAAGGAAGGACAAGGCACTCGAAGAACGCCTTCTTTCTGGACGCGTCCTTCTGGGTGTGCTCAAGCTGCGTGGGCTCGGCAGCACTGAAGGTGTAAGAACCTGTTTCTGGCCAGGCAGTGTGCTGCAGTGCAAGGGCTGCGCCTTACTTTGTTGAAGCAGGCAGAGCATTCTCAGCTGAATCTGCTTGTTGAAGCAGCTCTTGGCTGGACATTTGCAAGTCGCTCCACTGAGCCCATGAAGCCGGTGCCCAGCTGCTTCGTTCTTCGCCTTCTGTGGTCCGGACAGGACTGAAGCGCAGCGATGGCTTGGAGCTTTGCCGCTCTTCAGCGTGAACACTGCACGCAGCCACAGGCTGCTGTGCACGGCTTTTCCTCAGCTCGACGTACAGTCATTCTCTTGCTGTTTCCCCGAGTCGAAAGTGTCCGTGTAGCTCTCTCGCTCAGCGAAAGGCGTCAGGAGAGAAACACTTGCTGGATGAGCTTTTCGCTGGCCAAGCCTTTCAACACAGCACCACCATTCGGGCAAAGGAGGAGGAGAAAGGAAAGAGCACCTTTTCGTCCCGGCACGTTCTTCTTTGCGAGACGCCTCTCCGCCTCTTCGCTCCCTGCAAGGCTGTAATGTGCGCGGTGGCACTTGGAAGCGAGAAGGCAGGTGCAGAGAGCACCGCGATCTGACGGCGCTGTGCCGGCTGGAAAGGAAAGAGGGCTGCCACTGGAATGCGGTGCAAATACAGGTTTGCACGCGTCGAGGGTAAGCGCCGGGTGAGCTTGCTGACCTAAAACCGTTCTCTGTGCCAGACACAGGCATTGAGAATCTTTCCGTTAAGAATCAGGCTGCCACGCAAACAGAACGTGGTGCTGCCTAGCGCTGCGAGGGAAAGTGCAGGCAGAGCATTCTCGGCTGAATCTGCTTGTTGAAGCAGCTCTTGGCTGGACATTTGCAAGTCGCGCCACTGAGTCCATGAAGCCGGTGCCCAGCTGCTTCGTTCTTCGCCTTCTGTGGTCCGGACAGGACTGAAGCGCAGCGATGGCTTGGAGCTTTGCCGCTCTTCAGATTGTTTACTGCAGGCATCTACATTTTTCTGTGCACGGATTTTCCTCAGCTGGACATAGAATTATTTTCTTGCTGTTTTACAGTGTCCAGACCATCTGTGTAGCTCTCGGTCAGGGAAATGCGTCAAGAGAGACGCCCTTGCTGGATGAGCTTTTTGCTGGCCAAGCCTTTCGACATCCCACCACAATTGGTCGAGGACGAGGAGAAAGGAGGGGTAACAGGGTAATATCTCTACAGTGCATCAGGTCATGTGAAATTTGTGCTGCTGCTGCCTAGTGCCCTTGCAGCTATCTGGGGAAGCAATTGCCCTTCCCTTCAGTCTCTGAGTTTCGGAGAACACGAATGCATGTAGGATGCAAGCGGAGGAGGGAAGTACAGAGTGCACCGGTGAGTTCGCTGTTGCTTACCTGGGGAGGGCGGAGGTGCAGCCCAGCACTGGCTTTGACGTCTACGGCCGTTCTCCAGGAGAGTAGCTGCTGGAGGCTGCCAAGGGAGCTGCGAGCACGAAAGTATAGCGGGCGTCTGTCTTAGAAGAAAGGCGCAGAGCCGCACTGTGATGCGCCCTTTCAGGAGGCTGCTTGGAGAAAGGGTGCTTTAGGAGGGCCTTCTGCTTTGACGCCTGCTCCTGGCTGAGCTCTAGCTGCAGGGACTCTGCAAGGCTGAACGACTAGGAAAGTGCCTATCTCCACGCTGTGGGATGAAGTGCTACGGCTCCGCGTTCCCTTTTGGAGACGCGAGGACTCCCTCAGCCGGCTTGGCTTGTGAACGAGCCTGCTGGACTTCTGCAACTCGGTGCACTGCACCTGCAAGCCCGGTGCTCTGCGGCTTCATTTTTCGCCTCACGTTATCCGCACGGAAGGGAAGCCCAGCGAGGGCACTGAACTTTGCCGCTTTTGCTCGTGCATGCTGCACGCACCCTCGGTGTAGCGTGCACGATTTCTTTCCACAGCTCTATAGGAGAAAGGCTCGCGAAGGGTGTCTGGACTTCAGGCGGCTCTCTTGAAAGCTGTGTATTGCATAGGCGAAGTTACAGCATTTCAGGGAGTGGGTATCCAGAGCCAGCCCTACAGCTGTCAGCTACAGCTGGTAGGCATACCTGGAGCCGCTTTCTGTTCAAGTTAGAAAGCATTATGTATTTTTCTTTGCTGAGTATCTCAATACATAGCAACCAATAAGCACCATACAACAATACCTTTACATTTGCCTGTAGCCTATCATGACTACTACCATTACCATATTATAGTCATTCTTATCCAATCACAAGAGTAAGTATGTTACAATTTAAGCTTACAGTGGAAAATTCTCAGACCTCTCTTCTTCTTGCTACATCGACATTTCTTGTTTGCCTGCGATAGCTCTCTTTTTGGTAAAAACATGTTTTCTATTTCCTTATGGCCTTCTTGAGACTTATTTACTTGGTGAAAAACATGTGCTTGTTTGTACTCACATACCGGTGTCCTAATAAAAAACATCTCCTTCCAACTCAATCTCCAACCTTTGCCTTCTCAGTTATTCAGTGATCAGTGTTTCAGCAAAACACCTTTTACTCTCTATCAAAACTCGTTTCCATTTCTACCTCATGCTAAGTTTCTACATTCAGAGATCTTTCTGTCAAGCCTACATAGCTGTGAAACTTTCTTACCAAACTTTCATCCTCTCCAACAAGCTCGAGCTACAAGGACACCCTTTCAGTTTCGCTGAGTCCACGCTGCCCACGTAGCTGTCGCTGAGCGAAGTGTGCCAGGGGAGAAGCACTTGCTGGAAGAGTCTTTCAATGCGCACGGCTTTGAAGGCAGCACCACAATGTGGGCCACGAGAAGGGGTGAGGAGGAATGTGGTGTCGTCCTGGCACCTTTCTCCTGTGTGAGCTGTCTACCGAAGCTCTTTGCTCCTTGCGAGACGGCAGCGTGCGCCGGAGTACACTCGAGCCGAGGAGCGGGCAGACAGCATCGCCATCTGACGGGCGCTTTGCAGCTTGCCGCAGAAAGCGCTGCACTGCCGGGCACAGTGTTCCGGGCGAGAAGCAGAAGACCGTCCGCCTCCGGGGGAACGAAGGTACGGCGTGCTCGAAAAGGCGAGGAACGAAGCCGCGGAGCGCCGGGCTCGCGTGCTCGTTGTACGGGCTGCAAGACGAGCGTGGCTGCCACTCTCCTGCCTGCTGAATTGACGTTATAGCCTTGGGAAGGAGGAAGTTCCACGGCACTTTCCTGTGCTGCTGCTGCCTATTCCTCTTGTAGCTCTCTGTGGAAGCATTTGCGCTTCCCTTCAGTCTCCGTCTTTCCGAGAACACGATGGTAGTAGCATGCAGCGGAGGAGGGAAGAACAGAGCGCACCGGTGAGTCTGGTGCCGCTTACGTGCGGAAGGCGAAGGTGCAGCCCAGCCCTGGCTTCTACTTCTCGGGCCGTTCTCCAGGAAAGCAGCTGCTGGAGGCTGCCAAGGGAGCTGCGAGAGTGAAAGCAAGGTGGGCGTCTGTCTTAGAAGAAAGGCACAGAGCCACAGTGTCATTTGCGATTTCCGAAGGCTGGTTGGAGAGGCGTGCTTTAGGAAAGCCTTCTGCTTTGACGCCTGCTCCTGGCTGAGCTCTAGTTGCAGGGACTCTGCAAGGCTGAACAACTAGGAAAGTGCCTATGTCCACGCTGTGGGATGAAGCACTATAGCTGCGGCTTCCTTTCTGGAGCAAGCAAGAATGCTCTCAGCCGACTCTGCTTGTGAACGAGCCCTTGCTGGTCTTGGGCAATTTGGTGCACTGCACACGCAAGCCCAGTGCTCTGCAGCTAAATTGTTTGCCTTAAGTGGTCTGGACTGAAGAGAAGGCCAGCGATGGCAGTGAACTTTGCTGCTTTTCCGCGTGCATGCTGCACCCACCAACGGTGCACCGTGCACGGTTTCTTTGCTCAGCTCGAGCTACAGCGACACCCTTTCGGTTTCGCTGAGTCCACGCTGCCCATGCAGCTCTCACTCAGCGAAGTGCGCCAGGGGAGAAGCACTTGCTGGAGAAGTCTTTCAATGTGCAAGGCTTTGAAGGCAGCACCCCAATCGGGACATGAGGAGGGCTGATGAAGAACGTGGTTCTTTCTTGGCAACTTTCTCCTGTGCGAGATGTCTACCGAAGCTCTTTGCTCCTTGCGAGACGGCAGCGTGCGCCGGAGTACACTCGAGCCGAGGAGCGGGCAGACAGCATCGCCATCTGACGGGCGCTTTGCAGCTTGCCGCAGAAAGCGCTGCACTGCCGGGCACAGTGTTCCGGGCGAGAAGCAGAAGACCGTCCGCCTCCGGGGGAACGAAGGTACGGCGTGCTCGAAAAGGCGAAGAACGAAGCCGCGGAGCGCCGGGCTCGCGTGCTCGTTGTACGGGCTGCAAGACGAGCGTGGCTGCCACTCTCCTGCCTGCTGAATTGACGTTATAGCCTTGGGAAGGAGGAAGTTCCACGGCACTTACCTGTGCTGCTGCAGCCTATTCCTCTTGTAGCTCTCTGTGGAAGCATTTGCGCTTCCCTTCAGTCTCCGTCTTTCCGAGAACACGATGGTAGTAGCATGCAGCGGAGGAGGGAAGAACAGAGCGCACCGGTGAGTCTGGTGCCGCTTACGTGCGGAAGGCGAAGGTGCAGCCCAGCCCTGGCTTCTACTTCTCGGGCCGTTCTCCAGGAAAGCAGCTGCTGGAGGCTGCCAAGGGAGCTGCGAGAGTGAAAGCAAGGTGGGCGTCTGTCTTAGAAGAAAGGCACAGAGCCACAGTGTCATTTGCGATTTCCGAAGGCTGGTTGGAGAGGCGTGCTTTAGGAAAGCCTTCTGCTTTGACGCCTGCTCCTGGCTGAGCTCTAGTTGCAGGGACTCTGCAAGGCTGAACAACTAGGAAAGTGCCTATGTCCAAGCTGTGGGATGAAGCACTATAGCTGCGGCTTCCTTTCTGGAGCAAGCAAGAATGCTCTCAGCCGACTCTGCTTGTGAACGAGCCCTTGCTGGTCTTGGGCAATTTGGTGCACTGCACACGCAAGCCCAGTGCTCTGCAGCTAAATTGTTTGCCTTAAGTGGTCTGGACTGAAGAGAAGGCCAGCGATGGCAGTGAACTTTGCTGCTTTTCCGCGTGCATGCTGCACCCACCAACGGTGCACCGTGCACGGTTTCTTTGCTCAGCTCGAGCTACAGCGACAGCCTTTCGGTTTCGCTGAGTCCACGCTGCCCATGCAGCTCTCACTCAGCGAAGTGCGCCAGGGGAGAAGCACTTGCTGGAGAAGTCTTTCAATGTGCAAGGCTTTGAAGGCAGCACCCCAATCGGGACATGAGGAGGGCTGATGAAGAACGTGGTTCTTTCTTGGCAACTTTCTCCTGTGCGAGATGTCTACCGAAGCTCTTTGCTCCTTGCGAGACGGCAGCGTGCGCCGGAGTACACTCGAGCCGAGGAGCGGGCAGACAGCATCGCCATCTGACGGGCGCTTTGCAGCTTGCCGCAGAAAGCGCTGCACTGCCGGGCACAGTGTTCCGGGCGAGAAGCAGAAGACCGTCCGCCTCCGGGGGAACGAAGGTACGGCGTGCTCGAAAAGGCGAAGAACGAAGCCGCGGAGCGCCGGGCTCGCGTGCTCGTTGTACGGGCTGCAAGACGAGCGTGGCTGCCACTCTCCTGCCTGCTGAATTGACGTTATAGCCTTGGGAAGGAGGAAGTTCCACGGCACTTTCCTGTGCTGCTGCTGCCTATTCCTCTTGTAGCTCTCTGTGGAAGCATTTGCGCTTCCCTTCAGTCTCCGTCTTTCCGAGAACACGATGGTAGTAGCATGCAGCGGAGGAGGGAAGAACAGAGCGCACCGGTGAGTCTGGTGCCGCTTACGTGCGGAAGGCGAAGGTGCAGCCCAGCCCTGGCTTCTACTTCTCGGGCCGTTCTCCAGGAAAGCAGCTGCTGGAGGCTGCCAAGGGAGCTGCGAGAGTGAAAGCAAGGTGGGCGTCTGTCTTAGAAGAAAGGCACAGAGCCACAGTGTCATTTGCGATTTCCGAAGGCTGGTTGGAGAGGCGTGCTTTAGGAAAGCCTTCTGCTTTGACGCCTGCTCCTGGCTGAGCTCTAGTTGCAGGGACTCTGCAAGGCTGAACAACTAGGAAAGTGCCTATGTCCACGCTGTGGGATGAAGCACTATAGCTGCGGCTTCCTTTCTGGAGCAAGCAAGAATGCTCTCAGCCGACTCTGCTTGTGAACGAGCCCTTGCTGGTCTTGGGCAATTTGGTGCACTGCACACGCAAGCCCAGTGCTCTGCAGCTAAATTGTTTGCCTTAAGTGGTCTGGACTGAAGAGAAGGCCAGCGATGGCAGTGAACTTTGCTGCTTTTCCGCGTGCATGCTGCACCCACCAACGGTGCACCGTGCACGGTTTCTTTGCTCAGCTCGAGCTACAGCGACACCCTTTCGGTTTCGCTGAGTCCACGCTGCCCATGCAGCTCTCACTCAGCGAAGTGCGCCAGGGGAGAAGCACTTGCTGGAGAAGTCTTTCAATGTGCAAGGCTTTGAAGGCAGCACCCCAATCGGGACATGAGGAGGGCTGATGAAGAACGTGGTTCTTTCTTGGCAACTTTCTCCTGTGCGAGATGTCTACCGAAGCTCTTTGCTCCTTGCGAGACGGCAGCGTGCGCCGGAGTACACTCGAGCCGAGGAGCGGGCAGACAGCATCGCCATCTGACGGGCGCTTTGCAGCTTGCCGCAGAAAGCGCTGCACTGCCGGGCACAGTGTTCCGGGCGAGAAGCAGAAGACCGTCCGCCTCCGGGGGAACGAAGGTACGGCGTGCTCGAAAAGGCGAGGAACGAAGCCGCGGAGCGCCGGGCTCGCGTGCTCGTTGTACGGGCTGCAAGACGAGCGTGGCTGCCACTCTCCTGCCTGCTGAATTGACGTTATAGCCTTGGGAAGGAGGAAGTTCCACGGCACTTTCCTGTGCTGCTGCTGCCTATTCCTCTTGTAGCTCTCTGTGGAAGCATTTGCGCTTCCCTTCAGTCTCCGTCTTTCCGAGAACACGATGGTAGTAGCATGCAGCGGAGGAGGGAAGAACAGAGCGCACCGGTGAGTCTGGTGCCGCTTACGTGCGGAAGGCGAAGGTGCAGCCCAGCCCTGGCTTCTACTTCTCGGGCCGTTCTCCAGGAAAGCAGCTGCTGGAGGCTGCCAAGGGAGCTGCGAGAGTGAAAGCAAGGTGGGCGTCTGTCTTAGAAGAAAGGCACAGAGCCACAGTGTCATTTGCGATTTCCGAAGGCTGGTTGGAGAGGCGTGCTTTAGGAAAGCCTTCTGCTTTGACGCCTGCTCCTGGCTGAGCTCTAGTTGCAGGGACTCTGCAAGGCTGAACAACTAGGAAAGTGCCTATGTCCACGCTGTGGGATGAAGCACTATAGCTGCGGCTTCCTTTCTGGAGCAAGCAAGAATGCTCTCAGCCGACTCTGCTTGTGAACGAGCCCTTGCTGGTCTTGGGCAATTTGGTGCACTGCACACGCAAGCCCAGTGCTCTGCAGCTAAATTGTTTGCCTTAAGTGGTCTGGACTGAAGAGAAGGCCAGCGATGGCAGTGAACTTTGCTGCTTTTCCGCGTGCATGCTGCACCCACCAACGGTGCACCGTGCACGGTTTCTTTGCTCAGCTCGAGCTACAGCGACACCCTTTCGGTTTCGCTGAGTCCACGCTGCCCATGCAGCTCTCACTCAGCGAAGTGCGCCAGGGGAGAAGCACTTGCTGGAGAAGTCTTTCAATGTGCAAGGCTTTGAAGGCAGCACCCCAATCGGGACATGAGGAGGGCTGATGAAGAACGTGGTTCTTTCTTGGCAACTTTCTCCTGTGCGAGATGTCTACCGAAGCTCTTTGCTCCTTGCGAGACGGCAGCGTGCGCCGGAGTACACTCGAGCCGAGGAGCGGGCAGACAGCATCGCCATCTGACGGGCGCTTTGCAGCTTGCCGCAGAAAGCGCTGCACTGCCGGGCACAGTGTTCCGGGCGAGAAGCAGAAGACCGTCCGCCTCCGGGGGAACGAAGGTACGGCGTGCTCGAAAAGGCGAAGAACGAAGCCGCGGAGCGCCGGGCTCGCGTGCTCGTTGTACGGGCTGCAAGACGAGCGTGGCTGCCACTCTCCTGCCTGCTGAATTGACGTTATAGCCTTGGGAAGGAGGAAGTTCCACGGCACTTTCCTGTGCTGCTGCTGCCTATTCCTCTTGTAGCTCTCTGTGGAAGCATTTGCGCTTCCCTTCAGTCTCCGTCTTTCCGAGAACACGATGGTAGTAGCATGCAGCGGAGGAGGGAAGAACAGAGCGCACCGGTGAGTCTGGTGCCGCTTACGTGCGGAAGGCGAAGGTGCAGCCCAGCCCTGGCTTCTACTTCTCGGGCCGTTCTCCAGGAAAGCAGCTGCTGGAGGCTGCCAAGGGAGCTGCGAGAGTGAAAGCAAGGTGGGCGTCTGTCTTAGAAGAAAGGCACAGAGCCACAGTGTCATTTGCGATTTCCGAAGGCTGGTTGGAGAGGCGTGCTTTAGGAAAGCCTTCTGCTTTGACGCCTGCTCCTGGCTGAGCTCTAGTTGCAGGGACTCTGCAAGGCTGAACAACTAGGAAAGTGCCTATGTCCACGCTGTGGGATGAAGCACTATAGCTGCGGCTTCCTTTCTGGAGCAAGCAAGAATGCTCTCAGCCGACTCTGCTTGTGAACGAGCCCTTGCTGGTCTTGGGCAATTTGGTGCACTGCACACGCAAGCCCAGTGCTCTGCAGCTAAATTGTTTGCCTTAAGTGGTCTGGACTGAAGAGAAGGCCAGCGATGGCAGTGAACTTTGCTGCTTTTCCGCGTGCATGCTGCACCCACCAACGGTGCACCGTGCACGGTTTCTTTGCTCAGCTCGAGCTACAGCGACACCCTTTCGGTTTCGCTGAGTCCACGCTGCCCATGCAGCTCTCACTCAGCGAAGTGCGCCAGGGGAGAAGCACTTGCTGGAGAAGTCTTTCAATGTGCAAGGCTTTGAAGGCAGCACCCCAATCGGGACATGAGGAGGGCTGATGAAGAACGTGGTTCTTTCTTGGCAACTTTCTCCTGTGCGAGATGTCTACCGAAGCTCTTTGCTCCTTGCGAGACGGCAGCGTGCGCCGGAGTACACTCGAGCCGAGGAGCGGGCAGACAGCATCGCCATCTGACGGGCGCTTTGCAGCTTGCCGCAGAAAGCGCTGCACTGCCGGGCACAGTGTTCCGGGCGAGAAGCAGAAGACCGTCCGCCTCCGGGGGAACGAAGGTACGGCGTGCTCGAAAAGGCGAAGAACGAAGCCGCGGAGCGCCGGGCTCGCGTGCTCGTTGTACGGGCTGCAAGACGAGCGTGGCTGCCACTCTCCTGCCTGCTGAATTGACGTTATAGCCTTGGGAAGGAGGAAGTTCCACGGCACTTTCCTGTGCTGCTGCTGCCTATTCCTCTTGTAGCTCTCTGTGGAAGCATTTGCGCTTCCCTTCAGTCTCCGTCTTTCCGAGAACACGATGGTAGTAGCATGCAGCGGAGGAGGGAAGAACAGAGCGCACCGGTGAGTCTGGTGCCGCTTACGTGCGGAAGGCGAAGGTGCAGCCCAGCCCTGGCTTCTACTTCTCGGGCCGTTCTCCAGGAAAGCAGCTGCTGGAGGCTGCCAAGGGAGCTGCGAGAGTGAAAGCAAGGTGGGCGTCTGTCTTAGAAGAAAGGCACAGAGCCACAGTGTCATTTGCGATTTCCGAAGGCTGGTTGGAGAGGCGTGCTTTAGGAAAGCCTTCTGCTTTGACGCCTGCTCCTGGCTGAGCTCTAGTTGCAGGGACTCTGCAAGGCTGAACAACTAGGAAAGTGCCTATGTCCACGCTGTGGGATGAAGCACTATAGCTGCGGCTTCCTTTCTGGAGCAAGCAAGAATGCTCTCAGCCGACTCTGCTTGTGAACGAGCCCTTGCTGGTCTTGGGCAATTTGGTGCACTGCACACGCAAGCCCAGTGCTCTGCAGCTAAATTGTTTGCCTTAAGTGGTCTGGACTGAAGAGAAGGCCAGCGATGGCAGTGAACTTTGCTGCTTTTCCGCGTGCATGCTGCACCCACCAACGGTGCACCGTGCACGGTTTCTTTGCTCAGCTCGAGCTACAGCGACACCCTTTCGGTTTCGCTGAGTCCACGCTGCCCATGCAGCTCTCACTCAGCGAAGTGCGCCAGGGGAGAAGCACTTGCTGGAGAAGTCTTTCAATGTGCAAGGCTTTGAAGGCAGCACCCCAATCGGGACATGAGGAGGGCTGATGAAGAACGTGGTTCTTTCTTGGCAACTTTCTCCTGTGCGAGATGTCTACCGAAGCTCTTTGCTCCTTGCGAGACGGCAGCGTGCGCCGGAGTACACTCGAGCCGAGGAGCGGGCAGACAGCATCGCCATCTGACGGGCGCTTTGCAGCTTGCCGCAGAAAGCGCTGCACTGCCGGGCACAGTGTTCCGGGCGAGAAGCAGAAGACCGTCCGCCTCCGGGGGAACGAAGGTACGGCGTGCTCGAAAAGGCGAAGAACGAAGCCGCGGAGCGCCGGGCTCGCGTGCTCGTTGTACGGGCTGCAAGACGAGCGTGGCTGCCACTCTCCTGCCTGCTGAATTGACGTTATAGCCTTGGGAAGGAGGAAGTTCCACGGCACTTTCCTGTGCTGCTGCTGCCTATTCCTCTTGTAGCTCTCTGTGGAAGCATTTGCGCTTCCCTTCAGTCTCCGTCTTTCCGAGAACACGATGGTAGTAGCATGCAGCGGAGGAGGGAAGAACAGAGCGCACCGGTGAGTCTGGTGCCGCTTACGTGCGGAAGGCGAAGGTGCAGCCCAGCCCTGGCTTCTACTTCTCGGGCCGTTCTCCAGGAAAGCAGCTGCTGGAGGCTGCCAAGGGAGCTGCGAGAGTGAAAGCAAGGTGGGCGTCTGTCTTAGAAGAAAGGCACAGAGCCACAGTGTCATTTGCGATTTCCGAAGGCTGGTTGGAGAGGCGTGCTTTAGGAAAGCCTTCTGCTTTGACGCCTGCTCCTGGCTGAGCTCTAGTTGCAGGGACTCTGCAAGGCTGAACAACTAGGAAAGTGCCTATGTCCACGCTGTGGGATGAAGCACTATAGCTGCGGCTTCCTTTCTGGAGCAAGCAAGAATGCTCTCAGCCGACTCTGCTTGTGAACGAGCCCTTGCTGGTCTTGGGCAATTTGGTGCACTGCACACGCAAGCCCAGTGCTCTGCAGCTAAATTGTTTGCCTTAAGTGGTCTGGACTGAAGAGAAGGCCAGCGATGGCAGTGAACTTTGCTGCTTTTCCGCGTGCATGCTGCACCCACCAACGGTGCACCGTGCACGGTTTCTTTGCTCAGCTCGAGCTACAGCGACAGCCTTTCGGTTTCGCTGAGTCCACGCTGCCCATGCAGCTCTCACTCAGCGAAGTGCGCCAGGGGAGAAGCACTTGCTGGAGAAGTCTTTCAATGTGCAAGGCTTTGAAGGCAGCACCCCAATCGGGACATGAGGAGGGCTGATGAAGAACGTGGTTCTTTCTTGGCAACTTTCTCCTGTGCGAGATGTCTACCGAAGCTCTTTGCTCCTTGCGAGACGGCAGCGTGCGCCGGAGTACACTCGAGCCGAGGAGCGGGCAGACAGCATCGCCATCTGACGGGCGCTTTGCAGCTTGCCGCAGAAAGCGCTGCACTGCCGGGCACAGTGTTCCGGGCGAGAAGCAGAAGACCGTCCGCCTCCGGGGGAACGAAGGTACGGCGTGCTCGAAAAGGCGAAGAACGAAGCCGCGGAGCGCCGGGCTCGCGTGCTCGTTGTACGGGCTGCAAGACGAGCGTGGCTGCCACTCTCCTGCCTGCTGAATTGACGTTATAGCCTTGGGAAGGAGGAAGTTCCACGGCACTTTCCTGTGCTGCTGCTGCCTATTCCTCTTGTAGCTCTCTGTGGAAGCATTTGCGCTTCCCTTCAGTCTCCGTCTTTCCGAGAACACGATGGTAGTAGCATGCAGCGGAGGAGGGAAGAACAGAGCGCACCGGTGAGTCTGGTGCCGCTTACGTGCGGAAGGCGAAGGTGCAGCCCAGCCCTGGCTTCTACTTCTCGGGCCGTTCTCCAGGAAAGCAGCTGCTGGAGGCTGCCAAGGGAGCTGCGAGAGTGAAAGCAAGGTGGGCGTCTGTCTTAGAAGAAAGGCACAGAGCCACAGTGTCATTTGCGATTTCCGAAGGCTGGTTGGAGAGGCGTGCTTTAGGAAAGCCTTCTGCTTTGACGCCTGCTCCTGGCTGAGCTCTAGTTGCAGGGACTCTGCAAGGCTGAACAACTAGGAAAGTGCCTATGTCCACGCTGTGGGATGAAGCACTATAGCTGCGGCTTCCTTTCTGGAGCAAGCAAGAATGCTCTCAGCCGACTCTGCTTGTGAACGAGCCCTTGCTGGTCTTGGGCAATTTGGTGCACTGCACACGCAAGCCCAGTGCTCTGCAGCTAAATTGTTTGCCTTAAGTGGTCTGGACTGAAGAGAAGGCCAGCGATGGCAGTGAACTTTGCTGCTTTTCCGCGTGCATGCTGCACCCACCAACGGTGCACCGTGCACGGTTTCTTTGCTCAGCTCGAGCTACAGCGACAGCCTTTCGGTTTCGCTGAGTCCACGCTGCCCATGCAGCTCTCACTCAGCGAAGTGCGCCAGGGGAGAAGCACTTGCTGGAGAAGTCTTTCAATGTGCAAGGCTTTGAAGGCAGCACCCCAATCGGGACATGAGGAGGGCTGATGAAGAACGTGGTTCTTTCTTGGCAACTTTCTCCTGTGCGAGATGTCTACCGAAGCTCTTTGCTCCTTGCGAGACGGCAGCGTGCGCCGGAGTACACTCGAGCCGAGGAGCGGGCAGACAGCATCGCCATCTGACGGGCGCTTTGCAGCTTGCCGCAGAAAGCGCTGCACTGCCGGGCACAGTGTTCCGGGCGAGAAGCAGAAGACCGTCCGCCTCCGGGGGAACGAAGGTACGGCGTGCTCGAAAAGGCGAGGAACGAAGCCGCGGAGCGCCGGGCTCGCGTGCTCGTTGTACGGGCTGCAAGACGAGCGTGGCTGCCACTCTCCTGCCTGCTGAATTGACGTTATAGCCTTGGGAAGGAGGAAGTTCCACGGCACTTTCCTGTGCTGCTGCTGCCTATTCCTCTTGTAGCTCTCTGTGGAAGCATTTGCGCTTCCCTTCAGTCTCCGTCTTTCCGAGAACACGATGGTAGTAGCATGCAGCGGAGGAGGGAAGAACAGAGCGCACCGGTGAGTCTGGTGCCGCTTACGTGCGGAAGGCGAAGGTGCAGCCCAGCCCTGGCTTCTACTTCTCGGGCCGTTCTCCAGGAAAGCAGCTGCTGGAGGCTGCCAAGGGAGCTGCGAGAGTGAAAGCAAGGTGGGCGTCTGTCTTAGAAGAAAGGCACAGAGCCACAGTGTCATTTGCGATTTCCGAAGGCTGGTTGGAGAGGCGTGCTTTAGGAAAGCCTTCTGCTTTGACGCCTGCTCCTGGCTGAGCTCTAGTTGCAGGGACTCTGCAAGGCTGAACAACTAGGAAAGTGCCTATGTCCACGCTGTGGGATGAAGCACTATAGCTGCGGCTTCCTTTCTGGAGCAAGCAAGAATGCTCTCAGCCGACTCTGCTTGTGAACGAGCCCTTGCTGGTCTTGGGCAATTTGGTGCACTGCACACGCAAGCCCAGTGCTCTGCAGCTAAATTGTTTGCCTTAAGTGGTCTGGACTGAAGAGAAGGCCAGCGATGGCAGTGAACTTTGCTGCTTTTCCGCGTGCATGCTGCACCCACCAACGGTGCACCGTGCACGGTTTCTTTGCTCAGCTCGAGCTACAGCGACAGCCTTTCGGTTTCGCTGAGTCCACGCTGCCCATGCAGCTCTCACTCAGCGAAGTGCGCCAGGGGAGAAGCACTTGCTGGAGAAGTCTTTCAATGTGCAAGGCTTTGAAGGCAGCACCCCAATCGGGACATGAGGAGGGCTGATGAAGAACGTGGTTCTTTCTTGGCAACTTTCTCCTGTGCGAGATGTCTACCGAAGCTCTTTGCTCCTTGCGAGACGGCAGCGTGCGCCGGAGTACACTCGAGCCGAGGAGCGGGCAGACAGCATCGCCATCTGACGGGCGCTTTGCAGCTTGCCGCAGAAAGCGCTGCACTGCCGGGCACAGTGTTCCGGGCGAGAAGCAGAAGACCGTCCGCCTCCGGGGGAACGAAGGTACGGCGTGCTCGAAAAGGCGAGGAACGAAGCCGCGGAGCGCCGGGCTCGCGTGCTCGTTGTACGGGCTGCAAGACGAGCGTGGCTGCCACTCTCCTGCCTGCTGAATTGACGTTATAGCCTTGGGAAGGAGGAAGTTCCACGGCACTTTCCTGTGCTGCTGCTGCCTATTCCTCTTGTAGCTCTCTGTGGAAGCATTTGCGCTTCCCTTCAGTCTCCGTCTTTCCGAGAACACGATGGTAGTAGCATGCAGCGGAGGAGGGAAGAACAGAGCGCACCGGTGAGTCTGGTGCCGCTTACGTGCGGAAGGCGAAGGTGCAGCCCAGCCCTGGCTTCTACTTCTCGGGCCGTTCTCCAGGAAAGCAGCTGCTGGAGGCTGCCAAGGGAGCTGCGAGAGTGAAAGCAAGGTGGGCGTCTGTCTTAGAAGAAAGGCACAGAGCCACAGTGTCATTTGCGATTTCCGAAGGCTGGTTGGAGAGGCGTGCTTTAGGAAAGCCTTCTGCTTTGACGCCTGCTCCTGGCTGAGCTCTAGTTGCAGGGACTCTGCAAGGCTGAACAACTAGGAAAGTGCCTATGTCCACGCTGTGGGATGAAGCACTATAGCTGCGGCTTCCTTTCTGGAGCAAGCAAGAATGCTCTCAGCCGACTCTGCTTGTGAACGAGCCCTTGCTGGTCTTGGGCAATTTGGTGCACTGCACACGCAAGCCCAGTGCTCTGCAGCTAAATTGTTTGCCTTAAGTGGTCTGGACTGAAGAGAAGGCCAGCGATGGCAGTGAACTTTGCTGCTTTTCCGCGTGCATGCTGCACCCACCAACGGTGCACCGTGCACGGTTTCTTTGCTCAGCTCGAGCTACAGCGACAGCCTTTCGGTTTCGCTGAGTCCACGCTGCCCATGCAGCTCTCACTCAGCGAAGTGCGCCAGGGGAGAAGCACTTGCTGGAGAAGTCTTTCAATGTGCAAGGCTTTGAAGGCAGCACCCCAATCGGGACATGAGGAGGGCTGATGAAGAACGTGGTTCTTTCTTGGCAACTTTCTCCTGTGCGAGATGTCTACCGAAGCTCTTTGCTCCTTGCGAGACGGCAGCGTGCGCCGGAGTACACTCGAGCCGAGGAGCGGGCAGACAGCATCGCCATCTGACGGGCGCTTTGCAGCTTGCCGCAGAAAGCGCTGCACTGCCGGGCACAGTGTTCCGGGCGAGAAGCAGAAGACCGTCCGCCTCCGGGGGAACGAAGGTACGGCGTGCTCGAAAAGGCGAAGAACGAAGCCGCGGAGCGCCGGGCTCGCGTGCTCGTTGTACGGGCTGCAAGACGAGCGTGGCTGCCACTCTCCTGCCTGCTGAATTGACGTTATAGCCTTGGGAAGGAGGAAGTTCCACGGCACTTTCCTGTGCTGCTGCTGCCTATTCCTCTTGTAGCTCTCTGTGGAAGCATTTGCGCTTCCCTTCAGTCTCCGTCTTTCCGAGAACACGATGGTAGTAGCATGCAGCGGAGGAGGGAAGAACAGAGCGCACCGGTGAGTCTGGTGCCGCTTACGTGCGGAAGGCGAAGGTGCAGCCCAGCCCTGGCTTCTACTTCTCGGGCCGTTCTCCAGGAAAGCAGCTGCTGGAGGCTGCCAAGGGAGCTGCGAGAGTGAAAGCAAGGTGGGCGTCTGTCTTAGAAGAAAGGCACAGAGCCACAGTGTCATTTGCGATTTCCGAAGGCTGGTTGGAGAGGCGTGCTTTAGGAAAGCCTTCTGCTTTGACGCCTGCTCCTGGCTGAGCTCTAGTTGCAGGGACTCTGCAAGGCTGAACAACTAGGAAAGTGCCTATGTCCACGCTGTGGGATGAAGCACTATAGCTGCGGCTTCCTTTCTGGAGCAAGCAAGAATGCTCTCAGCCGACTCTGCTTGTGAACGAGCCCTTGCTGGTCTTGGGCAATTTGGTGCACTGCACACGCAAGCCCAGTGCTCTGCAGCTAAATTGTTTGCCTTAAGTGGTCTGGACTGAAGAGAAGGCCAGCGATGGCAGTGAACTTTGCTGCTTTTCCGCGTGCATGCTGCACCCACCAACGGTGCACCGTGCACGGTTTCTTTGCTCAGCTCGAGCTACAGCGACACCCTTTCGGTTTCGCTGAGTCCACGCTGCCCATGCAGCTCTCACTCAGCGAAGTGCGCCAGGGGAGAAGCACTTGCTGGAGAAGTCTTTCAATGTGCAAGGCTTTGAAGGCAGCACCCCAATCGGGACATGAGGAGGGCTGATGAAGAACGTGGTTCTTTCTTGGCAACTTTCTCCTGTGCGAGATGTCTACCGAAGCTCTTTGCTCCTTGCGAGACGGCAGCGTGCGCCGGAGTACACTCGAGCCGAGGAGCGGGCAGACAGCATCGCCATCTGACGGGCGCTTTGCAGCTTGCCGCAGAAAGCGCTGCACTGCCGGGCACAGTGTTCCGGGCGAGAAGCAGAAGACCGTCCGCCTCCGGGGGAACGAAGGTACGGCGTGCTCGAAAAGGCGAAGAACGAAGCCGCGGAGCGCCGGGCTCGCGTGCTCGTTGTACGGGCTGCAAGACGAGCGTGGCTGCCACTCTCCTGCCTGCTGAATTGACGTTATAGCCTTGGGAAGGAGGAAGTTCCACGGCACTTTCCTGTGCTGCTGCTGCCTATTCCTCTTGTAGCTCTCTGTGGAAGCATTTGCGCTTCCCTTCAGTCTCCGTCTTTCCGAGAACACGATGGTAGTAGCATGCAGCGGAGGAGGGAAGAACAGAGCGCACCGGTGAGTCTGGTGCCGCTTACGTGCGGAAGGCGAAGGTGCAGCCCAGCCCTGGCTTCTACTTCTCGGGCCGTTCTCCAGGAAAGCAGCTGCTGGAGGCTGCCAAGGGAGCTGCGAGAGTGAAAGCAAGGTGGGCGTCTGTCTTAGAAGAAAGGCACAGAGCCACAGTGTCATTTGCGATTTCCGAAGGCTGGTTGGAGAGGCGTGCTTTAGGAAAGCCTTCTGCTTTGACGCCTGCTCCTGGCTGAGCTCTAGTTGCAGGGACTCTGCAAGGCTGAACAACTAGGAAAGTGCCTATGTCCACGCTGTGGGATGAAGCACTATAGCTGCGGCTTCCTTTCTGGAGCAAGCAAGAATGCTCTCAGCCGACTCTGCTTGTGAACGAGCCCTTGCTGGTCTTGGGCAATTTGGTGCACTGCACACGCAAGCCCAGTGCTCTGCAGCTAAATTGTTTGCCTTAAGTGGTCTGGACTGAAGAGAAGGCCAGCGATGGCAGTGAACTTTGCTGCTTTTCCGCGTGCATGCTGCACCCACCAACGGTGCACCGTGCACGGTTTCTTTGCTCAGCTCGAGCTACAGCGACACCCTTTCGGTTTCGCTGAGTCCACGCTGCCCATGCAGCTCTCACTCAGCGAAGTGCGCCAGGGGAGAAGCACTTGCTGGAGAAGTCTTTCAATGTGCAAGGCTTTGAAGGCAGCACCCCAATCGGGACATGAGGAGGGCTGATGAAGAACGTGGTTCTTTCTTGGCAACTTTCTCCTGTGCGAGATGTCTACCGAAGATCTTTGCTCCTTGCCAGACTGCAGTGTGCACCAGAGTACACTCTGGCCGAGAAGGAGAAGGCAGACAGCACCACCATCTGACGGGCCCTATGCAGGTTATGACAGAAAGCAGACTGCCCCTGGAAGGCACTGGCAGCTACGAGTTCCCCAAGTGTCAGGGGCAAATGCTGGGCGAGCTCGTCATCCTGGCACGGTTCTCTGTGCGAGAGCGACTTCTCAGCGGTCCTTCTCGTGGCCCCGATTGCGCTGCTGTGTTTTCAAAGTCCTGCACACTGAAAGACTCATCCAGCAAGTGCTTCTCCCCTTCAAGTTTCGCTGAGCGAGAGCTACCATGGGTAGTGTGGACGCCGCGAAACCGAAGGGGTCTCCCGCTAGCTCGAGCTGCGGAAAAACCGTGCACAGCACACTGACAAGCGGCAAAGCACAATGGCCTCGCTCGGCTTCTCTTCTGCCCAGACAACGAAAGGCGAAGAACGAAGCCTCAGAGCACCGGGCTTGTGCGTGCAGCATTGCAGAAAGCGCAGAGACGCCTATCGGGAATTTCGGTCCTTGCGAGAGAGTCTTGTGTGCCTCGTGGTGCTTCGAGCCGAGAAAGACCGGGCAGACAGCACCGCCACAGAGGGGGCGCTTTTGCACCTTGTAAAAGGCAAGAGGACTGCTCCTGGAAGGTGGTGCGAATCCCTGTTGCCACTAGTGTCAGGAGCAAAGTGCTTGCAAGCTTATTGTCCTGGCACAGCTCTCTGCGGGAGACGTAGCCGAGAAGCTTTCCGCTTAGCTTGGGATCGCAAGAGGGACAGATTGTGCTGCTACGTAGCGCTGGGAAGGAGAGGTGCAGGGCCCAGGCGTGTTTGGGCAGAAGCAGTGCACTGGAGCGCTTGGCTGCCGACACAGCGTTCCGTGCGAGAAGCAGACCGCTGTTCGCCTCCGGGAGAATGAAGGTACGGCGTGCTCGAAAAGGCGAAGGACGAAGCCGCAGAGCACCGGGCTGGTGTGCGCGTCGTATGGGCTTGCAAGACGAAGGGTGGCTGCTGCACTCCTGCCTGCTGAATTGACGTTCTAGCATTCGGAAGGAGGACGCTCAAGGGCACTTGCTTGTGCCGCTGCCTCTTCCTCTTCCAGCTCTAGGTGGAAGTGATTGTGCTTCTTCTCAAGATTCTTGTGGAAACTCTTTTGTTGAACTTTGGAGTGCAAAATCCTGGGAACTGAATGTTACATTCCATCTAGAACGAAAGTTTTATTCCTCAGTTTTTGTCAGGAACAGCTAGAATGGAAAACACATCTTGGCTTTTTGCATTCCCTTCAGAGAATATTAACACTACGCAAATCGATGCCACGATCTATTCTGTCACCTAAATTTACTGTTTCAATCATGCACTCATACGCTGCTCGTCTGAAATTTTCTGTCCAGATTCATTTGACCTCACGCATCTTCTGTTTTGCAGTACCAACAAGTCTTGCTACAGAAAGACATGCTAGATCAGCAGCAGTGTTCAGGTAGGCCTTTGGTACGGCAGTATCTGAACAGCACGCAACTCATACCTCAGCAATTCTCCCTGTGGCTCTGCTATGCGTGCTCTCGCATTTTTTCTCTCTCACTGAGCCTAAACTGTAGAACAAAAACATCCAGGAACTGCTGCCATGGGAATGCACAAAGACCAAAATCCCAGAGGTGGCCTGTACATTCCCTTTGCAGCCCCTGAACCATATCAAACGCACTGCTGGTCTGTACTTTTCTTTCCAGTGACACATCACATTCAGTCGAGCGGATACTGCAGACAAACCGAATCACTTCCAGCTAGCGAGCTCCAATACGAAAATGTGGCCGCACAGGAAGCTTTCACTGGCCTTGCATGGTACAGTTGCAAACTTGCACTATGACTGCAGTCAAATGGTACTCAGGGCTTTTACATTGCGTCTGTACACTGCACACACCCGACGGTGTTCTGTGCCTTCACTGTCAGTTTGGCTACCATCAAGTACTTTCATGTTCCCAAGGTGCCTATTTGGCACAAAGAAAAAGATACCAGCCTTGCTGGACTGCGACTTCTTCTGCCAGTCTTTCACGTACACACTTCTCACTGGGGCTATGCACCTTTCTTCTAAGCTGTGTGGAAAGTCACATTCTTTACACTCACAGATGCCAGTTTCCATCCTTAAAAGAGCCCGCAGCTCTGCCCATGCAAGCAGTCTGAGAACCGAAGCCCGCTGGCAGCATTCAGCTTTGTCTCTTTTCAGAGCGTGTACTGCACACAGCACAGTATGCTGTGGGGGGTTTTCCTCCGTTATAAGTACAGTCATACTCTTTCTGTTCCACTAAGTCCACATCATCCATCTACCTCTCGCTCAGGGAAAGGCAGTAGGAGAGAGAAAAGCAGTTGCTGCATTGGTCTTTCCGAGTCCATGATTTTCAACAAACCGCCGCACTCTGGATGACAAGGGGGTGCAATGGGAGGGTCTGCTGTTCTTGCTCAAGCTGGCACTTTCATGAGCTAATGTTTGTGTAGGATGTTCACAAGTTAGTATCTGGACTCTGCGAGAGTGCAAGACAGCGCTGGGGAGCTCACATTGCCCTCTGAGTGTGGTGCAAATAAGAGTTTGTACCTGGAAGGGGGAGATCAGTGAAATCTTTTTGTCCTGACACGGTTGATTTGAGAGCAGTGGTGTTTTCAACTTGGCTCTGCACTTTGGGTGGTTTATAGCTAGGTGAGGGGCCTTTCCTTCTTTTGCAAGTCCCCCCTGCCATGCTGGGGTTGTTCTTCTGAGTGCTGACAGCGCGCAGGTTAAAGTTAACTGCTCCTCATGGCGCCCAGCACCATTCATGTGGCAATAGTTTGTTCCTTTGCGGATCCTGGCTCTTCGAATGTCTTTTGATTTCGTCCGGAAGACACTTCCATGTGGAGACAGCAACAGGTTGCTGAATGGGCACCTTTTGTGACCAATATTTACACTTGATGAAATTAGTGCATCAGGATGGTGATAGGCAACCAATGACCACTCAATTAACACTTACAATATTACTAACTTAAGCGAAACGAGGTTTTGCAAATGGCAATCTCTCCTTTGTACTGATACAGCCCTAATTTAATTTTCTTCAATGCACCAGCCTCAAGCACGGTGCTCTGCATGATTGCAAGTAAGAATTGCAAGATTGCAAGTAGGAACATTTAGTTGGAAAGGAAAGCTGATGGCACAGGTTCACATGACGCTGTTTCTATTCTTCAAAGTGAATGTGAAACCCACTCTAACTTATTATCCAAATAGGAGAGCACCAGGGAATGCTCATACTTTAAAGGTAGCAGGGAAAAGAGCTCAGAAGCTTGGCTCTTGCATTCCCTCTCTAACAGTTCAACAGCTCTAGCCCAGAGAACTGCCTACTAGGAAGAGCCATTAAATTCACATGCTCTTCTATGTGCACTTTCCTCCTCAGCTTTAAGTACCATCATAATCCTTCAGTCTCACAGAGTCAGGATGCAAACAGAATTTTATCAGGGGCTGCTAAAGTCAGCAGGATGCAAATTTGTTCAACAGCTTGGCTTTTTCATTCCTTCTCTAACAGTTCAACAGCTATAGCCCACAGAACTGCCCATGAGGAAAAGCCATTAATTCGCTGAGAACACCCTACATGCAGATCCAAAACTGCTTTCTTTGCCAAAGAGAGAAACTATGAGCCCATCTCAGAAGAACTGGGATCTCCTCCTCCAAAATAGAAAACATCCAGGAACTGCTCCCATCCAATGTGCCAGAACACTGTTACTGGACATTACCTGCCCTGGTGTCTAAATCAGCTGCACACCAAGGATGAGCATAGCTGCTTGTCTTGGCTTACTGCCAAGAGTTCAGAAGACCACCTTTCAGAAGTGGAAACGACATGCCAAAATTGACTTTTTCAGGAGACTGCCTTGAAAATAGGGCGTAGCAACTCCATACTTGTACAAATCAAGGCAGTGCTTCTACACCAAATATGCCAGGACAGAAAGTTGCTGCTGCCCTTTACCTCCACTAGGCAGCTTCTTATGTGCACCTGAAACACTGGGGCTAGGTGCTTTCCTTCCCATGGAAAAGCATTGTCATCCTCTCTGAGGAACTGGCGTGCTACCGCCAATATTGAATATATCTAAGAATTGCTCCTACACAAGAGGTGCCAGGAGAGAAATGTCTCAGTTGAGTTTACTTCCCCATGGGACCTTATCATCTGCTCCACCAACACTGGGATTCAGACCTTTGCATTCCAAGGGAAGGCATTATGAGTCACTTGGCCTTGCGTTGCCTTCAGTACCATTGCCTGGTTTTTCCTAGCCTACCCTTGCTTTGCCTTCCTTGGCTACGTCTCTCTTGCCTATGTCTCCCTTGCCCTGCCCTGCCCTGCCTATGATTTCCTTGCTTTGCCCTGCCTTGCCTTTTCTTCCATGCAGGCAAGGCAATGCAGTCAAAGCAAGTTTAGGCAATTCTAGTCAAGTCAAGGGAAAGTTAGGGAAAGCAAAGCAAGAGCAGTGAGCAGGCAGCAAAGTAGGGCCAATGAGTGCGAGGCAAGAGAAGGCCCAGAAGTTGTAGTTCAGAAGGCAGGGCATAGGAAGGTAAGTCCAGTGATGCAGAGGGCAGGCAAAGACAAGAAAGGCTAGGCAAGGAAAGGCCAGCCAAGAAAGGGGTAGGCAAATAAAAACAGGGAATGCTTACACAAAGCAATGTGAAGCAAGGAACAGCTAGGCAAGTCAAGGCAAGAACACAGAAAGGTCAGTGGAGTAAGGCAAGCAAGGGAGAGATAGGAGAAGCAAGTTAAATCAAAGGAGAGGAAGACAAGACATGGAAGGCCAGGGAAGGAGGCAGTAGGCAGGGGCTGGTTATGAAAGGCAGTGCAAGGCTGTTGCTGTTGAGACGGTCACGACACACATACACTCTCTGCCCCGAGCAATGGCAAAAAACCACTTGTATTATTTATGCATCTTCTCTTATGCACTTTTTTAGCTACATGTGCATGGACTATTATTTTGCTATAATACAATACTATTGGTTGTCTATAGTGTACACACATTCTTTGCTAAACATCAGCCAGTATCGTCCCTTTTGCAGCTGTTACAACTTCTTTCTGTTGTTTATCTTCTTGCTTCTGCAATTCTCACGGGTACAAAATGATTGTATCAACGGAAATGTCTGTGAGGCCTTCAGACCAGCTGTTGGTTCCCACAAAAGGCAAAGGAGTGGTAGACAAAAGAAGGCCAGGAATCTGTAGGCAAAGCAGGGATTGGGAGGGGTAGGCAAAGGAAAGCAAGGCCATGTTGGAAAGGGGCACAAATGTCAAGAAGGGCAAGGGTTATGCAAGGCAGTGCAAGGCAAGGGAAGGGTAGGCAGGCCAAGGCAAGACAAGAGCATGGAGGGGTGGTGCAGAAAAGGTGATGATCGGATGGATAGGCCAGTCAAAGGTGGGTAGGTGTGGGTAGACTAGGCGAGGGAAAGAGGGGTAGCAGGGCAAGGCAAGTGTTGGCTTTGCAAAGCAAGGCAAGAGAGACTTAGGCAAGGCCAAGAGAGTCATAGGAGAAGCAGGCAAGACAAGACCAGGAAACAAGGGGTAAGAAAGTCAAGGTGGGAGATTGGTGAACAAGGCCATGCAATGGAGACATAGGAAGGGCAAGGGAGGTACACAGAGGTGTCTGTAAGGCAATGCAAGGCTGGGCTCTGCATGGCAAGGGATGATCAGGTATGGCAATGCCTTCATGTACCCCACTGTTTCAGGAGAATATGAGAGGTGGCCCAGGGGTGGTCAAAGCCAGCAAGACCCATCTGTCCTGGCAGCTTTCCTCCGGGAGTAATCCTTGGTTGTATTGGATATGGGACATGCAATCACCATTTTAGCCATAGACTCCTGGACAAGAATGAAAGTTCTTTTCCCTGGGAAGGAAAACACGTAGACCCACTGTTTCAGGTGCAGATGAAAGACAGAACAAGGAAGGACAAGGCACTCGAAGAACGCCTTCTTTCTGGACGCGTCCTTCTGGGTGTGCTCAAGCTGCGTGGGCTCGGCAGCACTGAAGGTGTAAGAACCTGTTTCTGGCCAGGCAGTGTGCTGCAGTGCAAGGGCTGCGCCTTACTTTGTTGAAGCAGGCAGAGCATTCTCAGCTGAATCTGCTTGTTGAAGCAGCTCTGGGCTGGACATTTGCAAGTCGCGCCACTGAGTCCATGAAGCCGGTGCCCAGCTGCTTCGTTCTTCGCCTTCTGTGGTCCGGACAGGACTGAAGCGCAGCGATGGCTTGGAGCTTTGCCGCTCTTCAGATTGTTTACTGCAGGCATCTACATTTTTCTGTGCACGGATTTTCCTCAGCTGGACATAGAATTATTTTCTTGCTGTTTTACAGTGTCCAGACCATCTGTGTAGCTCTCGGTCAGGGAAATGCGTCAAGAGAGACGCCCTTGCTGGATGAGCTTTTCGCTGGCCAAGCCTTTCGACATCCCACCACAATTGGTCGAGGACGAGGAGAAAGGAGGGGTAACAGGGTAATATCTCTACAGTGCATCAGGTCATGTGAAATTTGTGCTGCTGCTGCCTAGTGCCCTTGCAGCTATCTGGGGAAGCAATTGCCCTTCCCTTCAGTCTCTGAGTTTCGGAGAACACGAATGCATGTAGGATGCAAGCGGAGGAGGGAAGTACAGAGTGCACCGGTGAGTTCGCTGTTGCTTACCTGGGGAGGGCGGAGGTGCAGCCCAGCACTGGCTTTGACGTCTACGGCCGTTCTCCAGGAGAGTAGCTGCTGGAGGCTGCCAAGGGAGCTGCGAGCACGAAAGTATAGCGGGCGTCTGTCTTAGAAGAAAGGCGCAGAGCCGCACTGTGATGCGCCCTTTCAGGAGGCTGCTTGGAGAAAGGGTGCTTTAGGAGGGCCTTCTGCTTTGACGCCTGCTCCTGGCTGAGCTCTAGCTGCAGGGACTCTGCAAGGCTGAACGACTAGGAAAGTGCCTATCTCCACGCTGTGGGATGAAGTGCTACGGCTCCGCGTTCCCTTTTGGAGACGCGAGGACTCCCTCAGCCGGCTTGGCTTGTGAACGAGCCTGCTGGACTTCTGCAACTCGGTGCACTGCACCTGCAAGCCCGGTGCTCTGCGGCTTCATTTTTCGCCTCACGTTATCCGCACGGAAGGGAAGCCCAGCGAGGGCACTGAACTTTGCCGCTTTTGCTCGTGCATGCTGCACGCACCCTCGGTGTAGCGTGCACGATTTCTTTCCACAGCTCTATAGGAGAAAGGCTCGCGAAGGGTGTCTGGACTTCAGGCGGCTCTCTTGAAAGCTGTGTATTGCATAGGCGAAGTTACAGCATTTCAGGGAGTGGGTATCCAGAGCCAGCCCTACAGCTGTCAGCTACAGCTGGTAGGCATACCTGGAGCCGCTTTCTGTTCAAGTTAGAAAGCATTATGTATTTTTCTTTGCTGAGTATCTCAATACATAGCAACCAATAAGCACCATACAACAATACCTTTACATTTGCCTGTAGCCTATCATGACTACTACCATTACCATATTATAGTCATTCTTATCCAATCACAAGAGTAAGTATGTTACAATTTAAGCTTACAGTGGAAAATTCTCAGACCTCTCTTCTTCTTGCTACATCGACATTTCTTGTTTGCCTGCGATAGCTCTCTTTTTGGTAAAAACATGTTTTCTATTTCCTTATGGCCTTCTTGAGACTTATTTACTTGGTGAAAAACATGTGCTTGTTTGTACTCACATACCGGTGTCCTAATAAAAAACATCTCCTTCCAACTCAATCTCCAACCTTTGCCTTCTCAGTTATTCAGTGATCAGTGTTTCAGCAAAACACCTTTTACTCTCTATCAAAACTCGTTTCCATTTCTACCTCATGCTAAGTTTCTACATTCAGAGATCTTTCAGTCAAGCCTACATAGCTGTGAAACTTTCTTACCAAACTTTCATCCTCTCCAACAAGCTCGAGCTACAAGGACACCCTTTCAGTTTCGCTGAGTCCACGCTGCCCACGTAGCTGTCGCTGAGCGAAGTGTGCCAGGGGAGAAGCACTTGCTGGAAGAGTCTTTCAATGCGCACGGCTTTGAAGGCAGCACCACAATGTGGGCCACGAGAAGGGGTGAGGAGGAATGTGGTGTCGTCCTGGCACCTTTCTCCTGTGTGAGCTGTCTACCGAAGCTCTTTGCTCCTTGCGAGACGGCAGCGTGCGCCGGAGTACACTCGAGCCGAGGAGCGGGCAGACAGCATCGCCATCTGACGGGCGCTTTGCAGCTTGCCGCAGAAAGCGCTGCACTGCCGGGCACAGTGTTCCGGGCGAGAAGCAGAAGACCGTCCGCCTCCGGGGGAACGAAGGTACGGCGTGCTCGAAAAGGCGAAGAACGAAGCCGCGGAGCGCCGGGCTCGCGTGCTCGTTGTACGGGCTGCAAGACGAGCGTGGCTGCCACTCTCCTGCCTGCTGAATTGACGTTATAGCCTTGGGAAGGAGGAAGTTCCACGGCACTTTCCTGTGCTGCTGCTGCCTATTCCTCTTGTAGCTCTCTGTGGAAGCATTTGCGCTTCCCTTCAGTCTCCGTCTTTCCGAGAACACGATGGTAGTAGCATGCAGCGGAGGAGGGAAGAACAGAGCGCACCGGTGAGTCTGGTGCCGCTTACGTGCGGAAGGCGAAGGTGCAGCCCAGCCCTGGCTTCTACTTCTCGGGCCGTTCTCCAGGAAAGCAGCTGCTGGAGGCTGCCAAGGGAGCTGCGAGAGTGAAAGCAAGGTGGGCGTCTGTCTTAGAAGAAAGGCACAGAGCCACAGTGTCATTTGCGATTTCCGAAGGCTGGTTGGAGAGGCGTGCTTTAGGAAAGCCTTCTGCTTTGACGCCTGCTCCTGGCTGAGCTCTAGTTGCAGGGACTCTGCAAGGCTGAACAACTAGGAAAGTGCCTATGTCCACGCTGTGGGATGAAGCACTATAGCTGCGGCTTCCTTTCTGGAGCAAGCAAGAATGCTCTCAGCCGACTCTGCTTGTGAACGAGCCCTTGCTGGTCTTGGGCAATTTGGTGCACTGCACACGCAAGCCCAGTGCTCTGCAGCTAAATTGTTTGCCTTAAGTGGTCTGGACTGAAGAGAAGGCCAGCGATGGCAGTGAACTTTGCTGCTTTTCCGCGTGCATGCTGCACCCACCAACGGTGCACCGTGCACGGTTTCTTTGCTCAGCTCGAGCTACAGCGACACCCTTTCGGTTTCGCTGAGTCCACGCTGCCCATGCAGCTCTCACTCAGCGAAGTGCGCCAGGGGAGAAGCACTTGCTGGAGAAGTCTTTCAATGTGCAAGGCTTTGAAGGCAGCACCCCAATCGGGACATGAGGAGGGCTGATGAAGAACGTGGTTCTTTCTTGGCAACTTTCTCCTGTGCGAGATGTCTACCGAAGATCTTTGCTCCTTGCCAGACTGCAGTGTGCACCAGAGTACACTCTGGCCGAGAAGGAGAAGGCAGACAGCACCACCATCTGACGGGCCCTATGCAGGTTATGACAGAAAGCAGACTGCCCCTGGAAGGCACTGGCAGCTACGAGTTCCCCAAGTGTCAGGGGCAAATGCTGGGCGAGCTCGTCATCCTGGCACGGTTCTCTGTGCGAGAGCGACTTCTCAGCGGTCCTTCTCGTGGCCCCGATTGCGCTGCTGTGTTTTCAAAGTCCTGCACACTGAAAGACTCATCCAGCAAGTGCTTCTCCCCTTCAAGTTTCGCTGAGCGAGAGCTACCATGGGTAGTGTGGACGCCGCGAAACCGAAGGGGTCTCCCGCTAGCTCGAGCTGCGGAAAAACCGTGCACAGCACACTGACAAGCGGCAAAGCACAATGGCCTCGCTCGGCTTCTCTTCTGCCCAGACAACGAAAGGCGAAGAACGAAGCCTCAGAGCACCGGGCTTGTGCGTGCAGCATTGCAGAAAGCGCAGAGACGCCTATCGGGAATTTCGGTCCTTGCGAGAGAGTCTTGTGTGCCTCGTGGTGCTTCGAGCCGAGAAAGACCGGGCAGACAGCACCGCCACAGAGGGGGCGCTTTTGCACCTTGTAAAAGGCAAGAGGACTGCTCCTGGAAGGTGGTGCGAATCCCTGTTGCCACTAGTGTCAGGAGCAAAGTGCTTGCAAGCTTATTGTCCTGGCACAGCTCTCTGCGGGAGACGTAGCCGAGAAGCTTTCCGCTTAGCTTGGGATCGCAAGAGGGACAGATTGTGCTGCTACGTAGCGCTGGGAAGGAGAGGTGCAGGGCCCAGGCGTGTTTGGGCAGAAGCAGTGCACTGGAGCGCTTGGCTGCCGACACAGCGTTCCGTGCGAGAAGCAGACCGCTGTTCGCCTCCGGGAGAATGAAGGTACGGCGTGCTCGAAAAGGCGAAGGACGAAGCCGCAGAGCACCGGGCTGGTGTGCGCGTCGTATGGGCTTGCAAGACGAAGGGTGGCTGCTGCACTCCTGCCTGCTGAATTGACGTTCTAGCATTCGGAAGGAGGACGCTCAAGGGCACTTGCTTGTGCCGCTGCCTCTTCCTCTTCCAGCTCTAGGTGGAAGTGATTGTGCTTCTTCTCAAGATTCTTGTGGAAACTCTTTTGTTGAACTTTGGAGTGCAAAATCCTGGGAACTGAATGTTACATTCCATCTAGAACGAAAGTTTTATTCCTCAGTTTTTGTCAGGAACAGCTAGAATGGAAAACACATCTTGGCTTTTTGCATTCCCTTCAGAGAATATTAACACTACGCAAATCGATGCCACGATCTATTCTGTCACCTAAATTTACTGTTTCAATCATGCACTCATACGCTGCTCGTCTGAAATTTTCTGTCCAGATTCATTTGACCTCACGCATCTTCTGTTTTGCAGTACCAACAAGTCTTGCTACAGAAAGACATGCTAGATCAGCAGCAGTGTTCAGGTAGGCCTTTGGTACGGCAGTATCTGAACAGCACGCAACTCATACCTCAGCAATTCTCCCTGTGGCTCTGCTATGCGTGCTCTCGCATTTTTTCTCTCTCACTGAGCCTAAACTGTAGAACAAAAACATCCAGGAACTGCTGCCATGGGAATGCACAAAGACCAAAATCCCAGAGGTGGCCTGTACATTCCCTTTGCAGCCCCTGAACCATATCAAACGCACTGCTGGTCTGTACTTTTCTTTCCAGTGACACATCACATTCAGTCGAGCGGATACTGCAGACAAACCGAATCACTTCCAGCTAGCGAGCTCCAATACGAAAATGTGGCCGCACAGGAAGCTTTCACTGGCCTTGCATGGTACAGTTGCAAACTTGCACTATGACTGCAGTCAAATGGTACTCAGGGCTTTTACATTGCGTCTGTACACTGCACACACCCGACGGTGTTCTGTGCCTTCACTGTCAGTTTGGCTACCATCAAGTACTTTCATGTTCCCAAGGTGCCTATTTGGCACAAAGAAAAAGATACCAGCCTTGCTGGACTGCGACTTCTTCTGCCAGTCTTTCACGTACACACTTCTCACTGGGGCTATGCACCTTTCTTCTAAGCTGTGTGGAAAGTCACATTCTTTACACTCACAGATGCCAGTTTCCATCCTTAAAAGAGCCCGCAGCTCTGCCCATGCAAGCAGTCTGAGAACCGAAGCCCGCTGGCAGCATTCAGCTTTGTCTCTTTTCAGAGCGTGTACTGCACACAGCACAGTATGCTGTGGGGGGTTTTCCTCCGTTATAAGTACAGTCATACTCTTTCTGTTCCACTAAGTCCACATCATCCATCTACCTCTCGCTCAGGGAAAGGCAGTAGGAGAGAGAAAAGCAGTTGCTGCATTGGTCTTTCCGAGTCCATGATTTTCAACAAACCGCCGCACTCTGGATGACAAGGGGGTGCAATGGGAGGGTCTGCTGTTCTTGCTCAAGCTGGCACTTTCATGAGCTAATGTTTGTGTAGGATGTTCACAAGTTAGTATCTGGACTCTGCGAGAGTGCAAGACAGCGCTGGGGAGCTCACATTGCCCTCTGAGTGTGGTGCAAATAAGAGTTTGTACCTGGAAGGGGGAGATCAGTGAAATCTTTTTGTCCTGACACGGTTGATTTGAGAGCAGTGGTGTTTTCAACTTGGCTCTGCACTTTGGGTGGTTTATAGCTAGGTGAGGGGCCTTTCCTTCTTTTGCAAGTCCCCCCTGCCATGCTGGGGTTGTTCTTCTGAGTGCTGACAGCGCGCAGGTTAAAGTTAACTGCTCCTCATGGCGCCCAGCACCATTCATGTGGCAATAGTTTGTTCCTTTGCGGATCCTGGCTCTTCGAATGTCTTTTGATTTCGTCCGGAAGACACTTCCATGTGGAGACAGCAACAGGTTGCTGAATGGGCACCTTTTGTGACCAATATTTACACTTGATGAAATTAGTGCATCAGGATGGTGATAGGCAACCAATGACCACTCAATTAACACTTACAATATTACTAACTTAAGCGAAACGAGGTTTTGCAAATGGCAATCTCTCCTTTGTACTGATACAGCCCTAATTTAATTTTCTTCAATGCACCAGCCTCAAGCACGGTGCTCTGCATGATTGCAAGTAAGAATTGCAAGATTGCAAGTAGGAACATTTAGTTGGAAAGGAAAGCTGATGGCACAGGTTCACATGACGCTGTTTCTATTCTTCAAAGTGAATGTGAAACCCACTCTAACTTATTATCCAAATAGGAGAGCACCAGGGAATGCTCATACTTTAAAGGTAGCAGGGAAAAGAGCTCAGAAGCTTGGCTCTTGCATTCCCTCTCTAACAGTTCAACAGCTCTAGCCCAGAGAACTGCCTACTAGGAAGAGCCATTAAATTCACATGCTCTTCTATGTGCACTTTCCTCCTCAGCTTTAAGTACCATCATAATCCTTCAGTCTCACAGAGTCAGGATGCAAACAGAATTTTATCAGGGGCTGCTAAAGTCAGCAGGATGCAAATTTGTTCAACAGCTTGGCTTTTTCATTCCTTCTCTAACAGTTCAACAGCTATAGCCCACAGAACTGCCCATGAGGAAAAGCCATTAATTCGCTGAGAACACCCTACATGCAGATCCAAAACTGCTTTCTTTGCCAAAGAGAGAAACTATGAGCCCATCTCAGAAGAACTGGGATCTCCTCCTCCAAAATAGAAAACATCCAGGAACTGCTCCCATCCAATGTGCCAGAACACTGTTACTGGACATTACCTGCCCTGGTGTCTAAATCAGCTGCACACCAAGGATGAGCATAGCTGCTTGTCTTGGCTTACTGCCAAGAGTTCAGAAGACCACCTTTCAGAAGTGGAAACGACATGCCAAAATTGACTTTTTCAGGAGACTGCCTTGAAAATAGGGCGTAGCAACTCCATACTTGTACAAATCAAGGCAGTGCTTCTACACCAAATATGCCAGGACAGAAAGTTGCTGCTGCCCTTTACCTCCACTAGGCAGCTTCTTATGTGCACCTGAAACACTGGGGCTAGGTGCTTTCCTTCCCATGGAAAAGCATTGTCATCCTCTCTGAGGAACTGGCGTGCTACCGCCAATATTGAATATATCTAAGAATTGCTCCTACACAAGAGGTGCCAGGAGAGAAATGTCTCAGTTGAGTTTACTTCCCCATGGGACCTTATCATCTGCTCCACCAACACTGGGATTCAGACCTTTGCATTCCAAGGGAAGGCATTATGAGTCACTTGGCCTTGCGTTGCCTTCAGTACCATTGCCTGGTTTTTCCTAGCCTACCCTTGCTTTGCCTTCCTTGGCTACGTCTCTCTTGCCTATGTCTCCCTTGCCCTGCCCTGCCCTGCCTATGATTTCCTTGCTTTGCCCTGCCTTGCCTTTTCTTCCATGCAGGCAAGGCAATGCAGTCAAAGCAAGTTTAGGCAATTCTAGTCAAGTCAAGGGAAAGTTAGGGAAAGCAAAGCAAGAGCAGTGAGCAGGCAGCAAAGTAGGGCCAATGAGTGCGAGGCAAGAGAAGGCCCAGAAGTTGTAGTTCAGAAGGCAGGGCATAGGAAGGTAAGTCCAGTGATGCAGAGGGCAGGCAAAGACAAGAAAGGCTAGGCAAGGAAAGGCCAGCCAAGAAAGGGGTAGGCAAATAAAAACAGGGAATGCTTACACAAAGCAATGTGAAGCAAGGAACAGCTAGGCAAGTCAAGGCAAGAACACAGAAAGGTCAGTGGAGTAAGGCAAGCAAGGGAGAGATAGGAGAAGCAAGTTAAATCAAAGGAGAGGAAGACAAGACATGGAAGGCCAGGGAAGGAGGCAGTAGGCAGGGGCTGGTTATGAAAGGCAGTGCAAGGCTGTTGCTGTTGAGACGGTCACGACACACATACACTCTCTGCCCCGAGCAATGGCAAAAAACCACTTGTATTATTTATGCATCTTCTCTTATGCACTTTTTTAGCTACATGTGCATGGACTATTATTTTGCTATAATACAATACTATTGGTTGTCTATAGTGTACACACATTCTTTGCTAAACATCAGCCAGTATCGTCCCTTTTGCAGCTGTTACAACTTCTTTCTGTTGTTTATCTTCTTGCTTCTGCAATTCTCACGGGTACAAAATGATTGTATCAACGGAAATGTCTGTGAGGCCTTCAGACCAGCTGTTGGTTCCCACAAAAGGCAAAGGAGTGGTAGACAAAAGAAGGCCAGGAATCTGTAGGCAAAGCAGGGATTGGGAGGGGTAGGCAAAGGAAAGCAAGGCCATGTTGGAAAGGGGCACAAATGTCAAGAAGGGCAAGGGTTATGCAAGGCAGTGCAAGGCAAGGGAAGGGTAGGCAGGCCAAGGCAAGACAAGAGCATGGAGGGGTGGTGCAGAAAAGGTGATGATCGGATGGATAGGCCAGTCAAAGGTGGGTAGGTGTGGGTAGACTAGGCGAGGGAAAGAGGGGTAGCAGGGCAAGGCAAGTGTTGGCTTTGCAAAGCAAGGCAAGAGAGACTTAGGCAAGGCCAAGAGAGTCATAGGAGAAGCAGGCAAGACAAGACCAGGAAACAAGGGGTAAGAAAGTCAAGGTGGGAGATTGGTGAACAAGGCCATGCAATGGAGACATAGGAAGGGCAAGGGAGGTACACAGAGGTGTCTGTAAGGCAATGCAAGGCTGGGCTCTGCATGGCAAGGGATGATCAGGTATGGCAATGCCTTCATGTACCCCACTGTTTCAGGAGAATATGAGAGGTGGCCCAGGGGTGGTCAAAGCCAGCAAGACCCATCTGTCCTGGCAGCTTTCCTCCGGGAGTAATCCTTGGTTGTATTGGATATGGGACATGCAATCACCATTTTAGCCATAGACTCCTGGACAAGAATGAAAGTTCTTTTCCCTGGGAAGGAAAACACGTAGACCCACTGTTTCAGGTGCAGATGAAAGACAGAACAAGGAAGGACAAGGCACTCGAAGAACGCCTTCTTTCTGGACGCGTCCTTCTGGGTGTGCTCAAGCTGCGTGGGCTCGGCAGCACTGAAGGTGTAAGAACCTGTTTCTGGCCAGGCAGTGTGCTGCAGTGCAAGGGCTGCGCCTTACTTTGTTGAAGCAGGCAGAGCATTCTCAGCTGAATCTGCTTGTTGAAGCAGCTCTGGGCTGGACATTTGCAAGTCGCGCCACTGAGTCCATGAAGCCGGTGCCCAGCTGCTTCGTTCTTCGCCTTCTGTGGTCCGGACAGGACTGAAGCGCAGCGATGGCTTGGAGCTTTGCCGCTCTTCAGATTGTTTACTGCAGGCATCTACATTTTTCTGTGCACGGATTTTCCTCAGCTGGACATAGAATTATTTTCTTGCTGTTTTACAGTGTCCAGACCATCTGTGTAGCTCTCGGTCAGGGAAATGCGTCAAGAGAGACGCCCTTGCTGGATGAGCTTTTCGCTGGCCAAGCCTTTCGACATCCCACCACAATTGGTCGAGGACGAGGAGAAAGGAGGGGTAACAGGGTAATATCTCTACAGTGCATCAGGTCATGTGAAATTTGTGCTGCTGCTGCCTAGTGCCCTTGCAGCTATCTGGGGAAGCAATTGCCCTTCCCTTCAGTCTCTGAGTTTCGGAGAACACGAATGCATGTAGGATGCAAGCGGAGGAGGGAAGTACAGAGTGCACCGGTGAGTTCGCTGTTGCTTACCTGGGGAGGGCGGAGGTGCAGCCCAGCACTGGCTTTGACGTCTACGGCCGTTCTCCAGGAGAGTAGCTGCTGGAGGCTGCCAAGGGAGCTGCGAGCACGAAAGTATAGCGGGCGTCTGTCTTAGAAGAAAGGCGCAGAGCCGCACTGTGATGCGCCCTTTCAGGAGGCTGCTTGGAGAAAGGGTGCTTTAGGAGGGCCTTCTGCTTTGACGCCTGCTCCTGGCTGAGCTCTAGCTGCAGGGACTCTGCAAGGCTGAACGACTAGGAAAGTGCCTATCTCCACGCTGTGGGATGAAGTGCTACGGCTCCGCGTTCCCTTTTGGAGACGCGAGGACTCCCTCAGCCGGCTTGGCTTGTGAACGAGCCTGCTGGACTTCTGCAACTCGGTGCACTGCACCTGCAAGCCCGGTGCTCTGCGGCTTCATTTTTCGCCTCACGTTATCCGCACGGAAGGGAAGCCCAGCGAGGGCACTGAACTTTGCCGCTTTTGCTCGTGCATGCTGCACGCACCCTCGGTGTAGCGTGCACGATTTCTTTCCACAGCTCTATAGGAGAAAGGCTCGCGAAGGGTGTCTGGACTTCAGGCGGCTCTCTTGAAAGCTGTGTATTGCATAGGCGAAGTTACAGCATTTCAGGGAGTGGGTATCCAGAGCCAGCCCTACAGCTGTCAGCTACAGCTGGTAGGCATACCTGGAGCCGCTTTCTGTTCAAGTTAGAAAGCATTATGTATTTTTCTTTGCTGAGTATCTCAATACATAGCAACCAATAAGCACCATACAACAATACCTTTACATTTGCCTGTAGCCTATCATGACTACTACCATTACCATATTATAGTCATTCTTATCCAATCACAAGAGTAAGTATGTTACAATTTAAGCTTACAGTGGAAAATTCTCAGACCTCTCTTCTTCTTGCTACATCGACATTTCTTGTTTGCCTGCGATAGCTCTCTTTTTGGTAAAAACATGTTTTCTATTTCCTTATGGCCTTCTTGAGACTTATTTACTTGGTGAAAAACATGTGCTTGTTTGTACTCACATACCGGTGTCCTAATAAAAAACATCTCCTTCCAACTCAATCTCCAACCTTTGCCTTCTCAGTTATTCAGTGATCAGTGTTTCAGCAAAACACCTTTTACTCTCTATCAAAACTCGTTTCCATTTCTACCTCATGCTAAGTTTCTACATTCAGAGATCTTTCAGTCAAGCCTACATAGCTGTGAAACTTTCTTACCAAACTTTCATCCTCTCCAACAAGCTCGAGCTACAAGGACACCCTTTCAGTTTCGCTGAGTCCACGCTGCCCACGTAGCTGTCGCTGAGCGAAGTGTGCCAGGGGAGAAGCACTTGCTGGAAGAGTCTTTCAATGCGCACGGCTTTGAAGGCAGCACCACAATGTGGGCCACGAGAAGGGGTGAGGAGGAATGTGGTGTCGTCCTGGCACCTTTCTCCTGTGTGAGCTGTCTACCGAAGCTCTTTGCTCCTTGCGAGACGGCAGCGTGCGCCGGAGTACACTCGAGCCGAGGAGCGGGCAGACAGCATCGCCATCTGACGGGCGCTTTGCAGCTTGCCGCAGAAAGCGCTGCACTGCCGGGCACAGTGTTCCGGGCGAGAAGCAGAAGACCGTCCGCCTCCGGGGGAACGAAGGTACGGCGTGCTCGAAAAGGCGAAGAACGAAGCCGCGGAGCGCCGGGCTCGCGTGCTCGTTGTACGGGCTGCAAGACGAGCGTGGCTGCCACTCTCCTGCCTGCTGAATTGACGTTATAGCCTTGGGAAGGAGGAAGTTCCACGGCACTTTCCTGTGCTGCTGCTGCCTATTCCTCTTGTAGCTCTCTGTGGAAGCATTTGCGCTTCCCTTCAGTCTCCGTCTTTCCGAGAACACGATGGTAGTAGCATGCAGCGGAGGAGGGAAGAACAGAGCGCACCGGTGAGTCTGGTGCCGCTTACGTGCGGAAGGCGAAGGTGCAGCCCAGCCCTGGCTTCTACTTCTCGGGCCGTTCTCCAGGAAAGCAGCTGCTGGAGGCTGCCAAGGGAGCTGCGAGAGTGAAAGCAAGGTGGGCGTCTGTCTTAGAAGAAAGGCACAGAGCCACAGTGTCATTTGCGATTTCCGAAGGCTGGTTGGAGAGGCGTGCTTTAGGAAAGCCTTCTGCTTTGACGCCTGCTCCTGGCTGAGCTCTAGTTGCAGGGACTCTGCAAGGCTGAACAACTAGGAAAGTGCCTATGTCCACGCTGTGGGATGAAGCACTATAGCTGCGGCTTCCTTTCTGGAGCAAGCAAGAATGCTCTCAGCCGACTCTGCTTGTGAACGAGCCCTTGCTGGTCTTGGGCAATTTGGTGCACTGCACACGCAAGCCCAGTGCTCTGCAGCTAAATTGTTTGCCTTAAGTGGTCTGGACTGAAGAGAAGGCCAGCGATGGCAGTGAACTTTGCTGCTTTTCCGCGTGCATGCTGCACCCACCAACGGTGCACCGTGCACGGTTTCTTTGCTCAGCTCGAGCTACAGCGACACCCTTTCGGTTTCGCTGAGTCCACGCTGCCCATGCAGCTCTCACTCAGCGAAGTGCGCCAGGGGAGAAGCACTTGCTGGAGAAGTCTTTCAATGTGCAAGGCTTTGAAGGCAGCACCCCAATCGGGACATGAGGAGGGCTGATGAAGAACGTGGTTCTTTCTTGGCAACTTTCTCCTGTGCGAGATGTCTACCGAAGATCTTTGCTCCTTGCCAGACTGCAGTGTGCACCAGAGTACACTCTGGCCGAGAAGGAGAAGGCAGACAGCACCACCATCTGACGGGCCCTATGCAGGTTATGACAGAAAGCAGACTGCCCCTGGAAGGCACTGGCAGCTACGAGTTCCCCAAGTGTCAGGGGCAAATGCTGGGCGAGCTCGTCATCCTGGCACGGTTCTCTGTGCGAGAGCGACTTCTCAGCGGTCCTTCTCGTGGCCCCGATTGCGCTGCTGTGTTTTCAAAGTCCTGCACACTGAAAGACTCATCCAGCAAGTGCTTCTCCCCTTCAAGTTTCGCTGAGCGAGAGCTACCATGGGTAGTGTGGACGCCGCGAAACCGAAGGGGTCTCCCGCTAGCTCGAGCTGCGGAAAAACCGTGCACAGCACACTGACAAGCGGCAAAGCACAATGGCCTCGCTCGGCTTCTCTTCTGCCCAGACAACGAAAGGCGAAGAACGAAGCCTCAGAGCACCGGGCTTGTGCGTGCAGCATTGCAGAAAGCGCAGAGACGCCTATCGGGAATTTCGGTCCTTGCGAGAGAGTCTTGTGTGCCTCGTGGTGCTTCGAGCCGAGAAAGACCGGGCAGACAGCACCGCCACAGAGGGGGCGCTTTTGCACCTTGTAAAAGGCAAGAGGACTGCTCCTGGAAGGTGGTGCGAATCCCTGTTGCCACTAGTGTCAGGAGCAAAGTGCTTGCAAGCTTATTGTCCTGGCACAGCTCTCTGCGGGAGACGTAGCCGAGAAGCTTTCCGCTTAGCTTGGGATCGCAAGAGGGACAGATTGTGCTGCTACGTAGCGCTGGGAAGGAGAGGTGCAGGGCCCAGGCGTGTTTGGGCAGAAGCAGTGCACTGGAGCGCTTGGCTGCCGACACAGCGTTCCGTGCGAGAAGCAGACCGCTGTTCGCCTCCGGGAGAATGAAGGTACGGCGTGCTCGAAAAGGCGAAGGACGAAGCCGCAGAGCACCGGGCTGGTGTGCGCGTCGTATGGGCTTGCAAGACGAAGGGTGGCTGCTGCACTCCTGCCTGCTGAATTGACGTTCTAGCATTCGGAAGGAGGACGCTCAAGGGCACTTGCTTGTGCCGCTGCCTCTTCCTCTTCCAGCTCTAGGTGGAAGTGATTGTGCTTCTTCTCAAGATTCTTGTGGAAACTCTTTTGTTGAACTTTGGAGTGCAAAATCCTGGGAATTGAATGTTACATTCCATCTAGAACGAAAGTTTTATTCCTCAGTTTTTGTCAGGAACAGCTAGAATGGAAAACACATCTTGGCTTTTTGCATTCCCTTCAGAGAATATTAACACTACGCAAATCGATGCCACGATCTATTCTGTCACCTAAATTTACTGTTTCAATCATGCACTCATAGGCTGCTCGTCTGAAATTTTCTGTCCAGATTCATTTGACCTCACGCATCTTCTGTTTTGCAGTACCAACAAGTCTTGCTACAGAAAGACATGCTAGATCAGCAGCAGTGTTTAGGTAGGCCTTTGGTACGGCAGTATCTGAACAGCACGCAACTCATACCTCAGCAATTCTCCCTGTGGCTCTGCTATGCGTGCTCTCGCATTTTTTCTCTCTCACTGAGCCTAAACTGTAGAACAAAAACATCCAGGAACTGCTGCCATGGGAATGCACAAAGACCAAAATCCCAGAGGTGGCCTGTACATTCCCTTTGCAGCCCCTGAACCATATCAAACGCACTGCTGGTCTGTACTTTTCTTTCCAGTGACACATCACATTCAGTCGAGCGGATACTGCAGACAAACCGAATCACTTCCAGCTAGCGAGCTCCAATACGAAAATGTGGCCGCACAGGAAGCTTTCACTGGCCTTGCATGGTACAGTTGCAAACTTGCACTATGACTGCAGTCAAATGGTACTCAGGGCTTTTACATTGCGTCTGTACACTGCACACACCCGACGGTGTTCTGTGCCTTCACTGTCAGTTTGGCTACCATCAAGTACTTTCATGTTCCCAAGGTGCCTATTTGGCACAAAGAAAAAGATACCAGCCTTGCTGGACTGCGACTTCTTCTGCCAGTCTTTCACGTACACACTTCTCACTGGGGCTATGCACCTTTCTTCTAAGCTGTGTGGAAAGTCACATTCTTTACACTCACAGATGCCAGTTTCCATCCTTAAAAGAGCCCGCAGCTCTGCCCATGCAAGCAGTCTGAGAACCGAAGCCCGCTGGCAGCATTCAGCTTTGTCTCTTTTTCAGAGCGTGTACTGCACACAGCACAGTATGCTGTGGGGGGTTTTCCTCCGTTATAAGTACAGTCATACTCTTTCTGTTCCACTAAGTCCACATCATCCATCTACCTCTCGCTCAGGGAAAGGCAGTAGGAGAGAGAAAAGCAGTTGCTGCATTGGTCTTTCCGAGTCCATGATTTTCAACAAACTGCCGCACTCTGGATGACAAGGGGGTGCAATGGGAGGGTCTGCTGTTCTTGCTCAAGCTGGCACTTTCATGAGCTAATGTTTGTGTAGGATGTTCACAAGTTAGTATCTGGACTCTGCGAGAGTGAAAGACAGCGCTGGGGAGCTCACATTGCCCTCTGAGTGTGGTGCAAATAAGAGTTTGTACCTGGAAGGGGGAGATCAGTGAAATCTTTTTGTCCTGACACGGTTGATTTGAGAGCAGTGGTGTTTTCAACTTGGCTCTGCACTTTGGGTGGTTTATAGCTAGGTGAGGGGCCTTTCCTTCTTTTGCAAGTCCCCCCTGCCATGCTGGGGTTGTTCTTCTGAGTGCTGACAGCGCGCAGGTTAAAGTTAACTGCTCCTCATGGCGCCCAGCACCATTCATGTGGCAATAGTTTGTTCCTTTGCGGATCCTGGCTCTTCGAATGTCTTTTGATTTCGTCCGGAAGACACTTCCATGTGGAGACAGCAACAGGTTGCTGAATGGGCACCTTTTGTGACCAATATTTACACTTGATGAAATTAGTGCATCAGGATGGTGATAGGCAACCAATGACCACTCAATTAACACTTACAATATTACTAACTTAAGCGAAACGAGGTTTTGCAAATGGCAATCTCTCCTTTGTACTGATACAGCCCTAATTTAATTTTCTTCAATGCACCAGCCTCAAGCACGGTGCTCTGCATGATTGCAAGTAAGAATTGCAAGATTGCAAGTAGGAACATTTAGTTGGAAAGGAAAGCTGATGGCACAGGTTCACATGACGCTGTTTCTATTCTTCAAAGTGAATGTGAAACCCACTCTAACTTATTATCCAAATAGGAGAGCACCAGGGAATGCTCATACTTTAAAGGTAGCAGGGAAAAGAGCTCAGAAGCTTGGCTCTTGCATTCCCTCTCTAACAGTTCAACAGCTCTAGCCCAGAGAACTGCCTACTAGGAAGAGCCATTAAATTCACATGCTCTTCTATGTGCACTTTCCTCCTCAGCTTTAAGTACCATCATAATCCTTCAGTCTCACAGAGTCAGGATGCAAACAGAATTTTATCAGGGGCTGCTAAAGTCAGCAGGATGCAAATTTGTTCAACAGCTTGGCTTTTTCATTCCTTCTCTAACAGTTCAACAGCTATAGCCCACAGAACTGCCCATGAGGAAAAGCCATTAATTCGCTGAGAACACCCTACATGCAGATCCAAAACTGCTTTCTTTGCCAAAGAGAGAAACTATGAGCCCATCTCAGAAGAACTGGGATCTCCTCCTCCAAAATAGAAAACATCCAGGAACTGCTCCCATCCAATGTGCCAGAACACTGTTACTGGACATTACCTGCCCTGGTGTCTAAATCAGCTGCACACCAAGGATGAGCATAGCTGCTTGTCTTGGCTTACTGCCAAGAGTTCAGAAGACCACCTTTCAGAAGTGGAAACGACATGCCAAAATTGACTTTTTCAGGAGACTGCCTTGAAAATAGGGCGTAGCAACTCCATACTTGTACAAATCAAGGCAGTGCTTCTACACCAAATATGCCAGGACAGAAAGTTGCTGCTGCCCTTTACCTCCACTAGGCAGCTTCTTATGTGCACCTGAAACACTGGGGCTAGGTGCTTTCCTTCCCATGGAAAAGCATTGTCATCCTCTCTGAGGAACTGGCGTGCTACCGCCAATATTGAATATATCTAAGAATTGCTCCTACACAAGAGGTGCCAGGAGAGAAATGTCTCAGTTGAGTTTACTTCCCCATGGGACCTTATCATCTGCTCCACCAACACTGGGATTCAGACCTTTGCATTCCAAGGAAAGGCATTATGAGTCACTTGGCCTTGCGTTGCCTTCAGTACCATTGCCTGGTTTTTCCTAGCCTACCCTTGCTTTGCCTTCCTTGGCTACGTCTCTCTTGCCTATGTCTCCCTTGCCCTGCCCTGCCCTGCCTATGATTTCCTTGCTTTGCCCTGCCTTGCCTTTTCTTCCATGCAGGCAAGGCAATGCAGTCAAAGCAAGTTTAGGCAATTCTAGTCAAGTCAAGGGAAAGTTAGGGAAAGCAAAGCAAGAGCAGTGAGCAGGCAGCAAAGTAGGGCCAATGAGTGCGAGGCAAGAGAAGGCCCAGAAGTTGTAGGGAAGGCAGGGCATAGGAAGGTAAGTCCAGTGATGCAGAGGGCAGGCAAAGACAAGAAAGGCTAGGCAAGGAAAGGCCAGCCAAGAAAGGGGTAGGCAAATAAAAACAGGGAATGCTTACACAAAGCAATGTGAAGCAAGGAACAGCTAGGCAAGTCAAGGCAAGAACACAGAAAGGTCAGTGGAGTAAGGCAAGCAAGGGAGAGATAGGAGAAGCAAGTTAAATCAAAGGAGAGGAAGACAAGACATGGAAGGCCAGGGAAGGAGGCAGTAGGCAGGGGCTGGTTATGAAAGGCAGTGCAAGGCTGTTGCTGTTGAGACGGTCACGACACACATACACTCTCTGCCCCGAGCAATGGCAAAAAACCACTTGTATTATTTATGCATCTTCTCTTATGCACTTTTTTAGCTACATGTGCATGGACTATTATTTTGCTATAATACAATACTATTGGTTGTCTATAGTGTACACACATTCTTTGCTAAACATCAGCCAGTATCGTCCCTTTTGCAGCTGTTACAACTTCTTTCTGTTGTTTATCTTCTTGCTTCTGCAATTCTCACGGGTACAAAATGATTGTATCAACGGAAATGTCTGTGAGGCCTTCAGACCAGCTGTTGGTTCCCACAAAAGGCAAAGGAGTGGTAGACAAAAGAAGGCCAGGAATCTGTAGGCAAAGCAGGGATTGGGAGGGGTAGGCAAAGGAAAGCAAGGCCATGTTGGAAAGGGGCACAAATGTCAAGAAGGGCAAGGGTTATGCAAGGCAGTGCAAGGCAAGGGAAGGGTAGGCAGGCCAAGGCAAGACAAGAGCATGGAGGGGTGGTGCAGAAAAGGTGATGATCGGATGGATAGGCCAGTCAAAGGTGGGTAGGTGTGGGTAGACTAGGCGAGGGAAAGAGGGGTAGCAGGGCAAGGCAAGTGTTGGCTTTGCAAAGCAAGGCAAGAGAGACTTAGGCAAGGCCAAGAGAGTCATAGGAGAAGCAGGCAAGACAAGACCAGGAAACAAGGGGTAAGAAAGTCAAGGTGGGAGATTGGTGAACAAGGCCATGCAATGGAGACATAGGAAGGGCAAGGGAGGTACACAGAGGTGTCTGTAAGGCAATGCAAGGCTGGGCTCTGCATGGCAAGGGATGATCAGGTATGGCAATGCCTTCATGTACCCCACTGTTTCAGGAGAATATGAGAGGTGGCCCAGGGGTGGTCAAAGCCAGCAAGACCCATCTGTCCTGGCAGCTTTCCTCCGGGAGTAATCCTTGGTTGTATTGGATATGGGACATGCAATCACCATTTTAGCCATAGACTCCTGGACAAGAATGAAAGTTCTTTTCCCTGGGAAGGAAAACACGTAGACCCACTGTTTCAGGTGCAGATGAAAGACAGAACAAGGAAGGACAAGGCACTCGAAGAACGCCTTCTTTCTGGACGCGTCCTTCTGGGTGTGCTCAAGCTGCGTGGGCTCGGCAGCACTGAAGGTGTAAGAACCTGTTTCTGGCCAGGCAGTGTGCTGCAGTGCAAGGGCTGCGCCTTACTTTGTTGAAGCAGGCAGAGCATTCTCAGCTGAATCTGCTTGTTGAAGCAGCTCTGGGCTGGACATTTGCAAGTCGCTCCACTGAGCCCATGAAGCCGGTGCCCAGCTGCTTCGTTCTTCGCCTTCTGTGGTCCGGACAGGACTGAAGCGCAGCGATGGCTTGGAGCTTTGCCGCTCTTCAGCGTGAACACTGCACGCAGCCACAGGCTGCTGTGCACGGCTTTTCCTCAGCTCGACGTACAGTCATTCTCTTGCTGTTTCCCCGAGTCGAAAGTGTCCGTGTAGCTCTCTCGCTCAGCGAAAGGCGTCAGGAGAGAAACACTTGCTGGATGAGCTTTTCGCTGGCCAAGCCTTTCAACACAGCACCACCATTCGGGCAAAGGAGGAGGAGAAAGGAAAGAGCACCTTTTCGTCCCGGCACGTTCTTCTTTGCGAGACGCCTCTCCGCCTCTTCGCTCCCTGCAAGGCTGTAATGTGCGCGGTGGCACTTGGAAGCGAGAAGGCAGGTGCAGAGAGCACCGCGATCTGACGGCGCTGTGCCGGCTGGAAAGGAAAGAGGGCTGCCGCTGGAATGCGGTGCAAATACAGGTTTGCACGCGTCGAGGGTAAGCGCCGGGTGAGCTTGCTGACCTAAAACCGTTCTCTGTGCCAGACACAGGCATTGAGAATCTTTCCGTTAAGAATCAGGCTGCCACGCAAACAGAACGTGGTGCTGCCTAGCGCTGCGAGGGAAAGTGCAGGCAGAGCATTCTCGGCTGAATCTGCTTGTTGAAGCAGCTCTTGGCTGGACATTTGCAAGTCGCGCCACTGAGTCCATGAAGCCGGTGCCCAGCTGCTTCGTTCTTCGCCTTCTGTGGTCCGGACAGGACTGAAGCGCAGCGATGGCTTGGAGCTTTGCCGCTCTTCAGATTGTTTACTGCAGGCATCTACATTTTTCTGTGCACGGATTTTCCTCAGCTGGACATAGAATTATTTTCTTGCTGTTTTACAGTGTCCAGACCATCTGTGTAGCTCTCGGTCAGGGAAATGCGTCAAGAGAGACGCCCTTGCTGGATGAGCTTTTCGCTGGCCAAGCCTTTCGACATCCCACCACAATTGGTCGAGGACGAGGAGAAAGGAGGGGTAACAGGGTAATATCTCTACAGTGCATCAGGTCATGTGAAATTTGTGCTGCTGCTGCCTAGTGCCCTTGCAGCTATCTGGGGAAGCAATTGCCCTTCCCTTCAGTCTCTGAGTTTCGGAGAACACGAATGCATGTAGGATGCAAGCGGAGGAGGGAAGTACAGAGTGCACCGGTGAGTTCGCTGTTGCTTACCTGGGGAGGGCGGAGGTGCAGCCCAGCACTGGCTTTGACGTCTACGGCCGTTCTCCAGGAGAGTAGCTGCTGGAGGCTGCCAAGGGAGCTGCGAGCACGAAAGTATAGCGGGCGTCTGTCTTAGAAGAAAGGCGCAGAGCCGCACTGTGATGCGCCCTTTCAGGAGGCTGCTTGGAGAAAGGGTGCTTTAGGAGGGCCTTCTGCTTTGACGCCTGCTCCTGGCTGAGCTCTAGCTGCAGGGACTCTGCAAGGCTGAACGACTAGGAAAGTGCCTAGCTCCACGCTGTGGGATGAAGTGCTACGGCTCCGCGTTCCCTTTTGGAGACGCGAGGACTCCCTCAGCCGGCTTGGCTTGTGAACGAGCCTGCTGGACTTCTGCAACTCGGTGCACTGCACCTGCAAGCCCGGTGCTCTGCGGCTTCATTTTTCGCCTCACGTTATCCGCACGGAAGGGAAGCCCAGCGAGGGCACTGAACTTTGCCGCTTTTGCTCGTGCATGCTGCACGCACCCTCGGTGTAGCGTGCACGATTTCTTTCCACAGCTCTATAGGAGAAAGGCTCGCGAAGGGTGTCTGGACTTCAGGCGGCTCTCTTGAAAGCTGTGTATTGCATAGGCGAAGTTACAGCATTTCAGGGAGTGGGTATCCAGAGCCAGCCCTACAGCTGTCAGCTACAGCTGGTAGGCATACCTGGAGCCGCTTTCTGTTCAAGTTAGAAAGCATTATGTATTTTTCTTTGCTGAGTATCTCAATACATAGCAACCAATAAGCACCATACAACAATACCTTTACATTTGCCTGTAGCCTATCATGACTACTACCATTACCATATTATAGTCATTCTTATCCAATCACAAGAGTAAGTATGTTACAATTTAAGCTTACAGTGGAAAATTCTCAGACCTCTCTTCTTCTTGCTACATCGACATTTCTTGTTTGCCTGCGATAGCTCTCTTTTTGGTAAAAACATGTTTTCTATTTCCTTATGGCCTTCTTGAGACTTATTTACTTGGTGAAAAACATGTGCTTGTTTGTACTCACATACCGGTGTCCTAATAAAAAACATCTCCTTCCAACTCAATCTCCAACCTTTGCCTTCTCAGTTATTCAGTGATCAGTGTTTCAGCAAAACACCTTTTACTCTCTATCAAAACTCGTTTCCATTTCTACCTCATGCTAAGTTTCTACATTCAGAGATCTTTCTGTCAAGCCTACATAGCTGTGAAACTTTCTTACCAAACTTTCATCCTCTCCAACAAGCTCGAGCTACAAGGACACCCTTTCAGTTTCGCTGAGTCCACGCTGCCCACGTAGCTGTCGCTGAGCGAAGTGTGCCAGGGGAGAAGCACTTGCTGGAAGAGTCTTTCAATGCGCACGGCTTTGAAGGCAGCACCACAATGTGGGCCACGAGAAGGGGTGAGGAGGAATGTGGTGTCGTCCTGGCACCTTTCTCCTGTGTGAGCTGTCTACCGAAGCTCTTTGCTCCTTGCGAGACGGCAGCGTGCGCCGGAGTACACTCGAGCCGAGGAGCGGGCAGACAGCATCGCCATCTGACGGGCGCTTTGCAGCTTGCCGCAGAAAGCGCTGCACTGCCGGGCACAGTGTTCCGGGCGAGAAGCAGAAGACCGTCCGCCTCCGGGGGAACGAAGGTACGGCGTGCTCGAAAAGGCGAGGAACGAAGCCGCGGAGCGCCGGGCTCGCGTGCTCGTTGTACGGGCTGCAAGACGAGCGTGGCTGCCACTCTCCTGCCTGCTGAATTGACGTTATAGCCTTGGGAAGGAGGAAGTTCCACGGCACTTTCCTGTGCTGCTGCTGCCTATTCCTCTTGTAGCTCTCTGTGGAAGCATTTGCGCTTCCCTTCAGTCTCCGTCTTTCCGAGAACACGATGGTAGTAGCATGCAGCGGAGGAGGGAAGAACAGAGCGCACCGGTGAGTCTGGTGCCGCTTACGTGCGGAAGGCGAAGGTGCAGCCCAGCCCTGGCTTCTACTTCTCGGGCCGTTCTCCAGGAAAGCAGCTGCTGGAGGCTGCCAAGGGAGCTGCGAGAGTGAAAGCAAGGTGGGCGTCTGTCTTAGAAGAAAGGCACAGAGCCACAGTGTCATTTGCGATTTCCGAAGGCTGGTTGGAGAGGCGTGCTTTAGGAAAGCCTTCTGCTTTGACGCCTGCTCCTGGCTGAGCTCTAGTTGCAGGGACTCTGCAAGGCTGAACAACTAGGAAAGTGCCTATGTCCACGCTGTGGGATGAAGCACTATAGCTGCGGCTTCCTTTCTGGAGCAAGCAAGAATGCTCTCAGCCGACTCTGCTTGTGAACGAGCCCTTGCTGGTCTTGGGCAATTTGGTGCACTGCACACGCAAGCCCAGTGCTCTGCAGCTAAATTGTTTGCCTTAAGTGGTCTGGACTGAAGAGAAGGCCAGCGATGGCAGTGAACTTTGCTGCTTTTCCGCGTGCATGCTGCACCCACCAACGGTGCACCGTGCACGGTTTCTTTGCTCAGCTCGAGCTACAGCGACACCCTTTCGGTTTCGCTGAGTCCACGCTGCCCATGCAGCTCTCACTCAGCGAAGTGCGCCAGGGGAGAAGCACTTGCTGGAGAAGTCTTTCAATGTGCAAGGCTTTGAAGGCAGCACCCCAATCGGGACATGAGGAGGGCTGATGAAGAACGTGGTTCTTTCTTGGCAACTTTCTCCTGTGCGAGATGTCTACCGAAGCTCTTTGCTCCTTGCGAGACGGCAGCGTGCGCCGGAGTACACTCGAGCCGAGGAGCGGGCAGACAGCATCGCCATCTGACGGGCGCTTTGCAGCTTGCCGCAGAAAGCGCTGCACTGCCGGGCACAGTGTTCCGGGCGAGAAGCAGAAGACCGTCCGCCTCCGGGGGAACGAAGGTACGGCGTGCTCGAAAAGGCGAAGAACGAAGCCGCGGAGCGCCGGGCTCGCGTGCTCGTTGTACGGGCTGCAAGACGAGCGTGGCTGCCACTCTCCTGCCTGCTGAATTGACGTTATAGCCTTGGGAAGGAGGAAGTTCCACGGCACTTACCTGTGCTGCTGCAGCCTATTCCTCTTGTAGCTCTCTGTGGAAGCATTTGCGCTTCCCTTCAGTCTCCGTCTTTCCGAGAACACGATGGTAGTAGCATGCAGCGGAGGAGGGAAGAACAGAGCGCACCGGTGAGTCTGGTGCCGCTTACGTGCGGAAGGCGAAGGTGCAGCCCAGCCCTGGCTTCTACTTCTCGGGCCGTTCTCCAGGAAAGCAGCTGCTGGAGGCTGCCAAGGGAGCTGCGAGAGTGAAAGCAAGGTGGGCGTCTGTCTTAGAAGAAAGGCACAGAGCCACAGTGTCATTTGCGATTTCCGAAGGCTGGTTGGAGAGGCGTGCTTTAGGAAAGCCTTCTGCTTTGACGCCTGCTCCTGGCTGAGCTCTAGTTGCAGGGACTCTGCAAGGCTGAACAACTAGGAAAGTGCCTATGTCCACGCTGTGGGATGAAGCACTATAGCTGCGGCTTCCTTTCTGGAGCAAGCAAGAATGCTCTCAGCCGACTCTGCTTGTGAACGAGCCCTTGCTGGTCTTGGGCAATTTGGTGCACTGCACACGCAAGCCCAGTGCTCTGCAGCTAAATTGTTTGCCTTAAGTGGTCTGGACTGAAGAGAAGGCCAGCGATGGCAGTGAACTTTGCTGCTTTTCCGCGTGCATGCTGCACCCACCAACGGTGCACCGTGCACGGTTTCTTTGCTCAGCTCGAGCTACAGCGACACCCTTTCGGTTTCGCTGAGTCCACGCTGCCCATGCAGCTCTCACTCAGCGAAGTGCGCCAGGGGAGAAGCACTTGCTGGAGAAGTCTTTCAATGTGCAAGGCTTTGAAGGCAGCACCCCAATCGGGACATGAGGAGGGCTGATGAAGAACGTGGTTCTTTCTTGGCAACTTTCTCCTGTGCGAGATGTCTACCGAAGCTCTTTGCTCCTTGCGAGACGGCAGCGTGCGCCGGAGTACACTCGAGCCGAGGAGCGGGCAGACAGCATCGCCATCTGACGGGCGCTTTGCAGCTTGCCGCAGAAAGCGCTGCACTGCCGGGCACAGTGTTCCGGGCGAGAAGCAGAAGACCGTCCGCCTCCGGGGGAACGAAGGTACGGCGTGCTCGAAAAGGCGAGGAACGAAGCCGCGGAGCGCCGGGCTCGCGTGCTCGTTGTACGGGCTGCAAGACGAGCGTGGCTGCCACTCTCCTGCCTGCTGAATTGACGTTATAGCCTTGGGAAGGAGGAAGTTCCACGGCACTTTCCTGTGCTGCTGCTGCCTATTCCTCTTGTAGCTCTCTGTGGAAGCATTTGCGCTTCCCTTCAGTCTCCGTCTTTCCGAGAACACGATGGTAGTAGCATGCAGCGGAGGAGGGAAGAACAGAGCGCACCGGTGAGTCTGGTGCCGCTTACGTGCGGAAGGCGAAGGTGCAGCCCAGCCCTGGCTTCTACTTCTCGGGCCGTTCTCCAGGAAAGCAGCTGCTGGAGGCTGCCAAGGGAGCTGCGAGAGTGAAAGCAAGGTGGGCGTCTGTCTTAGAAGAAAGGCACAGAGCCACAGTGTCATTTGCGATTTCCGAAGGCTGGTTGGAGAGGCGTGCTTTAGGAAAGCCTTCTGCTTTGACGCCTGCTCCTGGCTGAGCTCTAGTTGCAGGGACTCTGCAAGGCTGAACAACTAGGAAAGTGCCTATGTCCACGCTGTGGGATGAAGCACTATAGCTGCGGCTTCCTTTCTGGAGCAAGCAAGAATGCTCTCAGCCGACTCTGCTTGTGAACGAGCCCTTGCTGGTCTTGGGCAATTTGGTGCACTGCACACGCAAGCCCAGTGCTCTGCAGCTAAATTGTTTGCCTTAAGTGGTCTGGACTGAAGAGAAGGCCAGCGATGGCAGTGAACTTTGCTGCTTTTCCGCGTGCATGCTGCACCCACCAACGGTGCACCGTGCACGGTTTCTTTGCTCAGCTCGAGCTACAGCGACACCCTTTCGGTTTCGCTGAGTCCACGCTGCCCATGCAGCTCTCACTCAGCGAAGTGCGCCAGGGGAGAAGCACTTGCTGGAGAAGTCTTTCAATGTGCAAGGCTTTGAAGGCAGCACCCCAATCGGGACATGAGGAGGGCTGATGAAGAACGTGGTTCTTTCTTGGCAACTTTCTCCTGTGCGAGATGTCTACCGAAGCTCTTTGCTCCTTGCGAGACGGCAGCGTGCGCCGGAGTACACTCGAGCCGAGGAGCGGGCAGACAGCATCGCCATCTGACGGGCGCTTTGCAGCTTGCCGCAGAAAGCGCTGCACTGCCGGGCACAGTGTTCCGGGCGAGAAGCAGAAGACCGTCCGCCTCCGGGGGAACGAAGGTACGGCGTGCTCGAAAAGGCGAAGAACGAAGCCGCGGAGCGCCGGGCTCGCGTGCTCGTTGTACGGGCTGCAAGACGAGCGTGGCTGCCACTCTCCTGCCTGCTGAATTGACGTTATAGCCTTGGGAAGGAGGAAGTTCCACGGCACTTACCTGTGCTGCTGCAGCCTATTCCTCTTGTAGCTCTCTGTGGAAGCATTTGCGCTTCCCTTCAGTCTCCGTCTTTCCGAGAACACGATGGTAGTAGCATGCAGCGGAGGAGGGAAGAACAGAGCGCACCGGTGAGTCTGGTGCCGCTTACGTGCGGAAGGCGAAGGTGCAGCCCAGCCCTGGCTTCTACTTCTCGGGCCGTTCTCCAGGAAAGCAGCTGCTGGAGGCTGCCAAGGGAGCTGCGAGAGTGAAAGCAAGGTGGGCGTCTGTCTTAGAAGAAAGGCACAGAGCCACAGTGTCATTTGCGATTTCCGAAGGCTGGTTGGAGAGGCGTGCTTTAGGAAAGCCTTCTGCTTTGACGCCTGCTCCTGGCTGAGCTCTAGTTGCAGGGACTCTGCAAGGCTGAACAACTAGGAAAGTGCCTATGTCCACGCTGTGGGATGAAGCACTATAGCTGCGGCTTCCTTTCTGGAGCAAGCAAGAATGCTCTCAGCCGACTCTGCTTGTGAACGAGCCCTTGCTGGTCTTGGGCAATTTGGTGCACTGCACACGCAAGCCCAGTGCTCTGCAGCTAAATTGTTTGCCTTAAGTGGTCTGGACTGAAGAGAAGGCCAGCGATGGCAGTGAACTTTGCTGCTTTTCCGCGTGCATGCTGCACCCACCAACGGTGCACCGTGCACGGTTTCTTTGCTCAGCTCGAGCTACAGCGACACCCTTTCGGTTTCGCTGAGTCCACGCTGCCCATGCAGCTCTCACTCAGCGAAGTGCGCCAGGGGAGAAGCACTTGCTGGAGAAGTCTTTCAATGTGCAAGGCTTTGAAGGCAGCACCCCAATCGGGACATGAGGAGGGCTGATGAAGAACGTGGTTCTTTCTTGGCAACTTTCTCCTGTGCGAGATGTCTACCGAAGCTCTTTGCTCCTTGCGAGACGGCAGCGTGCGCCGGAGTACACTCGAGCCGAGGAGCGGGCAGACAGCATCGCCATCTGACGGGCGCTTTGCAGCTTGCCGCAGAAAGCGCTGCACTGCCGGGCACAGTGTTCCGGGCGAGAAGCAGAAGACCGTCCGCCTCCGGGGGAACGAAGGTACGGCGTGCTCGAAAAGGCGAGGAACGAAGCCGCGGAGCGCCGGGCTCGCGTGCTCGTTGTACGGGCTGCAAGACGAGCGTGGCTGCCACTCTCCTGCCTGCTGAATTGACGTTATAGCCTTGGGAAGGAGGAAGTTCCACGGCACTTTCCTGTGCTGCTGCTGCCTATTCCTCTTGTAGCTCTCTGTGGAAGCATTTGCGCTTCCCTTCAGTCTCCGTCTTTCCGAGAACACGATGGTAGTAGCATGCAGCGGAGGAGGGAAGAACAGAGCGCACCGGTGAGTCTGGTGCCGCTTACGTGCGGAAGGCGAAGGTGCAGCCCAGCCCTGGCTTCTACTTCTCGGGCCGTTCTCCAGGAAAGCAGCTGCTGGAGGCTGCCAAGGGAGCTGCGAGAGTGAAAGCAAGGTGGGCGTCTGTCTTAGAAGAAAGGCACAGAGCCACAGTGTCATTTGCGATTTCCGAAGGCTGGTTGGAGAGGCGTGCTTTAGGAAAGCCTTCTGCTTTGACGCCTGCTCCTGGCTGAGCTCTAGTTGCAGGGACTCTGCAAGGCTGAACAACTAGGAAAGTGCCTATGTCCACGCTGTGGGATGAAGCACTATAGCTGCGGCTTCCTTTCTGGAGCAAGCAAGAATGCTCTCAGCCGACTCTGCTTGTGAACGAGCCCTTGCTGGTCTTGGGCAATTTGGTGCACTGCACACGCAAGCCCAGTGCTCTGCAGCTAAATTGTTTGCCTTAAGTGGTCTGGACTGAAGAGAAGGCCAGCGATGGCAGTGAACTTTGCTGCTTTTCCGCGTGCATGCTGCACCCACCAACGGTGCACCGTGCACGGTTTCTTTGCTCAGCTCGAGCTACAGCGACAGCCTTTCGGTTTCGCTGAGTCCACGCTGCCCATGCAGCTCTCACTCAGCGAAGTGCGCCAGGGGAGAAGCACTTGCTGGAGAAGTCTTTCAATGTGCAAGGCTTTGAAGGCAGCACCCCAATCGGGACATGAGGAGGGCTGATGAAGAACGTGGTTCTTTCTTGGCAACTTTCTCCTGTGCGAGATGTCTACCGAAGCTCTTTGCTCCTTGCGAGACGGCAGCGTGCGCCGGAGTACACTCGAGCCGAGGAGCGGGCAGACAGCATCGCCATCTGACGGGCGCTTTGCAGCTTGCCGCAGAAAGCGCTGCACTGCCGGGCACAGTGTTCCGGGCGAGAAGCAGAAGACCGTCCGCCTCCGGGGGAACGAAGGTACGGCGTGCTCGAAAAGGCGAGGAACGAAGCCGCGGAGCGCCGGGCTCGCGTGCTCGTTGTACGGGCTGCAAGACGAGCGTGGCTGCCACTCTCCTGCCTGCTGAATTGACGTTATAGCCTTGGGAAGGAGGAAGTTCCACGGCACTTTCCTGTGCTGCTGCTGCCTATTCCTCTTGTAGCTCTCTGTGGAAGCATTTGCGCTTCCCTTCAGTCTCCGTCTTTCCGAGAACACGATGGTAGTAGCATGCAGCGGAGGAGGGAAGAACAGAGCGCACCGGTGAGTCTGGTGCCGCTTACGTGCGGAAGGCGAAGGTGCAGCCCAGCCCTGGCTTCTACTTCTCGGGCCGTTCTCCAGGAAAGCAGCTGCTGGAGGCTGCCAAGGGAGCTGCGAGAGTGAAAGCAAGGTGGGCGTCTGTCTTAGAAGAAAGGCACAGAGCCACAGTGTCATTTGCGATTTCCGAAGGCTGGTTGGAGAGGCGTGCTTTAGGAAAGCCTTCTGCTTTGACGCCTGCTCCTGGCTGAGCTCTAGTTGCAGGGACTCTGCAAGGCTGAACAACTAGGAAAGTGCCTATGTCCACGCTGTGGGATGAAGCACTATAGCTGCGGCTTCCTTTCTGGAGCAAGCAAGAATGCTCTCAGCCGACTCTGCTTGTGAACGAGCCCTTGCTGGTCTTGGGCAATTTGGTGCACTGCACACGCAAGCCCAGTGCTCTGCAGCTAAATTGTTTGCCTTAAGTGGTCTGGACTGAAGAGAAGGCCAGCGATGGCAGTGAACTTTGCTGCTTTTCCGCGTGCATGCTGCACCCACCAACGGTGCACCGTGCACGGTTTCTTTGCTCAGCTCGAGCTACAGCGACAGCCTTTCGGTTTCGCTGAGTCCACGCTGCCCATGCAGCTCTCACTCAGCGAAGTGCGCCAGGGGAGAAGCACTTGCTGGAGAAGTCTTTCAATGTGCAAGGCTTTGAAGGCAGCACCCCAATCGGGACATGAGGAGGGCTGATGAAGAACGTGGTTCTTTCTTGGCAACTTTCTCCTGTGCGAGATGTCTACCGAAGCTCTTTGCTCCTTGCGAGACGGCAGCGTGCGCCGGAGTACACTCGAGCCGAGGAGCGGGCAGACAGCATCGCCATCTGACGGGCGCTTTGCAGCTTGCCGCAGAAAGCGCTGCACTGCCGGGCACAGTGTTCCGGGCGAGAAGCAGAAGACCGTCCGCCTCCGGGGGAACGAAGGTACGGCGTGCTCGAAAAGGCGAAGAACGAAGCCGCGGAGCGCCGGGCTCGCGTGCTCGTTGTACGGGCTGCAAGACGAGCGTGGCTGCCACTCTCCTGCCTGCTGAATTGACGTTATAGCCTTGGGAAGGAGGAAGTTCCACGGCACTTTCCTGTGCTGCTGCTGCCTATTCCTCTTGTAGCTCTCTGTGGAAGCATTTGCGCTTCCCTTCAGTCTCCGTCTTTCCGAGAACACGATGGTAGTAGCATGCAGCGGAGGAGGGAAGAACAGAGCGCACCGGTGAGTCTGGTGCCGCTTACGTGCGGAAGGCGAAGGTGCAGCCCAGCCCTGGCTTCTACTTCTCGGGCCGTTCTCCAGGAAAGCAGCTGCTGGAGGCTGCCAAGGGAGCTGCGAGAGTGAAAGCAAGGTGGGCGTCTGTCTTAGAAGAAAGGCACAGAGCCACAGTGTCATTTGCGATTTCCGAAGGCTGGTTGGAGAGGCGTGCTTTAGGAAAGCCTTCTGCTTTGACGCCTGCTCCTGGCTGAGCTCTAGTTGCAGGGACTCTGCAAGGCTGAACAACTAGGAAAGTGCCTATGTCCACGCTGTGGGATGAAGCACTATAGCTGCGGCTTCCTTTCTGGAGCAAGCAAGAATGCTCTCAGCCGACTCTGCTTGTGAACGAGCCCTTGCTGGTCTTGGGCAATTTGGTGCACTGCACACGCAAGCCCAGTGCTCTGCAGCTAAATTGTTTGCCTTAAGTGGTCTGGACTGAAGAGAAGGCCAGCGATGGCAGTGAACTTTGCTGCTTTTCCGCGTGCATGCTGCACCCACCAACGGTGCACCGTGCACGGTTTCTTTGCTCAGCTCGAGCTACAGCGACAGCCTTTCGGTTTCGCTGAGTCCACGCTGCCCATGCAGCTCTCACTCAGCGAAGTGCGCCAGGGGAGAAGCACTTGCTGGAGAAGTCTTTCAATGTGCAAGGCTTTGAAGGCAGCACCCCAATCGGGACATGAGGAGGGCTGATGAAGAACGTGGTTCTTTCTTGGCAACTTTCTCCTGTGCGAGATGTCTACCGAAGCTCTTTGCTCCTTGCGAGACGGCAGCGTGCGCCGGAGTACACTCGAGCCGAGGAGCGGGCAGACAGCATCGCCATCTGACGGGCGCTTTGCAGCTTGCCGCAGAAAGCGCTGCACTGCCGGGCACAGTGTTCCGGGCGAGAAGCAGAAGACCGTCCGCCTCCGGGGGAACGAAGGTACGGCGTGCTCGAAAAGGCGAAGAACGAAGCCGCGGAGCGCCGGGCTCGCGTGCTCGTTGTACGGGCTGCAAGACGAGCGTGGCTGCCACTCTCCTGCCTGCTGAATTGACGTTATAGCCTTGGGAAGGAGGAAGTTCCACGGCACTTTCCTGTGCTGCTGCTGCCTATTCCTCTTGTAGCTCTCTGTGGAAGCATTTGCGCTTCCCTTCAGTCTCCGTCTTTCCGAGAACACGATGGTAGTAGCATGCAGCGGAGGAGGGAAGAACAGAGCGCACCGGTGAGTCTGGTGCCGCTTACGTGCGGAAGGCGAAGGTGCAGCCCAGCCCTGGCTTCTACTTCTCGGGCCGTTCTCCAGGAAAGCAGCTGCTGGAGGCTGCCAAGGGAGCTGCGAGAGTGAAAGCAAGGTGGGCGTCTGTCTTAGAAGAAAGGCACAGAGCCACAGTGTCATTTGCGATTTCCGAAGGCTGGTTGGAGAGGCGTGCTTTAGGAAAGCCTTCTGCTTTGACGCCTGCTCCTGGCTGAGCTCTAGTTGCAGGGACTCTGCAAGGCTGAACAACTAGGAAAGTGCCTATGTCCACGCTGTGGGATGAAGCACTATAGCTGCGGCTTCCTTTCTGGAGCAAGCAAGAATGCTCTCAGCCGACTCTGCTTGTGAACGAGCCCTTGCTGGTCTTGGGCAATTTGGTGCACTGCACACGCAAGCCCAGTGCTCTGCAGCTAAATTGTTTGCCTTAAGTGGTCTGGACTGAAGAGAAGGCCAGCGATGGCAGTGAACTTTGCTGCTTTTCCGCGTGCATGCTGCACCCACCAACGGTGCACCGTGCACGGTTTCTTTGCTCAGCTCGAGCTACAGCGACAGCCTTTCGGTTTCGCTGAGTCCACGCTGCCCATGCAGCTCTCACTCAGCGAAGTGCGCCAGGGGAGAAGCACTTGCTGGAGAAGTCTTTCAATGTGCAAGGCTTTGAAGGCAGCACCCCAATCGGGACATGAGGAGGGCTGATGAAGAACGTGGTTCTTTCTTGGCAACTTTCTCCTGTGCGAGATGTCTACCGAAGCTCTTTGCTCCTTGCGAGACGGCAGCGTGCGCCGGAGTACACTCGAGCCGAGGAGCGGGCAGACAGCATCGCCATCTGACGGGCGCTTTGCAGCTTGCCGCAGAAAGCGCTGCACTGCCGGGCACAGTGTTCCGGGCGAGAAGCAGAAGACCGTCCGCCTCCGGGGGAACGAAGGTACGGCGTGCTCGAAAAGGCGAAGAACGAAGCCGCGGAGCGCCGGGCTCGCGTGCTCGTTGTACGGGCTGCAAGACGAGCGTGGCTGCCACTCTCCTGCCTGCTGAATTGACGTTATAGCCTTGGGAAGGAGGAAGTTCCACGGCACTTTCCTGTGCTGCTGCTGCCTATTCCTCTTGTAGCTCTCTGTGGAAGCATTTGCGCTTCCCTTCAGTCTCCGTCTTTCCGAGAACACGATGGTAGTAGCATGCAGCGGAGGAGGGAAGAACAGAGCGCACCGGTGAGTCTGGTGCCGCTTACGTGCGGAAGGCGAAGGTGCAGCCCAGCCCTGGCTTCTACTTCTCGGGCCGTTCTCCAGGAAAGCAGCTGCTGGAGGCTGCCAAGGGAGCTGCGAGAGTGAAAGCAAGGTGGGCGTCTGTCTTAGAAGAAAGGCACAGAGCCACAGTGTCATTTGCGATTTCCGAAGGCTGGTTGGAGAGGCGTGCTTTAGGAAAGCCTTCTGCTTTGACGCCTGCTCCTGGCTGAGCTCTAGTTGCAGGGACTCTGCAAGGCTGAACAACTAGGAAAGTGCCTATGTCCACGCTGTGGGATGAAGCACTATAGCTGCGGCTTCCTTTCTGGAGCAAGCAAGAATGCTCTCAGCCGACTCTGCTTGTGAACGAGCCCTTGCTGGTCTTGGGCAATTTGGTGCACTGCACACGCAAGCCCAGTGCTCTGCAGCTAAATTGTTTGCCTTAAGTGGTCTGGACTGAAGAGAAGGCCAGCGATGGCAGTGAACTTTGCTGCTTTTCCGCGTGCATGCTGCACCCACCAACGGTGCACCGTGCACGGTTTCTTTGCTCAGCTCGAGCTACAGCGACAGCCTTTCGGTTTCGCTGAGTCCACGCTGCCCATGCAGCTCTCACTCAGCGAAGTGCGCCAGGGGAGAAGCACTTGCTGGAGAAGTCTTTCAATGTGCAAGGCTTTGAAGGCAGCACCCCAATCGGGACATGAGGAGGGCTGATGAAGAACGTGGTTCTTTCTTGGCAACTTTCTCCTGTGCGAGATGTCTACCGAAGCTCTTTGCTCCTTGCGAGACGGCAGCGTGCGCCGGAGTACACTCGAGCCGAGGAGCGGGCAGACAGCATCGCCATCTGACGGGCGCTTTGCAGCTTGCCGCAGAAAGCGCTGCACTGCCGGGCACAGTGTTCCGGGCGAGAAGCAGAAGACCGTCCGCCTCCGGGGGAACGAAGGTACGGCGTGCTCGAAAAGGCGAGGAACGAAGCCGCGGAGCGCCGGGCTCGCGTGCTCGTTGTACGGGCTGCAAGACGAGCGTGGCTGCCACTCTCCTGCCTGCTGAATTGACGTTATAGCCTTGGGAAGGAGGAAGTTCCACGGCACTTTCCTGTGCTGCTGCTGCCTATTCCTCTTGTAGCTCTCTGTGGAAGCATTTGCGCTTCCCTTCAGTCTCCGTCTTTCCGAGAACACGATGGTAGTAGCATGCAGCGGAGGAGGGAAGAACAGAGCGCACCGGTGAGTCTGGTGCCGCTTACGTGCGGAAGGCGAAGGTGCAGCCCAGCCCTGGCTTCTACTTCTCGGGCCGTTCTCCAGGAAAGCAGCTGCTGGAGGCTGCCAAGGGAGCTGCGAGAGTGAAAGCAAGGTGGGCGTCTGTCTTAGAAGAAAGGCACAGAGCCACAGTGTCATTTGCGATTTCCGAAGGCTGGTTGGAGAGGCGTGCTTTAGGAAAGCCTTCTGCTTTGACGCCTGCTCCTGGCTGAGCTCTAGTTGCAGGGACTCTGCAAGGCTGAACAACTAGGAAAGTGCCTATGTCCACGCTGTGGGATGAAGCACTATAGCTGCGGCTTCCTTTCTGGAGCAAGCAAGAATGCTCTCAGCCGACTCTGCTTGTGAACGAGCCCTTGCTGGTCTTGGGCAATTTGGTGCACTGCACACGCAAGCCCAGTGCTCTGCAGCTAAATTGTTTGCCTTAAGTGGTCTGGACTGAAGAGAAGGCCAGCGATGGCAGTGAACTTTGCTGCTTTTCCGCGTGCATGCTGCACCCACCAACGGTGCACCGTGCACGGTTTCTTTGCTCAGCTCGAGCTACAGCGACAGCCTTTCGGTTTCGCTGAGTCCACGCTGCCCATGCAGCTCTCACTCAGCGAAGTGCGCCAGGGGAGAAGCACTTGCTGGAGAAGTCTTTCAATGTGCAAGGCTTTGAAGGCAGCACCCCAATCGGGACATGAGGAGGGCTGATGAAGAACGTGGTTCTTTCTTGGCAACTTTCTCCTGTGCGAGATGTCTACCGAAGCTCTTTGCTCCTTGCGAGACGGCAGCGTGCGCCGGAGTACACTCGAGCCGAGGAGCGGGCAGACAGCATCGCCATCTGACGGGCGCTTTGCAGCTTGCCGCAGAAAGCGCTGCACTGCCGGGCACAGTGTTCCGGGCGAGAAGCAGAAGACCGTCCGCCTCCGGGGGAACGAAGGTACGGCGTGCTCGAAAAGGCGAGGAACGAAGCCGCGGAGCGCCGGGCTCGCGTGCTCGTTGTACGGGCTGCAAGACGAGCGTGGCTGCCACTCTCCTGCCTGCTGAATTGACGTTATAGCCTTGGGAAGGAGGAAGTTCCACGGCACTTTCCTGTGCTGCTGCTGCCTATTCCTCTTGTAGCTCTCTGTGGAAGCATTTGCGCTTCCCTTCAGTCTCCGTCTTTCCGAGAACACGATGGTAGTAGCATGCAGCGGAGGAGGGAAGAACAGAGCGCACCGGTGAGTCTGGTGCCGCTTACGTGCGGAAGGCGAAGGTGCAGCCCAGCCCTGGCTTCTACTTCTCGGGCCGTTCTCCAGGAAAGCAGCTGCTGGAGGCTGCCAAGGGAGCTGCGAGAGTGAAAGCAAGGTGGGCGTCTGTCTTAGAAGAAAGGCACAGAGCCACAGTGTCATTTGCGATTTCCGAAGGCTGGTTGGAGAGGCGTGCTTTAGGAAAGCCTTCTGCTTTGACGCCTGCTCCTGGCTGAGCTCTAGTTGCAGGGACTCTGCAAGGCTGAACAACTAGGAAAGTGCCTATGTCCACGCTGTGGGATGAAGCACTATAGCTGCGGCTTCCTTTCTGGAGCAAGCAAGAATGCTCTCAGCCGACTCTGCTTGTGAACGAGCCCTTGCTGGTCTTGGGCAATTTGGTGCACTGCACACGCAAGCCCAGTGCTCTGCAGCTAAATTGTTTGCCTTAAGTGGTCTGGACTGAAGAGAAGGCCAGCGATGGCAGTGAACTTTGCTGCTTTTCCGCGTGCATGCTGCACCCACCAACGGTGCACCGTGCACGGTTTCTTTGCTCAGCTCGAGCTACAGCGACAGCCTTTCGGTTTCGCTGAGTCCACGCTGCCCATGCAGCTCTCACTCAGCGAAGTGCGCCAGGGGAGAAGCACTTGCTGGAGAAGTCTTTCAATGTGCAAGGCTTTGAAGGCAGCACCCCAATCGGGACATGAGGAGGGCTGATGAAGAACGTGGTTCTTTCTTGGCAACTTTCTCCTGTGCGAGATGTCTACCGAAGCTCTTTGCTCCTTGCGAGACGGCAGCGTGCGCCGGAGTACACTCGAGCCGAGGAGCGGGCAGACAGCATCGCCATCTGACGGGCGCTTTGCAGCTTGCCGCAGAAAGCGCTGCACTGCCGGGCACAGTGTTCCGGGCGAGAAGCAGAAGACCGTCCGCCTCCGGGGGAACGAAGGTACGGCGTGCTCGAAAAGGCGAAGAACGAAGCCGCGGAGCGCCGGGCTCGCGTGCTCGTTGTACGGGCTGCAAGACGAGCGTGGCTGCCACTCTCCTGCCTGCTGAATTGACGTTATAGCCTTGGGAAGGAGGAAGTTCCACGGCACTTTCCTGTGCTGCTGCTGCCTATTCCTCTTGTAGCTCTCTGTGGAAGCATTTGCGCTTCCCTTCAGTCTCCGTCTTTCCGAGAACACGATGGTAGTAGCATGCAGCGGAGGAGGGAAGAACAGAGCGCACCGGTGAGTCTGGTGCCGCTTACGTGCGGAAGGCGAAGGTGCAGCCCAGCCCTGGCTTCTACTTCTCGGGCCGTTCTCCAGGAAAGCAGCTGCTGGAGGCTGCCAAGGGAGCTGCGAGAGTGAAAGCAAGGTGGGCGTCTGTCTTAGAAGAAAGGCACAGAGCCACAGTGTCATTTGCGATTTCCGAAGGCTGGTTGGAGAGGCGTGCTTTAGGAAAGCCTTCTGCTTTGACGCCTGCTCCTGGCTGAGCTCTAGTTGCAGGGACTCTGCAAGGCTGAACAACTAGGAAAGTGCCTATGTCCACGCTGTGGGATGAAGCACTATAGCTGCGGCTTCCTTTCTGGAGCAAGCAAGAATGCTCTCAGCCGACTCTGCTTGTGAACGAGCCCTTGCTGGTCTTGGGCAATTTGGTGCACTGCACACGCAAGCCCAGTGCTCTGCAGCTAAATTGTTTGCCTTAAGTGGTCTGGACTGAAGAGAAGGCCAGCGATGGCAGTGAACTTTGCTGCTTTTCCGCGTGCATGCTGCACCCACCAACGGTGCACCGTGCACGGTTTCTTTGCTCAGCTCGAGCTACAGCGACAGCCTTTCGGTTTCGCTGAGTCCACGCTGCCCATGCAGCTCTCACTCAGCGAAGTGCGCCAGGGGAGAAGCACTTGCTGGAGAAGTCTTTCAATGTGCAAGGCTTTGAAGGCAGCACCCCAATCGGGACATGAGGAGGGCTGATGAAGAACGTGGTTCTTTCTTGGCAACTTTCTCCTGTGCGAGATGTCTACCGAAGCTCTTTGCTCCTTGCGAGACGGCAGCGTGCGCCGGAGTACACTCGAGCCGAGGAGCGGGCAGACAGCATCGCCATCTGACGGGCGCTTTGCAGCTTGCCGCAGAAAGCGCTGCACTGCCGGGCACAGTGTTCCGGGCGAGAAGCAGAAGACCGTCCGCCTCCGGGGGAACGAAGGTACGGCGTGCTCGAAAAGGCGAAGAACGAAGCCGCGGAGCGCCGGGCTCGCGTGCTCGTTGTACGGGCTGCAAGACGAGCGTGGCTGCCACTCTCCTGCCTGCTGAATTGACGTTATAGCCTTGGGAAGGAGGAAGTTCCACGGCACTTTCCTGTGCTGCTGCTGCCTATTCCTCTTGTAGCTCTCTGTGGAAGCATTTGCGCTTCCCTTCAGTCTCCGTCTTTCCGAGAACACGATGGTAGTAGCATGCAGCGGAGGAGGGAAGAACAGAGCGCACCGGTGAGTCTGGTGCCGCTTACGTGCGGAAGGCGAAGGTGCAGCCCAGCCCTGGCTTCTACTTCTCGGGCCGTTCTCCAGGAAAGCAGCTGCTGGAGGCTGCCAAGGGAGCTGCGAGAGTGAAAGCAAGGTGGGCGTCTGTCTTAGAAGAAAGGCACAGAGCCACAGTGTCATTTGCGATTTCCGAAGGCTGGTTGGAGAGGCGTGCTTTAGGAAAGCCTTCTGCTTTGACGCCTGCTCCTGGCTGAGCTCTAGTTGCAGGGACTCTGCAAGGCTGAACAACTAGGAAAGTGCCTATGTCCACGCTGTGGGATGAAGCACTATAGCTGCGGCTTCCTTTCTGGAGCAAGCAAGAATGCTCTCAGCCGACTCTGCTTGTGAACGAGCCCTTGCTGGTCTTGGGCAATTTGGTGCACTGCACACGCAAGCCCAGTGCTCTGCAGCTAAATTGTTTGCCTTAAGTGGTCTGGACTGAAGAGAAGGCCAGCGATGGCAGTGAACTTTGCTGCTTTTCCGCGTGCATGCTGCACCCACCAACGGTGCACCGTGCACGGTTTCTTTGCTCAGCTCGAGCTACAGCGACAGCCTTTCGGTTTCGCTGAGTCCACGCTGCCCATGCAGCTCTCACTCAGCGAAGTGCGCCAGGGGAGAAGCACTTGCTGGAGAAGTCTTTCAATGTGCAAGGCTTTGAAGGCAGCACCCCAATCGGGACATGAGGAGGGCTGATGAAGAACGTGGTTCTTTCTTGGCAACTTTCTCCTGTGCGAGATGTCTACCGAAGCTCTTTGCTCCTTGCGAGACGGCAGCGTGCGCCGGAGTACACTCGAGCCGAGGAGCGGGCAGACAGCATCGCCATCTGACGGGCGCTTTGCAGCTTGCCGCAGAAAGCGCTGCACTGCCGGGCACAGTGTTCCGGGCGAGAAGCAGAAGACCGTCCGCCTCCGGGGGAACGAAGGTACGGCGTGCTCGAAAAGGCGAAGAACGAAGCCGCGGAGCGCCGGGCTCGCGTGCTCGTTGTACGGGCTGCAAGACGAGCGTGGCTGCCACTCTCCTGCCTGCTGAATTGACGTTATAGCCTTGGGAAGGAGGAAGTTCCACGGCACTTTCCTGTGCTGCTGCTGCCTATTCCTCTTGTAGCTCTCTGTGGAAGCATTTGCGCTTCCCTTCAGTCTCCGTCTTTCCGAGAACACGATGGTAGTAGCATGCAGCGGAGGAGGGAAGAACAGAGCGCACCGGTGAGTCTGGTGCCGCTTACGTGCGGAAGGCGAAGGTGCAGCCCAGCCCTGGCTTCTACTTCTCGGGCCGTTCTCCAGGAAAGCAGCTGCTGGAGGCTGCCAAGGGAGCTGCGAGAGTGAAAGCAAGGTGGGCGTCTGTCTTAGAAGAAAGGCACAGAGCCACAGTGTCATTTGCGATTTCCGAAGGCTGGTTGGAGAGGCGTGCTTTAGGAAAGCCTTCTGCTTTGACGCCTGCTCCTGGCTGAGCTCTAGTTGCAGGGACTCTGCAAGGCTGAACAACTAGGAAAGTGCCTATGTCCACGCTGTGGGATGAAGCACTATAGCTGCGGCTTCCTTTCTGGAGCAAGCAAGAATGCTCTCAGCCGACTCTGCTTGTGAACGAGCCCTTGCTGGTCTTGGGCAATTTGGTGCACTGCACACGCAAGCCCAGTGCTCTGCAGCTAAATTGTTTGCCTTAAGTGGTCTGGACTGAAGAGAAGGCCAGCGATGGCAGTGAACTTTGCTGCTTTTCCGCGTGCATGCTGCACCCACCAACGGTGCACCGTGCACGGTTTCTTTGCTCAGCTCGAGCTACAGCGACAGCCTTTCGGTTTCGCTGAGTCCACGCTGCCCATGCAGCTCTCACTCAGCGAAGTGCGCCAGGGGAGAAGCACTTGCTGGAGAAGTCTTTCAATGTGCAAGGCTTTGAAGGCAGCACCCCAATCGGGACATGAGGAGGGCTGATGAAGAACGTGGTTCTTTCTTGGCAACTTTCTCCTGTGCGAGATGTCTACCGAAGCTCTTTGCTCCTTGCGAGACGGCAGCGTGCGCCGGAGTACACTCGAGCCGAGGAGCGGGCAGACAGCATCGCCATCTGACGGGCGCTTTGCAGCTTGCCGCAGAAAGCGCTGCACTGCCGGGCACAGTGTTCCGGGCGAGAAGCAGAAGACCGTCCGCCTCCGGGGGAACGAAGGTACGGCGTGCTCGAAAAGGCGAAGAACGAAGCCGCGGAGCGCCGGGCTCGCGTGCTCGTTGTACGGGCTGCAAGACGAGCGTGGCTGCCACTCTCCTGCCTGCTGAATTGACGTTATAGCCTTGGGAAGGAGGAAGTTCCACGGCACTTTCCTGTGCTGCTGCTGCCTATTCCTCTTGTAGCTCTCTGTGGAAGCATTTGCGCTTCCCTTCAGTCTCCGTCTTTCCGAGAACACGATGGTAGTAGCATGCAGCGGAGGAGGGAAGAACAGAGCGCACCGGTGAGTCTGGTGCCGCTTACGTGCGGAAGGCGAAGGTGCAGCCCAGCCCTGGCTTCTACTTCTCGGGCCGTTCTCCAGGAAAGCAGCTGCTGGAGGCTGCCAAGGGAGCTGCGAGAGTGAAAGCAAGGTGGGCGTCTGTCTTAGAAGAAAGGCACAGAGCCACAGTGTCATTTGCGATTTCCGAAGGCTGGTTGGAGAGGCGTGCTTTAGGAAAGCCTTCTGCTTTGACGCCTGCTCCTGGCTGAGCTCTAGTTGCAGGGACTCTGCAAGGCTGAACAACTAGGAAAGTGCCTATGTCCACGCTGTGGGATGAAGCACTATAGCTGCGGCTTCCTTTCTGGAGCAAGCAAGAATGCTCTCAGCCGACTCTGCTTGTGAACGAGCCCTTGCTGGTCTTGGGCAATTTGGTGCACTGCACACGCAAGCCCAGTGCTCTGCAGCTAAATTGTTTGCCTTAAGTGGTCTGGACTGAAGAGAAGGCCAGCGATGGCAGTGAACTTTGCTGCTTTTCCGCGTGCATGCTGCACCCACCAACGGTGCACCGTGCACGGTTTCTTTGCTCAGCTCGAGCTACAGCGACAGCCTTTCGGTTTCGCTGAGTCCACGCTGCCCATGCAGCTCTCACTCAGCGAAGTGCGCCAGGGGAGAAGCACTTGCTGGAGAAGTCTTTCAATGTGCAAGGCTTTGAAGGCAGCACCCCAATCGGGACATGAGGAGGGCTGATGAAGAACGTGGTTCTTTCTTGGCAACTTTCTCCTGTGCGAGATGTCTACCGAAGCTCTTTGCTCCTTGCGAGACGGCAGCGTGCGCCGGAGTACACTCGAGCCGAGGAGCGGGCAGACAGCATCGCCATCTGACGGGCGCTTTGCAGCTTGCCGCAGAAAGCGCTGCACTGCCGGGCACAGTGTTCCGGGCGAGAAGCAGAAGACCGTCCGCCTCCGGGGGAACGAAGGTACGGCGTGCTCGAAAAGGCGAGGAACGAAGCCGCGGAGCGCCGGGCTCGCGTGCTCGTTGTACGGGCTGCAAGACGAGCGTGGCTGCCACTCTCCTGCCTGCTGAATTGACGTTATAGCCTTGGGAAGGAGGAAGTTCCACGGCACTTTCCTGTGCTGCTGCTGCCTATTCCTCTTGTAGCTCTCTGTGGAAGCATTTGCGCTTCCCTTCAGTCTCCGTCTTTCCGAGAACACG